>NC_137438.1:11950392-12590392 GCF_964374335.1 Astatotilapia calliptera | reverse complement strand
TGTCAGTGGAGTGATGTCTATAGCATTACTCTCATAAAGCATTTACACCTACCTGACAGCATCTGAAAGTAGGCCAGATGCAAAACCTCTATCAGTGCATTTGTTTTAAAGTCACACTTTAAAGCTCGTCAATGTAAACGTACGTTTTATTCATTCACTGGTGGAACTCTTATGAAAACTACTGAACAAATGGGCTCGGCAACTTCACTTTTAATTGGTATAAGAGTGATCGCAGCCAGTACGAGATGCACCATGAGAGCTTGGATGCTGGTAGTTTTCCACCCAATGACCTGTGGAATCACCTGCTGTTTGAAAGTGGTTTTGCACACTTAACCTCTGGGCGAACAGAGGACACCACAAATACTTGTAATCGGTCTCCTACAGCAAAAAGAAAATTCAATGACATCACCAGGAAACCCCTGAGATTTTGTAGTCACAAGGAGAGTGGTGTCCTATTTTTACTCTACTTGACTGATCCATTAGATAAGCATTTACCTCTCACCAAAAACACAAGAGGAGCCAGAAATATGTAAAGCACACTTTTGTCTCTCCATTGCACCCAGTGACTTTGTAATTTGCCTTGGATTAATACTTTTTGTGATCCCTGAGGCAAGCCCTTTAAATGAAGACGTCCTGACTCAACCCCATGGACCGAAAGCCTAAGGTAGGATTGATGCGTGCTCTCCGAGTCTTCTGGGATCATTTGAACACAGGCAGCCGAGGGATTTGTCAGTCTAATGGGAGCTGACAGGAAGAGAATGAACTTTAACACTTGCAGACTGCTTTCCCTTTCATGAGCTTCCAAAGAAACCCTGTAGTGAATCAAATCCCTTTCCTCAGGGACACGCACACACAGAGACACACACACGCGCACACATGTGTCATGTGTCAGAAAAAATGCATATATATATATATATATATATATATATATATATATATATATATATATATATATATATATATATATATATATATATATAATGTGTCACGCACACAGACATTCGCTCCCTCCAGTGACCTGAGAATAGAGGTCACTGCCGAGAGCTCGTTGTTTCAGTGATTTCACGCCATGTTGCTTTCAATCAGGAGCTGTAATGAAGGGTCTCATAACTAACGTTAATGGGACCCAAGGACTGTTAACCAGATGAATAGCTTGGTTTTATAACTCTGATTTAGCATCTGGCATCTCTTCACGTGGTGTGTTAACAGGTATGTTTCGGTGCGCCTGAAGCCTGAGGTGACATAACACTCTTGTGTGGGTCTTGATGAGACGTTTACTTAACGCTGGCCTGGAGTGTTGCCTAGGAGCTCATCTGTTTCACTATTTAGCATTGACTGAAGATGAATAAGGAACAGCCTGGTTACCCGGAGTTAAGCACAGCCCTGAGCGTTTTATGAGATCTGATGAAAAAAAGACCATCAAGAAATTAAAAAGATATATAAACAAAAACTATACTCCAAATCAGTCGGGGTGAATATGACCGTCTGAGCATCAGAGGGAATAAATAATGCAACTCTTTAATTTGCTAAGTAGCAGAAATGTTTGGCAAATGTTGCAACTTTGTCCCAAAAACTGGCAACTCTTCAGGCCACAGCCTTTCACTCAAGAGCACTCAGTAATAAATCTTGGTGCATTGTTTTATTCAGGCTAGACAACAGCAGTCTGTTCATGACTCTTATTAACATTCTTTTTAGAAAATGAACACTAGCCTGAATAAAGCTTACAGAAAGGCGAAAACAGTAGCCTGTCTGGAGAGCCTGTTCTCCTTCCCAGGGTGTTAAATGCTGCTGTTTTGCCAGGGTATGCATGTCAGTGGTATGCACAAAGTCCTACAGCACAGCAAAAGTAAAAACGAACATCTCCACAGAGCTCTACGTTGTCCTGTGAAAAAGGAGAAAGTATACTTTGACTCCTTCTATAAGAATTTAAGCAAGTAGGTAGCTGCCAGGTGCTGCTATTCAAATGTACTTTATTAACTGCACATCTGTCTGTGTGAGCACCTCTACAGAAGGAGTTTAATGTACTTTATATACTTTAATGTCAGGTACACGTCAGTAGTGTATGTGCCAGCAAGTTCACTCTGAGATCAGAGAAACTGCAACAAACCCAACAGCTACATTACAGACTCTATAAGCCTCAGTTGGCATTTTAGTCCCAGTACAACACAAAAGACTGAACAAGTCTTCTCTCTAAAAAAGACGATGGCAGCACAACTCAGGTTTCCAAAATTGCATCTTAACAAACCACAAGACTTCTTTAAGAATGCCCTTTGGACAAAGAAAACCAAACTGGAGATGTTTGGCCCTAAATTCAGGTCTTTTAGAGTGAAGGGCCCAGTTCTGAAGACCTTCTATGACTCTGTGGTGGCCTCAGCCATCTTTTACGGTGTGGTCTGCTGGGGCGGCAACATCTCTGCCGGAGACAGGAAGAGAACAGACTGATCAGAAGGGCCAGCTCTGTTCTAGGATGCCCTCTGGATCCAGTGGAGGTGGTGAGTGACAGGAGAATGGTGGCTAAGCTGTCATCCCTGTTGGACAACATCTCCCACCCCATGCAGGAGACTCTGAAAGCACTGAGCAGCTCCTTCAGTGGCAGGCTGCGGCACCCACGGTGTGGGACGGAGAGATTTTGCAGGTCTTTCCTCCCCATTGCTGTCAGACTCCACAACAAAGACTTCAACTGATCAAACACACACATCCACACATGTGCAATAACACTAAGTGCAATACTCTTTTCTGGCATCGTTGTATTATACTCAATTGTATATAACATTTGTATTCTATTTTATTCGATTGTATATAGTATTTTATTTTATTTTATTCTATTCTATTGTGTACAGTATCTCATAGATATATTATTCCAGTGTTTTTTCTCTAATTTTTCTATGCAACTTGCACTGTCCACTGCTGTAACAAAACAAATTTCACACACGTGGGACTAATAAAGGTTATCTTATCTTATCTTGTCTTAACCGTCAGCACCACATTTAAGAAAAGCTAAATGCATGACATCAGCACAGTCCTACCAGCAGTCAAACAGAGTTGCAGAGGGGTGATAGTTTGGGCTTGTTTTGCAGCCACAGGATCTGGACACCTTGCACTTGTTTAGCTCACCGCAAACTCTGTATACCAAAGTATTGTCCAACAGCTAAAACTTGGCTAAAGTTGAATCATGCAAAAGGAAAATGCAACAGAATCACTGAAGAATTCAAGAATTGAGATGTTGCAAGAGCCCAGTAAAAGTCCAAACTCCAATCTGACTGTAACGTGGGACACTAATGGAGCTGTGCAACACTAAATGCCCACAACTACCAAGGAACTGTAGCAATGCTGTCAAGAAGTATGGACCCAAATTCCTCCACAAAGATGTGAGAGACTGATAAAGTTATACAAAAAAAACCCCACTATAGCTTAAAGTTAGGATTGACTTCTGTATGACTTATCTGTAACTGTGACAATGTTTTACAGGTTCAAAAGAATGAATATAGAAAGTAACAAATAAAAGCAGTCCAGGCTTTTCTGCTATACTTGTCCACTCACTACTGAGCAAAGCCAGGCTATGGGAAGCTATAAATAATAAAAACGTAATAAAATTATTACAATGCACCGCTGTTGCCAACTTGATATGGAGCCCTAGGTCTTGAGCCAAACAGTAGCATAATAAACATCACCCTGCACCCCATCTCTGCCCTCATCACGTAGAGTTTCCCTCCCACTGCCTCCTCTATCAAAAACACAATTACACCCCTGCATACAACTGTAAATCCAGTAAAAAACAGTTACTATGCTGCTCTGCCAGCAGGCCAAACAACCATGCTCTCACACCTTCCGACAGGCCAGACAGCCTTTCTCTGGTTATAGATAGATGCTAGTGGTGAGTTTTCACAGGCCAGAGAGCAGATGGTCTGACTGAGCAGTATCAAATCTCTAATACTACAAGGCCATGCAAAGACGTGAACTGGCCATCTTTGCGCTCAGTTGCCAACACACTGCTAACAGCTCCTGAAAGAAACCAAGTAGTGGGAGCTACTTTCTTAACAGTCATGCCATACACAAGCACAGAGCTGGTGTAACATTGATTTTAGTGGAGTTTACTACATGCATTTATCTTCAAATGAAAATGAAAACTTTATGATTTCTCAAGTAAATCTTACATTAAAGAAAGCCTTCGAGAAATCTGTATAAAGTCTAAATCTAAACATAAACCGGTCCGTGGCGCAAAAAAGGTTGGGGAACGCTGACATAGGGGCAAAGGTCATGTTTCATAAAGCAAGGCATAAAAAAAACTACTTACATTTAAAAAATATATATTTTACAACTTAAAGTGTCCATTTGGTTTCTGCTGATGGCTCAGTTTGAATATTGGAACATTAGAATAAAAGCAGGACAGCAACCGTCCTAGATCTATGAAAAAAAATGGAGGTTGGCAGTTGAGTGCATTGAATATTTTCACATTTGACAACTGATTTCAAGCAGCTGTGGTGGCTAAATGACTGAGTGTACGACACCCTCGACCACTTTTGATCGTCACGTAGTAACACAGTTAGCACCTAGCTGAAAGCGACCTGCCTCCATGCAGTCGTGGCCCGACACAGATAGTCCTGCAGCTACTCTCAGAATTGCTAAAGGTTTGCAAAATAACTGCTGTCTAATTTGCAAACACAGATTGCCAACACTTTACAATCAATCAGAGTGTGCCAAACTACTCGTCTGCAACTCATCACTTTGCAATCAGCGACTTGAATCAACTGGTTGGCAACTTCGTATATTTTTTATAAAGCAAAGTGAGCGTCTTTCTTTGTACGTAGATGGCAACAGATTTGTAAAAGTCAAGTGCTGCATTATCACAAACAGATTGCATGTAATTGTAACTTGACCACATTCGATCACAAACTAATAGCAGACTGACTGTGTCATTTATCACTGCTTTGATGCACCAAAGTTGCTTTGAAGATGGCAGCTGTTTGCATGTGGTTGTGGCCTTTGTCCCTGTCTTTGAAACAACAAGAGTGTGAGTTCATTGCATGCAGTACAGTGGCAATAATCTTGGTACTGATGTGGTCTCCAACCACTAATTGCTCTGCAACTTTACCATAACTAGTTTGACTCTCCTGGTCACGTTGGGCTTTTCTGTTTGGGATCTTTTGTAAAAGAGCCTTCCTGCCACCTCGTACATGTGTGAGATTAATTGTTGATTCCAAAACAGACACGGATGTGCAGTAGATAAAGTGCTTCAAATTTAGAGAATAAAGTGACTAGAAAAGCGCTAAAGGCCTGTCCATTTGCCAACTGTAATGCCAAGCTGCTGCCACACATACAGAGAACATACATGAACCTTGGCAACCACATTGCCTATCTGTACACACAGTGTTTGCCTACCTTGTTTTCTGAGAGGTTCACATCTGTTGTCTTGGCTGTGGCGTCCAGGTCAGTCACTCCTCTGTTGAGGTTCAGATCCTCTGCTGCTAGCGCCTGGCTCACCTCCTCGGCATCAATGTCGGTCTCTTCAGCGACGGTCGCCGTCTTCTCTGCACCTGTTAGCTCCCGAACTGAGCCCAGGAAAGTACATACACACACAGGTGGATAAGCACGCACACCTGCACACACACACACACATGTAGGCGTGAGCATGTACGCACACACACATGGGTGGACAAACATAAAAGCGTTTAAGAGAAAAGTTTCCACACAGCCACAGTATGCTAAATAGTTGACAATTTTTTTTTATTGCCACACAGATGTCAAATTTAATGTCAATTTAAAATAAATGTACTGTTGGGAGCACACTCTGGCTTCCATTTAGTGTTCCTGTTGCTGTTAATTTATTTCCAATACAGAAATCAGTGGTGGTCTCTGAGTTTTTACAAAGCAGATATTAACTGTGATGATCAACAAAATTGCTTCCTGTGACACAAAATCAAAACAGCTGCTGTTCACAGCCAGCCCTCCCACTCTTCTGCTTGTGGCCCCATCGCTTTTAATCAAAATTTTAATGGAGATATCCATTTTCCTTTTATTTGGTAAAGACTACTTTTGTTGCTGTTAATAGTTCCAGCAATCCAAACATGTTAATTTAGTAAAAACACTGTTGAAAGCTGCCACAGTTTATGAGAGATCGATGCACTGAAAGACATTTTTAAAAAGTACCATTAAAGTCAATTAAAAAAGCAGAAATATGTTGATTTAACTTGATATTTGCCAGCAATGATTTCTCAGTTATGAGATTCCTCCTGCCTTCAGATATTTCCTCTGTAGAACTTTGTCACAGTCACTGAAACACTTCCTCCCAGTACCTGGAATGTCTTCACCCAATTCAATGTGAACCTTGTAACCAAGGAAAGCCTGTGTTTCCATATTTTATTCCATAAAACTGCACAACTGCACTGCACTTGAAAACTGCCCACAAAACAAAATTGCATTTGTTTTCTAGCTGTTAAAAATACACTTGACTGGCATAGGGGCTGCACTCCCTTCACTGGCAAAACTATATCAGCTGGCAAATCCATCTGCCCACCACTGGCTATCACGAAATAAAGCGAATAAGCATGAATATAAGAATATATAGTGGAAATACACTCACTTTCATCTATTCACCTGCTCGTTAACACAAATATCAAATCATCCAATCACATGGCAGCAACTCAATGCATTTAGGTATGTAGGCATGGTCTAGATGACTTGCTGAGGTTAAAACAGAGCATCAGAATGGGAAAGAAAATGTGTTATGGTTGATGGTACTGGTCTGAGTATTTCAGAAAGTGGCGATCTACTGGGATTTTCTCACACAACAATCTCTAGGGTTACAAAGAATGGTGTGAAAAGGAAGTATCAAGTTCTTTCCGAGCTCGTTGCAACCAGTCTATTCAATTCAATTCGATTCAGTGACAGGATAAAATCTGCACTGTATGTTCCTGGTATGCAGAAGAATGCATGTCTGAATCAAACATTAAAGCAGATGGGCTCCAGCAGCAGAAGACCACACAGGGTGTCACTTCTCTCAGCTCGTTTTCCCCTCTTGTGCACCCAGCTATTAATCCTCTCCTCCCCCTCCACTCAAACCTCCTCTCCAATAGTTTGGAAGGAGCACAGCTTGTCATCTCCAATACTTACCATTCAAAACCTGCTGCCAGTACTACTCTCACCTTTTCCTCCATTACACCTCGTAATACTCACCCTTTCTACTCAACTGGCAAAGCTCTGCTGCCCGGTGTTTACCCGTGCTCTCTGCTACTGACATAATTTCCCCCTGTTGTCTTTGCTTCCCAGTTCAGCCTCAACTCTTTCCAGATGACTTTGTTATTGTTAATTACACTGAGAGAAGAAAAGAGCTAAGCTCCTTTGCGGGGAGACTGTTGCAAATTGAGAAATGGTGCATACATGGGCCTGGGTGGGAGCCATTTACAAATGACTAAAGAGAGCAAGCGTTATACGTCTTGGATAAATGATTACATACAGCAACACTTCCTCTTGGAATGTGTGACCCTGGTATGATGAATATGGCATAACTATTATTTCAAGCACTTGGGGCAGGGATAGCTCAGTAGGTAAAGTGGTCGCCCCATGATCGGAAGGTCGGCGGTTCGAATCCACTTAACGGCTACCCTGAGGTACCCCTGAGCAAGGTACCGTCCCTACACACTGCTCCCCGGGCGCCTGCTTAGTGGGCTGCCCACTGCTTCACTGAGTGAATGGGTCAAATGCAGAGAAAAACAAGTAATTTCCCCATGGGGATCAATAAAGTATCCATTATTATTATTATTATAAAGGTTTAGCAAAGTAGATTTCCCCGAAGTTTATAATTCAAATGAAAAGTGATATGTAAAATTAGCCACCTGTGCATGTTACACTGCAGGCTCTACACAGATTCACTGCAGAAGTCCAAATTAAGCTTTAGGCTCAAACCACGGCTCATATAAGAAAGTCAGCCGCCAGCTGCCTTCAGCCTCAGTGCCCACCCATGTCCACTGTGGGTGCAGACGGTGGTGACAAGAGGCCCAGGTGGCAGAGGCCTCCAGTGCCTCGGCAGAAGTGCAAGTAAGGGAAGGGCAGGGTTGACCTGAGGGAAGGGGGAACTGAACCCTTCTTTGTCTCCAAAACGCTGAGGGAAGCCTGGAGACAACACTGTGGGCAACCATTAATTAGACTCATCTGCATGGAAACTTATATGCAGTGAATATTTTTCTGATTAGTACAGGGAACGGGGGGGTTATAAAAATGTAATCAGATTCAGTAATTTACCTTGTTTAAGCTACTGGAATATTCTAAATCTTTTAAAACCAAAGTAGCAGCAGCAGCAGTGGTTCATTACTCTATAAGTGAGTGTGAATTGAAAGAGAAGGGGAAGAAAACTGTGGAATCACTAGCGCTTCAATTCACTGTTAAAATGACCAAAATTACTTTGAGCTTTTACTGTTTCTTAGTTGAAAAAAGGGTTAAACAGGTATAAATGAACTGGAAGCAGGTGCAGTTGTGTTGCTTTTTGTCACTCCATGAATAAAATAGTCAAAAATCACACTGACTGAATCAAAATAACTTGCTCAAATAAACAGTTTTTGTTTTGTGTGCTTTTAAACTGTAGCTAAAAAAGTTATCATATAGCCCGTGGGCTTTTTACCCAGCACACTTAGCATTCACTGACTATCTAGTTACTGCTGAATGGATATTCACGCCTGTGGCTCTGTTATAACTTATGCTAAATTGAACTGTAATGACACTGGCATTTGTTATCATTCAGTGGGCTTCGTTAGATCCAGTTCCAAGGTTGGAAGCTGACTTTACAAAGTTCTTTGTTGTTTATATTACTCAGTCTGGGTTGGACAACTCCTCTGAAACAGTACAGAAACATTGCCGCACACTTTCTTCTCTTCCTTTTCTTCCTTCTTGTGACTCCCTGCTGTTCATCCCAGTTCTCCATCCCCTCTCCTCTTTTCTAATCTACATTTGGTCTTTCTTCTTCCTTTCATCCTCCTCCTGAGTTTATTTTCCCCTCTAACATCATTTCCTCTTCCTCATCTCAACTAGACATGCCTTCCTCCAGCACACTATCTCCCCCTTTTTTTCCTCCCCTCTCCTCTCATTGCCATGATAATTAGTTCTTCAGATAAGCACATTGGCTGTGCGTGACGGCGCTTGTGTTATTTAACACACCGTGACAGTGAGTGCGTGTGTACAGACCTCTCCTTGTATGCATGTGAGGTCCTCTTTACAATGTGTGTGCGATGCACAGTTAGAGCGTGTGGGTGATCTCCGGGCTCATCAGCATGTGAAAACGAGTTCGTCTTTGGAGGGCTGGAGGGGAATCTGCAAATAACATATCCCTGCCCGGTGTAGATCAGGGCAGGGAGGACGACCAGCAGCTGGCCGCTGTAAGATCTGGAACAATGGTGTAAAAGAGCTGCATTTGATGACTCCTTGTCTTGTCCTCTCAGGACCCCACTGAGAGCCACGTGTCCCCGGGCTGCCACACAACCCAAGCCGTCCAGACATCAGGCAACGGATAAAAGTAGCTCAGCCCACCAGTGTTGTTGTGCCGTTTCTCTGTGTTGACTCATCCATGATATTCGCTCTAGCATACCATTCTCCTTCTTTCCAGTTTGGGCACAATACAGGCAGGAATCTCATCTACAGCACATCTACAGCTGTGTATGTGCAGTGCGTCTCCAGTACAACCTGTTAGTGCAGTCTGAGGACACATGACTATGCGAAGTGTGTAGGTGTTTGTGGGCACTGGGGAATGTGCTGACAGCCCTTCAGATTTTGCTTTACTTTTAGGACTTCCACAATGGAACTGATGACACTTCTTTCCCATTTTGCTTAGGGCATTAAAAACATACTTTTTAGGATTACAATCTGATAGAACAAGTGCTAATGGACTCTCACTGGTTCTTCCCGAGACTCTTTCCTATCTCAAGGTTAAAACTGAAACTGACAACACAACGTTAGACAAGTTAGAAAAGCCGATAACCTGGGTATCAACTCAATGATTGGCAACATCTCCATTTTTCAGCATGACAATGAGCCCAAACACAACTAATATGGTATAAACCCAATGGTCTTCATGTACTAATATGTACATTCTTACACAGTGTAAAAATAAACACGTATGCTATACTACTGTCCAATTAATGAAATGTGACCGGCCTATTTTGTTCCTACATTTGTTAATAAACGAGAACAGTTCTGAAGCAACAGTCTCGTATAATCACCATACTCTTCCACCCACATTTCTCTTTCTAAGGAAATGCCTCCAGGTGAACAGAGAAAGCGGTGACGCTACTGTACTTCTAAGGCAAGAAAGCAGCAGAAAGTCCAGCTGAAGAAATGAAAACAGTTATGTCCAAAGGCTCCTTTCTCATTTACTATGTGTTAATAGACCTCTTTGCATTGACTCATTACTTGTAATTAATCTCCGTCTCTCTTCCACAGCATGTCTTTCATCTTGTTTTCCTTCTCTCACCCCAACCGTTCGTGGCAGATCGTCGCCCCTCCCTGAGCCTGTTTCTGCCGGAGGTTTCTTCCTGTTAAAAGGGAGTTTTTCCTTCCCACTGTCACCAAAGTGCTTGCTCATAGGGGGTCATATGATTGTTGGGTCTTTCTCTGCGTGTATTATTGTGGGGTCTACCTTACAAAATAAACCACCTTGAAGCGACTGCTTTTGTGATTTGGCGCTGTATAAATAAAACTGAACTAGCTGAAATTATAGAAGTTTTTAATATGGTTTCCTCTGAGACACCCACCGTGGCTCAAATAAAGGAAATAAATTTGGACATCAAAAGAGATCAGAAACTCAGGGCAGACTGGAATAATGCGACGACATTAGCCTGTTGCATCCAGCAACGATATGTCATTTTTAATGAAAGATACGATAATTTAAGAGACGACAAAGAACACAGGTTCAAATTAAAAGCCTACACCTTTCAATTGAATCTTCTGTTTTCTTTATATCAAATGTAATAATTCTTTTATAATTTAAAATTCAACTGTAATTTTTAGCATTAATAACAATAATAAGGATAATAATACTTCATTTGCTTGTCCATATGGTCAGAGACACTTAAATTTGTTTGTACAAACAAATTCAGATACAAATATTATAAATGGCTGATGAATGATGATGATGATGAATGTTCATACGCGTAGGTTACACACAGATTTGTGCTTATGGACTATTAGTAAATACTTATTTTATAATTATAATTGTATTATATTAATATTTTAAATCAGTTTCATGTCTTCCAGTTTTGCTTTTACGTTTTGTTACGGAAAGACACTAACAAACTTCTACAACATTCCCTCAGTTACTATTCTTAATATTCTCAGTTGCCAGTGGTTGCACGGCTTCTATTTTAGACATCAAAGGACCTTGATATCTCTACTGTAGTCCACTTCACGTATGTTACACATTGATGCTGATGGGGACAAACAGACCAGAGGCTGGCAACGAGGCCACCTTTAGGAGAATAGCTGCTAAATTTATATCGGATTTAGTTTATACAACAGATTTATGTTAAAACAGGAGGCATCACTTTAGATTTTATCAGAAGATAAAAATAATGAATTGGTTATGTCGTAAATTAGTCTCATGGTGGTGAACCAAGGAGCAGAGCAGGCAAAAACCAACAGCCATCAGTCTGTTTGGATGCTACAGTGTTATGGCAACAGTGCAGCATCCAAACAGAGAACATCTTTCTTGAGAGGAAAGACAAAGGTGAAGAGCGACTTGCTGCATAATGAGGATGGAACAGAAAAAAAAAAAAAGCTTTTGCAGTAAAAAGGCATAAACATGCCATTTTGAATGATGTTCATATCAACTGTAACCATAAATTATCTTGGGGATAATTTCTGCATTTCTATGAATGCAGAAGCAGAGAGGTGATTGGAAATAAGCGAGGCAGGGGGAAATTACACAGGATGGAAATTGCAAGTATGAGTCTTATTCACTCAGCCACCTGGACAACCTCCAGCTAATATGAAAGAGCAGCACTGAATCCACCCACAATTTAGGCACTCAATTTAACAATGTTTTGTTATGGGCGTCTAAAAAAAAGACAAGGTCTATCAGTCTATCGGCAGCACAAGCCTGGCTGTTTCTATCAGCAATGTGCCCTTTGTTGGTCCAGAAAGTCTGCTCTCAAGGTCTGCTTTTAATTTTGGACACACCGACAATGTTTTTACTGCCACAGCCAAACAAGCCTCGAGTCTCCTTCACAGCACATGCCTCTGAAGCACTACATTACATCAACCCACACACGTCTATCTATCCGCTCACTCCCTGCGCAGTTCTCATCTGAAAGTAAACCTCGTAAACAGCTGTATTTACTCGTCTTAAAATCACAGTGCGTTTTATCTAAGTGGGCGCTTTACATGGCAAAATAACATTTCTGGCATCTCGCAGAAAAACAATCTTAGACTGTCTCTGTATGAACTTGCCTGTCAGCGTTCACTAACAACGCCTGCTGAAGGTAAAACAACAAATGAATTACCCTGAGACAAAACGTCACTCAATCAATCGTTGCATTTGCTCCTGACCTCTCCTCAGTGAGCTCGCATCTACTTTTTTGTCTTTTAATGAGTTCAATTCAAATTGAAAACTCGCACGCAACTTTCACCTTGCAGTCTTTAGTGCCTCTGCAGCTCCACCATTCTCCAAAGTGATCACAGTATGCACAACTGAACTTGCAGTAAGCACTTTTTAACAGACTTGAGGCCACAGCAGAAGTGCTTTAATAGAATAAAAAATGGAATGGTGTTCGTGTCTACCTGTGACGGAGGAGTCATTGCTGTTCTTGTCGCTGTGGTGGTCGTCCTGTCCATCTGTGTTCTGCTGCGTGTGCTGCAGACTCAGTTTGTGACAAACTTCAAACGCCTGCCCGACTGTCCGAACGATACGCATGGCCTGGCTCTGCGAGGGTGAGGAGACAAAGAAAGACAAATAAATGTAGCTGTGATTCTCAGAGTGTTATCAGCTGCATTTTTGTGTTGACATTTGGTTTTAAAGAAAAATTAAAAACTCTTTGCTGCGTTGCATTTTCTAATCAACTTCATCTAGTGTGGCATCTTTCTCCTTAGGCTTCCTCTGACTGGGTTTCTGCAGATGTTTACCCAGAAACCAATACATGTTTCTGGGTATAAGGCAATGCAAACCCCATCACGAGCCACCAGGGTGATTTTACCAGATAAGACTGAGCCCAGTGTTGGATTCCGACTGGACCCAGAATCACTCTTGCCCAGCTATATCAGTTTTTAAAAAAGAAATGCGTCAGTTACATGTTGTATTTTCTTTAATTTAAAAAAAAAAATAATAATAAAGGTTTAGGTAAAGATTGAAGTTTCCATTTAAACTTTTTATGTCAAGAAGAAGAAAAATTAGACATAAATGACAAAAATGAGACAAAAATGACACATAGTACTCACTAGCTGGAAAGTTTCTGAATAATTTCTCATTACTTTTTTCAAGGGTGTAAACTTGAGGTCATGTTAACAATCTAGTGAAATGTGGCTTACATCGCCCGAGGTCTTCAAGATTTATTGGTGGAAAACTGACAAAAAGCAACTATAATTCTTACAAGTGTGGTGTGTGTTATCAACATGTAGACAGTACTGTATAAAGATTTAAAATATCACATCACATTTGACCTCTGACCTCTCCTTTTAGGTTAATAGACTGATCTAAGGTCAAAGTGAGAAGCTATTTAAAACTATGTTTCTTACTGCTATTGCATTAATAAATAGGAATACAGGGAACAATATAGGGGGATTCTTTTGCCTCCAAAAACCATGTCACATGACCTCTGACC
This sequence comes from Astatotilapia calliptera, assembly GCF_964374335.1. NCBI lineage: Eukaryota > Metazoa > Chordata > Actinopteri > Cichliformes > Cichlidae > Astatotilapia > Astatotilapia calliptera. The sequence continues at coordinate 12,576,596 of NC_137438.1, read as the reverse complement.
TCACTTTTGATTTCACATCTGCATTTCTTTTAAGATGACCCCAAAAATTGTTTATCTTCAAAGAAAATATTGCAAAAGGAAAGAGAATGAGGTGCCCAGTTAATTAGCAATATACGGTAGTATTAGATTATATAATATTATATATGTACCTTATTCATGTTCAGTTATTTACAGGTTACTCCTACTATACTATTCCCTTAAAAGTAAATACTGCCCAGAGACTGAGCCGCCTCGGCAGAACTTTGTACTCTCTGAATAATTCTAGTTATTATTATTATTGTATTGTAGATGCAGCTCTTTGTTGCTTTTATTTTTTTGTTTGGTGGGGTGGTGGGGGTGTTTGTATTTCAGCACATTGAGAAATTTCTCCTTTTTCCTCCTTCTAAGGCATTTCAAACAAATAGCAGCCTGTTGTTAAAAAAAAATACTCCAAACTCTGAATTTCTACTTTTGACTGGATTTCACTTTACCCGCAGGCACACCGACTTTAGTGCCTTTGCTCATCTCCTCCTTTTTCCTCCTTCGGCCCTGCTCTGAAAAGGCAGGTCAGGCAAAAACAACTTAGACGCTTTCTATCTCCTGTCAGGCATCTGCTCTATCTCCTCACAGTAGAAAGGCGTAAAGGCAGAAAAGATTTCATTGTAAAGCACTCATTCTCAGCTGAATGAGTATAAATGGATGAAGCGTGGCCTAAAAGCCACAACACAATACACACATGACTGAAGGACCAAATCCTTTCTTGCCCTGCTTGTCAACACTGGACTAGTTTGAGGCTGTGTCCTGTAAGTGCTAACAGCATTAGTGCAAGCTCTGTATGGGATCAGAAAACAGTTGATGAGTTAGTGGGTTTTGACAGCAACTGAGCTCCTGGGCTTTGGCCTCAGCCCACAGATGTGTTTCTGTATCAGTAGTAATGTTTGTCTGCAGTCTTCTTACAGCACATTTTATTATTCATTTTTTTTAAATTAAATCGACTCGCTTCAGTTTAATTTAGTGCTGATGTTACCATAGTGACCAGCCATCAGGTGGCACAACCAGCAGAAAGAATTTATGACCTCCCAGTGTGTCACATACCTTCTGACCCTTACAGAATCAACAGTCGTGATGACTAAGCTGCCTTGCTGGCATAAAAGCTCCATGAACCTCCACTTTGTTGTGCTCAGTCACCTCACTAAAAGTCACTGACAGCATAAAGCCATTTGAAAACTCTCTCTCTCTCTCAAAAAAACAACAACAAAAAAACACTTTTAAAACCATAGAAATAAAAATTCAAGCCAAACTTTCAATGAAAATGAACATCAGAAATACACTCTGTGCAAGTAAACACCCTGCTGTCAGCTCAAATAGAATACTGAGGTGCAAAATAAGCATTTGGTTTAGCATTGCCTAAGTTTGTTTATTAAAGTGTTAAGTAGCAGGCGTCCCACTCTGTGCTCTCTCTGCATGCCCGAGCTCCTCTCCACACCTCTGAGATCAAACCGAGCCACCCTACGGAGGAAGCTCATTTTGGTTGTATCATTGACCTCATTTTTGTGGCCATATGTGAAGCCCATAAGTGACGGTTGGCACATAATCCGACTGGTTCACCACAACGGTTAAGCTGACCACGTACAATTCGCCAGTTGAGCTCATGCTCCATGTTGCGTCAAGATCCCCGGAGAGTTAAACCTTTAGCTAGGGTAGCATTTCCGTCAACCACAGAGGAGCATGCCACTGGTTTCTGGCTTCAGATTTGGAGGTTTTGCTACCACCACATTGCATGCTACAGGTTGTTGCAATTAAGGTAGTCAAATCCCATGATCTGTGTAAAGCAGGAGCTTGTTTCCAACCGAGAATATCTGTGCCAAATTATTTCCATTTCCAATTTCAATCATCCTCTGCTTCATCGTCCTTTCAGGAGTTCAATCAGCGTTATTTTATATATAAACTATCAAATCTAATCAAACTATATATCTACAGTTTAATAATACAGTAACACCGCACGATCTAATTTGTAGAGGGATGAAAAACAGAGCTGTCTAAGAATTCTCACAGTGACATGACTAAATAACTTCAGAACCAAAAAGAATTGAAGAACTAACAGTTTCAACCTCTTAAATGGTAAATATTGCTATGATGAGATTTTAAGAAATCCTAAGGATTTTTATTCACGCTAGTTGCAGTGACTAACTGGTAAACTGATCACCCAGAGACTGAGCGTGCAACCCACATAGCACCCATACTTCAAAAACAGAAATTCATAGACTGTAATGTAAAAGGTTGAGTAGTTGTTTTGTACTATATAGAAAACTTCTGAAGAGTATTTGCCAGATTAGCTGTTAAAGCAATGCTTCCCTCCACCTTCATAAAATAATTTAGTGTTTGTTTGTCTTAACACATCTTCCTTATTGGTATTCAGTGACAGTGTCATCAACCAACCAGGCGTCATGAATACAAGTAGCTGATGTTCAAGATTATAGTGATAAAAATGCAAATTAAAAGAGATGTATTCAATTCTGACATCTGCTTCCTCTCTTTTCTAATTTTCTGGAGACGAGTGTTAATAACGTGAGACATCATCGCTCTATGGGCATTAAGAAAGGAAAGAAAAAAACTAGTGACCCTTGAAGGCAAAACTCCACTTTTTTTAAACAAGGAAAAAGTTGTTCTGAAAATGATAGATGATGTTATTCAAAAATGTTAAGTATACACTTGCAGGCATCTCACATTTGGAGCAACTCTTGCATCCTTCACTCATCTTTCCTCCTTGGAGCCGTGGTCCTGTTTTTCCACGCTCTGCCGTTCCCATCTTCTTCATTTCCTCCTCCATTATCTCACCCCCACATCATCTCCTCCTTCTCTGTGGACCCCATTCATGTCTTCTCACCCCATGCTGGTCCTCAGACTGACAGTAAACAATCGTGTTTCCCTTTGAAGATGTTTGTTCCACAGGCAGTCATACCGGGGATGAGAGCAGATTCTGGTGTTATTGTACACAGCGAACACAGCAAAGCTCGGCTCCCCTGCCTCACACACCGACGCGTTGGAAAACACACAATTGAAAACAATGCTTTATACTTTTTCATTATTTTAGTCCTTTTTTTCCTCCTCTCCAATTCCCCTTTCTTGTAATTGACTCAACAGTTCAACACATTTTTTGTGCTTCTGGCTCAGAAAGATGACTTCCTCGTTCTTAATCCTACTAACAAAACCCCAAATTGGTTCCACTAAATGCTCCCATTAAACAAAAGAGCTAACCTCATTGAACTGCTGAAAAAAATGCTTGGGACATGGGCTGCCGCTGGGAGCTCAACAATGATAATACCATACTGAAGTAATAAGGGCAGAGGCAGCAACAATCCAATTCAATTTCAATTCACTTTCATTGATATAACAACTGTTGTCTCAAGATGGTTTATACTGTTAGGTAAAAGTCCTGGAGAGAAAACCTCAACAGTCAATCAACCCCCTATTAGGAAGAACTTGATGACAATGGGAAGGAAAAACACCCTTTTAACAGGAAGAATATTTTCTCTGCAGCATACTGGATCAACTCTACAGCTTTTTAAAGAACCTTTCAACAACCTAAATTACAACAATGAGACACTTATAAAAAAAGAAGAAGTCCTAAATCTGTCACCTGACCATGGCCTTTCTATGGCAGCCGGGATAGACTCCAGCCCCTCCTGCAACACTGATGAGGATAAGCGGAAGAAAATTTATGGATGGATGGATATAATAATTTATAATGGAACAGAGATACTCAGGTTTCAGGGTTATGGAGAATAAATGTATAAATAGGAGAATTTTTTTAAGGCACTTTGGGGCCAAAACTGGCAAAGTCAAATCCATCTCAGTCTTTCATCTTTGCTAGAGTGAGCAGCAAAGACTGAGGGCACTACACAGGTCAGGTGTCTTTTTTGCAGCATATCAACCAGTTTAATTGCTTCTTTAAGAAGACATCCATATTCCCAGGATCTTAAATATCTATCCTCAAAGGCATCAGGAGCCAGTTCAGGGACTTTAAAACAGCAGTGATGTGAGCACTCTACTTGCTCCAGTTACAGTCTGCCAGAAGTACTTTGTAAGCTGCAATTGTTTTAAAAGCTTCTGGGGGGAGAGTAGAGTGCAATGTGCTGCAGTAGTTAAGTTTAATTGTAATAAAAGTATAGACCCGCTTCTCAGAGTCGCTGGGACAAAAGAAAACTTGAACCTTTTCATGGGGGCTTAAATAACTGATTGCTGCTTTGGTAAGGTCTCCTATGAGACCGGAAAACAGAAAAAAAAGCTTTTTCTTCTTCTGGTCAAATGTGCTTATGGACAATTAAGTGCTTAGACAGTGAGATTAACGTGGAGGAGATTCTCTCTGTTGCTATTCTGTTGAAACTGAACTGGGACAACATCTTAAAGAAGTAAAACCTTGCAAAGTCAAAAGTGCCAAATGCGAAGTCCCTTTCAACAAATACAGTTTTAGCCATTTGTTCAAAGTCTTTAAATATTTTTTTGATGTAATTTGCCCCTTAGTTATGACCGTTGAGATTGGCAATGCCAGAAAAAATGCCCTTGTTCATTTTAAGAGCCAGCTGGGTTAACAAAAAGTTGCATATCATAAATACACAACCATATTTTCCAATTATTCCCAACATCACATTCATAGCATTACTGTACGCTGTTTACCTTTTCAACCAGACTGCAGTCTTTTGAGTCTGGATCAGATTTCTGATCCAGACTCAGAAATCTGATACTCAGGGGTGTCCAACTCCAGGCCTCAGGGGCCGGTGTCCTGCAGGTTTTCGATGTGTCCTTGATCCAACACAGCTGATTTAAATGGCTAAATTACCTCCTCAACATGTCTTGAAGTTCTCCAGAGGCCTGGTAATGAACTAATTTGACCCAGGGTGATATCTAAAACCCTTGAGGCCTGGAGTTGGACACCCTTGGTCTAACTGGACTTTCCATACAACTATCTATGGCAACTGAACCAAACCACAGACTTCATATTAACAATAGATGCAGCCTCTGGGTCTGAAAAGTATCCTAATTGTCAGTAAACACTTTCCCAATGACTTTATATTCTCAGAACCAAGCTCCAAGTCTTCAACACATGACAGCATGCTTTCAGGCTAACACGTCCAACCAATGCTGCCAATCGCAACATGAACCAAGTATTTTTAGTTGGGTAAACATATATTAACTGGAGAGACACTTCACTCTCAGATTGCTGGTTTACTTGTGGTTACTAGGGTATTTAAAAGTAGAACGGATAGCAGAGTCTTTGGCTTTCAGGCCCATCTTTGTGCTTACAGAATGCTCTACATTTAATCGTAAATTTTTATTAATCTCTGGGTAGTTCGATTGTTAGTGTTTGGGGTTTTACAATATAAATGCTTGCTGTGATGTGGCATTATTTGAACTGAACTGAAGTGAAGTAAATTGAAGTTAACTAAAAAAAGACATAACTAACTGTTCCTTTGAGGTCCTCTTAATATAGAAATTCCTTGAATGTCCTTAGTGTTACACCACTATGTTCAATGCTGCTTTTAACACAATTTCTTTTTTAACTAACTTTTTATGAAGACACTTGCACTTTATCTGAACATTTTTTGCCTTCAGCCAATTCTCTAGCTAATCTCCAATTGTGGCAGCTGACAGGATCACTAAAAGATCTGTCACTCAAATGCAAAACCTCGATACCCTGCTGGAAAGGCTGCTGCTGCCTATGTTGGACATCTGTCACCATCTCTGTCAAGTCCTCTTTTTTGTCTCCAACTCTGTCCCCATCACTTTTCCTCTCTGTCAGTTCAACTAAATAAAAGTGTATCTTTTCCTTATCTTTGCCTTTCTATCCCTTTCTTCTCTACATATCAAGCCTCTGGTGAGCTGGCTCTTCCTCAGTGATGACGAGATGAAGTCTGTCCAAAAGTGTGATGCATTATTTATCCTGAATTACCCACAGAGGTTGAGCGGTGCTTTGGCTGTCCACTTGCAAGTCTTGGCACAGGCAAAAATAAGGGGCAAATGGGAATATAATATAATCTAGGAAAGAGCAGGGTAAACAAGAGCGGGGGTGGTGAGCAAGGGAATTGCTTGTGATTAAAGAATTGCCACATATCTCTCTCTTCATATGCCTATTCCTTCTGTGATGACAGTTTCCTCTCGTCCTTCTACAACTTACGCAGACATTGCTCAGTGTATACAAATCTTCTATAGCATATAAGACAGATCATTTCACTGGCGTATCCTTTAAAGATTTGCATTAGACGCTCTCTGATCACTATAATGATCAGGGCACAGCATAGTCTGATCTTCAAACACTTTGATTGAAATTAGGGGGGGGGAACAGGAATGAATTATACCATAGTTCTGGCACTGCAGGTGAATATTATGAGAGTGAAATAACTCCTAATCAATGGACAAGTCTCTGTGTGCATGTGAATGCGCTCGAGTATGACAGCATGAAGTGAGCGAAGTGTAAGGAAATTAATTTATAATGTCTCAGTGACTCTTCTGAACCATTAGCTTGCTTTTGAGGCACCACACATGGCTACATCATGCAACCCCCCCAAACCAGTTTCAATCATCTTACTGCTTCTGTCAACCTTTCTTGATTCTTCTTTCTCTCCCCTGTCACCTTTTCTCTCTCCAGGATTTGTTTAAATGTCAGTATCTTTTAATTAACTCGCTCTGTGGCAGGAGTGCCAGACAGCATCTGAATGTTCTGGATTCTCCCCTTTCCTCTGTCACTCACTAGACAGTAAACTGGAACATCATCTTGTCGGTGTGAATTTGAGAACATGTAAGAAATTCTCAGTCCTAGTTTGTCACATTTTGGCACTTGGGGATGAAACCTTTCCCATCATATTTTAACATGCCATTTCCCAAGACACCAAGATACTGGAGCTTGGATTTCAAAGTGAGTAACAGAGGGACATATTTTGTCGCTCTAGCGAGTTTTGACAGCTGGGTACAACTAGGACCTCCACTTCTGCTCTGCATCCACTGCACTGATCCCCTACAGCCAATCTAGGTATTTTGGGATGGGCAAAGATGGGGCAACCGTGCCCTCAGGCCCCTGTAGGAGGCTTGGATCCAGGGTGGGACCCTGGTAACCCTGTTCTGGGCAGGGTAATGCTCCCTTGCTCTCATGCTCTTCAAAAGGGTATTCTGTACTATTTTTGGTCTTGCCAATTCTTTGGGACCAATTTGCTGTTGAAGAAGCTTCCAGGGGCAAGCAGTGAACTTGTGGTTTGGGTTACAAATATAAAATGATAAACATCTGTCAACTTTGTCTGCCACAACCTTCTCCTGCTTTCTTGGTTACCATGGTGTAACACGGTTGGACAACGGTTTTGCCCACAGTCGCATCGTGCTTGTTTTAGACATTGCAGGACTTCCCACTATCCTACGGCACTACCCTGTATACTGGAAAAATGACATTTAAGGGTTGCTTAGTGTGTCACTATGTGACGCCAAAGGATCCTGACCACATCCTGGGTTGGGAGTGAGAACAACCTCATTAAATCATCAAATAAGCCAGTGAAATGTTTTTTTTTTTAAAAAGGGTAGACTTGTCAAGTTCCATGACAGCTTCAGCGAGCTTATAGCGGTTGTTGTAAATAGCACAAAGCTAAAACACTGGAGAATAAGACAGAGTAATTATGTCAGGACAGCCAGTTGACTTCTGCCTGTGTTTACATTTCAGCAGGGGAATCTAATCATCAATATATAACACGACTGATATGTAGTGTTAGGAAAGGAGTAACTTAAAACAAATGGCCAACCCATTTCCAGTTCTGTTTGATTTGGAACTTTGATTTAGTCGTGCCACTGGTGCAGAAGCAACGCAGCTTTAACAGAGAGGAGAGACTACAGCTCAAGACAGAAGGATAATTTCATTGAGATATGGATATTCAATAAAAAGTGCTGAAAGGCTATTAAATCCAATTGCCTTCCCCAAGCTGTATCAAGAACAAAGTGAGTCCTTATCATTGAATTGGCCTTATATCATTTTACATCAGCACTCTACAAAGTCAGCGAGGAAACCATTGATTCTTCACTTTAAAGCTAAAATCTACAGTGGCTACATTTAAACACCATCCACGTAAAAATATACACCCTACACACATCTTGTTCTTTAAGACATTTTAGTTTCTAATCTCTTATCTGAAACGGGCAGTACTGACCCTGTACCTTACCCCAAACTTTCTAATGTAATTAGCCACGAGGGAAAAATCTCCCTCTCAAGAGAAAAGTCTGACCTTTGCAATCTTCTCCGTCCAAATCTCAATGAGAATTTCATTAAATGAACTCAAGGAACACTTGACACAATAACCACAGCTCTCACTACATCCATTAGCTGGGTAGATAAATTAAAAACACAGAACAACAGCAGGACTCTACATTAAAGCTCGACATGTTATTACTGAGCTGTAATATATAGAGTCAATTATCAGGTTTAAAAGACCAAAACCAAGTTATCCACATTATGTTTTATGATCCTTATGAGTGCCGTTCTTTATGTTAGGCTTGTTAAAGTGCCCCCGCCTCACTGATGCAGATATCGCCAAGATTAGACATTAGAGTAATGATACCAACACATGACATGGTCTAAAGCTGGGCTAGCTTCATTAGGATTACCACCAAAATCTTGTGAGACTTGTACTGGGAAAGACCTGTATATTTTACAAAACACTGAAGCTCTAGAATATAAAGTTTAAACATATACTTTCTGAAATGTAAAAACTTGCAAAGTAAAAATTATATAGAGGGTTTGATATATTTTAAGCTATTTCAAAAACTTGTTTGCATATCTCAAGCACCACTAGTGACACTATGGAGCAATATCCACCAACAACAAGGCATGGCAGGGGCAGTTGTGTGACGTAGGTGCTGCATTCACTGCTTCAGACTTTCCAAACACTGACAGCTCATGTGAGAGGAGACAGGCTTAAAAATAAGTGGCTGAAAAACTGACCTGAACAGTGATAAGTCAAAACATTTGCCTATTTCTTTTGATTTGCGATAAATAAACCACGCAATCATTGATCACTGTGGCTTCTTATGAATATTGCGTGTGGATTTCCAATATATAATATTCAAAACATGGCTTCTGAAAGGCGTAACACTTTCTGACACCACCTCTTGCTTCTGCTCTTACTTACAGCTGCCTCTTAAATAGAGTAGTACCGTCTGTGGACTTGGAGCCAATGTGGCATTCACTGTGTGGATGAACACTCTTTGCTCCATCACCCACACTTCAATTCTACATAACAGTGACTCGACCATTCATTAGCATCCACTGAAGTACTGATTTGGAGAAGGAGGAGGATGAATGAGAGAGCATAAGTCATAGTAGAGGAGAGAGAGAGAGAAGGAGAACCTGCCTAAGTGTTAGAAGTGATCGGCCAGTGAAGCCTTTTTTATGCCGCTGTGATATAAAGCCAAGACATTTTCTCACTGCTGGTAGTTAGAAGGAGAATAAAGTCTCCTTAATCATCTTCCTAATTGTCCTCTCACAGGTTTCCACGTGCACTCACACAAAACCACACGAATGACATTTTTATTGCATGTTTGACATGGTTACCTTTATTCTTCTCATTATGCCAGAGTGCTTCCTTCTGATTTAGCCTTTGTCAGAATTTGAATTATCAGCTAACAGTAGCATGGGTGCTTAGCAAGCTGGATCCATACGCTGCAATGCACTGGGTGTAAGACACACACACACAAGCATAAACAGTGGTGAGTTATATATAGGGATGTGCACCGGTTCTGACATAAACGGTAGTAACCAGACCGAAAAGCAGTGCACAGTTCGGTGCTTTCTTTCCCTGAAATGTCATACACTTTGAATTCTAGCCAATCATTTCACCTTTGCGAGCGTAGTGGGCGGGCCCAGGTACGTACGTTCTTTTAGAGCAGAGCTACAGTTTAAAAATGTCCAAGGCGAAGTGGTCAAAGTCTGGCTGTACTTCACAGCAAAAGATGCAAACTCAGCAGCCTGCAACAAGTGCTTTAAGGTGATACTGTGATACTGTCAAAGGAGGTAACACCTCGAATCTGATGAAACACCTGGCGACTTATAGCGTTTTGTTAAAAGCCGAGCAATGCACCGTATTTGATAGCTTGCTGCGAGACCTCACACCGAGCACATCTACTGCGGGTGTGGTGCCTGTTCTCGGACCCGGAGTTTGCAACATCCCCCAAGAACCCGGAGGAGAGTCCTGGCCCCTAGCCCTGCCAGTGTAGCAGAATGATGACGGATGATGATGCAGCAGCAGCCGTTCTTCTCTGCGTGAGTAGCTTAATGTTGTCCGTGTGTAATTTACGTTGAGTAGGCTAACCACGTTATTACATTAATGCATGTAAGGTGAACTAGCAAACATCATCATAGCTACATGCGGCTGTCTTCTTGTTTGATGGCAGATACTCCCTTCACCCTGGCCAAAAAGGCTAAAATGACCAAAGAAAAAGTGGAAAACAGTTAAACATGAGAGGTTTTGGACAAAGTTTGTGTTTTTTCCATTGTTTAAGCACTGCTTCCAGCCAAGAGTGATACCATATATGCCCCATAGCTGCAGAAAAGGCTAACATTGTTATCTTTTTACAAAAAAACAGTTAAACAAGAGGCTTTTGGACAAAGTGTGTGTTCTCCATTCTTTAAGCACCGTTTAAGCACCGGCACCGTTTCAAAAGTACCGGTTTGGTACTGGTATCAGATAAAACCTAAACGATACCCATCCCTAGTTATATACCCACACCACACTTCACTGTACTAAAAGAAATCACAATCGTCTTAGAAGACTTTAAAACTTGTCACACAATTTTAATAAAACTTCAAAGGTACCAACAGCACAAACATTGTCATTAAAAAAATTCCCCCCACCTGCCTTCATTATAGAGGCAGAAATTAGCTTTTGTTCCAGACTGCAAAAATGGTCATTTCTGCTATTAAAAGCAGCAGTTTAACACAGCTACTGAATCTACAGGGACCTTCTTGACTTGTTTTTGCTCAAGTGACTCCTTGAGGAAATGCAATTTTTAACCTGTGTCCTTCATTTTCAGTCCTGGCAGATGCATCTTGGCTGTGTGTCTTAGCCTAAAAAATAATATTTTTTCTCAACCATATTCAAACTGAGAAAAGTGATAATAATCCCAGATAAGACCCAGATCATCATCTGCTGGTTCTAAATATATGTTGAGAGTGTTTGTAACGCTTTAGTTTCTATGAAGTTGCTATTGTCAGTAAATGAGAAAACGAAAATAAATAATTGAAAGGCTAATTTTAAAAGGTAGTAGCTGATCACAACAACTCAAACATAACTACAGAAAGCAAAGCCAACTGCTAACTTTCCAGAGCAAAAAGACTGATTACACATAAACCAAACTAGTTTACTTAGTTGACTTTATTTTTTTGTACTAATGTGCTTTTTCACAGTGCAGTCTAATGCGGCATCATGCACCCAGAGGAGAACAACAACAGGTTCATTTTTGGTTCTGCCACAGGGAAATGCTTTTTTAAAAACTCTGTAAAGTTATAAATGTAATCAATATCATCCAGATGTGAACTGTAATAAATGAATTCAAACTGTCAATAAGTTCTCCATTAAAAACAGCCCCTGCCTTTAGTCTCTTCACCACCAATACACTTTAAAAAGCATTACGTGCCTGCACGTGCGCGCGCGTGCGCACACACACACACACACACACACACACACACACACACACACACACACACACACACACACACACACACAGATAAGTTTTCAGTTTAATGGCCTCAGGGCCTTGGTTGCCCAGAGATTTTTGGTATGCGTCACTCTCCATTTTGTATTCTGAACAGAATATGTGTGTGTCTGCGCGTGTGTGTGCGTGTATGTGTGCTCATGTGTCAATGCCAGTCTGTCTGTAAGAGATAATGAGGCAGTGTGCGCTTCACCCAGCTAACCCCTGGACTTAACTATCAAGTCCTCTGAATTGGCAGCTAAAGTGGAAAACTGGGAGCACATTTCCTAACTGTGTCACACTGCTGGACTCTGTTTTAACTTTGTCTCTGCTCAGCTTATTTCAGCAGCAACATATCCACCCCAGAAGACCCTCATACTTGTTCCTCACACCAATGCCAGGCCCACAGTGCAAGGAGGAAAACCAGGGTGTGTCTTTTTTAGCGGTTGTCAGGATGCGACTCAGACAGTGACTAGATTTAAAAGAGAAGGTGGGATTGTTGTGAACGCCACATAACTACCAGACTGTGAAAACATCGGAAATGATGCACTGATCAGTCTTTGTCCATCTTGTAATTATGCAGCAACAAAGTTTGAGGTTGTTTTGACACAAAAACACAAATTCTTTCACTGATCGTTTGAAAAAAGTAGAGCCCAGCTGATACAGGATTTTTAACACAGATGCAAATACATATATTTGAATACTTAAAAATCTGATATATTGCCCAAAATAATTTTTCTTTAAGTAACACAAAACATAAACAGATTTGTTTATTTTTTATGTTTTGTTATTTACACCTCCTTCCTAAAATAATATGACAATGCAGCTTAAAAATTCTATTGTTGCAAGACACGGATTACTCATTTGCACTTAGCAGGCACATTGCACAGCAATGGGGATATTGCAGAGTGCCCTCTAGTGGACAGACTATGCAACATCAACACTCGTAACATGGTTGAAGGGTGTTTCTTCCATCTCTTCTTTGTAGAAGCTACCTCCAGTTGCCACCTTATTTAGAAGGGCTTATCACAGACGGTCGCTCTACATGTTTGATTTAGCAGAGTTTTTACATCAGTGCCCCTTTCTGACCCAAACCAGGATCGAACCAGGAATCTTTCATCTGTTAGGCTACGTTCACACTGTTAGGCTACGTTCACACTGAAGGTCTTAATGCTCAATTCCGATTTTTTGATCAAATCCGATTTAATTTGTCTGGTTGTTCACACTACAAATAAAATGTGACTGCAAACGCGCTCTAGTGTGAGCGGTTCACGGCCCTCAAAGCCGTCCGCATGCGCAAAAGAAGACGTCACAGCTGGGTGACAGCTGGCTGACAGCTGGGTTTGTCGCCCAAAACACGGTCAAGCTCATCAAAAAACGGGCAGGTGACTCGACCACGTCCACTTCGTTTGTTTATATCTTTAGCTTCTTTAAACATGGCCCCGAGGCTCTTCACTTTCCTCTGACACTGTAGCCACATTTGCCTGTGCCCTCGTTCAACCATTTCTTTAATGCACTCGAACACAGCCCGGTAACGATACGACCCTTCAAGTTTATCTTGAATAGAATTGTCTCCCCATATGCTAATCAAGTCCAAAACCTCAGTTTCTGTCCATTGAATCGCTCCGTCTCCAGTTTCCGCCACCACGCTTTCTCGTTTGTCTTCTCCAGCGCTGATAATTACCGTCTGTTTGTGTCAGTGACGTAAAAGACGAATTTAATGCGACATGACCATTCAAACAGCAGTCGCTTTCTAAAACATCAGATATGTATCGGATTCAGTACCACATACAAAAGTGACCCAGGTCGGATTTGAAAATATTGGATTTGTGCCGTTCACACTGTCATACCATGATCGGATATGGGTCGCATATGGTCAAAAAAGTCGGATTTGAAGCGCTTTCGCCTGCAGTGTGAACGTAGCCTTAGATGAATGTCTTCTTTAATTATATAACTTTGTTTTGTAATTGCTAAAAATGAAAATTAATGGAAATACACTTTCTGTTGTAAATGTTGGTACTGATAAATCAGCAAATACCCAATATTATAACTAACGACTCTAATGAAAAATTACATAAAACCAAAACAAGCACCATCAGTGCAACTGCCAATTAAAATTGGAAATCAGATTTTGGCAGCTGTGCCTCAGCATTTACCTACTAATCAGTAGATTGGTAGTTCAATTCTCTGGCATGCTAGTAAGTAAAAGCACTTTTAAAAAGTATTTTAGGTCTTTTGTTTTAGCTTTTATTATGACAGTTGAGAGTGGAAAGGACATACTGTATGGTGTATCTGAATCCAGACCTCTGCGATAGCCTTATGGCATATGGGTCACCTGCTTTTCATCCTCTCCTGAAAATTGCTCATACAAGTGTTCTAACTTACATGAATGCTGTCGGAAAATCTTTTTTTGTCCATGATACCTATTTGTGCCAAGGTAAATGTTTATGATGAGCACCATTTACACCAGCTACACCTTTCTTCTTGAGACCTATCTCGACCAAAATCCCCCCCCCCCCCCCCCAAAAAAAAAATAAAAAAAAAAAATCACAGAATTTAGAACACCTTAGTTCAGCACCAATAATCTCCCATCATGAGGATGTGAAACATTTGAGATCGCAAGGTATAAGAAATTGTGCCAGGTAATGTTAGATAATGAGAAAACCTAAGGATAAACTGCATTAAAGGCCCGAAAGAGGTGACTGTTTAAATCATCCATTCATGAGCTCAATCAGTCCACCCTCTTTTGTGGAGCCGTTTCATTGTAAATTACATAAATGAATAAGCTAACAGGGCTAACAGCCAGAGGTGTGGACTCGAGTCACATGACTTGGACTCGAGTCAGACTCGAGTCATTAATTTTATGACTTTAGACTTGACTTGAAAAAATGTTCTAAGACTTGTGACTTGACTTGGACTTTTACACCAATGACCTGGGACTTGAATTGGACTTGAACCGGTTTACTTGAAAAGACTTGATATTTCACCCCAAATATAAAATGTAACATGCATATTATATAGAGATTGAAAATGTGACGTCATTCACGGGTAGAACCGCAAAGGATTCTGGGAACTCGTGGCAAGAGGTACTAGCGCACGCAGGCTTTCAATTGAAATCACAGCGATAAAAAGAAACACAAAAATGTCAAGAAGCTGTTGTATTATTAACTGCAATAGCCGGTCACATGACAGCCACGGGAAGCCGACAGGTAGAGAAATCGGTTGTTATCGGATTACGTCGTTGAAGAGAAATTGTTCGAGCCATGTTTCCGAAGTAACAAAGAGGCGACGGATGGCCTGGATTGCAGCCATTCAAAGACCAAATATAACGTCCCAGAACACTCCAGCTCACAGGTTAGTCTGCTCCAAGCATTTACACAAAGGTCAGTCTGCTGTAGTAGTTAATGCGTCATTTTCATAACATAATTGGTGATATAGGTTACAAGCAAGTCTGGCGCTGAACAGAAATTGTCGCGCTATGCTCCTTTATTTATTGTGCATAAATAGTGAATTGTCCTGACACAATATTGTGTTTCGCTTCTGTTATTATGGTGCATTGACAAAAACATACTTTTATTCACAGGATAAAACAGTTGTTTTGTATCACTAATTGCCCAGTACGATTACAGCATACAGTATTATTGTCACTGCTACATTTCTGTGATGCTACCAGAAATTATTTCCACTACTAATTAATTACCGTTGAGCTCAAAGGTTATATTAATAAACGGTTAATGAATGTGTGTTTATGACGACGATTTGTGAGACTGGTAAACTTATGATATGTACGATGGTCTTTCGTTCTACACGGTGCATTTCAAGGTCCTGCACCCATCCGTCGGTAAACTGTACCTGGGCTTGTTGCAGTGACCTGAAGTTACTAAACTTCATGAGTGTGTGCACTCACTCCAAGAACTGTATGATTATAAATATGCATATAAATATGCTACGATGAGATAGCTGACTTCATCTAACTAGCAAATGTTGTCCAGGCTACGTTGGTGATGCAGTTTTTTTTAATGTGTATGATATTTTTGTCATGCGATTTTAAAGCCGGTCCTACAAGCGCATCCAAGAATAACATGCAGCTTATCTCAGAACTGTCGGTGAAAATTATTCTTGGAGCTAGGTTTAATTGAGCTGCATTTTAAAGAGGTGCAATTTCACAATTTGTGTATATTTTCTAAGTTCACTATTTTGTCATGTGTTGAGAAAAACACAGATTTAAAAATTACATGGTCTAATATTTACATTTAGCATAACTGCAACATTCTTTTTTCGTTTGTTTTTAAATACTCGAAAGGACTTGAAATTCAAAATTTCAGACTTGTGACTTTACTTGGACTTTTACACCAGTGACTTGAGACTCGACTGTGACTTGCCTGACATTACTTGAGACTTGACTTGAGACTTGAGGATAAAGACTTGAGACTTACTTGAGACTTGCAAAACAATGACTTGGTCCCACCTCTGCTAACAGCTAGCAGCCTGCCTAAAAGGTCCAATCTGGCCCATTTGCTGGGTTGGCATAGTGTGAAAGCCGCACAGACGGTGGAGAATGATGTTGGAACCTTTCAATGGATTGCTCCAGAAAGCATTGTTTTGCATAAAAACAGATCAGAGTGATTGTCAGAAGTGGTAATTTCATCTGAACCAGAGATCTGAATCACCATCAGTCTAACATCCTTCTCACTGACAAAGGCATTATCCATGGTCTGCCATACCACACTGAAGGAGGGGGCTTAAGCCAACTTGGGAGTGTGTTTTGTGAATACATTTTTTGCTTCATAGGATTTTCTGGCCCAGCTGACTTGAGATCAAATTGGGAATTAACAAAAACAAATCCGACCCCTCTAGTGTATTCTAATTACACATCACAGCTGATTAATAAAGGAAATAAAATGTGAGCCTTGCAGGTGAAACAGAAGATTCACACAGGGTATTATGAGATATTAGTTAGGAGGACTGAACTGGGCTGTAAAAGTGCGGAGGATTGAGAAATACACGTTGGTGTGGAAAAAAGTATTTCCCCCTTTCCTGATTTTCTTTCATTTGTCACAGATACATGTTTCAGATCAAACAAATTCTAATATCAGACAAAGACAGCCCAACTAAATACAGAATGCAGTTTAGAAATGATGAGTTCATTTAGGCAGGCAGCCAAACCTACCTGGACCTGTGTGAAAAAAACTGATAAGTCATTAATTAAGTGGGATTAACCACATTTACAGGATAGATGAGTTAATTTTCACTAAACTCGCCCAGACCTGATTACTGCCAGACATGTTGAAATCATATTCATAAAAGGAACGTCCTACCAACAGTCAACATGGCAGTCAAATGCCTTAAATTGGCCGTTCATGCTGGACTTGAATTACCTTTTCATAAAGGGCAAGATAGATGTGGATAGTTTTCTCACATCATCATTTAAAATTTGCATTCTGCATTTAATCCGGTTATCTTTGTCCAATATTAAAATTGGCTTGATGATCTGAAACATGTAAATGTGGCAAAAAAATAAAATAAAATCAGTAAAAGGTGCAAAGACTTTTTCATTGCACGGTACGGCATTTCTTCATCTCTGCAGATCAGATGCAGTGATGAAAACTTCTACAGATAAGAATGACTGCAGACACACAAGCACTAAAAAGTACCTCAGTGGTTTGAGATACAGCCATTTAAGAACACATTATTCGTATGACTCATTCTAGGTTGAAGCCCATCCTCTCTGCTGCTCCTTTTGAAAAAAAAAAATCAGAAAAGACATACAAATCTAAATTGGGAAGAACTCGAAATCATAAACAACCCAAACAAAGCAGAATCTGGTTAGCAGAACAAGGTTAAGAAAAAAAAGTCTCATTAGTTGGTTTTTGAGAAACTGAGTATGAAGAGGTTGGCATGAAGCAACTTGCTCACTGGCAGTTCAGCTCTACTTATCAGCGGAGTGTGTCCAAACACATTTTCAGGTTTTACCATACTCACCATAATCAGTTATGTGAAGCATAGCAGATTTTAATGGCTGCCCACTTGCCGGTCAAGAACTACCTTTTAAATTTAACTTGCTGCTTTTAAAGTCCTTCATGGCCTGGCCCCAGATTATATACTTGAACTGTTGCTCCAGAACCTGCCAGAGCACAGCCTGCCACGCAGCAAACTCTTGACCGTTAACTACAAAAGGTGAATTACAGTGGACAGTATCTTCTATTAAATACTTTTAAAAGACGTATTGATTCAGCAAGACTTTCTCATAAATTCCCTTGAATTGTCACTCTTCACCTCTTAGTGACATTTTATTGTGGTGTTGTACTTGAGGCTTGCATGAACCATTTTAAACTTCCACACAATTTAGACAAGTAACTCTTTGAACTCTTGCATTTCCCCCCGCCTATGTGATTATATTATGTGTTTTTGTAAATTCATTTGTAATTTTGGTGTTGAAAATCCTCTATGAGCAAGCACTTGTGATGGTGGGAAGGAAAAACTCCCTTTTAACAGGAAGAAATCTCCAGCAGAATCGGGCTCAGGGAGGGACAGCCATCTGTCGCGACCAGCTGGAGTGGAAGGAAACGACAAAATAAAAGAAAGAGAGCACAAGGAGACAGACTAGGAGAAGACAAAAGTGTAATGACATGCTGTCATTAAATAGTGGTATAGGTGAGTGGAAATGATGCAGAAATTACTGTGATGCTTATTGTATCATACGGTCACAGAAAGTCCCACAGCATTCTGAGCCTATATCAGCATAACTAAGGGATTATTCAGGGTCACCTGATCCAGCCCTAAATCTAAACTTTATCAAAAAGGAACAATTTGAAGCCTAATCTTAAAAGTAGAGAGGGTGCCTGTCTCCTGAATCCAAGCTAGGAGCTAGTTCTACAGGACATGACAGCTGAAGGCTCTGCTGTTTCTAATTTTAGCAGTATTTCAAAGATGAAAGAAAGCAGCCCTACATATTTGTTTAATACATGCACTGAAGAACACATCCTGATCAAAAATGACAAGATTCTTCACAATGTTGCTGGAGGCCAAGGTAATGCCATCCTTTGTAAGTTTCTAAGTATCTGGTTAGACATCATGCTTCCAAGATTTTTAGGGCCTAATCTTTCTCTGAAATCAGGAGAAGAAAATGACTTCACATCCAGGCCTTTAAATCTTTAAGACGTGACTGCAGTTTAACTAATTGTCTTATATTATCTGCCTTCGTAGATAAACACAGCTGGGTATCATCTGCAGAGAACCGAAAATGTATGCAGTGTTTTCTTGTAATATTGCCCAAAGATTTAAGCACTGTAGTACTGGTCCTCATTCCTGGGGAACTCTTTGACTAACGTTTGTAAAACAAAGGCTCTACATTTACACAAATCACAATCTGTCTGAGAGATATGAATCAAGTGACTTAGCTCAATTCCTTAAATACCAACATCGTATTCTAGTCTCTCTGGTTAAAATTTGAGCCTCAAGTAGGCTTTCATACTATATTTATAATTGTGACTAAAGGTTTTTTATAGTAAAAGATTTCGATCTAATAGAAGGTTAGTTTGAAACCATGTAACCATGCAATGTGTGGTTTGTTATACAGCCTTGGTACTAGTTCTAGAATATCTGTATCTGGATGAGCGATATTTTTACAAAAACATCTGAATGGTGACTCCCAATATTTTTTTTATTTCAAATTAATTTTCAGTATTTCAAATGAATATGCATTTATGAAGTGAAAACAAGAAGAAGATAAATCCCAAAAAACTCACAGCCGGATTACAACTTTTTGATTAATCTTGCTAATAGATCCCCCCCCCCCAAAAAAAACCCCTCAAAATAAATAAATAATTACTTCTTAACATAAGACAGCCAGTCCTCAGTGTACAACTTTTGTCCTTGCGTTGTTTTATAGCAACCACTTTTGGTTGCTATAAAATTGCTTTCTGTTGTTGTTCAGTTGTTTAAAACAAATTTATGAGATGATGTCTAAAGCAGAGCTGTAGGTGTACGGCTTAAGTTAAGTGAATCTATCCAACTCATCAAGGGCACGTAACAAGTGACATTAAAACGGAGCTTCTCTCTGTCTTACCTTCTTCTTGGACTTGAACACATTACAGCGGAACACATTGCTCTGTCCATCTCTGGCAATGTAGCTGAAGATCTTCAAATCTTGGGAGTCATGAGACACGTAGAAGATCCTAAAAGAAAAGAAAATAGGTCAGAAACTAAAAAAGTGAATGAGATGCAAAACAACAACAAAACCTGGCAAGCTTTCAAAATGCATCTTAAGATGCAAAATGGGAAACAAGCCTATTTCTCTGGGATTTGAATGTGACAAATATAAACATGATTTTGTTTTAATCCAAAAGGAAAGACATCAAACTGTAGATTTTAGATGGAAAAAGAAGCTGAGAAAGCTGTGATGGGGGTAGGACTATTTAAATAAATGACAGGTGCACGCTCTTTTCAAAACTTCAGTTTTATTTATGTTATACTGCAAAAATGTCAGAAAGTCAGGTGAACTTAAAATCCAAGTAAAAGAAAATGCTTCAAATAACAACAGTGATATATTCCAGTGCACGCAGGAGACGGGGGCGTTAATGCCATTCTAACAAAAAAAATACTCTGTGTGAAAGAGGATATAGGGAGGAACTAAGTTTGAGTCAAAAATAGAGTTGTGTTAGTAGGGAGCGATTGTGCGCAGACAACAGTGACAAACTGTACAATACCCTGCAGAGGAGGTAAATAGCAAGAGACAACTCTGGGAGTACAAAGGCAGCGCAAAACGCCTAAACAATAACCTGTAGGTGCGAGAGCACTGTATGAGTTAACCCCCACTGTGGGTCTAATTCATGATGACAAAAGAAAAAAGCTGGAGGGGTAAAGAGATGCCGATGATGATAAGGTGGCAAGAAAATTGGGAAACTGTCATATTTTGAAATGATATGAATGCTCACACGTAAGAATCCGCTGAAAATAAGAAATTACTCCACTTAATGCCATTTCCAACTGATGACACCTGCATTGTTTGCCTATCTGTATTTTACCAACTTACAGAAAGTTCTAATTTTTAAGTATATTATGTAAGCACCTTGGTACTTGGGTTATGTTTTAAGTAGTGTGATCATATTCATTTTCCCACTATAGTTAGGATTATGTGTCTCAGGTTAAACTGATTGAGTTTTGAGTTTAACAGTCTGACATTTCTTCCGCAATCTGCAGTCTTTTAAAAGGCCAGTACCTGGTTTCACAAACACTTCCTGTCCTGCAGAAGTTTGTGGAAACAAGGCTCTTAGAACTGACCTCAGTAAAAGGTTTTTGTGATGAGTTTTTAGGTTTAGTTACTCAATTCAGGTCATAGTGAATCAAATATTAAGTCAATTTTGTAAATTTTGGCCATTGTCAAGCATCAGGAGGATTATGCAAGATATGCTCGCTGCACAAACCAGTGAGTGACATTGTACTGGTCTTTTATATCGTCTATGGCTTTTACCTGGGCAAAGCTGTAAAGGCTGCCATGATTCAGCTGGGCATAGGACTTTTTTTCTAAGACCTTTCTAGGCCTGGTTTCGTATAGATTAAGACTCTGTCCTTCATTTATGTGATTTTTATTGCCCTCGTTTGTACAGCTCTTCTACATTTAAATGTGCCTTCAGTACCATATGCACTGTATCTTTGTGTTTTTGAGCATAGTCCAATGTGTGGTTGGATTTTGACAGAAGAGGAATCTGAGGCCATTTGTTGATTAACAGTAAACTTGAAATATAACCGCTAAAAGTGGCGAAATCCTCAGGCAAAACGGCGCCCTAATTGGCCAATTAGCACCATATTAAGGAACCTGCAAGGTTGCTTGGGGTAATTTATCATAGCGAGACAACGGACAACCAGGGAAGAACAAGGAATTAGGTGAAGATTATGCAAATGATCCTGCTGCCTATGTGTGAGTATGTTACTGTACAAGGTGGCTTTGTGTTTGTGTGTGTGTGTGTGTGTGTGTGTGTGTGTGTGTGTGTGTGTGTGTGTGTGTGTGTATATGTGTGTTTGCCTACCAGTAATATTGTAGGGTCTGATCTGTGCACTCTGTGACATTTTTGTGGTATTTATTTTGGCCTTTTTCTCTGGGAGCCACACTAGCTGAAGTTCTTGAGTTATAGATTGTGTCTTTGTCTGCTCAGCAGACTCTCAAAATACCCCCCCCCCCCCCCCCCCACACACACACACACACACACACACACGAGCTCGCACATGAATGCACTGATTTCAGATCCAACGTGCTGCTGTAAAAGTCAACTTATAAGTGATGCATGAAATCATCTACAAGATTGTCATTTTTAGTTTTTAAACACATTAGGTTTACTTTCATACATTTATTTATTTTTGAATAACAAAAAGCCTGCTGTCAATTCCAGAGAGCAGGAAAGGCAATACGAATTCAAATACAAGTTTAGTCATCATCTTGCACATATATTTGTTGTGAAGGGCTCATAAATAATGAGAACCAATTCAGTCCCCCATGTTTCCTGATCCACTTTGGTGTATTATGCCTTTGATTTTCAATGACTCCATTAGCTATAATGACAGTGCACTTATCAAGGACCACCATACAGACTGTAAACAAGCCAGCAGTGTGGCTGCCACTGTGTTTTTAGGTAAAAGAAAAAGTGTAGACATTTACATATGTAATGTGACTACAGCAGGCTTAAGCCTCCGTTAAGATAAATCATTTCATGTTTATGGAGACATTTATGTGATAAATCTCTCTGCTGGCTTCTTATGTCTTACTCTGAAAATTGCTGGTTTATTTATGACTTACAATCATGTCTTATTCTAGAACTGCGTGTTTCTTGCCCAGTTGGACTTCTGAAATTCCAATTGAATTACAAACAAAAACAGTGGAATTTGATCATACATTCCTATAAAATTCCTCTAAGGCAGAAATCTGCATATTATTAATACTTATACCAAACATTCTAGCTGGATTCCTGCATGTTTCTACACACAGCATTCATCACCAGATGGTCAATCTGGTAAAAGCCAATGAATTGAATTCTGACTATTTCCTGGATTATGAGGTGATTAAAACAAAACTGCAATGTACAAAAAAATCAAAGAAAAATTATGAATTTGGCCCAGAATCCAGATTCTGATTAATATAAAATATATTGTGTTAGTGTAACTAATAAACTAAGGACGTTTCAGGAAGCTGTCTACTCTACTAGAAACTTTAAAAGGAGACAGAACACTAGTAGAGGCTCCTCTTAAGACAGGCCTTTCCTCCAAAGGAAAGAGTAGGACTAAAAAATCCGGGATTTGAGGAGCTGTAGCAAAAAACATTTCAAGCCAGGTCATGTACTTTGAGAAAACTGACCGCTCCCATCCGGCTCCTATCCCCCCCCCCAAAAATCTTCCCTTTTAATTAAAAGGCCCTCCTTTAGCCCCTCACTCCAAGACAGTTTAATAGGAATAAACATCCTGATTTTTTTGTTTTTAAATCTGAGGCAGGATGATGGCAAACTGCTTCCTGCTGCACTAACTGTTGACTGCGGGGCACATTATATTCTTCCAGACAAGCGAAGCTCACCCCACAAGTGAGTCAAAGTGAGCTTAGCTGACAAATCCCTGAGCAGTGCCGAGATGACAGCCCAGATACATCTCTATCAACTGTCTCTAAGAGGAACAGCTGCCAACCATCCAGGTGAAGATGCATCGGATAGATCAGATCTTGGAATAAGTGAGGCGGGCTTCACACGAAAGCTGTCAAAGATGCTTAAGGGCAAAATAAATCAAACTGCAAATGGTGCCAACAGCAAGCTTCTTTTATTGTATTTCAAGGGGTTGTCTGTCCCGCTTAAACGTTCAATCCACAACATATTCACCTGAAGGGAAGTCACTTTTCTGCTCACGCTGCTGCTGAATGAAATAAGAGCAGCAATAGAAGTGTGTCTCTGATAACAAAAATACATCTGACTGGAAAATATTTATTAAAACCCCTCATAACATTAAAAAACCCTAATAAAAACAATACAGATACAAAAAGAAGATCAATCATTTAAAGCAGAGGTTCTGAGGCCCAGTTTGAAAAGTGGAAGTGGAAATCTTGTGCGGCCCAATCAGACCTTTAGTCTCTACTCTGATCATCACAAGTGAAAAATTAAGTATTTCCTTTGTTTTCATCTATTCTTTTTGGTCTTCGGTTGAATTACTTGTTGAACAGCTTTGCTTCCCCAACGAAGTTATTTCCAACTAACAACCAATGGTTGGAGAGAAAAAATTCATTTCTGAATCCTGTGGTTTTGCCTCATTAATTTAATTTCATTTAAAAATTCTAAACTAAACTAGAGAATGCATTTTCTGAAGAAACTGCAGTGTGGATGCTGATAGCTGAATGTTTTGAGCTGAAATGAAATAATTGCTGCATGTTAAGTTAAAAATGTTGAATGAGATGAAAAATACAGAAATTTTCACCTGAAAAAAAAAGTTCAGAACTATTGAAAGCTGACATTCAAAGAGAAGAAGTTAAAAGTAGGCGAACATGTTTAAAATGTAAATTAGAAAAAGCTGATTAATGACAAAAGAAAATGTAGAGTCAGAAAACATCTGCATAAAAAATTGAAACCTCATTATTTTAATCACTGAATGACTGAAATGTGGGAAAATCCACTACAGACAGCTAAATGCCGTAAATTTTAATCATTCAGAAAAGATGATTCTAAAAGTCACCATCTGACTCCAAATGCCCAGATCTGAACCACTTGTGTGCGGAAGAAAAATCCACCAATGAACAATAAGCTTGAATTTAACAGGCCAATCAGAATACTCTATTTAGTTGGCCTGCACTAACTACTGGCATACTGTTATTCTGTGGCGAAACCCTGTCAAATCTGCCTTGGTGCACCTGTTGAAAAACTGCATCTAAATCCAAGACCCTAACTCCCATCAAAACAGCTTTTGAACTGTGAGGATCCCAAGGAATTGTTCTGCACAACAGTGTCTCTTTTATCCTTGTGGTGTCAAAAATGTGATGACAGGAGCAATTTAAAAAGTGGGGTCTTTCCTGCTGTTGAAACAAACGCCTGACTAAAAATACAATGTATTTCTATGGGTCAGTTAGAAGGTTATCCCTCTACTTTGAGCCACACAATTCAAAATGTTTAAATCTCTGAGCTTTGAAAAACACAATGTTGGAAAGAGAAAAACGATGGCTATGTTTTGAGGGTAAAATGATGGCTGTAGAGCAAACACTGTGGACACAGCAACAGTTGAAAAAAGTTTTAAAGATGAATCTTGGCAGAGTGACAGAGCTCATTAAGCAGGCAGGTGTGAGCCTGGTTGCTATAGCAACTGCACCCAGTGGCACCACACACACACACGCACGCACACACACTCACACACAGAAAGACAGACATCTGCCTTTCTTCTGCTGCTTTAAATAAACAGAAAAGTCATTGTGAAACAAATGCTTCCCAAGAAAGAACTACAAGTCGTATTGACAAAATTCTTTCACCGGGAGCGCCAGCAATGTCTAGTCTACCGAATTCTGAGTTTTCATGCATGTGGAGTATTTAATAGGGGCTTTACTCTGTTAAACTTTACTGCTTAATGGACGCTGACCTGACAGCAACCCTTTTGGAAAGTTTTGAGAGTTTCACGTTTTTCAGCAATTCAACAACCAAGCCGACACATTTCACCATGTCAGCCAACCCATCCTTCAGCTCAAATGAGCCTGAAATTAGGGCTGCTCGATTATAGCAAAAATGATAATCACGGTTATTTTCACTGAAATTGAGATCTCGATTATTTGACGATATTTATTTAACCCTTTAAGACCTACTATAGAACCAAGTCCGCCAGAGCTTATATTATATTTTTACATGTTGTAGTGCCATTTGTGGGAGCATTTCAAGTTGCTATACAACTGTTATAGCCCATATTTTAATAATATGTATGCATTAAGTCCATAGTAACTACATTAATTGCAAAAAAAGTGCAATAAACTATAAGAAAATTGAAAATCGTTTTTTTTTTTTTTACATATATTTCTACTTGGAGAAATTTAAGAGGCTTATCCCTCAAAACTTTAAATACAATAAAGTTGCAAAAAATAGTTTACAACAACAGGAAACTTATTGTGAGTGTCTTTATAGTTTTATTTTGGAGATACACCAATTTTTATATACTGCAGGAAAAACGAAAAAACAATCCTATGATGCAAATTTGCAAAGAAAACAGCAGGTGCATCAAAATAAAATATTTCCAGCAGTGCAATTTGAGTTCTAAGCATCCCAGAAACTATTCAGAAAAGTCAAACATGACCAGTATAGGTTTTTAAGGCCTACAAGTAAAAAACTACATTTCCGCAAAAATGACATCACTTCCGGTTTCGGCCAGGAAATGGCGGACATGTGATAGTTCGCGCTGACAACTTTTTCAATGTGGGAAGTGTTATGAACAGCTGATCAGATCGGCAAAGCGTGTGTCTGGAATATTATGTTTTTGTTCCTGCAAGCGCTTTTTATGCAATTTTTGCAAAGCTTTATGTGGAAGGAAACCGTGACCGAGGACAAGCTGATGGCATAAGATGTAAGTACAACTCCTCCGGTTTCATATGCAAAACAAATTATTGCGCTAGCTTACACGGTTCAGGTTCTACAGGGATTTAAAAATAGTTACACAAAACGGAGCGTGCTGCTCTGTCCGGCTTTAAAGGGTTAACAATGACTTTAAAAAATAATATAAAATAGTGTGCAACACCACTGAAGTTTTTTTTTTTTTACCTCTCTTTTCAACCAACAGCAGTCACTCTCCTCTCCAAATAACTTCTGCTTAGCTTTCCGAGCTTCCCTCGGGTCCTCTTAATCAGCGGTCTCCAACCTTTTTTGCGCCACGGACCGGTTTATGCCCGACAATATTTTCACGGACCGGCCTTTAAGGTGTCGCGGATAAATGAGGGAGGGGCTAATAATCGGCTCAGTCATTTTTAATGATCGTTGAAAGCCCAGATCGTAATCGTGATTAAAATTCGATTAATTGAGCAGCCCTACCTGAAATAGTTGAAGGGAACATTTTGGGAAACCACTACAAGGTAGAGGCCTTCCTCGGAGAAGGGGGCTTTGGTATTGTAGCCAAATGTCGTGATACCAAGACCAATCGAGCTTTGGCTATTAAAGTCAACAAGGTCCGCCCTGATATTCTGCAACAGGCAAAACTGGAAACTTTCATCCTGGAGCAGCTGCCAAGGTTGGATCCAGATACCGCCAACATTGTTAATTGGAACGTCTTTTTCCACAACGGAGAGCGGGTTTGCCTAAACTTTGAACTCCTTGATCAATGCCTGTGGGACTACATAGGGGACCAGAATAACCAGGGTCTCCCCATAAGCGAAGTCAGGCCAATTTTACGTCAACTCACAAATGCTCTGTCCCACCTGGGTTCTGTAGGAATAGTGCACGCCGACCTCAAACCTGGAAACATCATGGTTGTAAACCGCCATGAGTCTCCAGTCAAAGTCAGACTTATAGACTTTGGCCTTGCATGTCCTGCGTCTGCAGTGAATCCTAGTGACTGCGTGAGGACGGTTGGTTATAGTGCACCTGAGGTTATGCTTGGCCTTCCTTATAATGAAGCAAGTGACATGTGGTTTCTGGGGCTGGTAGCTGTGGAGCTTGCTACAGGGGTGCCACTCTACCCCGCGGAGAATGAATATGATTATCTGAAATTCATCATAGAGACTCAGGGTCAGCCACCAGATCATGTTCTAGACTCTGGCATTTACGCTGATGACTATTACATTGAAGACAACTACAAGCAACAGCGCTGGACATTTAAGACAGAAGAACAATTTCAGTACAAGACAGGATATCCATCCCTGGAGACTCGATACATAAAACTTAAATGTCTCGATGACCTCGAACAAATAATGAAGGATTTCCTTCAGATGGCTGCCCCTATCTGAGCCTGGCTCTGTCAAAGGTTTCTTCCTGTTAAAAAGGAAGTTTTTCCTTTCCACCGTTGCCTAGTGCTTGCTCTCATAGGGGATCATTTGATTGTTGAACTTGAATTTAATTGAATTGAATTGGATTGAACAAAACTTTGAAAATTCAGGTGAGAGGTTCACATTGTAGGGAGCACTACAAAATCTACAAATAAAAAAAAATTGTCATTAGCGGCAAATCAAAATAAAGAAAACAAATTTTGAAAAACATCTCTTACTGCTCTGTTTATTTACTTAAATGAACACGTGTACTTTTTTGTGATAGAAAACTATTAATATAAATATGAACACCAAGGAGTTAGTTGGCCTGCACTAACTACTGGCATACTGTTATTCTGTGGCAAAACCCTGTCAAATCTGCCTTGGTGCACCTGTTGAAAAACTGCATCTAAATCCCTTAACTCCAGCTTTAGATACAGCAGATAGACATGGGAATAATTATAAGAATACTTTGGCAAGGGTGCTTCCAGTGAAGAGCTGCATAGGCCATGCTCCTCTACAGCACCAATGCTGTAGCTGGATGACTCTATGCCAGGGGTGTCGAACTTGTATGGAAAGTCCAGTTAGACCAAGGGTGTCCAACTCCAGGCCTCAAGGGTTTTTGATATCACCCTGGGTCAACACACCTAAATCAAATGATTAGTTCATTACCAGGCTTCTGAAGAACTTCAAGACATGTTGAAGAGGTAATTTAGTCATTTAAATCACCTGTGCTGGATCAAGGACATCTAAAACTTGCAGGACACCTCGAGGCCTGGAGTTCGACACCTGTGCTCTATGCCATTAAGAACATATCCTCTGCATTTTGGAGTGTTTTAACAACTTGCTGAGGACTGTTTATGTTCTATATTTAACAAAAAATATGAAAAAAGAGAGAGAGAACACTAGTAGTCTGGTTTAATTTGATTTTATAGAGGCAAGAATGCCACATTTTAGCATCAACAATATGTTAAGAGTGTACAATTACTATGGAACTGCTCATTTATTGACTGAACTCCAGTATAAGCCAATAATGTTTAGTAATTGTCATCCTAATGACAGCTGACGATAGGCAAACATTTAGCGATGACTGTGGTTGCTGCTGCAAAAGTCGATTTGAGTGATTTTGGACGTGGCATGGTTGTTGGTGTCAGACAGGTTGGTCTGAGTATTTCCAAAACTGCTGGGATTTTCCCACACAGCCAACTCAAAGAATTTACATCCGAATAGGAGAAAATACCCAGTGATCCAGCTCTCTGGATGAAAACACCTTGTTGATGTCAGAGTAGAATGCTTCAGCTCATTACAACAACTGTATTCACAGCATCCCTGAACACCCCACACCAGGAATGAGGTTAACTTTCGCACAAGCTCATCAAAACTGAACAAAAGAGGAGCAGAAAGATGCTGGCTTGTCTGATGAGTCACAATTTCTTCTGTGACATTCAGATAGTAGGCTCAGAACTGTGTAATAAAATGTAATAATTAGCACCAAAAGCCTTTTTTTCCTCATAATTTCAACCATTGCACAGACTAAGACAATTTATGTGTAAAAATATAGGGAACTATTTGAAATAAAAACCTATAATTATGCAGAAATATTCTAAAAAGAATGGTGAAGCAAAAAGACCCAGACAACTTTACTGTTCATGGAAGGAAACTATTAAAAATAAATAAATAAAGCTGAGGAATTTAGTGCATAGAAACAAAGGTAGAAAATGAAAGAGCAGTAGATGGTGACTGCAGGTTAAATAATGAGAGTCATGGATACTCAAAGTAAATGAGAGTATCGGTAGAGCCAAAAAGTGAGGATGTGAAGGATTATGAGTGAATCGAGAGAGAAAAGGCTCAGGCAGAAATCGCTCATAAATATGGAGTTGAAAAGAGAGTGTGGTAGTGGAGCGAAGCACATGATCATGACTCATCCAGTGAGTTCAAGTTCAGCAAGGCATTACAGCAGTTTGGCAAAAGCACTTCTCCATCACTTTTCCGAGCTGAAACACAGACAGAAAGAGATGTCAGCGCTTCTGTAAAGGCTCCACAAGTTGTGCACAAACAAACAAAGCCCAGCTACTCACACTGGCATTCATTAACTTTTGACAGCCAACGTAATGCTGCATTAACAAGACTTTCAATGACCGCACACTCACTCACACTCAGCTAACCCTGCAATAAGCCCTTCGTGTTAACAGGCCGAGCCTATCGTGCAGGGAGCTGCCATGTGATGTTTGAGTAATGAAGTGGGCTTGTTTTCGAAGGCCCCAGACATTTTTTCCTTTGATAAATCGCTGCCTGTGAAACACAGCTGCTATAAATCAAAGGGTAAGAGGAAATGCAACACACACACAGAGCATTGACAATCACACAGTAACTGTGGATCAATCCATTGCACCTGTGCCAGATCAGCCTTGAGATGTCTGTTTTTGTCTATTACAGCAAAAGCATCATGCTTTTAAAAGCTGAGTGCATCTGTATTAGTGTCAGGGCTCTGTTTGCGGGCAGATGGAGATGTGGATCCAAATGCAGGACTCAGAGACGGAAATGTAACTGAAAACCTCAGCTTTATTGCTGGCACCAAACAAAACAGAAACCAAACATGAAACCACTAACTGGAACACACAGGCAGGATCTGAGGGTATGACGCGACACTGGGTTGAGGAAAACACAGGGCTAATATACACAGGGTGGTAATCAGGGAATGGGTAACAGGAGGGAGACACAGCTGGGAGAAATTGGGGCTAACGAGACAGGAGGAGCAAAGCTGGACACACTGATATAGGACACAATCCTTCAAAATAAAACAGGAAACAATACACAAGGACGCAGACTAGGAAACACAGACTTAACACGGGCAGAACCAAAAATAAACCAGAATAAGCCAGAACATAGAACATCATCATCAAATAGATCAAGAAGATAACCAAAAAATACAAAATCAAACCAAAACATGAAAACTCAAAATACCGGGTCAAAACTGACCCAGAACCGTGACAATTAGTATCATTTCTCTCTTACTGGAAATCCATAAAAGCTTCAGTATCAGTACAACATGAACTATTTGATCACTGTGTACATCATGTCTGTCAAACTCATTGCATGCAGGCGAAATCTGGCCTGTTGTAAAATATTTTTGGTCTAGTTCACCTGTACCATATAATCTAGTCTAGTTTTGAGACCCTAACGTGCAACCTGGAGCAAAAATGTGCATCTTTCTCAGACTTTCTACACAAGTAATAAAGTTTTCATGCCTGTTTCACAAGCCTGAGTTGAGTTGAGTTGGCCATAGGTAGGAATATATTTAGTATGTTAACTTTGCCCAACTAAGGCCCCATTCATACAGGCCTAGAGAGCAGTCATTGTCCCCTGGTTGCCACCAGTGACTAGAGAAAAACCTGTATTCTCCATCTGGTTGGCAAATGGTTGCTGGAGGTTACTTGCCGTCACTAGTGAGAAGTTGGTAATAGAGGAAAATGGTACGGTACCAAAAACCTAATTGCAGTTGCTTTGGTCACTAACAGGTTGTCACAGTTGCCAGCAGTTTGCGTGGAAGTCTTCAGCTGCAACCAGGCGCAGCCTTTACTTTGATGGTGAAAATTCTTTGTTACTATGTTTCCATATTGCATTGCACTTTTTTGTGTGTCTAGCTCTACAGCTCAGAAAGTAAACAGCAAATGTATGCAGACAATTTTGCAGAGCAAATTACGGGCAACAGCAATAATCTGCTAGAGACAGCATCGTCTTTTTTCCCTATAAATCAAACTGTACATGAGGAAATTGCTTCAAACATTTTTTTAAAATTTAAAACATATAAATAAATAATATGTCTGATCCTTCAAGTGATTGAAAATCCTCATATAGATCTGAGGTACAAACCTGCTGTTTTTTTACAGCTTTACAGCATATAGAAAAATTTCAATAAGTAGAAATATCTCAAAACTGAATATTTCAGTATGTTTCTGGCTTTCAAATGCTTGCTTCACATGATCTCAACAATCCATTCAGACTATTTGGTGACAAATTTCTAGTCATTAGCCGTGTGTTGTAAGAATGGCTGGATTTGAGTGACAGGTTTAAGAGCGTCAGTAATTACAGAGTGTCCTGCCAACTGAGCTAATTTATGTCAGTGTTCCAGTACAGGTTTACGAGGTCAGGATGTGTATGTTTATTCAAATTTCCACAGGTGCTGTTTGACAGTTATTGTGCCGTACATAAAAAAAAATTTGTGGGTCTGTGCGAAAAAGGAGATTATCTTTCTGTCTCCCTTTAATAGCAAGTCAGGGGTTTCATAAAAATCACACTTGATGTCAGGAAACACGGCATCTGGATGAACTCACTAAAAGATTAAGGTCTTTAATATGTAATGTTACTCAATGTGTGAGCTCATTCTACTGACACTCAGCATCCTTCTCTGTTGGGACTTAACGATTTGTGTTTTATCAGGGCATACTCATTACTTTCAAAGTGAGGCATTCATAACCTGAAAATGACTGTTTATTTTCATTGTCTGGTTCATTTCATAATTTTTATGAACAAACATTTTTGAAGCCACGCAGGCTCACGGTTAAGTCTTTGATTGTCAGTAAAGGCTTTAAAATCTAACTGGTATCCTTGTTTTCAAGCAGTCAAATAGTTGAATTGACAGGTTTCACTGAACCATGCTGAACATTACCAACTGCAACTACATCTGGGATTATTTAAGCTGAACCAAATGAAGCAAATGTAAAAGCACCCCTAATTTCTACCCTGGATGTTGATTTTCTAAAGAAATAAAGCACAGATGACCTGCTTTTTGTTGAGCTGTGATTGTTCAGATGGATTTAGCAATAACCAAATAAAACAACAGCATCTAATGACAAAACTTTACTACGTGAATGCAAATGTTGAGTGTGGTCAGAGCAGAATTTAAAACAGCTCTCCATGCTCACTTCAGATACTAGGCTTTCAACTTCCAAGTGGAATCTAAAAGTTGCCTTTATCTGGAAAGAGAACTGAGCAAAGGTCTGATCCTTGTTGTCTTTAGCATGTTGCCTCTGGTTCAGGAATGCTTTGATATTAGGAAGATGGCCCTTGATGCACTGAATAGCATCTGTCCACTCTTGACTTTTGTTGCCAATCATCTCAAGACTCTGGTTATACCTGTTGCTTATGCACGCTTGTCCATTAATATGCTTTTACATATCACTCTGAACAGTCAGCTTCTCAGTGATCACAGACAGTCAATGACACGCTTCTTGTAGAGGGTACATACAAATATATATAGCGGCACGGTGGTTAGCACTGTTGCCGCACAGCAAGAAGGTCCTGAGTTCAATTCCACCATCAGGCCAGGGTCTTTCTGTGTGGAGTTTGCATGTTCTCCCCGTGTTTGCGTGGGTTCCCTCCGGGTACTCCGGCTTCCTCCCACCGTCCAAAGACATGCAGCTTGTGGGGATAGGTTAATCGGATAATCCAAATTGCCACTAGGTGTGAATGTGCGAGTGAGTGAGAGTGCGAATGGTTGTCTGTCCCTGTGTGTTGGCCCTGCGACAGACTGGCGACCTGTCCAGGGTGTACCCTGCCTCTCGCCCTATGACAGCTGGGATAGGCTCCAGCGCCCCCCGCGACCCTGAAAAGGATAAGCGGAAGCGAATGGATGGATGGATGGATGGAAGTTTCACTTGTATTCTGTAAACCTGCTGTTTCCCTCTTGCTGCTATCCTGGTGTCACGCAATCAAATCCAATCATAAAGAGCCCAATCTCAACAACATTGGCTTCAAGGCGCTATGCATTTTAAGGTAAAAACCCTTCAACAATCAGATGAGCAAGCACTTGGCGACTGTGGGAAGGAAAAACTCGCTTTCAGCAGGAACAACTTTCCAGACACCGAACACTTGTCTCCACCCACTGTTGACCATGTTATCCATGTTCACTACCTCTGCTCCCTGTTACACTCCTCTCTGTCTCTCTCATATTCACATACACATATGCGATCTTGATTCTACTGACCTTCATTCCTCTTTTCTCCAATGTATACTTGCACCTCTTTGGGCTCTCTTCCACCTATTTCCTATTCTTACTACAGAACACAATGTCATCTGCTATCATAATCCAATATATCTGAACAGTAATTTACTCAAACTCAAAATGATAGATTGAAACACTGGATTTCTGATTTTCTGCAAGCAAAAATAATCAAAATGCTGGTTTGATGGTTATGTTAGAAAACACCTCAGTCAGTGAATGCCGTTGGGTCAAAGGTCTCTTGGTTTACTTGAACAGAACATCTTGATTTCAACTCATATTTTCACTTCACGTGGGGGATCTCTTTAAACCAGACATGGTTAGACAACACACAAAAGCCTTTTGCCTGAGCTGCACTGAAACCACTCAACAGTTCAATATTACGAGAAACACAGCTTCACAATAACAAGCCAACATAACAAAGACACAGGTTTGAGTGAAGCAAAATATTCTTGAGAGCAGCAAAGATTTGGCAACACTGAGATAAACCAAACTTAATTAGACTACATACTGATCAAGCATTTTCCCGATTAAATACGAGTGTAAGTAGCAGGGTGAAAAGGTAGAGGTTCATTATCAGAAAAGCTGCTGTGTCAGCTCAAACTCTACATGCCCAGATAAAGATAAACCCGGAAATTTTATAGCACAGACTTGGCAATTCGGAAAGTAAAACAACAGACTTAATCATCCAGCAGACAGGCAATTTCCTACTGCACTTGTTACAGTCAAGGTGAGAAGTTAGCAGCTCAGGCTCATTTTTATTCTGTAATGTATTATTTAATCAAACGGTTAAGCGTTTTGGTTTCTGTATTTATATGGACGCATTTTAGGGTCTTTTATGTGAAATCAGGTCGCTAAATCAATATCTCAAGCCCTGCAATAAACTCAGCTCAGTGGAGACAAATTGAATAAAACTCTCGCTTTCTCCAACATAAACCAAAACCTCATATCAAATCAAGACAGGTAAAATATTTATTTGGAGTTTTGCCTCAGGAGCATGGACCCCGATACACTGGAGTGTATCAGAAAGTGTGGATAACAGAGTCTGGACTATTATTTTGTGGAAAATAGCCTGCAAAGAAGCCTAAATAATGTTAATGTTGTTATTCTTTTTTCTCTTATGGATGTTGATGACCTAAAATGCCCAAATACTTAAGTTACTGCATCTAGTTAGTAATTCTTAATAGCCAGTTTTTGTTCCTGTTTTTGACTGTATGGCATCAGGTAGAGCACATATCTCAATATGGTCATCTCAAGCACACAGTTCTGACTCGAACACATGAACTCTGCCTATCTAATAATCAAACCTGTTGCTTATGAGGGGCAGCCAATCAAAACTGCCAACTGGGGCTGGAAGTTTTGACAGTCTTTCCAGTGTCTCTGAGGTTGGCACTGAGATTACAGTAAAAGTGCAGATGGAAGGGTGGTGATGGAAACGTTGGGGTACAATGAGATGTTGTTGCACACTACCCAAAGCATCAAACCTACAGGCACCTTTTTCAATTTTCATTTGTTTTATGTTTTTTTTTTTAAATAGGGCTGGTTAATGAAAAAATACTGGCAACCGTCAGTGCTGCTCCTCCTAGTAGACGCGCCTATGATAAGAAAAAATCTCAATCTTTCAAAGGTTTTCATAAAACTTGACCTCTAACTGAGATTCCAACTTGTCCAAGATTTTTAGTAGATGCACCTTTTGGTATGAATTTGAAGCTCCTGTGTGACCTTGTTTTCGACTTACTGCATTCACAATTGCCCGCACAGTACTGTGATTACAATCAGTCTTTTACGTCCGAGGGGTAAAAAGTAGCCGTACCTGGCAGGTGTGTACAAGGCGTCCCTTCTGTTAATTCAAGTGATGAGAGTGGATTGTGGAATCAACCAGGCATTTATAGTGCCTACAGGAACATTTTTAATACAAAATCTTGCAAATAACATGGCCTCCTGTGCAGTTATTTACACCAAGAAGGGAAAAAATGTTGTATTTTATTAGTATTACAAGATTTTTGTGCCATTCACCTACACTATGTATCAATATTCTACACCGAACTTACTAGAATTAGCCGATAACTTAAATTTCAGGCTCTCACCAAAATAAATAAGTAAGATTGCCAAAACCTTCAGATTGCCATTTTCTAAATCATAGCGTGACGTCACTGATTATTTCCCTCTTTTGTATACAGTCCTTATAATGGCTGGTTCCACTCACCAAATAAAGAAATCCGCTTAATACTTTAGGTAAAACATAATAAACAATAATGCTAACATTTCATGTGTTGTCACTTCCCAGCATTCTTATTCAACATCATCTGGTCTCGTTCCATATTTGATAAATTCCTCTTTATTTAGCTTTGTTACTATACTTGCTCACAGAGGCAGAGGCTATTTGTTGTCAGTATCACAAGCAAACACATCACAGGAGAGGAAATCACTCCTTATGCATACATATATGCATATGCATACTGTCTGCTACGCATGAATTATAATACACCACATTATACATTCATACCACAATGCATAATGTATCATATCATGACACGCAGCATCTTGCAAGGACACTGAATGGATTGAATGTGTGAAGGGATTTATAATTAACACAAGAGCAGATGAATGCACACACACACACACACGTTAGTACAGGAAGACAAGAATGATATAAGTCAGAAAGAAAACTAAGTTAGTAAAAAATTCCTTGTCCTGCTAGGGAGGTGAAAAAAATTAGCCAAGTCAAGTGTAAGAGATAGAAAGCAGATCCACAGCTCATACGATACAGGAGCACAACAGACACATGGGGAAGAAACAGAGATATAAATTGTGGTTATACTCTAACCAAAAGCGTAAAAAGCTAAATTCAGCCATAGAATGTAATGCAAACACTGATTAAAAGACAAGTGACCTTCATGCGTTTGTATACAAATGCAGAATTTCTCCAATCTTTTTGATTATCAGCACGAGGCAAACGTGTGAAACATCCATCATCCTCTGACAGAACAACTCGAGCCTAAATATAACAAAATCCATCAAAACTGAGAATGACTGCAGGATTCATTTCAGAAAGTTCAATCTTTTACTGCTCCAGCATAGTTACTACTTCAGCTCTCAAAACATAGTGAAGCCAAAGAAATGCACGGTTAAGTTTTCTCATTAAGGTTGCCCTCTGATCCTCCCTTCTGTGCCACTGCTTACTATTAAACAAATGAGGACTTCAAGCTCACTCCTCCGCATCCGTTTATAAACCTCTGCTTTCCATTCCATCCGCCCTTCCGTTTTTTAAAATAACTGATATTTTCTAATATGCTATGCACAAGCGGTTTTAATGCCCGAGTTTACAAATGAGATGGTGTGACTACCGTAAGAATTAAACAGCCACATGTGATGGAAAGTGGGCAACTGCCGAGTTAAACTTTTATCAACTGCAAGGCGAGTGATAGAAGCGGCTACCAATATTATCAGAGGACAGCACTGATTGACAAATATGATGGTGGTACGTCAGAGGGTTACCTAGGCAACTAGAGTCAGGCACGTCTGCTAGTGACCAATCAACTGCAAAGCGATGCACAACAAGAGAATCACTTCCGTTGTGGAAGTTTCCTGCACAGTGTGACGTCTCCAGGAAGAAAGCCAGCACCTCCAAGTCTGACTTGGTTCTCAGATGAAAACGGGTGGAGTGTGACTCAAAGCTGTGTGACTAGCGATGAATGAGATTGTAAATACAAGTGGCGGAAATGAGCTTTCTGCATCAGGTGCATCTGGGCTCACCCTTCCAAACATGATTAACGACCTCAGAGTCATTCCAAATAAAGATCAACCAAGTCTATCACATATAGATGATGAGTGTAACGCATAGGAGTCCTTCCATGTGCTATGTCCTATTATAGGGTGACATGATCTTTAAAATTTACTCAAAAAGTGCTTTCTTTAAGTTTTGTTCAGTGCCTCATCCTAAAACAGAAAAAACATGTAACCAGAGTTTGTTCTTTTACTGTAGGAAACAGACATTTAGTTGGTACTGTTCTGCTTTTGAAACTATAATAAATCCCATTATATCGATGCTACAAGTTGGTTACAGAAACCAGAACACAGATGAGAATTTAGTTTTAGTTTGTGACATTTGGAATGAGTCAAACATTGATTTGGCTGCAGTTTTTAACAAAGTACAAATGTCATGTGGATATCACCTGCAGTGAAATTATGGGGAAA
The DNA here is from genome assembly GCF_964374335.1 of Astatotilapia calliptera. NCBI lineage: Eukaryota > Metazoa > Chordata > Actinopteri > Cichliformes > Cichlidae > Astatotilapia > Astatotilapia calliptera. The sequence continues at coordinate 12,538,749 of NC_137438.1, read as the reverse complement.
GACGAGATGAATTACAAAAGGTCAAAATTTCCAGCCACTGCAGCCACTTTAAAGGTTGCAAGTAAGAAAATATTCATAGTGAGAACATAAAAGGTTACATGGCCTCATTAAATAAACTAGTTTATGTCACTGTCATTCAGGGAGGAGTTTAGAGTGGAGCCTTTGCTCTTCTACACTTCTTTAAGTGGTTTGGGAATCTGACTGGACTGCCTCAAAGGTGAACTAATTTGGGTATGTTATGCTATGAGGTGAGCTAAAAGGAGGACCAGTCCAGACTGGAAATTCTTTCACTCCTGATGGAAAGAGGTAAGAATCATCACACACCCCATGATGCAATTTTGCAGTATTCTGAGTACTGGAACGCCAAATATTATGATTTATCAATAATTTTAATTTATAATTAACTTATAATTAACCAGCACAAATTGCCCAGGTTGCTGACTAAGGAAGTAGCTTTGTCATGCTAAGTGTGTCCAGTGTCAGACGATTTTTCTGTTGAGCCTATTCTCTGTAAGCTTGCTTGTCCTGCATTATCTCATGATGATTGTACATGAGATGAGCCCTTTTATTCATAGTACTCCCAGAGTGTTTAAATCTATTTAATAAACTATTAAAGAAGAAGAAGATGGGTGGATGCATCATATCAACATATCAATATTTGGAGTCCCTGTATCGATACCCAGATCCCGTGAGGACCTACCAAACACAGGCTTCTACGAGAAGCAGCAGATACTCTTAATGTATTCTCTCATTTAATATGAATGACCATAAGGGGAGTAACACGCTAAGTTGCAGATTTCAAATTAGGTTAAATGCTTATTCTGCTGAGGCCACATGTGAATAATAAATAATAAATAAATGTGTCTAGCTCTGAAGGCTGCCACGACTGCTTATGAGAACGAATCAGTCAGTTGAGTGGGAGGGTAATTCCTTTACAACCGTAGTCAGGCAGCACACGCCTTATGTAAGCATCGAGTACAAACCGCCACATAGTGTCCACACATCACAGCATGACAGTGTTCTTACAGCAATGCAACTGACGAATGGTTCATGCATTGATGTCACATATTATACGAGAAGTATTATCCGTGGATGTGTTGCTGTGTGCAAAGGGCCATTGGTGAATCACAATGAAACGGTGCATCAATATTCACAAGTCTAATTAGAGCATGAAAAACTGGATATTTAAAAAAAAGAAGAAAAAAAAGAATCAATAATGAAATGAAAAATCATGCAGTAAGCATCTGAAAAACCTCCAGTGCCTGCGAATATAAAATATGGAAAGAATCTGTTTGGTCTGACCTTGTCCTTCTTTAAACACTTAGTATTTCTCAGAAATTGGGCAAAAATGAAAACATTGAGACTGAACTTTCAAATGAAATACAGCCCTGCGGATAGCACGGATAAGTAACTATGTAAAGATGAGGACAAACAGAAAGAGGCAGAACTGACTCTGCGCCACAGCAAGCCTTTCCTCCCAGAGACAAATCACCTTCTCCTGTTCTGTATACTGAACAGCGCCTGAGTGGGTACATGCGTATCGTATCCACAACACCACACCCGGATCTACCCAGGAGAACCAAGGTCACGCTCACGTAGCTAAACACACACCCACGCGGGCACACGCAGACAACAACGCCCAGAGGCAGTGGAAAGCAACGGGTGGGCAGAGGGAAGGAAAACAGAAGCTGAGCCGTCTTCATCTTCATTTACATTCAATTGAGACATGTTTAAACCAGCAGCAGCAGAAGGTTGAAGCCTTTTAGAATAAATACAGACATACAAACCGAGGCCCTTATAGTCTCAGAAAATAAGATAAGATAAGATAAGATAACCTTTATTAGTCCCACACGTGGGAAATTTGTTTTGTCACAGCAGGAAGTGGACAGTGCAAAAGTTATGAGGCAAAAATTAGAATACAATAAGAATAAATACAGTACACAACTGTACAGAATAGAATAAAATAAAATACTATATACAGTAGAATAAAATAAAATAAATATACAATAAGATAAAAATAGAATACAAATACAAATACTATATACAACTGAGTAAAAAATGCAATCTCTTTAAGTGTTAGCAATGGTAATAACAAGATACTGTACCCACGGAGCCCTTTTAATCCATCTCAGGACACAGATGATCAATAAACCGAGAAAGCCTGAAACGATGGTGGATTGCTTCTTCGCATGAGAAAAGCTTTATAACTGAAACACAAGTCCAGTAAATGCGTATGAAAAGCTCAGCAACATGTTTACAGACATTTTATTCGGATTGGTTTCAAATATTTCAGACAGCAGACTAAATCTATCGAACACGGCAGCCGCAGAGCCATTTCCTCCAGTTAGTGCAGTTTTCTCTGAGCTCCACAGCACAGTCAACACTTAATAGTCAATTGTAGACATGACGATGGGTCTGTAAAACTACCACTTTCCCATTTCCAACAACAAAGCTAGGGTTGCAGCTCAGATTCAGGGAGAATAGTCTATTCCTCACAACACGCATCGTAATGTTTTAAACAGGCTAGTTTAAAAATTTAAGGTCCACTTATGGCCCACTTTGATCTTAAGTGGGCCGTATTTAATCCCTAAGATATTTTAATATAAGAATGAGAAATGCAGTAACAAAAAGTCATTTTTTTAAAACTGTGAATCCACTGTAAACAAAATCATACATTTCTCAAAAAGCAGAAACTTTTTTATTGTTCAATTGTTTATCTACCGGTATTACTTATTTACTTTGGTGTAGTATGAATGGCCTTGGGGGAGGTTTTTGTCAACAGGAGAAGCTGCAAAACTTATGGAAATACTGTTAAAGGTTTAAAAATCTATGCCCTCTTTTCCAAAATTGCCCAGCGGGCCATATTGGAGCCTTTGCTGTGCCGATTCGGATCCCTGGGCCTTGTATTTGACATCCCCTTTTTGACAGACAGTTGGGTCATAAAAGTCCTGACACTATACCGCAGAGCCAAACTACTTTTAAATGTGTCTAGAATTAACTGTAGGATTTTAGTGTGAAGTTTGAATTAAGATGCAGCTTGAGTTAAAATAGTGAGACCAGAATTAATGAGACCTCCTTTATGATGGAAATGAAAGCAACAGGCCTCCAGTGTTTTAAACAGGTGAGATTCTTTTTCCTTAGAACAGAATAATAATCAAAGCTTCTTAGTCATGCAGTCTGTCACTAATACTCATAACCAAAATTAAGAATGCCAGTCAAAACATTGGTTGGAGGAAAAATACATGACAGCCGAATAGCTGCAGAGACGCAATGTTTTTTCTTTTTCTTTTAATGCTATATCTATTCATTTATGAGTTACAGTGAGAAAGAGGGAGAGGCTCAGTTATGTGTTGAGACTGTTAATAATTAAGTTTGGCTCATACTGTATTTCCCAGTGTTTGGATGGTGCCCTGTGCTGTAATAATTCTAAGAACCAGAGGCTCTGTCTGATCTGACTGTGGGAAGAGGAGGAACTGGCCTTTTGAACATCACAGTAATTATTAGGACCCTGCAGCTAGTTTGCTACATCAAGCAACAAGAAACAATAAATTAATTACATTTTTGTTTCAGTCGCTCTGCCGTTACCACTCTTTTTTCCAGGACCTTCACTGACATGATTTTGTGGCTCGGGTCTTATGGGGGATTATTTGCATTGGCCAGCCATTCCCATAGTCAAGTGTTCAGTGGCCCATTTAAAAACCAGAATATCCCACAGGGTCTGCCCAATCTTAAATCTTTAATCTAATCAAAATATAAGAAAAATGATGGATTTCCTTTATAATGTATTTATGCATGCATGCATCCATTCTCTTCTGCTTATCCTTGTCAGGATCACACAGGGGCCTATCCCAGCTGTCATAGGGCGAGAGGCAGGGTACACCCTGGACAGATCACCAGCCTGTCGCAGGGCTAACACATGGAGACAGACAACTATTCACACTCACTTTCACAACTATGGGCGATTTCACTTCACCTAACACCACTAATTATATGTCTTTGGACTGTGGGAGGAAGCCAGAGTACCCAGAGAGAACACATGCCAGCACAGGGAGAACATGCAAACTCCACATTTTATTTAAAAAATATAAACAACAGAAGTTGTTTGCTATAAACTGCTAATGCTACGCAGTCATACCTAAAGTGTTAAGGCCAGTGTGAGACCCACCTGCCACTAGAACACATTACCAGTTTTAATTCACTTTTTGAATAAAGAAAGAAATACACTGAATTTCTGTTATTACTTGGGCCCACCTGCAGTACCTTTGTGGCACACCCAACCCGCACTTAAGGAATCACTGACATCGGCATTTGGATGTCATGCATTACCTTATAAATGTTACTGTAGACAATGTTAAAAAATGTAAAGTCAGGCCTTAAGAATCTGCCTCAAAATTGTAAGTTACAACTGTATTACTATTTTTATAGTACACAAAAGTTAAAAGATTATTTAGTAGTATTGCTGTGGGTCCAAAGTGACTGATACATCAGTCTGTCTGACATTAAAATAAACCTCCTTTATGAGGTGATGAAGACGACAGAATCAGTTTTAAAAAGCCATTCCACTCATTTCATTGGACAGAAATTGCCTGCAGTTCAGCTGGGGGCACAACAGAGGGCGCTTGGAAGCTTGCCCTCAATGAATACAAATGAATATAGGAAAAGTACTACCTGCTTCTAAGCAGCGAAGTCAACATTTTGGTTTAGCTAGCATAAAAACACTATTTAAAGTGTTTCTGAATGGAAAGAAAACAGCACTAAAGTTAAGTTTTTCTTAGAGGAAAGTCTTGTGAAGGAATACCAACCGGTCGGTTAAGGATTTACACCAGGATGTGCTTACATTTGCGTGTAAAACAACTACATGTTACAAATGGAGCTAAATCACAACAGAAACAAGCAGCTGGTCATGCTGGTTGAAGGTGACTGCAGTCAGCAGTTTGCCCCTGTTTACTTCATGCCTTGAATGAAAATGACAGTTGTCATAAAGTGTCACATGATGCTGTGATGACCTTAATACATACAGATGGTTGTTGTACTACAATTGAGAAAAAGATTAAAATAAATAAATAAGATAATAATGGATTGGATTTATATAGCGCTTTTCAAGGCACCCAAAGCGCTTTACAATGCCACTATTCATTCACTCACTGGTGGAGGCAAGCTACGGTTGTAGCCACAGCTGCCCTGGGGCAGATTGCCATATCGCGCCATCGGCCCCTCTGGCCAACACCAGTAGGCGATAGGGTAAAGTGTCTTGCCCAAGGACACAATGACCAGGGATCGAACCGGCGACCTTCCAGTTACAGATACACTTCCTGAGCCACGGTTGCCCCCGTGATAAAGTATATCAGCTGTGTCAAGCCTACTATCAAAAGCAGTCCCAGAAAGAAAGGGCTCATTCCTTTTAGACTATCTTGCAAGAACCTCCCCCTTGGGAAGAGGAAGTCCATGGAAGTGGAAGTTCCTGATTACAAGTTCTTTACAGATGTATCGGTATATAAAAACAAAGCTGCAAAACTACTTCTTTTTTTTATTTGAGGGAACTGACCCTTCAAAAGCTATTCAGTAGATTTTAGAAAATGGCTCTTCAATTTTTTTCCCTTCATGTGTTCCTGTAGGGAAGTGTGCATGCTACCAAATCTGACTGGACACTCCATTAGCTCAGAGCAGAAAAGGAGAGGATACTGCTGTGAAAGAGATTGTATAGGACAGAATAGGGTTGTGAGAACTTCATGGTCTTGATATATCAGTGTGTGTGTGTGTGTGTGTGTGTGTGTGTGTGTGTGTGTGTGTGTGTGTGTGTGTGTGTGTGTGTGTGTGTGTTTGCTGTTCAAGCGTGCAGCATGTAATCAGCATGAAATCAGTGCACTGAAATATCAAAGCGAAATGTGTGTAGAATGCGTGTGCACTTCATATCAGAGTTTGTTTTCCTTATCACATAATCAGGGTGTCCTAGAACACACAAACATGAGATTGACTTTAATTGGCTGGGTGTGAACTCCTCACTGGAGGGATCTGAAGTAAGCCAAGCCGTCTAATACACACTGTCTGGTTGGGAGTCAGTGAGGGCAGGCTGCCTCTCAGTGGATGACAGCAATTACCATCACTGCAGGCCAGAGAAGACACAACCAATGACAGATGTGTACTGTATATACGCACATTTAAAAAATGTCCAAACTTTCACTCCTTTCCAGTTTCTCCCAGATACAGTTTTGAAGTTTTGTGGAGCTGCTTGGTTCAGAATAATGAACAGAATAATAATAACCAAGTACAAAGTTGACAGCAAAAGGGTCAAACATGTGAGGTTCACCCTACGACAGCAATAGTCTGACACTATTATGGATGTCTGGTAATAAAGTAGATCTTTGAGAGTTTTCATCTGTGTTGACCACTATAACTTACAGCTAATAAAGTAGTTTGAAAAAAGTAGGTTTTCTTATTAGAGTAAATCAGAGGGACAGCTCAGACTGAGAATGTTTAGAGACAAAGTCAGAAAGACGAGGCTGAGATGGTTTAGACATGTGCAGAAGAGGGATGGTGGACATACTGGCCAAAGGATGCTAAACATGGCAAGAGAAAAAGAGGACGACCATAGAGGAGCTTCAGGGATGCAGTGAAGGAGGACATGGCGAGGCATGGTGTGGCAAAGCAGGATGCTACTGGTGATCCATTGCAGCGAGCCCTCGAGGGAGCAGTCGAAAAGAGAAGAAAATATTTTACTACTTCAAGATTAATTACTTACTAAATATCAATTACTGCTGTTAGATAGACAAGTGACCTGTCGAGGGTGTGCTTCCTCCCACCCTGTGATGGCTTGAATAGGCTGGAGCCCACTCCATTCTGTTGCCAAATACTGTTTTACAATAATGAACCGATAAAGTAAACTGCAATAGTAAGGCTAATTTTACAGTGTAAAATTGCTACAGTGTGGGCTAACAGCCTGGACAGGAGAAAAGAGCATGAGCAACGTTTGAAGAATCAACAAGGTCCCAACCACTGAGAGAGGGAAAGACATTTTTGCTTAAACACCAAGTTCAGGAATAACAAGCATTAAACAGTTTTTACAATTATGCTTTAATCGGTTTTCTCAAATGCATTATTGGGTATTAAATTAAGATCAAATCATGATGTATTGGCAGCAAACACGCTTCCCCGAACATCTGCTGCTTTGATTATCAACTGCTTCCTCGTGCCATCTGTTCATGAAGGGACACTGAGTTATAAAAGGCAGGGGAGAAGTTTTCAGACAAGTTAGCAGATGAATCCACCAGAGATAGTTCATGTACACCTCAAACGCGATAAACCTGTGTTTCACCTGCCACGACTACATATTTTTCTTTGCATAAATAGATTAGGCAGAATAATAAAGAAAAATCACTTCTCAGGAGAACTCGATCTATCCATCCATCCATCGTCAAAAGTGACTAACTGGCGAGCACTCTGAATATGACACTCATGTCTGCGCTTCAGATACAAACACTTAGCCTGTGCTTTTTCAAAAATGAGGCGTGTGTGCTGTGCTTGTGCCTGGTTGGGTTAGATGACAGCGTTGTGAGCATGGTTTAAGAAAAAAAAAGATGCTCCGGCTGCCAGTTTGAAGTTTGTGGGTGGGCACATCTGCTTGATCCAGGGGATTGCGAAGTATTCCTCAGTGAATGAGTCTGCTGGTTTTGCCCTGAGGCTGCAGCTATCTGGCAGGTGAAATGTGAAAAACACACAAACACTGTCTGGGTTTGTTAAGAGACAGAACAGGGTGATGTACACCTGTAGATCTGAAGGGAGAACAGCAGCAGCACCAGTGGCTTAAAGAACATTTCTCCTCCGCTGCTGAAACCTTTGCACCTATCCTTAAAGTTCTTCTGCTTGTTGTAAGACCCAGTGTTTACAGTAATATCACCTGTAACAGCATATTATGTATACTGTTTGTCAGTTCTTTTAGGGGCTTATTAGCAATCCCTTGTGCACTCAGCCCTGATATACTGATCTGACACTTGCAGCACCCTACTATACCATTACTTTAGCATCATAATAAGAAATACATTTCAATTTATCAGCCTGACAATCTGGATATGAGACATAATGTTTTATGCTGATAGTAAATATACTTCAAATTTAAAGAAACGTAAAAATAATCTAATCATAGAACTACATGTTTTGCATGAATATCTTCATGCTTAAAGTTTACAGATCAAGTTAGCAACTTAAAGTCGTTTGTGAATAGAAAACAGAGCTAGAGTTATGTATTGCTGCCCACTGCCTAACACTTACGTATATCTGTTATATCTGTATCAGGCTGTGGTTACAATGATCGGGCCTAACATTGTGACCGCGTGCCCAATATTGTGTTGGTCCCTCTTTTGCTGCTGGTCTCCAGTAGACCCCTGAAGGTGTGCTGTGGTATCTGGCACCAGGATGTTGCTAACATCACCGTAAAAACTGAATTGAGTAAAAACTCAATATAGCTCCCTAACAGAACCCGAGTAGCAGCTGGTCTCTAGTGAGTTTTCCCTTTTTCCAAAAACACATTAGGGAGAACCATTTGGGCGGCTATTAAGGTGACAGCGTTGTTTCTGTTACAAAAACAGACTTTAAAAGCATTCAAGCTTCTTCAATATTTCCCCCACTGATGGACACTCTAATAAGATGGCAATGTGGCTCAAATACTCGAGTGTGTATCTCATTACATTAGCCTCAGCAGTCCCTCACTCTGACTGCTTCCAGGTTGATCTCTGCAGTCACACATCTATACCTGCAGAACACGGCACAACAGTGCCCATCAGCACAAAATAAGAAACCCAAATGAAACTGTAATGCACAGCGCTTTGAAATACTCTGCAAATATGTCAGGAAGAAAAAATATGATCAGCAAGCTGCTGTATGATATTAAAGTATAATGGCAAACATTTTCTTTGGAAAGAACTGCCTTTATTTCCAGAGCTTGTGTTTGAGGACAGTGTTAGGGTTTAGCCAGCAACATGCCACCATGACCAAGACCACTGTAGTAAATGATCACATCTGCCAATTATTTATTTCCAGAGTATTTATCAAGGTTATATAGTAATAATACAGTAATAAATCTTTAGATTATATTAAGAAAGCAAACAAGAGTACTGTATAATGTTAAACAGGGAACAGTAAGGCTTATATTCCCTTATGGCTGCACAGTTTAAACAGTAAGAACCCAAAGTTATAAAATGGCTAATCTAGCTGCCATGACTTTACTGTTAGAAAGTTCCCGGTTAAATCACATAACTCTTAGAAATTGCTCTAAAACTACAACATCTGACAGTCTGTTTCCCATTAATATGACAGTATAATGTGGAGAGCAATGTATCCTTTATTTGCTATCTCCCATAAAACACTGCAGAGAGGCTAGAGATCAGTGGGGGAGGACCCCGTAAACAGAGGAAGATAAAATACTTCCGAGAGTAGACAGCTGCAAATCTGAATCAAGCACTTTTTTACCACACATACGGTAGCTTGAAAGACATTTAACTGTCTATGACGGTACTACTGCCATCCTCAAATGAATGGTCACTAATCAGGAAAGCAACTAAGCTGGCAATCTAACACAAATCTCACAACTTGCCACATTGTGCCTTGAGGGTACAGTAACATTAACTTTTTGAGGACAATGTTACAGGTAATGCTTGAGTCAGACTGCTATCATGCCTTTGAGGTTTGCAGTGCAGATATTTAATGTCTAACACTGCGACCTGCTGCTTCTTTTATGACAAGAGGACAAAAGAAGCAGCAGTTATAAAAGACACGTTGCTGGCATGTGTCAGGTAATGTTTACAGTACAGTACAGATACTATTCTGAACTGCTTCTTTGACCGAAACGTCAATAAAAGCAACTCAGAAACAGGGACAAAGGTCATCTGATTGTCATTTGGCAACTCAAGTATTTTGGCCCTTTTTCCGATAAATGTAAGCCAATTGATTTTCTAAGTCTCTCTTCATATTTTATTGCTGCATTTTAGCTTACCAAAGTCAATACTGCCAGGAATATGTACCATTTACAAAAATAACCACATTGAACTGTATCTGGGATAAACTGCTGCTAAAATGAATGAAATCCACAGTGTTTTAGTGCATTGCAGTATAACAGTAGTAAAATGTCCAACCTTATAACAAGTGAATGTAAAAAGAACGGCGATGCACAGAATGAAATGTACAAATGGAGAGACTATATTAATGAACTGTAAATGAGGACATGCAGGATTATAGTAAAATACTGCAGATAAAAGGAGGAAAACTGTAAAATTAACAGGGGTTTACTGTCAACCCAGCTGAAAACGTATTCCTGTTAATCTATGTGACAATATTTTACAGCGTCTTCTGCTCAACTATGCAAAAATGACTATATTTGTTCGTTATATGTGATAAAAGAAAAACAAACAAATGTCAAAATTTGATTTAAAACATTATATCCAAGTGTGTAATGACTCGTGACTACGCAGTGCGGTTCTGAAGAAATATGGGCGGCTGAGAAAAAAAAAAGATGGTCTTTGCATTAGAGAAGTCAAAAACACATCTCCTCTGATAGGACGGAGTCCATTTCTCATGCAAATTGCTGCACCACAAACAGTAAGTAAGCAGGAAGTTTGGCGTCTAAGATTTGGAACATTTTGCTCGCTGTGATTGAAGAAAGGAAAAAAAGAACACTGCATTAGCAGCGTTCTCCATCATCTGTAGCAGCTCATAAAACACGAGTCAGGTCACAACTCTTAAGAAACTAATCATTTTTCGTGGCATTTTCCAACAACGATTAGATGTTTCCTATGTGGTAATCTGAACTCGTGCTTTTAAAAAGGCAAATGTGCTTTTTTATTTTAAAAAAAGATGAAAAATAAACAGTGAGCTTTATTTTGTTGCCAAACTGTGAATATGTTCTTTATTTGAGAGGAACTACTTGCATTAGTACGCACATGTTAAGTATTCTGTATAGAACCCAAGTAGCTCTGTACATGTTCAGCAAACAAATACTGTACTCAACAGTGCAACAATGTCAACTTCTGATGTGATGTTGGACGTGAGAGGCACACAGCCTAAGTTGTGGTAAGACAGCAGCTCCAGCTAGAAAGCAGCTAAAAATAGAATAAAATATAATAGAATAGACAACAAAATTGTGGACAAAAAGGAATGCACTAAAGAAATATGCAAAGCGCTCACTAAATCCTCCCAAATGATTTATTCACACAGCGTCTGCTCATCTGAAAAACCCACATATAAGTGCTTAAAACAGTTCACAGCTTTGATGTGCGTTTTCCTCCCTGCATTTGAAAAGCTACATATGAATATGTATCATTTAGCTTATGATGTACAGTATTCAAACGTAATACCAAGTTTCTCACATAGGGATTTCCCCTCACTAAATGAAGCCTTCTAATTTACTCTCAGATAACATTAGGGTGATGCAAATGCTAGATCTTCCCTGCATTAACATTTACAGAATAATCACTCTGAAATCGAGACGACACGGGTCACTTTTCAAGTAAAATTCTGATACACAGTGATCAATCTTAGATATATAAACTGCTCTCCAGGGATATTGATAAGTTAAAGTCAAGAGAAAAACAACTTTGAAAGCATACAAGGACACAGATATCACAGTAGTGTATCAGCTGTCTGGTAAAGAAGTGACCTCTGGGATGCAGGCCTATTATGATTTCATTTTATCTGTGATGGCAAGAACCGAAGTACTGACTGATAATGACTCTGTGCTACTCTGATCTAGTATGACTCAGGGTTTTCAGCAGCTGTTCACAGCAAGTATGAATAACTTCGACTAATTGAACAAACACTCCTTGTTAAGTTTTCTTTCTTAAAAATAATGAGAATCAATAATTTGTTACATAAGTATACTTTAAGCTGTTTTTGTCAAATTTATTTTATTGAACGATCTAGATGTCACACACACAACTCACACCACTCATAGCTAACATGTAGACAATGCAATACGCTTAGGGAAAACCTTGTCTCTTGGCATTTATATGTGAAAGTTGTTCTTTACTTTCAACTTATGAAGGCAAACATTGTGCGGGCAGTATGTAAAAATTTTCCAACCGGCGATATATTCGCGTATGGGCGGGGCAATGTAATCATGCACGGACTGACCAAACATGGACGAACTAGTTTCCAAAGAAAACACTCATCGACAGGTCTGCAGGCTGTTATGACTTGGACCAGACCTCACTGAGTTGAGCAAGCAACTTATGTATCATAGGCTGGAGTGTATATATGTCACCTGGCTGATTGGTATATGTGGTACATAAGTGGTTCAAGATAAACTAGACGAGAAAAAAAGAAAGAATGAAAAAAAGAGAAATATAACTGTCAAAAAAAATTTTCTGGAAATTTCTAAAACAAAAACTGTCCAGTATAAAATCCACCAGGTACAGCTAGCATATTACAAGTCTACCACAACTATGTGCAGTCATTTTAAAGCCATTTGGTTGGAGCCATTCCAGAGACTATTGACCAGGACTTTTGCTTGGAATGCACATCCCTGTCCAATACTAGGGAGCCTCTTAAAGTAGAACAATGCCACAGGTACAGCTTGAGAATCACGACAGCTCTTTGTGAAACTTTGTAATTGCATAGCAGTAACAAAGTGCTAGAACAGACTGCACCGCAGACTTCATTACAGGGTTGGGCAGAGCTCACGATGAAATACATCATTTGCTGCTCACAGTAATGCTTTTGATGGAGCCTAAAGGACAGTAAAGTCATTTTCACGCGCCTTGAATTTTTCTAGGATTTTACCATCCAGAGATGCATGTGAGAACACATATGCAGTGGACAGTCTATAGCCATCAAGCTCTCATGTGCAACATGAGAGTAATGTCACTTTGTATTAATGTGCCAATAGAACTGTTAACAGTTCAGTACATTTACCATTAGTGAGAGGGTGTCCTGCATATTCCCCAGGCAGCTCCCTCAGCCAAACAAGTAGTGTTTCCAGTAGTGAGAATATGCTTAAAGTTCTCTATTTCCTGCTGTGTGCAACATTTAAGAAAGGGCAACGATGGATTAACATGATTATCTCCAAATTGCCCAAAGTTCATGTGTGAAAAACTGCCCAGTGGGAGGGGAAATACAGAAGAATATGAAACAAAACAACAACACTGTCACATATATCTAACATATAACAAATAACTACTTACAGAAGCAGTGTCTACTTCATATCAGCATTTTTTTGTCATAAAACACGATGACACCTCATATAAAAATATGGCAAGATATTAATCCTCATATGTTAACATCGCCGCTTCTGCTACTGTGTATAGAAGATATATACACTTCCTATAAAACATAAATATATGTGAAGAGCAGAAGTGAAGTCCGGCACAGAAAATATCAAATATTTCATGACTGAGACTTCTGTTTGGACTGGCGCATCGTAACTAAGTCGAAGAGTAAAGATGAGATGTCGTGAAGATCTGTCACACTCGGCTCAGCAGATGACAGCCACTGATCGATGAGGCTTACCCATCGGACTTGGCTTCAAGCCCCCACCCTGTGAAGCCTCCTCCTGCCGTGGGGGTGGGGGGGAACTTTGTGACTGTAATATTAAAAACCGTACGCAAGGTTTAGATGCGTGGGACAGGGTGAGGCATCTCTAACCAAACAAAATCTCTGAGAATTCCTAAGCTCAGAGACGCTTACACAAACAGCAGGGAAAAATCCATCTTTCTGACAGAATCATTTCCAAAGCCCAAACCCCCAACTGGGCTCCTGGATGCACTTCTGAGCCGGGCCCGCCTGGGAGAGAGTGTGTCAATTTGTGCGCGTGTGCGTGCGTGCGTCTGAAGGATAAAGAGAGAGGGAGCAGTGGGATAAAGAATGAGTCATTCGGTGCAGAATAAGAAGTTTGGCACTACCTGTCTTCAACTTTATTTCGACTTCTCTCTCTAGAACGAGGGTTTTTTTCTACCGTAGTCAGGCAGGCTTTCATCGTTTGAGCAAACTTCAACATCTCTGCATGTCTGTGTAAGTCTAAGACAAAGAGATTAATGGTGAAGTCATCTTAAAGCGTTCCTATCATTTCTCTACAAATCTGTCTGAACCACTTAATTCTCACAAGCTGCGTCTCAGCACTGAGTGACTGTTTGTGTCTAAGCAGGTCCGCTCAGACAAGACTGTGGTAAGAGTTCAAATCAAAGGCTTATAGCCCTTTGGCAAATGATCGAATGAACTCAATCTTAAGTCCCGTGGGGTCAAATGTACCACAGACATGTCAAGTTAGGCCCAACTTTCTCACACATATTCTCTTGTGGTGAGATCTTCCCAGCCGTTCTGTCTCCCCCAATAACATCTGCACAAACCTCGTCGCGTCCTGCATCCTTAATTCTGATCTTACAACGTAACCGCGGTTTCTAATCCCTCAGAACTCTGATATTCACACTTTAATATTATTCGACTTTTTTTTCAACATGACGTTTTCCTCTGCTTAGCCCTTTTCAAATCAAATCAAATCAAATCACTTTTATTGTCACATCACATGTGCAGGTACATTGGTACAGTACATGTGAGTGAAATTCTTGTGTGCGAGCTTCACAAGCAACAGAGTTGTGCAAAATACAATAATGTAAACAAGCAAAATACAAGAATGGCTACATCTGAAACTAATAAATATATGTACAATATATAATAGTATATGCATTTCTGGATGTGTATACTAAATATTTTTCTACGTGTGTGTGTGTGTGTGTGTACACATATTTTACAAATTAAATAGAGTAAACAATAAATAAAATATATAAAATAAATATACAGAGTGAGACATGTGCAAAACAGTGGCATTACTGTACAGTATGGAGTGCATAATGTTGAAGTTCCAGTAGTGGAGGTGAGGTGTCTATGAAGTGTTCATCAGTCTGATGGCCTGATGGAAGAAGCTGTCTCTCAGTCTGCTGGTACGGGACCGGATGCTGCAGAACCTCCTTCCTGATGGAAGTAGTCTGAACAGTTTATGGCTGGGGTGACTGGAGTCCTTGATGATCCTCCCCGCTTTCCTCAAGCACCGCTTCCTGTAGATGTCTTGGAGGGAGGGAAGCTCACCTCCAATTATCCGTTCAGAGCACCGCACTACTCGCTGGAGAGCTTTGCAGTTGTAGGCGGTGCTGTTGCCATACTAGGTGGTGATGCATCCAGTGAGGATGCTCTCAATGGCACAGTGATAGAAGGTCCTGAGGATGCGGGGGCTCATGCCGAATCTTTTCAGTCTCCTGAGAAAGAAGAGGCGCTGCTGCGCCTTCTTCACTGTTTTGTTTGTGTGTACTGACCACGTAAGATCCTCAGCCAGATGTACACCAAGGAACCGGAAGCTGCTCACTCTCTCCACAGCAGCGCCGCTGATGGTGATGGGGGTGTGTACTTCTCTGCACCTCCGGAAGTCCACTATCAACTCCTTTGTCTTTGCGACGTTGAGGGTGAGATGGTTGTCTTGACACCAGTGGGTCAGGGCGCTGACCTCCTCCCTGTAAGCCGTCTCATCACCATTGGTGATAAGACCCACCACTGTAGTGTCGTCCGCAAACTTCACAATGATGTTGGAGTTCTTAGTGGCTGTGCAGTCGTAGGTGTAGAGTGAGTATAGGCGAGGGCTCAGTACACACCCCTGTGGAGCACCAGTGTTCATTGTGACGGGGGATGAGGTGATGCTGCCCAGTCTGACCACTTGGCGTCTGTCAGACAGGAAGCTAAGGATCCAGCTGCAGAGGGAGCTGCTCAGTCCTAGATCCTGCAGTTTCCTGTCCAGCTTCGAGGGAACGATGGTATTGAATGCTGAGCTGTAATCTACAAACAGCATTCTCACATACGTGTCTCTCTTCTCCAGGTGTGACAGGGCAGTGTGTAGTGTCAGGGCTATGGCATCATCAGTGGACCTGTTGTGGCGGTATGCGAACTGTAGAGGGTCCAGTGAGTTGGGTAGTGCAGAGCAGATGAAGTCCTTGACCAGCTTCTCGAAGCATTTGCTTACGATGGGGGTCAGGGCTACAGGTCGCCAGTCGTTCAATGAGGAGTACAGGGACGATGGTGGCCATTTTGAAGCAGGCTGGGACTACAGACAGAGAGAGGGAAAGGTTGAAGATGTGCGTGAACACTCCAGCCAGCTGAGCCGCGCATGACTTGAGGACGCGGCCGGGAATCCCGTCCGGACCAGTAGCTTTGCGTGCGTTCACCTTCCTGAAGCACCTCCGCACATCCTCCTCAGACACAGTGTGCGCACTGACGTCATCCGCGGTGCGCACACTGTCCGGTCTCATGGTGTTCGCTGTGTCGAATCTAGCGTAGAATACGTTTAGATCCTCACACAGAGAGGCCGTGGTCTGCGGTGTGCTGGTTTTCCCTCTAAAGTCTGTGATCGTGTTTAGTCCCTGCCACATACTCCGAGGGTTGTCAAACTGTTGCTCCACCCTGTCCCTGTACTCACGTTTGGCTGCTTTGATCGTCTTCCGGAGTTGGTAATGTGCGTGTTTGTAGTCCGATGTGTTCGCGGAGGCAAAGGCGGTGCTCCGTGCCGCGCGAACATCTCCGTTAATCCAGGGTTTTTGATTTGGGAAGGATTTAACTGTTCTGGATGGGACGACATCTTCCACGCATTTCCTGATAAATCCGCAGACTGAGTCTGTGTATTCATCAATGTCCCTAGCAGCCACGTGAAACATTTCCCAGTCCGCGTGATCAAAACAGTCCCGCAGCGCAGACTCCGATTGGTCCGTCCAACAGTGCACCGCCCTCCGGGTTGGAGCTTCCTGTTTCAGCTTCTGCCTGTAGGCGGGCAGGAGCAGGATGGAGCGGTGATCTGATTGGCCGAATGGGGCGCGGGGGAGGGCTTTGTACGCATCCCGGAAAGAGGTGTAGCAGTGGTCGAGTAGCCGATCTCCACGAGTGTTAAAATGGATGTGTTGGTGGAGTTTGGGTGAGACTTTCTTCAGGTTTCCCTTATTAAAGTCTCCGGCTGTGATAAACGCCGCCTCTGGGTGTGCGGTTTCCTCGCTGCTGATCGCGCTGTACAGTTCCCTGAGTGCTCGGTCAGTGTCGGCTTGTGGGGAAATGTAAACAGCCGTAATAATCACTGCTGTAAATTCCCTCGGTAGCCAGAATGGCCGGCACTTAATCATCAGGTACTCCAGGTCCGGTGAGCAGAAGGATTTGACTGGGTGCACGTTCGCATAATCACACCAGCTGTTGTTGATCATGAAACACACACCACCGCCTCTGCTTTTCCCAGTAAGATCCTGTGACCTGTCCGCGCGATGCACGGAGAACCCCGGTAGTTGTATTGCGGAGTCCGGTACCTTGTCCGATAGCCAGGTTTCTGTGAGGCAGATCACGCAGCAGTCCCGCATCTCTCGCTGGAATGAGATCCGTGCCCGAAGCTCGCACAGCTTGTTCTCCAGAGACTGCACATTAGCCAGTAATAAACTGGGTAACGGTGGTGTGTTAGTGCGCCGTCTCAGTCGAACCAGAATGCCAGATCCTCTCCCTCTGCGTTGGCGTTTGCGGCCTCCAGGGCCAGAGAACAAAGGCGTCTCAGGTGAGATGAATGGGGGGTCTGCAAACGGAGCGTCCGTGTTGCAAAACTTGAACTCCGGAAAGTTATAAGAAAGACCGTCTTTTATGTCCAGTAAGGTTTGTCGGTCGTACACAAGGAGACATGTGCTACTCGCGATAAAATGAAGGAAAAGTAAAATTAAACACAGAAAAAAGCTGTTGCTTGGGGGAGCTCGCGACGAGGCTGCCATACTCGGCGCCATCTTGTTCATGACCTTTAGGTCACCAAGAGATAATGCTAACCAGGGAACAATATCCTCATTCTAGGAGAATGTATCATTGTTTTGAATTTGCCATTTTCATAAATGACAAGCAAGATCTCCTGATACAGAGAATAAGAATTGAGAGTGAACAAATTTGCACAATAGAAGACAAGATAAAAAGAAAAAAAGATCATAACAGGGCTGAGAGCATGACCTGGTACCTACACTCTGCTTTATCAGACATTCTGGCAGAGTGGAACAGTTTTGACCATTAAACTTACATCGGATTTGTACATTTGAGTTAAATCCTCTTTGTTTTCTCGCTTGTCGCTGACAGGTTTTTTACATGTTAACAATGCCACAAAAATTTGTCATGATAACATTAAGAAAACTGGCTGATTTAGAGCAGTAGCACGCCATTATTTTGGATATCCCCAAAATAAACACGGCCCAGGGAGACATCCAGTTTTTAAACCTGATATGATCTCACTGCCAGAGCGGGAAACACATTAAGCATATTTGCTCACCTTTGGGAAAACCATCCATGCAGATCAACATAGCCTTTATGTTCAACTTCACTCCCCAACTAAAACATGCCTGAAGGTTTAAACACTGATAATAAAATGTGCTATCAAGATACTTTTTATCTACATTCTTTCTCTGCTCAGTAACCTCAGACTTATAATGTAACCCAGTATTTTTATTCTGAGGCCTTACAGTTTAGCATTCTGACTATCTTGTTTTTCTGGAGCCAGAAGCTTATTTTGGCAGGAGGTGCTGAGTTATCAGCTATCGCTAGCAAGCTGGGTTGCTGTGCCCATAAAACTATGTCACTCTGACACAAAGATCTGCTAATTAGTTTCAAGTAACACGCTAACAAAATACTATAACTGTCAGGGAGCTGAGGTCTTGCAGATAGTTTAGTGTTAGGTACATGCCTAATTACAAGTCTTAAAAAACATTTGAATGAATGGAGCTTGCAAAATAAATTACATGCATCGTATATAGATCAGGCACAACACTATGACAACTGACAGAAGTGAATAACATAACGTAAAGAACTGTACCCGAGTTGGACAAAGGCCAAAATTGTGATTGCTACATGACTGAGTCAGAGCATCTCCAAAACTCCAAAGCTCATGTTGGGTTTTTCCAGTCTGCAGCGGGAAGCAAAGGCTGGCCTGTGTGGACAGACGAGCTCATGCAGCTCAAACTGCCAAAATTGTTGGTGCTAGTGCTGATAGAAAGGCATCAGAATACACACTGCATCACAGTTTGATGCGTATGGTGCTGCATAGTTGCAGACCAGAAAGGGTGCCAATGTCGACTCCTATGCACCGCCAATAGCAATGGAGCAATGGAAGAATCATGATGAATCACGTTTTCTTTTAACTCATGTGGATGCCCAGGTGGGTTACTTATCTGGGAAACACCTGGCATCGGGATACACCATGGGAAGAAAGTGAGCTGGTGGAGGAAGTACGATCCTTTGGGCAACGCTCTGCTGGGAAACCTTGGGTCCTTGTTAAAGTTACTGTGACAAGTACCACCTACCTAAGCATTGTTGCAGACCATGTACAGCTTTTTGTTGAAATGGTAATCCTTAATAGCAAAAATGGTCCAGAAATGGTTTGAGGAGAACAAACCAGTTTAAAGTGTTGACTTGGCCTCCAATTTCCCCAGGTTTCAATCCAACTGTGCATCTGTGTGATGTGCTGGACAAACAAGTCCAATCCATGGAAACTCCACCTCAAACTTAAAGGACTTAAAGGATCGTTTGCTAACATCTTGGTCCAGATACCACAGCACACAATCAGGACTCTAGTGAAGTCTGTGCCTCAATGGATTGGAAGAACCAACACAAAATTATGCAGTTGGTCATAATGTTACGCCTAATCGGTATACGCACACACAACACACGGCGTTATGATAAAAAGAATCCATCCATAAAGAGAAACCTTTTTTTTCACTACACTAGATGTTTAATACTCTTTAGTTGCCAATTTTAACGTGGGAGTCTATGGTGATGGCTCGCTTTTAGAGCCAGCCACAAGTGGCTACTCAGAGTTCTTGACACATAACTGTCGGCATCATTTTCCATCCCTGGAGGTTGTTGTTTGACTCACAATCATCCAGAACAAAACCCACTAATTGGAAGGTTGACAGTTCAACCCCCGGTTCACCCAGTCTGCATATTGATACTCCCAATACCGCGCATGTAACCAACAAGAGTATCGAATAAAGTGCTATATGATGCATATGAATAACACTTGAAAGTCTCACACTATTACAAACCTCTACTAGACTAGAAGACCCAAATGCCTCGAAGCCGAGTCTGCTTGATGTTCTGAATTTACATAAAAATGTCTGTTCTGAGGAAAAACAGCAACACAGGAAAGACACAGATCCCAAGTATTCCACACAACACCAACACCACTGGCAGTAAATAAGGTTACTTTAGGTCACGCTGCCACTGGGATACAACTCAGGCTGTTTTAAGATGTCAATTAAACCTCATGCTGTGATTATGATAGAATTGCAGCGCTGCAAACAAAACTGCAGAAAACCACAGTATGGTTACAGGGGATAAAGAGCTGACTAACGGCTCAGGTTTAATTAGATGCCCCCATTAAAAGAGAAAGAGATCCGAAATTAACATGACAGCAGAAGTGACACTTGGGCACATTAGAACTTAAAATTTATTCAATTTTTAAAAACAGTGTTGAGGATTGGTTTGATTACCATTTCTTCTGATATGATGTTTAGCATTTTTTTTCTGAAATGTTGGTGGTGCTGTGCTGTTTAGGAGTCGGTGGAAGTTATCGCCAGACTTACCAGTGCCTTCTTTCTCCAAAATGTCAACGCTTGCACTGACAGAGACAAAGGATTCTCATTTCCGGAGCCACCACAGTGTACTTAATCAAGTTTGGATTAAAATTCATTTGGGAAAAGGCTCAATGAGCCATAAGGACTGACTTACTAGAATAAGTATTAAAAAGCATCTAAATTAGCATTTAAAGATGAGCTAAAGAAATGTAACGTTATGACAAAAAAAAATAAAAAATCTTAAGGCCAGCTTACCTGTAAATGGGATCCTGCATCACCATCATTTTGCTCTCGTCCCATGTCCACTCCTTCTTCTGTGTAAACAAAACGAAACCATTCAGTTACACCAAATGTAAAAAAATTGGATACATAAGACGAATGAAATAAGAAACATTCCTTGCTTGGACAGTTTGAGCATAAATCAGCTGAAACTCAAAGACAGACAGATGATATTCCGTGAGCACAGATATCATTGTGAGCCCTTCACATACATTTTTTACTTGCTCCTTTTGTCTGTTTGATTAAATCTACCTTTCACCTTAATGTCACAATCAAAATGTCACCACAGACGCACACAGGAATCATTCTTGTTGATTTCTGTCTCCACAGAGCCCTTTGTTGACCGAGTCATTCAATCACTTCAATCTGCGCTCTTTGAATGCCTCCTTTGCACTCAGAGATGTAAATAGATTGCTGACCGTCACACTTGACATTTCAGCTTTCGGGACAAGGAGCCAAACTCGACAAGAAAACATTCATCCATCGACTGGCCTTTAATTGCATCCCGCCAGTACACTTGACCAAGGGCCTTTTGAGGGCAGCCAGGTACAGAAAAATAAATATCCATATTTTGTGCTCACTTTTGGTTTGTTGTCAGAAATTAAATATAGTTTGAATCCCTTCATTTTTCAGAATTCTTTTTAAAACTTTATCATGTTGCGTTTTTATCTGAGTTTGTGCCTGGCTTTCAGTTAGCTGACTTGACAGCTAACTGCTATTTAAGTGAAGGTGGAACTGTCCTGTTAGCATATGTAAAGTAGAGATGACAACCTAAGCCGAAAGGATAATACAAAGTTCCAAAAACAAAAAAAGAAAAGCAAAAACTGACTGCCGGCTTGCCAAACTAAATAGTTACAAAACAAGCAGGTACTAATTTATTAACACAGATGCAGCCCGTTCATTCTGATGAATGCCCTTGGTAATTTACCAATAGCAGTGGAAATTAGTAAGTCAAACACAAGCAAACTTAATGTGGGCATGAATAATCTAACAACTAAACAACACAGCAAAAGACTTTTGCATATTTCAAGTGGAGGGTGGTGCTGAAGCAAACCACACAGAGTTCAGTGGAACCATGGACTGACACTGTCTAAAGACAAAGGTGGGATGTCTCATCACTTCTTGATGACAGAGCTCCCAGGGTGGACAAGATTCGCCCTGAGTTCCTTAAGGTTCTGGATGCTACATAGCTGTTTTGGTTGCCACATCTCTACAACATGGCGTGGAAATCTGTGGCAGTGCCTCTGGTTTGGTATGCTGGAGTGGTAGTTCCGATTTTTAAGAAGGACAACCAGAGGGAGTGTTTCAGCTATGTGGGGATCACACTAGTAAGCCTCCCTGGGAAGGTCCAAGTCAGGATACTGGTGAGGAGAGACATTCAGTTAGTTAAACCTCAATTTCAGGAGGAAAAATTCGGGGGTTTTTGTCCTCGTTGCAGAATACTGGACCAGGTCTTTATCTTCTCGAGGATATTTGAGGGTACATGGGAGTTTGAGGAACTATTCTCTATTTGCTTTTTGGACTTGGAGAAGGCATTTTACTAAATTTCTTTGTAAATTTGGGTACGACTTACTCTCTTATTGCTACGAGAGCTATTCAGTCTCTGCACAACTGAATTTCGAGGCCCATCTAAGTTCCAGAAGTTGGTGTCAGAATCTCATTTCTGCTTTTTAAAGATGCTCAAGTTCTATTGGCTTCAAAATTCGGACACTGTACCGCTCTATTGTGGTGAACTGAGAGATGAGTGTGAATGTGCAGCTGCTGATCTACATCCCTACCCTCATCTATGTTCACGAGCCCTGGGCAGAAATCAGACTGTGGACACAAGTGGGAGAAATGAGTTTCTTCTGAAGGGCGGCTGGGCTCCCCCTTACTGTTGAGATGCGAAGTTCCTTCATTCAGAAGGAACTCCACATTGAAAGGAGCCAGTCGAGGTGTTTCAAGCATTGCCTACTTGGAAGAGGCCCTGAGGCAGATCCAGGGAAAGCTATAGAGATTATATCTCTTAGTTGGCCTGGGAAAGTCTTAAAGTTCCCTCGGATGAACTGGGAGAGGATGGTCTGGTGTATTGACCCACGGCGGGAAAGCGGCATTAAATAGATGGATGTGTGGAGATTTTCACCAGTTAGCCTGTAAATGAAGTTATTGTTCCATTTGCATAAATGTGCACATCACTTTTGTTTTCTGCATGTGTATGTAGCTGCAGGTATTTTTTAGTATGGCCATGTGTAATGAATGGCATGTGTATATGACTCACGGCCGTCAGTGGATAACAAACTATTTCAGCAAAAACCTCAATATTCATTACATTCAGTACACATTACGCAGAGACTTTGATCTCTACCTTATTGTTTATGTGCAGATTCTCTGCTTACAATTGTGACCTAAAACCTAAAACACTTAACATTTCTGTTAAATGTCAAAAACAACTTTGTAGCCATTAATACATCAATCGCTTGTATTTTGTGTTATTCTTTCTCTCCTGTCGATGTGACACTTTCTGTTCTGTTAACGTAAAATGCCAGCTTTAAGGTCCAGAAACATGCAGGGCTCTGCTCTAAACATGCAAGATTTGGCCTCAGCAAAAATCTACAGGACAAGTCAAACTTTGGGCACCACTTTGAGCAGTCTACATGCACTGATTTCACACTTTTAATAACATCTCCCTTGGGCTTCCAAATAAATTATTCCTCCTAGTGGCAACTATCACATTCACATCAGGGATGTGCTTTTTTTGTGCTGTCATTTTCAGCACAATTTGTAGTAAATTGTCAGGCTCAAATCTAAGCGCAGTTTTATGGTTTAATTAAGTACTCAAAGTACCTCAAAAGAAATACATATGCAGTAGGCAAGCTGAAAAAAATAAATGTCCCAAAGCCAATGTGCCCGTTCAGTACTCCTGACAGAACGATTCTACGCTGCTTAAAAGTATCTGGTGATGTCTGCGGACTCAGTACTTCCAAAAAATATAAATCTGTCGACTTCATGTGCATCTGGTCACCGGAAATGAGAATCTATATTATAGAGAATATACAGTATTTCCTAAACAGTTCTTCAAATACTGATGTAAAGCTTCAGTAACAGCTGAGATTTTCCACTTTGATATTTTTTATTGAACTGAATTTGCTGAAGCACAAAGCATGAAGGACATTAGCCTTAACCCTATGAATACTTACAGTATGCATCATCCACTCACACTGCTGTCCACAACAAAGCTATAGAGCAAATATGCAGATGTTTTCAGGTGGCCATTTACTAACAAAGCTAGACTTTTAAACTAGTCCGATTAAAGGCCAACTCCTTTCAGGGCCATTCAGACATTAATGTAAATCTGACATACAAATATGGCCTTTGTAAGTCAACAGAGTTTCACCTGATATAAGCTGAGTGAGTCCTACATAAAGTAGGTACAGTCTTTCAGGTGAAGCTTAACTATAAAGTTTTTTCAGACTACAGCAGCAAAATCAGTGTGCCAAAAATGATGCTCCAAAAAGCTTAAAGGAATTTGACAGTTTTCATCAGAATTTGGAGGAAACCATCTTGCAAGTTGGTTTTATATGGAACATTCATCCCTGCATCATTTGCTCATTCTTCCCAATACAAAGGAACTAAGGAAATGTGTGGTCTGTGCAGATGGTGGACCATCAGCTGAGGAAATCTTGCCATTTTCACAGCCAGCAAGTTGCCAACAGGCAATCAGATTTTGGAGCTGCCTCATCTCCTTACAAAGACACAGACTGTCCCTTTAAATACAAGACTTCGATTGCTTTTCAGGCTTGCACAGAGTGTTTAAAATAAACTGTATATGAAAGAGAAGTGAAACATAGAGGAAGAAACTTGGACTGGCTTTTTAGCCGTCAGATAATTCTATCAAAATGCTCCAGAGGGCACCAATAACACAAGCACATCTGAGAGGTCCAGGACACGAGGCATAGGAGTCAGATGGGCTGAAGCTCCCTGTTGGCACACTGATCAGCCAAAGCAGACACAGCCCTAACCTTAAGCTGTATGGGGGAATGTATTACAAAGCGAAATTAATGAGTTAGCAAGCTATGCTGACCTTAAAGCCAAATTTTTCTGTGTCACAAAAGTGACTCTCTTTTTACCTACCGGTAGCTAAATCACCATGGTAACTGATACTCAACCTGGTCAGGACCAGGTTGTGTTCAAAGTCAGCTCAGTTTGCCCATACCTTACTGTTGCCAGCTCTATGCATCACACGCTCACTGGAATCCTCAGTATGTAATATTGGAACACAGGATCTCTATTCAAACCATAGAATTAATTTAATTTGCTCAAGCATCAAACTCAAGCAGCTTTCACATCTCCTTCATAACCTATGGGGCTTTAATGTTTAGTTTCTAGTGAGACCCAATCACATAAACACTAGCACTGAGTTCTAAATATCATAAGTCATAAAATATTTAACTTGAAGTATTTTACATGGATTTTTTTTTATTCTGTGCACTAAATACCAAGTTTACAGTTGTTGTCTTTTACAGCTTTAATATCGTGTCTTATTTGTAACAGCACTGCTATATTTTTATGTTCTTATATTTATGTTCTGTATACATTTTAATGACTATAGGATGATCATCATCTCTGATTGGGGGAGGTGCCTCTCATAGGGATCATTTTGTGCAGAAAAAGAGTCACTTGACTGGAGAAACACCCCTTTTTATGTGACCACAGAGCCTAAAGCAGGATTTCCAGCTTAACAGAGAAAATCCATAAGCACTGGTGATGCATGTCATCTCCAGTGAGGTTTTAGGTTTTGTAAAGCTGCTAACGCAAAATAGCCTTATTATGAGTTATGAGCAAATATAATCAATTTATAATTGTTCTCCATCCATCTATTTTGTTCCACTTAACCGTGGCCAGGTCAGGTGGACATGGGGGCAGCAGCCTAAGCAGATAAACCCAGACCTGTCTTTCCTCGGCCAACACCTAAAGCTTGTCCGGGCCAGGTGAGAGATATAATCTCTCCTGTGTGTCCTGGGTCTGTCCCGGTGTCACACCTCACCCAGGAGCCACCCAGGAGAAATCCTTGTCAGATGCCCGAACTGGCTCCTTTTGATGTGGAGGAGCACCAGCTCTTTTCTGAGCCCCTCCCAGATTGCCAAACTCCTCACCCCATCTCTAAGGGAGAGACCAGCCACCCCCTGGAGAAAGCTCATTTGCACCATTTGTATCCATAAACCTGTTCTTTTGGCCACTACCCAGAGCTCGTGACCATAGGTGCAGGTATGGACGTTGATCGACCGGTAAACTGAGTTGTTAGTAAATGGCAAATTATCTACAGAAGCCCACAGTTTTTATTTAACCTCCTAGGACCTGGCGTCCACATATGTGGACATTACATTTTGGGTTATTTAGACCAAAATACTGAATTTTGCTCTACAAGGCCCTAATATTCACTTACGAGGACATTATACTGCTACTGTTCTATCAACATTTTAAATGAATATCCTCATATGTGGCTCTTATTTTTCTTAAAAACAAAAATCAGGTAAAAAAAATAAATCTGGTAATTCTTTGTTTTTACAGTCATCGGGCCCCAATATGCCCAAATATCAAAGAGAAATTAAAAATGCATGCCGTGGAAGATTTCGGGTCTTAGGAGTTTAAGGAGGTAAGCATGCTTTTTAATGCTTTTTCAATACACAAACCCTAAAAAGGTAAAATGTACTTCAGATGCTTTTTAATACAAAAACTTTGTAAACATGACAGTCATTTTCCCTTGAAATTACAGCAGGTACTGTAGCTAGTAACCTATATTCTTCCAGAGCTGATGGGGGCAGGATATCACCCCTCCAGAAGTGGGTATAGTAGTACTTTCCATTCAAGTCAGATGACCAAGGGGTGAAACTGATTTGCAAAAGGCAATATGAAAACGTTGCTATTGTGTTTTTCAGTACAAAGTATCATCCTTCTTGTGTTGTCCTGAAATAATAGAGTTCATCTTTAAGTACAGAGGATAATCTTTTTCTTTTTGTATTGAACCGAGCATCAAGCATCTTGGAATTCTCCTGGTCCTGGCACCAAGTACCATATTTCTGAAATCAGATATCTGGTGACGGCCCTATAATCTACACCATTTAAAGCGGGCAAGACTGGATTAAGCTCATCGATCATCATCGTCTTTATTCCCTCCATTCGCTGAGTCGACCACAGAGCCTGTCCCGTCATCCTCAGCTCACTTGGAAACACAGATTCCTCTCCAGTGTCAGTTCAACTTCTTCAAGCTTTCTTCTTGCTCTTTCCTCATCTTTTAATTCATGATTTCTACTCTGCTAATGGTTCTGATCCCCATCAAGCACTGTATTCTCTTTAGTAGTCCTTCCGTTGTCACACATGCTCTCTAAGAGGACTGGTCGTTACCTTCTGCTACAAACAAAGACACAGGAAATTAAACAGCTGTTGACAGATACACATTAGGGGCCAGACATACTGATTTTGTGCCAACAAAAAGCCTCATTATGTGTTAAAACACAATTGCTGGGAATTTACAGGGTGACAGAGAAAGCAAAGTGAAAATATATACGGGGTGAAAAGAAAATTGTATTTTTTATGCCTTTAGTACAGTAAATACCTGCAGTATTATATGAAATGCAGGAAAAGTAGCTTAAAAAAAACCCCAAACACAACACAGTTTCTTTAACACCACAGCTGTCAGTGATTTTTTCCTTTTTCATGTTTAGTTTAACTCATTCACTGCCAGCCATTGTCAAATGGCTGGCAGTGAAACACAACAAGACTTGCACCACATTTTTGTCTCACTGCGCAATCCCTTACGTGCGCAAACCCTGCACCTCCTTGCAGGTCTACTTTTACTGCTGGTGGGCTTCAGTTCAACTTACGTTGACTGCCATTGACGTCTATAGACGTCAATGGCAGTGAATGAGTTAATTTCGGAGCATTTTCTTGTGTTCAAATTACAAGAAACATGTATGCCTGTGAAGTTAGGAGAATACTTGCTCTTGCTGCAGCGCTGCACGTTTTGTGCTGCCCTCGGTAAACTCATTGCAAGGCAAAGGCTGCACTTGTGTTTATAAAGTGAGGCACTGTTAGCAGATTATCCACACAGCTTTCCATTTCCATCAGTACATTTCCTTTGCCCAAGTGGCATCTCACTTGGAAAATAAGTAGCCCTAAACTGCTAGAGTCAACACCCACCTTTAACCACTCTGTAAGCATCGGTGAATGTTGTGGGCTAATAGAGCTGGCTGTCATCTGCAGCACTATCAAGGATCAAGTGATAGTGCTATATGCGTGATGAATTGGGCATTGAAGAGAAAAAAGAAAAGGAAAGGGAAAGAAAAAAAGAAAAGAAGAAAAAGAAAAAAAGAGAAAGAAAAGAAGAAGAAAAAGAAGAAAGAGAAAAAAGAGAAAAAAAAGAAAGAAAAGAAAAAAGAAAAGAAAAAAGAAACAAGAGAGAAAAAAAAAAGGATCGACGTGGCCGATGACAGAGGTGGTCAATGCGCAACCATAAAGCACACGTATGAACCAAAAACAAACATCAATGTTTTTACACCAAGACATTTTATATATTGTTTTACTGATCCGTTCAAAGGTCTACGATGCGGGTGACAACAATTCAGTACAAAACAGTACAAAGTAGTACAAAAGATGCTTTTAATTTGCAATTTATAAAAAAAGTTCACTCACTTTCTTCTTTTTCCTCAAGGTGATTTTCACGCCATCTACAGACACCACGATGTGGACTTTTTTCTTCTTGATGTTTTTGACCTTGAACTCATACTGCAGAGAGAAGACAGGCAAAGCGATATTAATTCTTTGGAAAATTAAAGGTAGACGTGGGATGTGTGTGTGTGTGTGTGTGCGTGCGTGCGTGCGTGCGTGTGTGTGTGTGTGTGTGTTGGGGGAGGGGGGGTCCACCTGTTGAATCATGTCCTGGGGCAGTGGAAAAAAAAATTATACGAAACAGGGAAGAAATATCAAATGACAACATTGGCGCATGTCTGACAGCCCTGTCTAACTTTTAGATGGTTTGATCTAAAAGTTGAGTTAAAGCTGCTGTGATTTCAGAACTATATTAGTTATAACACCGGTGTAACATGCAGCTGAAGGTACAGAGGTGATACTTCCACTCAACCCAAACCTCTGGACATAAAAACCCTACAAGCGTCTGTTGTCAAGGCTTGCTCAACAGTCTTACATATGTATCAAAGCAAAGTATGTTAAAAAAATTACATTGACATCTTGCTAGTTAATGGTAGCAGCAGATAACTGAGGTTCAGTTTGTACAGACCGAGCACGGTGTGAAAAGACGACACGGAAAATTTTTTGGATGCAAATTTGTTGTGCAACATATATATACACATTAAGGGTTTCATCCATCCATCCATTCGCTTCCGCTTATCCTGGAGCCTATCCCAGCTGTCATAGGGCGAGAGGCAGGGTACACCCTGGACAGGTCGCCAGTCTGTCGCAGGGCTAACACACAGGAACAGACAACCATTCGCACTCACATTCACTCACACATTCACACTTAGTGGCAATTTGGATTATCCAATTAACCTATCCTCACAAGCTGCATGTCTTTGGAAGCCGGAGTACCCGGAGGGAACCCACGCAAACACGGGGAGAACATGCAAACTCCACACAGAAAGACCCCGGCATGATGTTGGAATTGAACTCAGGACCTTCTTGCTGTGCGGCAGCAGTGCTAACCACCGTGCCACCGTGCTGCCTATTCAATTTTGTGAAAAATATATTTTCAGATAGACAGAGCACACTGTTGAAAAAAATCAAGCCAACATCATTTCTAATGGTTTGATCTAAAAGTTGTGTAGGCTCTGTGTAGGTAGGTATGAGCACCGTGGTGATGCATGTCATCTCCAAGTCGAGATGTGTGTGCCCCAACAATATATGTTCATCTATCATAAGCCATATAATCGTCCCAATACAAAATGATGGTACTACACATTTTTTACCATGTCATGCAGACTTCTGCTAAAGCAGCTCGTTCTTTGTTCATAACACCCAGAGCATATTTGCATCCACTCATATTGCACTTGCCACAAACCAAGCACGCAGTCAAACTATGAATAAAACCAGCTTCACTGTGTCTTCATAAACACACTTGAAAGATTTGAATAAGCATCGTTTCAGCTTTTGCAAACTTGATCAGCCCTACAATAACAAACTTCTGTGGTTAATTTAAAAACATTCTGGTTTCTATGTTAGAAGTACCAGAAAGCATTAGATAAAGAAAGCTTGAATGAACATGAAATTATTTGAGCACAGACACCTGACAATGACCAAGATTTGTTGCAGAAAAAGGGCAATCCCAGCTGAGTGAATATAAGATGATGGGCAGACTCCTGCTATGCTAAAGTCAATTTATACCCCATAAATCAAGCTGAGACAGCTTCCATGGTCTCTGCTGCCTTTAATGGAGCTGTGAGCGGTGTCAAAAAACAACCCTGCAGGAGGCACCCACAGTCAATAGTGTATGGAGCCACACTGTTTGCCTATCAAATACAGAGCAGGGCTAAAAAAAAAATCCTGGATCAAGTGACTTTTGTGTTAATATAGGGATCTTGCAAACTGACATGCAGCCGAGTGATGCCTGAATCCCTGAGTTATACAGCACCACCTGAAAGGTGACAGGAGACACACCTCTATGTCTACTTCTAGCCATCAGCCATCATCAGAGAAACGACTGAGGTTAGATTAGGTACAATCCTACCATGCTGTGAGACGCTTATGGAAGACCCACTCAGTGAATCAAAGAAAGACATCAGAACATTGGGGTGCATATAAAAACAGCAAAGCGAGCACTCTGGTCTAAATAAAGCACAACTCATTGATGAGTTCTGAATCAATGAGCCTTGGTTACCCCTGAGACAGTAGCTGGTTCACCACTGCTCCTTCCTTGGACAACTTTTGATAGATGCTGACCACTGCAGACTGGGAACACCCCACAGGAGCTGCATTTTTGGAAATATTCAAGTGACGTCAGTGTATGTGCAAGTAATCCCTGACCAAATACTCTCTCAGTCTGGCTTCAGACTGCTCGAAACACTTTTTATATCTATATTGTAAATTCAGTCATCTCGGGGACAGCTCTGGCTCCAAGCAGATGGTCCACCCAGATGCTATCTATGAGGGACAGCCAATCAGAAGAGCATGAGGTTTGGGGTTTTTTATTATTATTATTTGTTTGCTTTTATGTGTTGCATCAAGGCCCAGTATAAGAAAAATAATGATATAATGTTAAATGGTTACTACATGCACAGTTATGTATTGCAATTCAAGTCATTCAAGTCCAATGGATAGCTTGAAATGGTACAAAGTTAATTGGTGAACTGTCAGAGGTTAAAAAAGGTAAGGTTACCCAAAACAAAAAAAGTATGTACATTTCAGAATTATATAAAAAGGCCTTTCTCCAGGGAACACAAAATGGGTTCACAATTTAAAGGAGGTTGATCAATCCTTGAAAGCTGCTGCTAATAATTCCTCCAGGTGTTCCAACTTTTCTGGATTACTTACAACCCCATCTGTCTGCATAAAACCAGTGTTGGAACACATTATGCTACCATACCCTCGTGAGCATCAGTTTAACAGTACTGTACTGCAGAAAGTAGTGTGTTGCTACAAAAATGGCGAGAATAAGGCAATTAACAATGGAAGAGAGAAAGACCATCATAACACTTAAAAGTTTAGGTCTCTCCTACAGAGAAATTGTAAAGAAAGTCAGGGTGTCAGTGAGTACAGTTTCTTTCACCACTGAAAGGCATTCAGAAACTGGGGAAATTTTGACAGGGAGAGGTCTGACAGACCCAAAGCCATAAATAAAACAGTGGACAAGTTTCTGAGAGTCGCTTGCATGATAGGCAGCTCACAGGACAACAGCTTCAAGCACAGCTTAATATTGGTCGTAGTAAGCAAGTCTCAGCTTCAACTCTGAAGAGAAAACTTCGAGCTGCACGTTTGACAGGAATAGTTGCAGCAAGAAAGCCAGGCATCAGAATAAGACAAAGAGGCTTGGCTGGTCCATGAACCACTGCCACTGGTATTATGGAGTGATTTATACAAATTCAGTAAATCACGCAGGATCTTTATATGCTGTCAAGTAGGTGAATGGATGGTTCCACAGTGTGTGGCATCAACTGTCCAACATAGAGGAGGAAGTGTGATGGTCTGGGGCTGTTATGCTGGATCCAGAATCGGTGACTTGTACAGAGAGGCACCCTGAACCAAAATGGCTACCACAGCATTCTTCAGCGCCACGCACTACCCTCCGGTATGCACCTAGTTGGTCAGGGGTTCATCCTACAGCAAAATAATGACCCAAAACATAAGTCCAAGCTATGCCAGAACTACCTCAGGAAAAAAGAACAAGATGGTAAGCTTCAAAACACAGAGTGACCAGCACAGTCTCCAGCCTTAAACCCCATCGAGCTGGTCTGGGATGAACTAGACACAAGAGTGAAAGCAAAGCGACCTACAAGTGCCACATTTACGGGAACTTCTGCAACAGATATGGGAAGAACTTTATGAAGAATTTTGATTTCTATTGTAGAAAGAATGCCATAGGTGTGTTCAGCTGTTATATCTGCCAAAGGTGGCTACTTTGATGAGTCAAAAGTTTAGAAGACACTTTGGTCTATCAATTTGGTCTATGATTTCTGTTTTAGCTCCAACTGCTTATTTGTATTATGCAATGAGACATTAAACTGCGTAATTCCCAATGAAAAAAGGGAAAAATTGGGGTGTTCTAAAACTTTTGAACAGTAGTGTACATATATATTTATGTTACAGAGGTTTTTGTCAATGCTTTGTCACAACTTTGGCTCGTTTGAGATCACAAAGTGAAATAAAAATGATGACATTTAAAATCTCTGGCCACATGCTGACAAGGTGACTTCTTGTGTTATGAATTTTTTACGTCTGTATAATGAAGGAGCTGATAGAATGCAGAAAGAGCGCCCTGTCTGCATCGGTCTGAAAAAGCAAGAAGCTTTAAGAAAGCTTTGAAGAAACCCAATCACCTCCTTACTGGCTGTCAGTGCACAAAAAGTGCCAGAGCTGTTTGCTAAGAGATCACATTTCCCATCTCTCTGCAGTTCGCGACCAATTATGCGTAAATGTGCTCAAACTAGTGAGTTGTTGATTGTCAATTAGTGAGTCAACAGAAAATTACTGTGCAACAATCTCATAAGTTTTAAGTAATTTATTACAGAAAAGACACCAAATACACTTTTAGGTTCCAGCGTCGCCTAATTGCTAATGTTTTGAGAGGCAATTTTCTACAATTAAGTGTACAAGGCTCATTAAAATGAGGACATATTAAGCAAGGAGAAAAAACAATAGAGCAGAAATGATAATGTTTTCCACAGTGCTTGACTTTTGTAAGCAGTTACAGTCTATATACTGCAGAGGAGGACCCAACTGTTCAGACAAGAGGGTTACTGTAAGGGTTCTGAATCTCTCCAGATGTCTGCTGATGTTGCTGTATCAATTTTAAATTCACTTTTAGACATCTAGTGCATTAGTTACACTCGCTTGTCCTTGGGTTTGAATTTAAGGAAATGCTTTTTGTTGACACAGAGACACAAACAACCAAGCTCGCACTGACTTTACAAGAAACCAGTTTTAATTGCCGTAGTCCAATATGAATAATCCCTTGACAATACAAAATTAAGCTAATTCCATTTTACTGATCCTATTAGCAATATAGATGTATGATGTTTAAGATGCTTCAGACTGTATATAGTTAATGCAGACAATGCAAGCTGCTTTGCAACCCACCTACACCCCAACTACTTCTTAGATGCCATTTCTGACTTCAGTGTCATGTCTTTTGTCACTAATATGTGGTCTGTTCTGCGAGAGGCTCTCTAACCCTGTAAAGTTTGAACCAACAGGCATGACATTTTTGACAAAAAAATTCAAACCTTTTGAAACTGGAGTGTTTATTAAACCATTTTAAGAACTTAAATATCAACTTGGATATATGACTTTCATCAAATATAAAACACCTGGCATTAAAGGATTAAGTTATCACTGTATGCATATGGAGAGGTGAGGAGGTCCAAGAGTAGAGTCTTCCAAGCAATTGTAATAACAGTCCTACTTTAACTAAGGAGGTCATAAAAAGAGATCTTGCGCTTGTATAAAGCCAAGCGCAATACAGGCTTGAGATATTTTCAAGAATGAAATGCAAAAAATGTCAGAGGACTCGGGCTTCTGCATTGTACAAACTTGGCTTTTCTGGTATCGAGCACAATTGAAGAGATGCTTGTCCACGTCAGTTGTCTTCCCATTTCAGGAAATACTGTTTGAGCTGGAGCAGCGGTCCCCAACCACTGGTTCGTGAGTCTGTTGGTACCTGTTGCAACAGTTGAGGCTCGGGTGTGAAATTTATGGTTTTTAGGGTTTTTATCATTATTTTTTTTTAACGTTTTTATTGTTAACTCGGTTTCCTAGGGTCTTTTCTCGTGTGTTATGAATAATATATATATATATATTTTGGTACCGGTACTCGTTTTATTTTGTTGCATCTATCCGCGACACCTTAAAGGCCGGTCTGTGAAAATATTGTCAGACATAAACCGGTCCGTGGAGCAAAAAATGTTGGGGACTGCTGAGCTAGAGAACCGGAGGAAGCACATTTGATGCTTGCTGTGAATTCAGTGATCTTATTAATTGGGGTAGTTTCACATGGGTAAAATGACACAGACTCTGTACTAGGGACGATGTCAAACTGTGCCTTTTTTTCGCTGCCCTTTTATGCTTTTTTCACAATGAGGTTAATGCATTTGGTTAACAACCCTAAATATAAAGAATACTTAGACGCAAAGCTCTGCATTCAACAATCTGTTGATACCTTCAAAAAAATTCGAAAACCTCCACAATATTCCCTACATATAATCTGGGAAAACACTTCAACTATTCAATATGGTTAAGTTCCAAAGTCTATAAATGTTTACGTGTCAGTGTTATTGGTGGTTTTATGGTCATGTTGTCATCCATTGTAATGTTGACTGTGCTATAGATGCGAGATTTAAACGTTGGAGCAGCTGATCGATGGCACGATTGACCTCCACAGAGATGATTACAGCAGCAATTTAACAGATTTTTCATGCAGGGTTTGACTGGCCAAGTGCATGCAGTAAACTATGACAGGAACACTTCTCGCTAATAAGCCTGTCTATTCCTGTCTGTTATGGCCCTGTCGCTAAATCCACATTACCTACCACACACACTCCCTAGTGCTTACAGCTTCCATTTCAAGAGGCAGTAGCAATACTATAAATCACATCGCTGCTGCATCTATCTGTAAAATATGAGAAAATGAATGCAAGCAATTAAAAAACTTGCAGCACAGAAACTGCTGTATTTGAGAAATTGCACAAGCATTCATTTTACAGTCCCAACAGCACAGCTATACAGGACAAGGTTAGAATGAGCACAGATAACGGTTTGTAGTGCCGCTCAGGTTGTTGAGGATTGTCTGAAATGTGTCTGCTGGATAACCCTCCTGAATTCACACCTAAAATGATATCAATGTTGTCACTTAGATTGCAGCCAAAATGACTGTTTGCATTAGAAAGTATGAAGAAAAACCTATCAAAAAACCATGAGCTTCTTGATTTAATAGTACACCAAGCTAACAGTTTAGCCTTCTGTTATTCAGTGTTAAATCGATAAAATTGAATTTTTTTTAGATGTCAGCATCCTGTAGTTTTATTCAGATCTCAGTTTTTACTAAACCTCATCAACAAGTGAAAAGCAAAGTCAAACAAAGCGCAAAGCACATACTTCCCAAATGTGCCATGAATGTAGTTCTTTCTTTGTAGTTCTAAGCTTCGTGAGTTAATCCGCTACCCTTCAAGTCTCCTGTGGACTTTCTAGTGCTTTAGTTAGGTGGTGGCATCCAGCATTACTGTTATTATTACAGGCAAAGCAAAGGACACAGAAGTATCTGACAGGACAGCGGCATTTGACATCCTGAGATAAGAATCTGTCGCTGTACTTCCTGTTTAAATGTTAGGATTTAAAAAAAATCCTAAGTAAGCTGGGTTAACAACATCAGAAACTTTCTGTTGTATTAGGATTTTGAAGATGCTCCCATCATGCAATGTTTCTTTTTCCTCTCACATCATCAACTTAGGTATCATCTTTTGGTCACGTGAGAACTCTTTGTTGAGTCCATATGTCTCACGAGATAGACAATCCATTGTAATGTTGACTGTATTGAGTGAGGAAGACCAAGTTACCAGCGTTAAAGCTATTAAGTGAAAGCAAGAACCACTATTGTTATTACAAATGGTAATAAACACCAGAATTTCTTTTTTCCAACATAAACAACCTTGTCATACTGAGTAGTGACATATATTAGTTCACATCTAAACCTACTGAAATGAAATGAATATTTGGGTCCATAACAGGCTCATCTATCATGCAAACAAGTCCAACATTTCCAGGCACCATTTGCAGATAAGCAGGTTGTTAATTCCTAAAGGTTCCTTCTGTTCCCAGTATAATCCATCATTTTGGCATCAAAGACACAAACATGCACGTCTGCTGCCTGCAGATGCTTTTTTCACTGTGAAATTTAAGGCAGGGAATAATAATGATCAACAGAAAAGCAAGCTAATGACACAATTACATGTAAAATTACTCGTCATATAATGTAAGACATCTTGTCCTTTCCATGTCAGTAGTTATGTTAGAGTCAGTGAAACTGGGTTAAGCAGCTCATCCACATCTTCGTCGCTGCTTTTGTTAGGTGTAAGAATGATGTGCAAAATCCAGAACACCTTAGCATCTGCTGATGACAAACATTCAAACACTATAGCACTGTAGGAAGAGTTAACCCTCTGTGCACAGGAGTTTGAACTGGAGCTCCTGCTGTAAACACTCAGATGCATAAGGTTTAGCCAACTCTTAGACAAGCCCATCAATCCTCATTCAATGCATATGCTTGTAAAGGTACCCCAGCATTATACTAAACCCAAAGGATTAGAGACTTTTTGTTTAATGCACAGGCTTAGTCTGGTAAACAGACATTTTGACCCAATTTTTGGTCCGAACTACAAGATTTTCATTATTCTAGTCAGTGTCTTGCAGTGTCCAAATATAACCAGAAAGTCAAACAAAGCATGAGACTGAGAAGTTCAGGCAGCACACAAACACAGTGCAGATGCTACTTTGGCAGATCCTGTCCACCTTTGTTGGGAAATGGCACCCCTTAATGACGGTGGATAAGTTCAAAGACACTAAAGCAGCTATGACAGAATGAAGGGAACCTTAACAATATTAGGCAAGAGCTTTAATGATGTGGCTTCTCACTTAATTTATCAAGTGTCTGTACAGAATGACAGAATTTACAAGCCTAGGACACTATTCCAAAAACACTGAATTAGGAACTCCACCATGCTAAACAAGCTAGTTTGCTAGTATAAGCAAGAAACACACATTTCCATCCAAACGTGCTCGGATTCATTTTCAAGACACAATGATCTTTCTGATCCTGTTTGTGACTCTTACACGCATGGCTCCTTCACTGCTAATGATGATTAACAGCTTATTGAGGCACAACTATTCTGTCTTTTTCATTTTAAACATGCTGGGGTAATTCCGTTACTCATAAAGTCTAATATCGATGCCAGTTCTGCTAGCAACTATTTCAAATGTGTTACTTATTATGAACTGAAACAAAAGATTAAAATAACCAATCAGATGCATGGCAATAGACCAACACACAGTTCACAACTGAGGTCAAGTAACAGCAGTTACCAAGAGTGTTCAATGATCTTAGCAGGCTAGAAAAGAGGCCAGTTATTCAGACTGAGATCACTACACTGCTTGTCCATCTTCTATTAAACAACACAGAATAACACAGATGCTGACCAGCACTGGTTAACCAGGCAGGCCTCCATCTGCATGTGAGCACACACACACACACACACACACACACACACACACACACACACACACACACACACACACACACACACAAATTGTTCTAAGCCAATGCCATTCAAGCTCCGAGGTTTCTCCCTGGCCAATCACGAGTACACATCCATCTCAATGACATGGCTACTCTAGAGAAAGGAAAAAGGGCTACAGAGGGCTGTAAAGAATGAACCAGAGAGAGGAAAAACAAAAAGGGAGGACAAAAGGAGACAAAGACCTAAGAAGAGCAGAGTGAGGAGAAAGCAATAATAGAGTGACTTATTAAGTTTAATTAACAGCTCAGATCATTAAGCTCCTAATTACACAAACTGAAAGCCAAGGTTTCTTAAATATGCAAACTGTGGTGTTGTCATTAGGTGCTTAGTGAAGTAAAAAGCATATTTTGACCTTTGCACAGCATTTACTAAAATCAATATTTATCTCTATACATCTGTTCTATGAGCACTTACAATTTCGTGCTTAATCAGTTATACAGCCAATTGTACAAGATTGGTTTTAGAGTTCGTGTCCCCCAGAACACTGGATCCACAACAGATAGCCAACATGGTACAGTCAATCTGATTGCCAACTATTGCCACACTATTCTCACAGGGAAATAAGTCACCGTATGAACAGATTAGCATGTCTGATTTGGCACTGATTTTATGTTGGATGCTCTTCCTGATCCAACTGTGCCATTTATCTGGGTTTTGGGGCCTAACTAGCTTATGACCCCTCCCCTGTGGCTGGGTTTGTTTCTCCTCCCAGTCTCAAACTGGTGATCTTTCTCCTGTAGAAATGTGCTTACTGCCAGCCACAGTTTAAATGCAGACCTGTCCACTTAAATTAGGTCTGATTTAACGCCAGTTAAGACTAGTCTGCACACAGTCAAGACAATATCTGTATTAACCTATCTAAGCAGTTGCTATTATTTCTGTTCTTTCTAGTAACTAAAAATGAATCTCCTTCATTAAGTGAATTCGCAACTAAATACAAAAACAAAGTTTTATGAGAACGGGAGGTTCCTGAGCAGTTCTGATTACGGAACAACACCTTTGACATAAGGCTGACAAATCAAAAAGTTCACACAACAGTCAGCCATGAAAGCACTAAAGAAAGAAACCTTTTCTGTTATTGTTGAGGCATGCTGACATGTTGAGTGGGAGCTAGGGGAAATAAATAACAGGGGCAGATTGCAGTGGCAGTCAAGACTGGATATTAGTCATTGGGCATTGGACAGACGGTAGACACATCTGAGAAAAGGGCTGTGCAATTCAATAAAGTTTATTTGAAAAAGCTGACAGTGTCCTCAATTCTGACCAAAACATAGGGAGTACAACATTTTGTGCAATTTTAAAGCAAAAATTGCTGAAACACTGCTGGTTTTCAGTGAATAGCCTATCAAAAAGATTCAATTCAATTTTATATAGTACAAAATGACAACAGTCCCCTCAAGGCACTTTTTCACTGTAAGGTAAAAACCCTACAATAATAGAGTGAAAACCCCTATGAGCAAGGACTTGATGACAGTGTTAAGAAAAATCTCTGAGAAACATCCAGCAGAACCACGATCAGGAAGGAACAGGCGTGAGCAGTTGTAGGTGATGGGAGGAAGACGCGCTACACCCTTTGAGAACACACAGATCAGGTTGACTGTGTGCTTTTAATTTTGGCACTGGCAGCATTTCAGTATATAACATATTATGGTCACTTTTGAATTGAGTAACTACCTTCGTCTCTGCTATATGCAAAAGTTTAAAAAGTGAAGATCATACTGAACCTTTCCTTTTGCATACTATTACACCCTTAACTAAGAACCACCGATCAACAAGGGTTTGAAATTGCAGAAACAGAGGAAGAAAAGACCTCTAAGACTTTCCCTGAGGGAAAGCCCAAAGGACTAGCAGATGAAGAAAAGAGAAAACCAACAATCAGAGCTGTTAGAGGATGAGTGGAACGTCTGCAGTTACAATGTAAAAGGTGCCATACTCTCTCTATTCGTCTCCACAGGAAGAAACTGGAGCACTCCCGCAGTGAGAAGCAGTACCTTCTTTAGCTCAGTTTTACCCCCTACTGCACTACAACCTAATACACACCACATTCTAGTTCTTGTCCACCATCTTATTATTTTATACTCTATGTTTCCACCAAGTTCTCTGAATATATCGCACATAAGCAAAACCCCAAAGAAGATGGGATAGGTTAGAGCCCCTGCACAACACTGATGTGGATAAGCGGTTTGTTTTGTTTGTTTCTGAAAGAATTTTATCAATGCCAATATAAATAGTATTGATTCTAATTCATATCAGGACGACTTTTTCCATATCTTGGTATAAAAGACAGAAACATCGCTAGAATACAACCAGCTGACAGCCATTGAGTCGTGTGCACTGACAAAAACTCGGTCAAACCGATGGCACACTTTGGCAATCTATCAGCAGCTATATCCAAAACTTTAACAATCCCTCTGAGAGTGACTACAGGGAGTGCAGAATTATTAGGCAAATGAGTATTTTGTCCACATCATCCTCTTCATGCATGTTGTCTTACTCCAAGTTGTATAGGCTCGAAAGCCTACTACCAATTAAGCATATTAGGTTATGTGCATCTCTGTAATGAGAAGGGGTGTGGTCTAATGACATCAACACCCTATATCAGGTGTGCATAATTATTAGGCAACTTCCTTTCCTTTGGCAAAATGGGTCAAAAGAAGGACTTGACAGGCTCAGAAAAGTCAAAAGTAGTGAGATATCTTGCAGAGGGATGCAGCAGTCTCAAAATTGCAAAGCTTCTGAAGCGTGATCATCGAACAATCAAGCGTTTCATTCAAAATAGTCAACAGGGTCGCAAGAAGCGTGTGGAAAAACCAAGGCGCAAAATAACTGCCCATGAACTGAGAAAAGTCAAGCGTGCAGCTGCCAAGATGCCACTTGTCACCAGTTTGGCCATATTTCAGAGCTGCAACATCACTGGAGTGCCCGAAAGCACAAGGTGCGCAATACTCAGAGACATGGCCAAGGTAAGAAAGGCTGAAAGACGACCACCACTGAACAAGACACACAAGCTGAAACGTCAAGACTGGGCCAAGAAATATCTCAAGACTGGTTTTTCTAAGGTTTTATGGACTGATGAAATGAGAGTGAGTCTTGATGGGCCAGATGGATGGGCCGGTGGCTGGATTGGTAAAGGGCAGAGAGCTCCAGTCCGACTCAGACGCCAGCAAGGTGGAGGTGGAG
This sequence comes from Astatotilapia calliptera, assembly GCF_964374335.1. Taxonomy (NCBI): domain Eukaryota; kingdom Metazoa; phylum Chordata; class Actinopteri; order Cichliformes; family Cichlidae; genus Astatotilapia; species Astatotilapia calliptera. Next base: position 12,497,711 of record NC_137438.1, on the reverse strand, counting down.
TACTGGTTTGGGCTGGTATCATCAAAGATGAGCTTGTGGGGCCTTTTCGGGTTGAGGATGGAGTCAAGCTCAACTCCCAGTCCTACTGCCAGTTTCTGGAAGACACCTTCTTCAAGCAGTGGTACAGGAAGAAGTCTGCATCCTTCAAGAAAAACATGATTTCCATGCAGGACAATGCTCCATCACACGCGTCCAAGTACTCCACAGCGTGGCTGGCAAGAAAGGGTATAAAAGAAGAAAAACTAATGACATGGCCTCCTTGTTCACCTGATCTGAACCCCATTGAGAACCTGTGGTCCATCATCAAATGTGAGATTTACAAGGAGGGAAAACAGTACACCTCTCTGAACAGTGTCTGGGAGGCTGTGGTTGCTGCTGCACGCAATGTTGATGGTGAACAGATCAAAACACTGACAGAATCCATGGCTGGCAGGCTTTTGAGTGTCCTTGCAAAGAAAGGTGGCTATATTGGTCGCTGATTTGTTTTTGTTTTGTTTTTGAATGTCAGAAATGTATATTTGTGAATGTGGAGATGTTATATTGGTTTCACTGGTAAAAATAAATGATTGAAATGGGTATATATTTGTTTTTTGTTAAGTTGCCTAATAATTATGCACAGTAATAGTCACCTGCACACACAGATATCCCCCTAAAATAGCTAAAACTAAAAACAAACTAAAAACTACTTCCAAAAACATTCAGCTTTGATATTAATGAGTTTTTTGGGTTCACTGAGAACATGGTTGTTGTTCAATAATAAAATTATTCCTCAAAAATACAACTTGCCTAATAATTCTGCACTCCCTGTAAAGTCAGTCTAAGTCACAATGCGTCTGTTTGTAGAAAGGTTGCCTCGTAAAGTGGTTGTGCAACACCCTTCAGCTCTGGGCAACCATTTAGTCATCAGAAGTTGCAATTGGTTGAGGAACATGAACAAATTCATTACAATTACGAGGCAGCCCTCAACTGTGTCCAGTGTCGGATGCTTTTTGCGGTTGAGCCAATTTAATGTAAGTTTGCTTGGCCGATGTTATCTCAGGCTGGAGGGGCATGAGATTAGCACTCTTGTTGATAGTATTTTCATTTATCTAATAAATCTTGATATTTGGTGTCCTTGTATTGATACTTAAAATATGTCAATACTATGCAATATCGATGTTTTTCCCCACCCCACTGATAGTTAAGGTAAGTATCACCTGTGTAGCTACTACGTACTAGCTGGTATGACACTGATGCAACTTTAACAAAAGAGTCAAGACGTATAGGCATCAAGGAAGGCAAAGCAGACTATTAATTTCACACGTGAACAATGTTTAAGAAAAAGGAACAACAAGGCCTACAAATCAGGTCGGCCAGATCTTCGTGAGGTAAAAACACAGAGCACTACTCATTTTCTGGTTCGCAGAAATGTTCACTAAAGCATTCCAGCAAAAGTCAGAGCTACAAAACCAGAGATGTGAGCGACTGCAAAGTTCCACTGGAGAACACGGGAGGGAAAAAAATCAGATTCAATTACGAGGTTTTCCTGCCAGCGAAGCAACAGACAGGGTTGTGCATTCACTCATCTGTGAAGAGCTGCTGCATCTTCTGATTAGACCACAGTTCCCATGTCAACTCCCGAGGGATGTGTCTGTCTCAGTTTCTAACTGCACCAAATGCTTTTCACTTTCTTGTCAACCTCAGAAACCTCCCTTCCTCTCTCCCTTATTCACTGCAGAATAACCTAGTTGGATTCTGCTTTCTTTTAACCACCTATCTTAATCTTTTCACTCTCATTCCCACGGCCACTTTGATAGAGCAACTAACCCCTTGTGTGCCCCATGATCATATATTTTCTCTCCTTTACTCCCTGGCTCCTCACACACCCTCTACCCTCTGTTATCTCCCCCCCCCCTCCCCATGCCTCCCGACTTCCCCTTTTCTCCACACACCGGTGCCTGATTCAATCTCAAGCAATGTTGTTTATGAAAAGGCATTTCATTTTCCAAAACCATCTGTGTTTAAGATGCTGTGCAGGGTCCATCACGTCTCATCAATCTGAGCGACGCGGTAGTGTCTTTGAATCAAAGCCAAAATTTCCAATTGAATATATTTTGGCACATAATCACACACGCCCACACGAGTACAGAGCATTTAGCATATAAAAGGACGAGCGATATGCCGTTAAACTTTGGAAAGCCAATTTAAAAACCACATAATTGAAATGCCCCTTTCTGAACAGGACTGTAGCTTTCGACTGCGTCTTTGTGAGGTCTACAACAAACTTCCTGCCTTCAAAGAACTTCATGTGAACCTGACAACAACTGAATGTTTATTCGCAGTACACACTTTTAGTTTGCAAGTGGAGTTACATTTATGTAAAAGAAGACTAGAAAATCTATGTTTTGTCTGGAAGTAAGTTGCTGGAGCAAGTTTCCCTAACTGGGGATAGCTGGATAGCAGGGCCTGAATTTTCAAGGATTCTTCAACTAGGATTGTGGACTGCAGTACTCCCTCTGAGAGACAATAAAACAGAAATGAAAAATAAAAGTATACTTAGATAACTCATAAAGTAAACTTGGGAGGCTGTTGCTACACTTGGTGGACCACCCAAGTAAAGTTTATCTGTAACGAACGCTTTGTGATATCAGTGAACTAACGTCTTGATGCATTCTCAATCATCCAGGTAAGTAAATCTTCAAAGGTTGATTCTGTTCATCTGGACGTAGCATTTTGTGGGAAAAACGTTTCGTCACTCATCCAAGTAACTTCTTCAGTCTCAGCTGACTGCAGGTTTCCCCAATCTTATAAACAGTACATTTGCATAATGACTGAAACCAGCCCACTGGTCAGTTCCTTCATCATGATTATGTAAATTCTCATGACCATTGATCAACAACCACTGATCAAAGACCATGAGTACTATTCACAGAGTGTTGCGCTACAGACGCTACATCGAGATGAACAGAATCAATCTTTGGTTGGTTGATAATGCATGTATGCACAAAGTTAGCTCCATAGAGAAATTGATTTGCTGATTAACTGGGGAAGAACTTGATTAGTATTTACATCCCAACTATCACATTACGCCATGTTCATGTTCGTGAACTTTGGTTCCTTGTTAGTAAAGCCTGTTGATGGCAGGTGAAAAAACATCTCCATGTATGATAATCAGTTAAAAACAATGACATATAATTTTTGGTCCATATCACCCAGCCCTAACTGAAGCCTCATTGATGTTCCTTAGGTTGAATGGGAGTAAATCCTAGTAGCCAGCTTCTAAATTCTGATGGAAAGAATACAAATAGAAGAGGAATAGTAAATGATTGTTCCCTTTGGTTTTGATATAAAAGAAAACTGCATTATTTGTGCATCCAGTCTGTTCCATTATCAGTGTATTTTGGCCACCATGCATAGCATAGTAAAGAACAAGAAACATCAAAAGAGCAAATGGCTGCGTTTGTGCCTCTGAGGATGTGACGCAATGAGTTGATTAAGTATCTCATCAGACTACAGGGACCTGTGGCTGCAGGCTCCTCTGAGGAGACAGCGTTAGTCACTGTACTCTGCATGAACACCTGTTCACTGAATCAATGCCAAAACGAGGCAGCTAGCCGTGTCCCTCATTCATCATTACCACATAAAAAGCAACATTTGTGACCGCATCCATTTACAAAGACATTTCAAAATCTGGTCTCCAAACCATCCGCAGTGTAACTTCTAAAAGTAACTTTAGATAAGATAAATTAGGCTTTCAAAGACTGTTTGCACAGGTTCCCGTTGTGTCCTATAGGAAACAAGGGAAATCTATTTTTCTGTCGACTGTCACAGCTTTAATGCATAGTTAAAGACTTTCTCCTCTCGCACTTTGTCGCTGTCTCTCAACCTTGGATCCTTGTATCAGACTTTGCTGCCTCCTGCCTGGACGATGTCTTTTCTCTCTTTCCCTCTGTTCCCTCTGAGGTCACGTATATCTTGCATAGATTTATGCACACAGCGAGATAAGCTTCAAAGACTATAGTTCCTTACATCGAAAGCATGAGAGATATTTTTCTAATAACAGAGGAAGAGATTCATATCAACCAGATCGTTCTGACTTGCTGCTTCAAATGTAAGATGATATATCAGAAGCAGTTCCTTAGAAACCGCTTCAGCTGGCTTCTCTTCAGTGTTACAGAGTGCTGCAGAACTGTTCAGTCAGTGGATTTATTGTGAAACTGATCAATACAGCCTTTGTTTGTGGGAAGAGGAATTGAAGATGTAACACCTTCCCAGATAAATGTGATGATGGATTCCAGGGGGCCACTTTACTATCAGAGGGGCACATGAAAGTGAGGCTAATGTCATTTTAGGTATTTTCAGCCGGCACATCAGTCTTTTATCATCAGCTTTGACATTTTCCCTATAATGTCGTCCTCCACCTACAGTCACAGGAGCAGAGGGAGGGAGGGAAAAGAGTTACAAAGGCTTTTCTTTGCTCTTATTGAACCATGTCAGAGGAGAAATCCCTCTCTTCCCCAAAAGGATAGTGAGACAAACTCAATTTAGGAGCTGTTGGTGGATCGACAAATCACTTCCAGTGCGCCTTCATTTTCAGCGCCGCGCTGCATAAAGACTCAAACTGCTAATGGCCCTCGTTGCTTAGAGAAATTACAGCTTGCTTTCATTCATAATAGATTTTATTTGATGATGAACCCGTCAAAAAGAAAGTGGAACCACTGATTATGTTAGGAGAGCCATAATTTTTAATGCACTGCCTTTTATAAGGAGGGCACTGCAGGCTGTTTAAAAAATGGGGGGAAAGATTAAAAAAGACACCACGCTTTGAACCTTGATAGAAAAGCAAAGCCACGAGTGAACGATTTTCAAGAAAGACATTTGGGCAAGGTGACACACTAACATTTATAGCAGTCCATTTGTCCAGGTAATTAACGCCGTCACCTCACAGCACAACGGCTCTGGCTTTGAATCTTCTGCTCATTTTATTATCAAGGGCAGAAAATAAGACATGCTTTATAGTGCATTAAATATCAGCGCAATTAGCACTAAATTGTGAGTTGCAAACGTTGGTAAATCACTTTACATTCTTCTCTCTATATTTTGCATCTTTAGCAAGGAGCTCCCAGAAATGCATATCCAACAGGGTCTGTCACATAAAATATCCGAGTTGCCACCTCCTGCACGCAATATTATCACTTTTTTTTAAGGTCAAAACCCAGATTCAACTGGTGCAATGCTTGAGTAAATCTGGTTCCACTGTTTTGATACTGTATGTGCATCCTAGCTTGATTGCATGGCTTATCAATATTTTTCACGTTGTCTTTTCCTGTGTGATGAGTTACAATGTCTTCTGTTAAAAAAACCCTAAACCAGTCCCCAAGGTGCACCAAAATTCACATTAACAGCCTCAGTGTTACCTGATATGCTGTTTATGGTTGTTTAGTCAGACAAAGGGACTTTCAACAGCCCTTTTGTGGCATCTTTACATAGCATTACACATCACCACTGCATAAGCATATTCCTAAAACTACATTAAACTATCACAATTAGGTGCCAAACCCTAACCTAAACCTAATGTGACCTTCAGCCCTGAAGACAAACCATAACATTCAAATAGGCCTTTGAAAGGAGGTGAAAAATGAGAGCCAGGCCAAACAATTTTAACATGTCAATTTTTCATACTTACATCTAATCCCACAGTCTGCCTGTTGTGGAGAGTCACAATCACACAGATTAAGTCCGTCAGAAAGCCCTTACCTTTCCGAGGATAGTAGGCGGGCCCAGGTACGTATGTTCTTTTAGAGCAGAGCTACAGATTAAAAATGCAAAGGAGGTAAAACCTCGAACTTGATGAAACACCTGGCAACGCATAGCGTTTTTTTAAAAGCCCAGAAATGCACCGTATTTGATAGCTTGCTGCAGGACCTCACACCGAGTGCGGGTGTGGTGCCTGTTCTCGGACCCGGAGTTAGCAACATCCCCCAAGAACCCGAAGAGAGTCCTGGCCCCTAGCCCTGCCAGTGTAGCAGAATGATGACGGATGATGATGGCAGCAGCAGCCGTTATTCTGTGTGTGAGTAGCTTAATGTTGTTCGTGTGTAATTTACGTTGAGTAGGCTAACCATGTTATTAAATTAATGCATGTAAGGTGAACTAGCAAACACCGTCGTAGTTACATGCGGCTGTCTTCTTGTTTGATGGCAGATACTCCCTTCACCCTGGCCAAAAAGGCTAAAATGACCAAAGAAAAATTGGAAAACAGCTAAACATGAGAGGTTTTTGGACAAAGTTTGTGTTTTTTTTTTTTCCATTGTTTAAGCACTGCTTCCAGCCAAGAGTGATACCATATATGTCCTATAGCTGCAGAAAAGGCTAACATTGTTATCTTTTTACAAAAAAAAAAAAACAGCTAAACATGAGAGGTTTTTGGACAAAGTTTGTGTTCTCCATTCTTTAAGCACCAGTTCGAGCACTGTTTAAGCACCGGCACCGTTTCAAAAGTACCGCTTTGGCACCGGTATCGGATAAAACCTAAACGATACCCATCCCTACCTGTATGTGACATGTTTAAGGGACTTTCGTAAATTCTAGCTACAAAATCGTACAATCCTCTTGAACACTGCATTAGTACATAAAATAACTCCACATGCAAAATTTATGTTTTTATATTGTGACTATGGAGTGAACTGGGAGTTGTCAAAGCTGTAGTGCAAATAAACCTTTTAGTCAAACATAGTCTTTACACTATTAGAACAGAGATTTTCACTGGACCATGAAGTGTTACTTGAGTATGTACATCAGTGCCAGCAAAATGTGTTAAGTGCAGCAGGGTAAGAAGCCTCAAGTGCCAGAAAGTAAGTGTTTAAAACCCTTTTTTCCTGCACTCACAGCCTTTGGGTCAAAAAAATGAACCCAGTGCAGAATGTCTTAAAACCCTGAAGGGTGATAGTTGTGGTTGCAACAAGACCTATATGTGAGGGGCTACTAGCCCTGCTATGTAGGGGTAGAAGGGCGCACTGGCTGCCTTGAACGACTAGCGGGTGGTGGGATCTAAGTCCGTACCCCCCTCTAGCGCGATTGACCCGGACACTTACTTCAGTAAGAATGGGGTTAGTTACCTGGCAACAGTAGGCACAAAAGGAGGACTCCAGGCCCGGACCTGCAATGATAGCAGCGCCTGCACACGGAATACTAGCACGGTCCCACTTAACTCCGTCGTCCTGTGCCTAACCAAATAACTCGGGTGCCCCTACTCCAAGGCAACCTGGGTCGGACAAAAGCATTCAACAACGACTTTTTAAACCACGTGGCTCTTTTTATTTATCTGGAGAGCCCTCAAAAAAAACCAAACTTGGTTAACAATGTCCACAGGGCCCTGGAGAGCAAAGGGAAAACAGCAAGGAGCCTCCCCAGGACCAAGGAAATGAAAGAAATAAAACGAGGTAAAATAAATCAAAACAGACTGGTGAGACCCAGAGTTGGGAGTCCTCGACTCCACACAACCCACCCTAGTCACAGGAAAAACACTCACAACACAGCAGAACAGTAAAAGTTAACACAGCAAATATTCTGTCTAAAATGGTTGACACAGTCTCATCACATCATTTACAATGTCCGACACACCAAAGGAACATTTTCAGTCTTTACAGTTCATCCAGTAAATTGTCTCTGGGGTGGGACGGACAGATAGTTCTAGGGGTATGTGTCATTAACCGGAGTTGCAGTCTGTTAGGCTGTCCAGAACTTCCACAGCCGGAATAGAATGTTCATTCTCTGGTCCACATCAAAGCAAGGAAATAAAACACAGAAACTGTACCTTTGCCCCTCCTGAAATGGAGCGTAATGAACCCACGGGTAGGTGAAACTTTTACACACAGCCAGCTGAAGCAGGGTGAACAACCGGAGCGTCGTCTGGGTGGCAGGGTACTCCAAACACCGCCGACATCGGGGCCCAAGATGGCGGTCCCGCGGGCTAACGGAGCTACGGCAGTCCTCAGGCCGTGCGAAGTGAGGCCGCCCAATTCCTCTCCCGGAAACTCGCTGATCCTTCGCCAGACAGCCAGCCGCGCTGTCTCGCTTTCTAAACGTTCTTGTCGCCAAACTCTACTGGCAACGCCGGGAAACTGAGGCCGATTGGAGGGGAGCGGCCGCTAGCCTTAGCTCTCGATTAGCCCCTCTGCTAGCGCTATCTCCGCCGACACTTCGCCCCGACGTTACACCCGTAGGGCCGCTGTAGCCGGGGTCAGAGTGCATACACGGACGGAAACCCAGCCTAGACTCGCTGCGGTACCGTATACTGTCTCGCTAACCTCCCGTTTATACTTTGTTCGGGTCTCTTCCTGACCGCGGCCCTTTCCTAGCGTCTCTTCTCATCCGGACACGTGTGCTTTTTTTCCTCCGCTCGTCTCCTCTCCCACTGCGCATGTCCGTCCTCTTCACGCTACGTCACTCCCTCTTGGCTGCTTCAGGCTGTAAACAACCCCGTGACCGTTTTCTAAGGGTTGTAAATATGTGCCCTCACATTCAGGCTGTAAACAACCCCGTGACCGTTTTCTAAGGGTTGTAAATATGTGCCCTCACATTTCCCCCCAGCTAAACCCTGCCACACCAGCGACGACTCAAGCAGTTCATCCCTGTAACAAACACAGAATAACACATATTAACTCACATGTTCAGTAACACTCTATACCATTCACATATGACTCGCATTACATTGCAAATGAGCATAACAGTAATCCATGGCTTCATTTCGTAACATAATCTCTATACCTCGCAGGCGGTACCCCTCGGGTTCGCCTCAAAGGGCGTTCAGACTGCAAAACCTCCCCTCGCTCCTCGTGCACCTCATCACTCGCCTCTGAGGCCCCATCGCTGTCCTCTGGCTCACTTAGGGCCATAACTGGTTGTACCTCCCCCGCTAAATCCGGCTCTAACCCCTGGGCGACATAGTCGCCGATCTCGTCCGCCCCTGGGGCAACGAGAGCGCTCGGGTCCGACTCACATGGGAGTGGTAGAACACAAACCCCCTCCATGAATTCGGCATCGGACTCCACTTCGGCTGGCAGCCTATTGGCCTGCTTCGGCTGCCATGTCGGCGCTTGAAAGGTGCACAATTTGAGCTGATCCCTATGCACGACCCTCGTCGAGCCACCCTTCTCTGGCTTGACCGTGAACACAGGAATGTCGGGGTGGTTTTGTTTCACCACCAAATAAGGGTTGGGTTCCCACTTGTCCTGGATCTTATTCCTGCCTCTGGGCTTGTGGTTGCGCAACAGCACCCGATCACCAGACTGAAGCAGGGCGCCGCGGGACTTCCGGTCGTAGATCCTCTTCCTCCTCCTAGAGGCCTCCTGAGTAGCCGAGCTTGCTACCTCCACCGCGGTCCTAAGCCTCTCATGGTGGTCCCGGACCCAGTCGTCCAGATTGTCCGCCTCTGGTTCCCTCATGTCTTTCCCTCCCAGGAGGTCCAAGGGCATTCTGGCATCCCTCCCGAACAGGAGGTAGAAGGGCGCATAACCCGTGGAGGAGTGCTCACGAGAGTTATAAGCCATAACCAACTCTGGCAAGTATGTTTTCCAATCCCGTTTCTTCTCTGGTGGCAGTGTCCTGAGCATGTCGTGCATGGTCCTATTAAACCTCTCACACTGCGCGTTCCCCTGCGGATGGTAAGGGCTGGTGCGACTCTTGGCAATCCCGTAGGCCCTGCACAGCTCTTTTATCACACTAGCCTCGAAGCTCCTCCCCTGATCGGAGTGCAACCGGGCCGGGCACCCGTAATAGGTAAACCAATGTTTCAGCAAAGCATTTGCTGTCGTCTCAGCAGTTTGGTTTCTGGTGGGGACGGCAACGGTGAACCTGGTGAACATGTCTGTAAGGACAAGGACATTTTCGTAACCCCCACAAGACTTTTCTAGCACCGTATAGTCCATAGCGAGGACCTCCAGGGGTGCGGTGACATTGCTGCAGGTCATGGGGGCCCTGTGGTTGGGGAAGACATCCTTTGCCAATGCGCACCTCCTGCATTGCTGAACCCAATCTTGAACATCTCTACTCATGGTAGGCCAGTAATAGCTCCTTCTCATCACCGCGAGGGTGCTCTTTGCACTGAAATGCCCCCCATGCTCATGCTGGTTCTCGTATACCTTACGTTGTAAGGTCTCTGGGACAATGAGCTGCCTGATCTCCTCCCCATCACGAGGGTCACTGACATGCCTATACAGCACACCCTTATAAAGCCTAAGGCGGTCGAGCTGTTGGTGAAGCCGCCTCGCGTCCGGTGTTAACGCGTGGAGCTCGGCATGGCTCATCTCCGTGCCCCTCTCAACCACCCGATACACGGGCCCGACAACCGGGTCGCTTTTCTGAGCCCCTTCGACCTCCTCCCAGCTGTGCCCACCGAGAGCTTTCCCAGCAGTCGCTTGTACTCTGGCTTTCAGATCAGCCCTACCATCCTTCTCCAACCTAGCGGGCCACAGACACGCACGCACTTCTTCCGGGCCCACTTTGATAAAGTCCTTGCCTGTGTCCTCCTGCTCGGGTTCCTCTTGGTCGGGGATTCTGGAGAGGACGTCTGCATTCGTGTTTTGTCGCCCAGGCTTGTAACACACCTCAAAGTCATACTCAGCGAGTTGTGCTACCCACCGCTGTTCGACAGCCCCCAGGTTAGCCGTTGCCAGGTAGCGCAGCGGGTTATGGTCCGTGACTACTGTGAATCTGGCGTACATCAGGTAGTCCCTGAATTTCTCTGTGACAGCCCATTTAAGCGCCAGAAGTTCCAGTTTAAATGCGCTGTAATTCTTGTCATTCTTCTCGGAGCCTCTCAGCCCCCGACTCGCGTAGGCTACCACACGCTCTACGCCCTCCTGTTTTTGACTGAGCACAGCCCCGAGTCCGTGCAGACTCCCATCTGTGGTCAATATAAAGGGTAGGCCAAAGTTGGGATATGCCAGGATTGGAGGGGACACCAGGCATCGTTTCAGCTCGTCCAGGGCCTCCTGGCACTCGCCGGTCCAAACAAACGCCTGGGTGCCCCTCGACGTGTTTTTCAACCCCTTCCCAACCAGGGCATGCAGAGGCTTTGCCAACTGTGCAAACCTTGGCACAAACCGCCTGTAGTAGCTCATGAATCCAAGCACCTGCCTCACCTCTCGCACGCTCCTTGGAGCCGGCCATGCCTCCAGGGCCTTGACCTTTTCTAGATCTACCTGGACGCCTTTAGCAGAAATCACGTGGCCAAGGAATTTAACCTCCGGCCGCAGAAGGAAGCATTTGGTCGGCTTCAACTTCAACCCGTGCTGCTTCAAACGTTCGAACACCGTCTCAAGCCTCTCGCAGTGACTATCAAAGTCCCGGGAGAAGACTATAATGTCATCCAGGTAGACAAGGAGTATATCAAAACTGAGGTCCCCCAGTACCATACCCATCAGCCGCTGAAAAGTGGCTGGGGCGTTGCACAAGCCGAATGGCATCCGAGTCCATTCAAACAGGCCAAATGGCGTTGTAACCGCCGTTTTTCCCCTGTCCGTTTCGCTCATGGCCACTTGGAAGTAGCCTGCGGTCAGGTCCAGGGTCGAGAATAACAGCGCATTGCCGAGCGCATCCAACGACTCTTCGATGCGGGGAAGTGGGTAGGCATCTTTGCACGTCACTTCGTTCAGCCGCCTGTAATCGCAGCAGAATCGAACACTTCCATCTTTCTTAATAACCACCACCGCAGGTGAGGCCCAAGGACTGGAGCTCTCTTTAAGGATCCCCTGGCTAACGAGCTCCTGAACGTGCCTCTTAAACTCTTGAAAGACATGGGGTGGGACCCTTCGGTGCCTCTGTTTGATTGGGGGTGCCTCGGTGGGGATACTGTGTGTCACCGTGGTGGTGTAGCCGTAATCAACTTCGCTTGCCGAGAATACGTCTTGGTGTTGGGCTAACAGCCGACAAAGCTTTTGACGCTGTAGCTCAGTGAGGTCCCGGGTGTTAGCCTGTACAGGGACCGGCAGCTGCCCAACCTCGCCCCCTGTCGCTATACTCTCACCCTGACCCAGCGGCTTAACCACGAGTGCCCCCTCTCTCTCCTCTACCCATACAACCTCTTTGGGGAGCACAGCTCGTGGTTTGCTTACAACGGCAAGCCTGGCTCTTGGCATCAGCTTGACAGCCCTCTCGCTTGTGTTCATCACTCTGAGAGGGATTCTTCCACCACTGGTTGTCGCAATAGTGTTGGCAACTAACAGTCCCCGCGGCAGCTCTATCTCTTTTGCCGCCTCTGCCAGCACTTGGCACTCAACCCTAGGTGAGACCCCGCAACGACCCTCCACCACTTTCTCGCTCCTCGGGGGGATGATGACGGGTTCCCTGCCAGCCACCTTGACGAACCCGATTTTGCCACCCGGACCCGTGCGCGGGAACTCCTTCCTCGCTCGGGCTATCAACCGACGGATGGTGGCCTCTGTCTCGTCTGGAGCGTGGGGGTCCATGTGGACGCGACCCCCATCTGCGATAAAGAGCGCTTCGAGGTCTTCTATAACATTCATCCCCACAATCCCTGGGAGCCCATTAGCTTTGTCTACCTGGGGGTGAGTATCGGTGAGTACAAAAATGCACTTCTTACCAACCACTCTCCCGGCGCATTCAACCTCGGCCTCCAAGCAGCCCAAGACAGGAATATCGAGCCCGTTTGCGGCTGTGAGCTCAATCCAGTCTGCTGACTTCAACTCCTGTGGCCCAAAACACCTACGGAAATGGGACTCCGTAATAGCTGTCACATTTGACCCCGTGTCCCAGAGGCAGGTGGTGTCTACCCCCCCTATCTTAAGGTGGACGGTGCGACACCTCCCAAGAGCACTCCTTTGGAGGCTCTCCTCCACCTCTGTCAGAAGACACTCGGCTGCTTGGCGGCCTATGGCCGGTGTGGTGGGGTGTTTCTTGGCCCCACCCTTGGCGTTTGGATTGCCAGAAAATGCCACCTGCGCCAGGTCTATGGGGATAGGGGCCCCTGCATCTAGCTTTTTGGTACAATACCGGCTAGTGTGGCCAGGCTCTCCACAGCTGTAGCAAATATATCGCCCTTCGCTGTCCCTCAGGGGTGTTCGCCTGCGCTGTGCACTCTGCTGGCTGCTCCCTCTTTCCCTGCTCTGTAGTGCTAAGTACAGCTCTTCTTGACGAGCAGCTAGTTTCCTAACCTCCTCGTGGAGCATCTCCAGGGTGAGGGGGGATGGTTTATCTTCGGCCGGTACTGCAGCGTTAACCGCACCTCTAGTTCTGAGCCTACTTTGGGAGGCGAGAGAGGACTGGGCTTCTTCTTCCTCGGACCAGTCAACTGCGGCTTGCAGCAGCCCGATGAAGGTTAGGCCTTTCTCCTCTTTGACCCTCCTTTTCATCTCTCGCCTCAAAAGGTCATCTCGCAAACCCAGCACTAGCTGTTCTTTCAACACCGTCTCTGAGTCGGGAACGCGGTTGGGTTCTCGCCTCTTAATCAAAGCCAGCTTCTCCTGTAGGTCATAGGCATAAGTTCTGACCGTCTCGCTGGACATCTGCCTTCTCTCATAGAACTCCTTCAACCTAGTACCTATGGGGACCTTGTCTCCATAGGTTTGAAGGAGAACCTCAAATATGCCCTCGACAGACTCTACTGCCCCATCCAACATGAACTTAACAGTTGCCCTGGCTTCATCTTTTATGTGTTGCTTGACCAGCTCTACACGGTCCGCCTCTGGCACCTTCATGACTTGGAACGCAGACCGCATCGCCGCGATCCACTCTTCCACACAATCATCTCCACTCTTTCCAGGGCAACCACTAAAATCTGCCAGTTTGCGGTCTCGGTGGACATAGATTGCCGCCGGGGCTTTTAAAGCTTGGGCCTGTTGATCAATCACTGCCCTTGCGAGAGAAAGAGCTTCTCTCTGTTCTTCTCGTGCCTGCTGTAAGGCACCCGCCTGCTCCGCAAGCCTCCCTTGTAGTTCATCAAAGCTCCTTTTCAAATCTTCTAGTTCAGACATGTTTGCCTTAACTCTATTCCTCCTCTATAACGACCCCGAGCCAATGGGTGAATCCTGTTCGTGACGCCAATTGTGAGGGGCTACTAGCCCTGCTATGTAGGGGTAGAAGGGCGCACTGGCTGCCTTGAACGACTAGCGGGTGGTGGGATCTAAGTCCGTACCCCCCTCTAGCGCGATTGACCCGGACACTTACTTCAGTAAGAATGGGGTTAGTTACCTGGCAACAGTAGGCACAAAAGGAGGACTCCAGGCCCGGACCTGCAATGATAGCAGCGCCTGCACACGGAATACTAGCACGGTCCCACTTAACTCCGTCGTCCTGTGCCTAACCAAATAACTCGGGTGCCCCTACTCCAAGGCAACCTGGGTCGGACAAAAGCATTCAACAACGACTTTTTAAACCACGTGGCTCTTTTTATTTATCTGGAGAGCCCTCAAAAAAAACCAAACTTGGTTAACAATGTCCACAGGGCCCTGGAGAGCAAAGGGAAAACAGCAAGGAGCCTCCCCAGGACCAAGGAAATGAAAGAAATAAAACGAGGTAAAATAAATCAAAACAGACTGGTGAGACCCAGAGTTGGGAGTCCTCGACTCCACACAACCCACCCTAGTCACAGGAAAAACACTCACAACACAGCAGAACAGTAAAAGTTAACACAGCAAATATTCTGTCTAAAATGGTTGACACAGTCTCATCACATCATTTACAATGTCCGACACACCAAAGGAACATTTTCAGTCTTTACAGTTCATCCAGTAAATTGTCTCTGGGGTGGGACGGACAGATAGTTCTAGGGGTATGTGTCATTAACCGGAGTTGCAGTCTGTTAGGCTGTCCAGAACTTCCACAGCCGGAATAGAATGTTCATTCTCTGGTCCACATCAAAGCAAGGAAATAAAACACAGAAACTGTACCTTTGCCCCTCCTGAAATGGAGCGTAATGAACCCACGGGTAGGTGAAACTTTTACACACAGCCAGCTGAAGCAGGGTGAACAACCGGAGCGTCGTCTGGGTGGCAGGGTACTCCAAACACCGCCGACATCGGGGCCCAAGATGGCGGTCCCGCGGGCTAACGGAGCTACGGCAGTCCTCAGGCCGTGCGAAGTGAGGCCGCCCAATTCCTCTCCCGGAAACTCGCTGATCCTTCGCCAGACAGCCAGCCGCGCTGTCTCGCTTTCTAAACGTTCTTGTCGCCAAACTCTACTGGCAACGCCGGGAAACTGAGGCCGATTGGAGGGGAGCGGCCGCTAGCCTTAGCTCTCGATTAGCCCCTCTGCTAGCGCTATCTCCGCCGACACTTCGCCCCGACGTTACACCCGTAGGGCCGCTGTAGCCGGGGTCAGAGTGCATACACGGACGGAAACCCAGCCTAGACTCGCTGCGGTACCGTATACTGTCTCGCTAACCTCCCGTTTATACTTTGTTCGGGTCTCTTCCTGACCGCGGCCCTTTCCTAGCGTCTCTTCTCATCCGGACACGTGTGCTTTTTTTCCTCCGCTCGTCTCCTCTCCCACTGCGCATGTCCGTCCTCTTCACGCTACGTCACTCCCTCTTGGCTGCTTCAGGCTGTAAACAACCCCGTGACCGTTTTCTAAGGGTTGTAAATATGTGCCCTCACATTCAGGCTGTAAACAACCCCGTGACCGTTTTCTAAGGGTTGTAAATATGTGCCCTCACATATAGCAGTCAGTGGGAAAACAGTTTTCTAACTTAAACCTCGGTAAACACTTTCCTGTTGACTTTCTTGGCTTTTTCACTCATTTTTAGTCATACTGAAGAAAAGCTTAAATCTACTGTTCTACCATGTTTCAGAAAGGAGGACTATCTGTGGTACTCTTGGTTCGCTCGTCACCATGTTCATCGTTTATACCGTCTACGGTTTGACTTGACGCAGCATGTTATAACAAGAGGATGGAAAATGATTACTTTTGGCAATTCTTTCATTATCTGTGGCAAAAAGCAAATCTGAAATCAATCTTTTTCTTTTTGTGACTTTCTATGACAAGCCTTTAGCATATTTTAGAAGTCTATAGAAGTCTGGTAGCAGAGCTCACGAAAGCTTCAAAACCTTCTGAAAGCCAAGGAAACCCTTCAATTCGCTTTATTTCTTCAGAAGAGGCGGTTTGTAATTTCAACTTCCAAAACTAATACATATCAAGGAGACAGTTGTTTTCAATGTGATATAATAGCAGGAGCGACAGCAGAGCACTAAGCCAAATGTGTGTGAATACAGGCTACAATTAGGTCCGACTGCCTCTTTATTCACAGCAACCTTTTAAGACGTCCTATCAGTGAGTGTCTGGTCCTATGAGAGACACACTCATTAACATGTCAAAGGATGCCAGTCATGCTCTCAACTCCAAGGTGACACAAACCAAAATGATGGAGGGTGTGTGTGAGTCTATATGCATGTCTTAAAGCCACATTAGCTTTAGTGCAGGGCAGCTTCTATTCTCCAGGCATGCACAGATTTTTTTTTTAATTCATATTTGCAGTATAACCTGGAGGGTTGACTCTTTCACCATAAAAGCCTTTAAATTCAAACATCCAGCTCTGTTATTACTTAAACTCTAGTGGAATCAAAGCTTAAGCTGCGTGTGTTCTGAGTAACGTAAAAAGGAGGAAAAAAAGAAAAAGAAAAACAGAGAGGGTATAAAAAGGAGCAAATGAAGATGGAAATGGCAAAGGCAGAAAAATGACGAGGCAGGTAAAAAGCCTTCTGCAACTGTTTTTCTTTTTAATTATGCGCTGTGTTTCTGTCACAAGGATGAACTTCTAATGTTCAATTCTACAATCATGTTCTTCAAGGGTAAAATTAAATAAAAGGTAAGGTAGAAGGCTTTTCACCTTCACCTATCTAAAAGTATTTCTTAATGTTGGTGACCATCAGAAGAATTAAAAAAACAAAGAAAAGCTAAAGAGGACGGGACTGTACGCAGAGAGAAAGGCAAAAGGAAACCTTTATGTAAGCTTTAAAATGTTTATTGTTAATTAGACCTATGCCATCTCTTCACTCATTCAATTTTGGTTTTGCTTTTTTTTTTTTAAAAAATCTGGGCAAAGGCATCAACTGTGAGGCCAATTGTGAGTGCAGTGTGGCTAACTAATCGAGGTCGCTCAGACCGGCTGTGTCCTTCAATAAGGACTGGCTAGTGTTTACAGCTGGCACGTGAAATGGACTGGTACTTTCTGTAATTTGAGCATTCAAATTGCTTTCAACTACCCCTCTCATCCACCCAATCACACACATTCACAGTTCTTTCTTTCGTTTACTCTACACCTAAGCACTTTTATCTAACATTCAAACACATCAGGGTTCGTCTTGATACTTCGACATGAGGACAGGAGCAGGTGGAGATCGATACTGCCTGAGCCACAGCTGGTGTTTCTTCTTAAGAATAATCAGTGTCATCACCGATGCCCAATACTGCATTTCATGCTTTTATTTACCTCAACTGTGATGACAGCTTTATTTGAAACCTAATTTTGAGAGGATTTCCTTGTGTTGGACTGGTCATGTGCAAACCATTGTTTTGATTTCCGGCTACAATCATTGCACCAAACACTTCTTTTATCCATTTTAAATTAAATGCACTCTATCCCTGCATAGAAGTCCAAATGTTTCACCTCGCTGTGCCCAGCTTTAGGAAACGCCTGCAGAAACAGATGGTACTTATGATTCTTTAAAACTTTTTGGGAGTTAGTAGTTTAGCACTGCCAGAAATTTTGGATTACCGTTTCCTTCAGGCTCTGAGCTTTGAAGCAAAGATTAAAATATTATCCAGTCCTACGTTTTCCAATTAAAACCATCTCCTATTAAACCAAGTTGTTCGTGCCTCAACTACAGCAACTCCCTCCTCTTTGGCATGAAACAAACAAACCAAAAACAGTAATTTGGAATGCAGCATGCTCAGCTTTTTACTGGTTTTAGCAGATTGTATCACATCACCTCAAACCTGGTCTCTCCTCACAGGCTCCTAGAACGCTCTTTTTTTTTAAAGAATTGATTTTAAGATTCTACTGATCACTTTTAAAGCACGTCTGGGTATGCCCCCAAGCTAAATAGCAGAAGTGTTCACTCATGAATCTGCTGGCATCCTCAGACGGGGTCTTTTGGCTGTTCCAGAGTTGAGCTGTAACTCTAAAGGTGACCGTGGATTCACCTTCAGGGACTCGTGGCTCTGGTTAATTTTAATTTGTTTTAAATTGTGTTACTGCTTTAATTTGCCTTAACTTAAAGTTGTTGTATTTACTATTATTATTAGCATTCTTATTAAGATACTAAAACTAAGAAAGAATCAGTTATCAAAGATACAAAGTCAGATTCTGTTCCTACAGGTACAATCTACTGGTCCTTAAAGTAAGTAGGGACCAAAAAGGTACCGATACATCATGGAAACAAATTTAAGTTGTGGGTATTTATTTAACAGCTCTCTTGAGTTCTCGCCACAGGATTTCAGTCAGTTTGAGGTCTGAGTCATTGCAACAACTTAAACAACTTTGCATTTTTTATAATTTCTCAGAGCCCTGCTCGGTCTGACCTTGCTCGGCATTGTGAGGCGCTCAGCTAATCAAGTGGATATGATTAGCAGCACCTGGCTGATATTTAGCCTCTTAATACCAATAAGCAGCAATAAGCAATATGTATGTATTCAGCTTTTACAAACTGCAGAGTCCTGTGAAAACTCTTTTTGCAAAAAGTTCAAGATTTCATCAAGATTTCAAAGTGCCAGATCAGAATAAAAAGCACTGCTGTCTCACAGCGGGAATGTCCTGGAGGTGGGTTTTCTCTGGTGCTCCGATTTCCCTAAAATCCAAAGATTTACACGTTGGGTTAATTGATGACTCTTGGTGAGAGGTGCAGAAATTACATTACTGAGAGCTGTAGGGTAAGGCTAGAGAAGGGAGGGCAACCTTAATGAATTAATAATATCAATTAAGTATCCCTCTACTCAATTTTGCACTCTTTTTAAAAAGGAAGAATATTTGTACCATTATGTTACAGTGCAAAACTGTCACAATACCAGTCTCTACATGGTACAGATTTCACAACTATAAATAATTACCCCCCCAAAAAGTACACCAGTACCTTTAAAGGCACAGCTCTAGTGATGATCTGTGTCCTAAACCTCAGGAAAACATGTTTTAGAACAGCAGAGTCCACAGTGACTTGGCCTGCTGGTTGGTTCAGACAGTCATGGAATCCTGTATGCATGAGGCGTGGAGCCAAGTTGTCAAACCTCCAGATCCCCTGTTGCTCCATTTCCTCCATATCACAGTGCTGCACTGCACGCTGGACCGGAAAACTTAAAGAGTCAGTCAAGAGCTGTGCTGTTTTCACAACTTCAGAGAACAAAAGAACAATGCCCAAAGCTAACCCAAAAGAAAAACCATGTGATCTTTGATTTCCTAAACCTCTACACCACACCTCGGCAAGAAACGCACATGGAAAGAAGCACACTGGTAAACAGGAGGCAAAAAAAAGAAAAACGAAAACCCATCAACCCATCACTAGAGCAACCAATTAAAGGGAGGAACCTCTGGTTGACAAGGTGGTCTTGGCTGAATTAAATTACTGTGGGCTGAGGTGTTTCTGGCTGACTGTCATGATAAAGCACTTCAGGAGACACAGTAAAGGATTATCAGCTCTTACAGCTTTAATTGGCAGTTTAATGAAGCTGCCCACAATACCGCTGACAGTAAATGCCGACGCTCCTGTTTGTACGCTTTGCATGCATGTCAGCCTGGAATTTCACAGGAATGGACTCATGTTCAATAAATCACTCAGAGTGGATCACAAAAAGTGTGTCATGTACCTTCTCCACAATACTGTTAAAAGTTGAAGGCTGTCGTTTAGGGGGATGCTCACTTCTGCATCTGCTGAAAAGAAGCTAAAGCTACACGGTGGGATCAAATATTACAATGAGGTGTTTTGGGATTAGCATATTTTGGGATATCAGCAGTATAATCTACCAACAAAAGAAGTATGAAGACGTCTTAGAGGCAAATACATCACAGCTTAATGAGAATATCAAGCTCTGGAACAGCCCATCAAATCTCAGATAAATAACGCTTTAAAAGCAGCATGGTGATTTTAAATGACTCTAGTTAACCAAAGACGTGTCTGCAGGTAACAGAACAGCTTTTTCTGCATTGTTCAGAGCTGCTGCCTGAATGGTAATGCACTTTCTACAAGTACTGAAAACGAGGATGAGACGGCTGTCTGAATAAGTCATCAGACAGCCAAGTCATCCGCTGCTTCCACCTCCCAGATCTGATGTGCCTACATCAGTGTGGCACATCTGGATTTGGGGATTTTCACACGTGTCTTGCTTACTTGTGGATTTGCTAAAGCTGCAAGCGTCTGTGAGCTGATATCGTCTAGTCATTACACCCATTTTCAGAGGGATTAAAGTTGCTCACACACTTACACATTCTTGAGGGACTTCAACACTGAAGCCACTCCAATGTTGATGCGTCTGGGTTGTTAATATCCTCCTGAGACAAAATACAACACTGGTCCAAATCAACCAAACAAAGAAAGAATAAACAGTCTAAGGACTAGTCTAAAACTAAGAAACACTCAGATATCAAGTAAAATTTGAGGGCTGTTTAATAGACAGTGTCACATTCTTCAATAAAGAATCATACTTTAAATGTCCTGTATTTGTATAGCGCTTTACTTAGTCCATATGGACCTCAAAGCGCTTTACAGTACATTCAGTCATTCACCCACTGGTGACGGCAAGCTACATTGTAACCATAGCTGCCCTGGGGCGCGCTGACAGAGGCGAGGCTGCCGGACACTGGCGGCACCACGCCCTCTGACCATCACCAGTAGGCAGCAACGGGTGAAGTGTCTTGCCCAAGGACACAACGACTGAGACTGTCGGAGCCGGCGCTCGAACCGGCAACCTTCCAATTACAAGACGAACTGCCAACTCTTGAGCCACGATCGCTTCCTACTTTAAATGCTGCTTAACTGTATGGCACCTCACATAATGTATTATGAACATTGCATATAACTATACTACACTCCAAACAGACAAAGAAATAGAAAAAAAAAACCATTTAAACTAATAATAAATATAATATGAAAACATGTTAAAATATGACAAATGAATATCTGAAAAAAATAATAAATTGTGACTTAAAAGTGTGCCGCATTGTGGTGTGCATTTTTAACTGTTTACATTGTTCTACAACTCACCACAACCATCTCAATAAAAGTTACAATGAAAAATCAATAAATCGTCTATCAATTCTTTCACTTATCCAAAGTGCGGTTGCAGGGAGAGCAGCCCAAGTAAAGAAGTCCCTCCCTCTCCCTAGCTGCCTCATCCAACACATCAGGGGAACACTGTGAAGTTCCCAGGCCAGCTGACTGTTTTGGGATTACCCCAGGGCCCACTTCCGAAAGGACATGCCTGGAGCACCTTGGCCGCATTGACTCTCATTTCAAATAAAATCTAAGCTGCTTGGTGAATTTTTTTCTTAAGAGAGTTGACATGAATTCCTGCTTGTGCAGAGAAACGACTTCACCCAAGTCGTCTCTCTTAGATCTGCACTGAACTACAGCATCAAATACAACCAATCACAACTCCTCTTGAAAGAAATGAGCCTTTTGTAATACACAATTTAAGAAGTGAACTACAGTGATTTACATTAAATGTGTTAATGTCATTTTAATCATGTAAAGTTTTTGGTTTTCTCTTAGGAATAGCAAAATTACAGACGCTATCAGCAATTCAATACGTTTATAAATACCCTTACATTGAATCTGGGACACCAAAGTCTTTGATATCATTTTATTTCACAATTTAGTGCGAGTGGATTTAGCAGAAAGAAGCAGACTTGTGTCTTCCCACTTAAGACTAAGACCACAAAAAGTATGGGGAGTAGCACATATTCCATATATTCTATGCTTCCTTCATAACAGATAGATTTTCTGGCAAATTAAATGAACAAGCACAGCTACCTTAGCACAGAATGAGGCTGGATGATCGATAAGTCCACTTGTAATTATGCACTCAAAGTGGGATATCCGATATGGTAAATAGTGGCTGTGTAGCAACAACAGGAGAACAGGATATATTTTGTTAACATGCAAAATTCATAGTTGACCAGAGCAAATAGTCCATAAATGTGCACAAACGTGAAACGAAGAGAGCTGCCTTTCCATCACTCTTCCTGTGGTACACCAAGCTCAGCACAGGAAATAAGGCAGGAAGGGAAAATAGAGCAGAATCATCTATTGTTTGTCCTGGCAAAAACCACTTGCTCATTATCAGCCATTAGGGTTGTTTGGATGTGACACTGGCTATTATTTACCTTCAGACCACAAGTCTGGAAATGTGAAAATGCCCGTTGTGTAACTGGCTGTCATTGCTCCTCAGTAGCAGCATGACTGACTTACAACTTTGCACCGTAATCAGCTGTGATTCACCAGAAGTGATGTTGCTCATCGAGTGATTTCAGAGTTTTACTCCCTACAGGCCCATCTTTACTGGAAATGTCCTTCAATCTGGCTGACGTAAGGCATTTTGGTGAGAGCCTTTACCGAACAGTGAATATCTGAGACTAGTGATCAGATGGAGAATACCCCTTTTGTCTGTCTCTGCACTGTTTTCTCTGCAGCATCTCTGCAGTATATAGATTGTAATCTGAGTTAAAGAAATTAAACCTTTTTTAATGCTTTTAACAGCATATAAATGTTTTCTTTGCTACAGTTATAAAAGAAAATCACATCTGAGGATCAGCTAACGTGATACCAACTTATTATAATAATAACAAGTTAGTCTCATGTTATTAATAACTTATTTTATAATTTTGTATGATCATTTAGTACGATCCTCATGTTTACAGTGTATATGTATGTCTCTATGCTGCTCTACAGCTGCATGCCTCAGTGTTTTAGTCAGTAGTGGCTCACACAGGGAGTGTGAGCAAGTGCTAAAGACATCAAGCTAAATTATTTGAATATATTCACGCCAAAAAGTCTTGATCTCAGAACACCACTGAACATATTTGCTAAGTTTGCTATAAGGATTAAACACGTCTAAATGTGAAGGTTTTGTAAACCCATCACATATTGAAATCATTTTAATCAACTTTCAGCTCCTCATTAGACTGCTCGCTCTCAGTACTGCAAGCTGCCTCTTCTTTGCACAGTCCATGATGTCTAGCCTCCTACTCCTGACAGAGCCCTGGTGCCACAGCGTCACCTGTACTCTGCAGAGACCCATCTCTATCCTGCCTCTGATTACCTCGAGGCTCTTGCTTGTTTAGTGCTATGGTTAGATGAGGAGGCTTAGGCAGAAATGTCAGGGTCAGAGCCAATCAGAGGCAGAGAAGAGGCAGATTTTATGTGCGTGTATGTGCTTCAACTTCAGTAGTTCCATGGTGGAGCCTAGTTTTTTCATTATATGTTTTTCTTTAGTATTTACCTGGCAATGTGGTGGGCAGCCTTCTGAGATATATATAGATATATATATATATATATCTATATATATATATATATATATATCTATATATATATATATATATATATATATATATATATATATCACACATTCGGTGTTTGGCAGTTGTGAAGCTGAGAAACTGGTGGCAGCTGCCCATTGGGGTTTTTACTGCATCCATAAAGTCTATAATGTGGACGACAGACTGATGAAGGAATCAGTCCTGCTCCCTGCAGAGTAAGGGAAATGTTTTTTGCACTGTACTTGACTGCCACAAACTCACTTATTGGCCAAATACACACACCCCAGCAGTTAAACCCACCCCCTCCATAAAAAAATCAATCATATATGCTTGTAGGCTTGCAGACAAATGCTAAAGCACACGCACAGACACATACATAAACACACAAAACCATCATTTTTGCCCGGCGAATGTCAGTGCTCACAGAAGAGTGAGAAAGGATATAAAGAGGGAGGATGCTTCTGGACGCACTTTTCCCAACAGTTGTTATTCTCCCATTGAGATTATTCCACTCAAAAACCAAACAAATCCTAAAACAGCTTGACAAGTGAGGAGCCAAACACAGTGTGTACTGTAGCATCTCCTGTCTCTCCTCTGCACAGCCATTCAAAGCAGAAGCGTTCCCTGTTCTCCTCTGCTATCTTATCTCATTGTTATAAAGCAACCAAAAGCCTTCATCTACACAGTAAGTAAGGAGGACCTGTGCGATTACGGAGCTGTGGTGAGCTGTGGCCAATGTCTCCATGTTTAACAGTCTTATCAGCTGTACCACTGGCTCCCCTGCTGAGGAAAAAAAAAAAGAGAAGCACAAGTTCCGAGCTAAAGAGGCAGATAGGGGCAAATTTCAATTGTGACACATAAATACATATAAACTAAATACAGCTAAATTAGGAGCGCAATTAAGCAAGATTATTTCTGCTCATGATTCATCAGATGAATCAGTACTTCAAAGTATTTCTGCTAGTTATTTCTGGCTTACAAAGATATGAAGCAGAGAAAAGTGGCAAGCGTTTGGCATTTTGTTCGATTGTAGCATAATCAGCCAATATGCCAAACACAGCTATGTCTATTTTTATATCAACAACAGAGCAAATACATCTGTGTAGTATAAAAGGGGGCAAAACCCCACAGAATTATCATTACCTGCAGTAATAATACAA
This sequence comes from Astatotilapia calliptera, assembly GCF_964374335.1. NCBI lineage: Eukaryota > Metazoa > Chordata > Actinopteri > Cichliformes > Cichlidae > Astatotilapia > Astatotilapia calliptera. Next base: position 12,473,093 of record NC_137438.1, on the reverse strand, counting down.
GGTATTTTGTGGCTTTTAGCTTTTAAATGCCACAGCTGTGCCACAAAGGTCCAATGCTATTTCTGTCCACTACATCATAGCCTCTAAAAGCTATTTATTTTCCTAGTAAGTTGACAGAAACCACAGATTGTACACTTTGCACATATGTAGTCACTGTGATGTAATCTTGTGGTCTCCTTGACCACATTATAGGCCATGACCAACTTGTTTGATTGATGTGACTGAGGAACTGCACAATGGTTTAGTACCAATTTGTTTGTGACACGGTAGCCATATCCCAAATTACATCCTACTTAACTCTTCATGACACTGTATTGTACAAAATTATGTTCCATTACATAATGCCTGAAACCTGCTATTGAGACCACAGCCTCCTTAGGAAATGACTTACTGAGGTCATAATAAAGTAACAAATCATTTTCCGCACTACCTTCTATAGACATCAAACAACCAGAAGAGTTGCCCCCTGCTGGCCAATGAAAAGAATGTGCATTTAAGGAACTTCTGTACTGGCTTTGCTTTGGTCCTGTCTCCCTCCCCTCACCCCCAATCTGTTGTAACCGATGGGTGCCACTCCCTGAGTCTGGTTATATTGGAGGAATCAGAGGGAGTTTTTTCTCCCCACTGTCGCCAAGTGCCTACTTATGTGTTGGGGTTTTCTCTGTATTATTGTCAAGTCTTTACCTTACAATATAAACTGCCTTGAGGCGAGCGTTGCTGTGATTTGATGCTATATTAAAAGAAAGAATTGCGTTAATAAGTGGCTAGGTAAGTGTTTCTTAGTGTCCAAAATAAAACATCGAATCCATCGAATGATTCTGTCCCAACAAAGTTACCAGATAACAGGAGTTTCTTCCATCTGAACACTTTATGAAACAGGTCCTGGTCAAAGTGGCTATTGATTGCAATTTGTAATTTTTACATCCTACTGCTTGGAAAAGATAGGATTTCATTTGTGGTCACTTGAAAAAGATTTGATATAGAGGGGGAAATCCCAGTGCCATCAGTTAACTTGTGAATCCCTGGCAGGCACACCTCTATTTATCATCACCTAAATGGCGACCCCACATCTCATCTGGATTTTTAGACTTCTTTTTTCCTATCCTGATAACAGATCTTTACTTTTCTCTCTTGTGTAGTTTCAATAACTTAACTTAAAAAAGAGTACAGGAACACTTCTCCTTTCAAACCGAACCTATAACCACAGGCGCAAAACTCCACATCCAATTCACACTGGAAAGGGGCAATCGGGACAAAACTTTATAAGCATGTCGCTGCCTTTACCTGTCAGCATTGGAATGAATATGATTAAAGAGTTAAAATTACAGCCCCGACTCTCAAACTTCTACATCCAGATTTGCTTAATATCACTCTGAAAGTTCAGACTGAAGGTGCACTCCACTTTCTGCCAGGCTGCCTCCCTTCTATAGATCGATTAACACCTCCAACATGCATATTCGTCCTAAATATGTCACAACTAATCCTGTGGTTTTTTTGGTACACGAATTAAAGCCCAGTTATTTCTTTATTTAATGACGCAATCTGTTATAATCCTTTGAAAAAGCGATCATGATGCAACATTGTCCAATCACCATTACAATGAGATCTTAATGAATGTCTGTGTGTGATATCTAGCTCATAAGTAATACCTCATTAATACTGCATTGGCATTTTTTTCTTAGTTTATTTGGATGTTTTCTCTCTTCCAGAGCAGCTCCTGTGAGCGCTTCATTTACGTCGCACTGCAGCACCAATTCAATAACCACATCAGTAAAGCAATCTGGGAAATTCTCATCCTCATCTCAAACTCAACATACCATTTCCTCAACTCTCCATGCAAATGGGCCTCTTTGTTCCTCCACTCTATAAGCTGGTGGCAGAAATTGGATTTCCCGTAAGCACATGGTGGTGAATTTAAATGGCTTTAGAGGAACAGGGGGGAAATCCTTTGTCAAAGCAAAATTATAAAACTGGTAGAAAGAGACAGAGAGCGAGAGAGAGACAGAGAGAAAGGTAAGGTAGGTCTATTTTGCACAAGATTGAATATGAAAGCTCGGGCATTCAACAGCGAGATTCCGGAATAGGTTGGGGATGTGACGCTGAGAGGGGAAAGTAAGGAGAAATTCAGCCGCTTAAATCAAATGGCGTGAGGTCAGTAATCGGCAGAAAGAAAGCGAGAAGCTGGGATGCCAGCATTGAGAACAGGCCTTTTTGTGTCTGCAAAGTAAAGAGCCCTTAGAGACAGGCAAATGGGAAGAGCTGCTCCAGGTCAAAAGGAAGAAAAAAAAAAAAAGGGCCGCCGTGTCTTTTCGTCTGTCTCGCCTCTCGTGCACAGGCAGGTAATATTACATATGGAACAGGGAAAATTGCATTAGTGATAGTGAGCCTCGGTTATCCGCTCCATTAGAGTTGAAGCCAGGTTGGGGTGAAGCTTTCTCAGGAGGTTTCATACATGAAAATGAAAGTTAAACCCATTTCAGAGGAAGATGCTCAGCTTGGCATAAAAACCCCCTCAAGCTTGGAAGTAGACACCCATGTAATTCATTCATGCTCTCTTCAGTAGAAGACCCCTCCTCCAATCACCCAATCGTCCCTGCAATCAAACACTCCATACAGACGTCTCCATTTGCAAAGGGCATCTTAAATTTGCCACATTAATGTTTCTCCCCAATGAAAACAGACTATGATTAAGGGAGTTGTGTCAAAGCACCGTTGTGCAAATTAAAAATTCCTTTAACGTTCCGAAGTTAGCCAGAGGGTTTTCCAGTTACTCCGAAGAGGTTCGGGGTTTAAAATGTGTCTCCTCGTCTCACATTCTTTCACATCTGTCCATGCTGACAAACAAGATGCGCACACAGACTAGATTCATGCAAGTGTGTGTGAGTGTGTGCTGCTGGCTTTTGTGGACGCAAGTTTGCAGGTTCGAATTCAGCTATCCTGTTTGTCCGAACAGCTGACTGCCTTGCAAATGACACCTTTATTTCCAACTTGTCAACCACTGTGCCCCTTCACTCACACCATACGTTTCATTTCTACTGTGTGATGTGGAACTTCCAACAAATGAAGAAAAAGGAGTAAAGGTGTGGGATCAGTTCCTGCAGACTCTCCTATAGGGATCCTGCCAGCAAATGCTGCCACAGGCTTACAGGCAGTGGTCGACGCTGTGATGTGGGGCCATCCGGGACTCTGCATGCTTAGCTGACCACGGAAAAAGCCACAGAAGGGAACCCAAAGCCAAACCTGACAGGCACTTTGCTTTGCTTCTCATACTGTATGTGTTTGAGCCTCAGGGGAGTAAAGTGGAGAGAACTGAAAGACCTCAGCAAAGAGAAGAAGATCATTATCAACATTATCAAGGCTGACATTCCAAAGCCTAACAAACTAAAAGAAGGAATTAAATCTTAATCAGACAGAGATGCACAGACAATCACAAACATGTACACACATACAAAAAAAAGATATTAAGAAAGAATCTATGCTTGTACCCAGTCCTCTTTTCTATCCACAAAGTTGCTTCAAATCCAGTCCACCCTCTTTAGTCAAATATCAGACACGCTCTCGCAGCGCTCGACCAAAGCTGGGCTGCGCTCCATTTACGCTCTTGACACACAATTTCATTTATGCATACACTGACGCAGGTAGCACCGTGCTCAGACGGCTCCCCTAAACTGATGCTGAAAACAGGACAGGCTGGCAGCTTAAGCAGTGATACGGGCTTTGCTCTGTGAGGTGAAGCTACTGTAAATATACTGTTTGGTCCATTTGTGGACTTTAAAATGTTTGTTCACAATTAAAAGCTTTAATGGACTTTCACAGTAAGCTTCTATTCTTTTACTGTGCGTTTAAATAGATATATATGAGTCCAGGTGGACAGATTCAAGTTAGAATTGAGCCATCGAGTTCTTATTGCCCTGAAATTTAAACTACAGCTTAATCTTTGCAGTTTACAGTGGTGATAGCTAGCAATAATCTTACTCACCTAACACCTAAACACCTAAACAATACTAGGGATTCAGCTTCAGCTTGGAGGAAAACCTGAACATTAGGTCAAGTGTTTTCAAAACAAGATGAATACCCTCTGTTACACATTTTAGCATCAGTAACAGTTTTTACATGAAGGGCAGCATGCCGGCGTGGTGGAGCACTATGGCCTCATAGCAAGAAGGCCCTGGTTAGTGGGGGGTTAGGTTAAGGACTAGGTTAAGTGATGATTCGAAATTCTTACTGGATTAATATTGACATTGACAGAAAACTAGGCAAGGCAAGGCAAGGCAAGTTTATTTGTATAGCACAATTCAACAACAAGGTGATTCAAAGTGCTTTACAGAGACATTAGAAACAAAAACAAATAAAAAGCATGATTTAAAACTGATTAAAACAAGCAAACAAACAAACTAATTAACAAACAAACAAAACAGTATATAAAATCAAAACAGATAAAATCAGAACAGTAGATAAAATCAGTAGTTAAATGTAAGTTTTGAAATTTAAGCTTAAAGTGTGGATTTGGTGCTTTATTCAAATGCAGCTGAGAACAGGTGAGTCTTCAACCTGGATTTAAATAAACTGAGTGTTTCAGCTGATCTGAGGCTTTCTGGGAGTTTGTTCCAGATATAAGGAGCATAAAAGCTGAATGCAGCTTCTCCGTGTCTGGTTCTGACTCTGGGAACTGATAAAAGACCGGATCCAGATGACCTGAGGGATCTGGAAGGTTCATACTGGGTCAGGAGGTCATTGATGTATTTTGGTCCTAAACCATTCAGAGCTTTATAGGCCAGCATCAGAACTATTCACACCTGCGGCTGGCAACCAGTCCAGGGTGTACACCACCTCTCGCCCTATGGCAGCTGGGATAGGGTCCACCCCAGCCCCCCCAAAGCTAAATCAGATAAGCGGAAGAAAATTCATAGACTGACGGAAATTGTTACACTAATATACAGTGTGAAATTTGGGAATTCACAAACATCCAACCGAAACTCTATAGAAGTCAATGGGCACGCAACCTCACGTCCTTTGCTAATAAACAATCTTGTATTGGTTTAATGTGGTCAGTTACAGATAATTACAAGACTGAGAACATCTATTAGGAATATCCAGGATATTCTCATTGGCTACCAGTCTACAAGTCATTTGCCAATAGGCCTGTAGTTCCAGCCTACCCCATCACTAGCAGTGAGAGCAAACATGCTCTGTTCTAGGCTTTAAAACAAGCCTGCATCTTCATTTCCCCATTCACATCATTTGTCTTGATCTCCAGCTCAGCTTCTCTCCTCTTCTTCTCTCTCTTCATTACACATCGCCCGTCCTCCTAAAAGCTCCAGCTGTTACCCTCTAGTGATGTTGCACGGTAACTATGGTACGCACACCTCCATACCGGACTTTTTGCACCATCATCCACATTTCCATCACAACAAATTGCCGCCAATGTCAAGTGTCAAGGCTGCAGGACATCTTCCCAATCTCGCAATCCCACTCTTATCTGCATGACACAAAGAATGGTGCAGATGCCGAGATGAAATGAGCCCCGGTCCAGTTTTACGCCTCACTGAGAGTCGATCACCTGATGTAGGTCGATAATTTCAAAAATGCAAACATGGTCACGGGAAGGTTACATTTGCAATTGCATTTTTCTCCCAGGTGTTTTCCATCCCCTCCCGACTACCAGGACAGACAAAAATCTTTTTTTCCTCTCTTGTAGGAGAGCACTCGCCTGTGTGTGCTTGCTGCGGGTGGCCGACAGAAGTTTTCCCTTTCCACTTCTAGGTTCATGCTTCACTGTCTCTGAGGTCCTGTTATTGGCAGCCAGAGATAAGGGAAACATACCAAGTCCTACGTTTCCAATCTTCAAGGTAAGACTGCAGAGGGTAAGCTATTATTGCCCAAGGTGAGTGGATTTATCCTCCATTAAGCCAGACTCTCCATTCGTAAGCGATATTGGCTGTGTCAGGAAAGGACCAACAATGCTGCTGATAGAGTCCCTTCGGAAATCGCAAAGTGTATGCACACTAATTGTGGAGAGGAAACAATTTCGGTGAAGACAGCTTTCTCAAATCTCTTCACGGGGCCAACAACTTAACACGCGCGGTCTTTAGTAGAAGACTGGAATTACATAAGAAAATCCCCAGCATGCTGCTCTATATATGCATGCCCCACAGATAAGAGGCATAAACCTTATCCTACACATACTGTAAATAAAAGTGCTTCATGAATTCAACACCAATTTGACACAACCAGCTTCTGTTTATGCTATGATTGCCTTGGTAACAATTTTGGTGCCGTTTCACCTTTTAGTGTCATTTCACTCATGTTAGCGTTCATGGTGAGGAGCTAGCGGAAGCACATCAGACATTATCGCAAGACATTAGCTTTTTCCAAACTAATCTGAAGATAGGCACTTCTGATGTTGGTCCCTCATTTTCTGCCCATCTTCTCTCAGCACTGCATCTTGGTGTATATCTGTGTTGTGCTGCTGGTATGAGGTCATCAAACACTCAGCAGGTGTTACTGTGTATTGCTGTTGTGGATGCAGGGAGGAGAGAAGAGTGCTGGAAGCCCTGTGCACACAACACAGGGCTTCAACAAATATCACATGGTCAAACTGTGCTACCCGACTTTATGACAATATAACCAAGCGGTCACATGACCTTCCTAAAGAAGGTACAGGAAAAATACTTACAAGAAAGCACTCAATGTTGCAGAATAAAAACAGACATGACTAATGGACTTTAACATTGAGGGTAGAAGTCAGCAGGAATTTGACTCCCATATATAAACCAAAACACCAGATCATTGTTTAGGTCACTTCATCTATTGATTAGGGCAGTCACAATATCAGAACATCCCTGATTTCCTCTCCATAACAGCAATATTATGATGACCATTAAAGAGTAATTAAAAAGGAAGGTCAGAGCTGATGTCAGTATTTTTAAATTTCACTCTTTTAATCACCGCCAAGTATGAGGAGTGGCAACATCCTTTCTCCAACATAGTGGACTTTATTGGATTGTTTCTGACTGAGCTAGCCCCTGACAGTTACTCATTGTTCAGCAGCTATGGACATCATTTTTATTCTCTCTCCCTGTCTTTCACCTTCCCTTTCTTCCTTGGGGTGAAACAATCTCTAGGTGCAACCTCCACCTGCTGTGGGGAGCTCACTCCTCTTTGCTACAATATTGCTGCTTATCTGATCACAGCAGGAAATGCCTTTGGCTACGTCCACACTAGCCCAGATAGATTTGAAAACGTCGTTTTTGTTTGAAAATGCTCCACGTCCACACTAGCGTTTTCAGTCGTTTTAACAGAGTTATGCGTCCACATTGAAACGGCTGAAAACGCTTATGCTCCAGTACTGCGCATGCGTGAAACGGAAGAAGATTTGACATTTCTGTCTGCCACTCATTTAAAGGGAGAGAAAACGATGTATTTTCAAACAAAAACGCATTAGTGTAGACGTAGCCTTAGTGCTCACAGTAGGATGTGGTAAAGGTCAGTGGTTATATAACTGTGAGGTTTATTAATGTTGGAGCTTAATGTATTTATTCATTCATTAGTTTTAATGTAGTATTTACTTGCATCCATTAACTAACTAGTTACACTGACGGCTAGGAAGACTTTACCAGCATGTTTGCCTCTTAGATCCTTCGCACCCACAAGAGTGATGATCAACATGGTGGCTACATCTTTAGATTTAGCAAAGTTTTGACAGTAAAATATGGAATCGTGTTAATGAGAGGCAGGTGGCCCATCTCTTAACACCTAAGTGAGGGGTTGATTTTCAAATACGCCCTTAGCAAGACTCATAACTCAGTTTGTGCTCTTGTTTGATCATCTTTAACTTAGCATTTTTCATTTAAGAAGTAGAGACTCTGTTTTGGCTGCTGTAGAAACAACACCCGACTGCATTCCTTTCCCCTTCAGAACCTCTTAACGCTCAGCCGCGGTTACAGAGCAGTCTATCTGTTGCACTTGCATTGCCTCAGCTACAGAGCTGCAGCTTTTAGGCCTCACTGGGCCCAGAGCCAACACCACTAATTGATATTTAGCCATTATGGTCCACCACCACACCAATGACCGCTTCAGGGGATCCTAGAGGGAAGCAGTCATCCACCTCAAAAGAGCCCTCAGTGGCATAAGTGCCTTGTGATTGTGTGTTACTCTCCATATTTCACTGGCCTGAGGACGTCACCGAGAACAACCCCTTACACTGCTTTACACACCCTCATTTAGTCACCCCCAAAGGCCCATACAGAGCCAGGAAAATCCCTGGATAAATGTCAGTTCAGCAAAAGATTTCAAGGTGTATTCATCACACCAAACAAATAAATGCAATGCAGAGGAACAGATATCATCCTGGACACCCAAAATAATCCCAAGAAACTAGTACCTGTGAAAAATCTGCTGTTAGTTAGAACAATGCAACTACATTGTGTCAGCTGTGTCCATCTTCCCTTAAAAAACCACCAAAAAAACATGATTACCCTGCTTGTTAAATGAAGCCTGTTAAATGTTATTTTAAAAAAACTTTCCAACACAGCACTTTTTGGGCCTTTATAGTTTTTCCTTGACATTTAAGCTGACTTGTTTAACACTAAAAATCCATTTGCCTTCCAACTTTCCATGTTTCTCACTCTTGTATAAACAGCATGCTGTACATTAACCTGGCCTCTAATTAATACTCATGAGGAAAACCCCTCACCTTACTTCACATTTTAATTCGTTGGCGTTTTCTTGATCATTAGTTACCTATGCTATCCCCACATTTTCCCCAGAGGTGATTCCCTGTCAAACTACCCCACGGTTTTCTGCAGTGTGGGTGATGTATGAACTCAGTTAATACCCCAACCTGTGGAGAACATTACGGCCATCCCATCATAAAAAGCACATTATTTCTCCTACGACTCCCCGGCTTGCTCTGATGAGGCTTCTTCTGATGGATGGACTCAGGCCTGCTCAAAGTTTTGGCAGTAAGACTAGGGGCGGCAAATTGTATCAGCTGTGGTCAACTTTGCCATTAGGGAACAGTTCAAAGTATAGTTCAAAGCCAATGAGTGCAAAGCACTGTGACAAAGACACTCATTAGTCACAAATGGGTGTAAATGAGAGTCCAAATGGTTTGCAATTTGGCTTTGTAGCAATAATTCTTCTGTATGAAGAGAAGGCTGTCCACTGGGCTCGACTCAAAATCCATGCAAATAAAATCCAACCGACCATTACCATTATGGCTGCAACAAACAATTATGTTTGTTATTGATTAATCTACAGGTCATTGCTTGTCAATTTGCTGTATAACTCTTCAACGGCTAACTTGCTATCAAAACACTTTGTTCAGTCATTGGGAGAGGAGCTTCCACAGTGAAACAAAGAGTAGAGGATGAAGACACACTCTTACATTGGTGTCATAGTTTCTATGTGTTAAAATAGACAGAAATTTCATTACACCAAGGATGTTAAATTTTCACAACTACATTGATGATTCAGCAGAGACACTTCACTACACTACACCAGTGTGCACCCTTTAAATGTACATCAGGGTTGACTATACATCTCTGGGACCTGAAGCTATCTGAATCACTGTCCCCAGTGAAGTATAACCTCCTTCTCCTACTATTGAAATAAAAAGAATGTAAATAAATATATTTAAAAAATAAACAAAAAATCTGACTACCATATTTTTCGGACTATAACACTTGCCACACAAATTATTACCTCAGCGAAGGAGGTTATGATTCTTGTAGTGTTTATTCTGTCTGTATGCACTATGGCTCAAAAAGTTTAGAATTAATTCAGATAAAACTTTGTAGGGCTGTAGAGTTTGGTCATGATAAAGATCCATTAAAATTTGGCTTGTATCCATCAAAATCTACAAGGTCAACTTAATGATTTATTGTTGAAAACTTGACAAAAAGCCTTGTAATTTGGAAATAGAAGTCTTGCAAGCGTGGTGCGTATTGTATCAACATATAGAAAGTACCGTATAATGATTTAAAATATCGTGAATTTGACCTTTGACCTCCACTTCAATGTCAATAGATCTAAATTGATCTGAAGGGAAATGTGATGATAATGCTATAAAGAGCCATTTAAAATTATGTTTCTTACTACCATTACTTATATTGGCAACATACAGGCAGTGTTATAGAGCAGCGGTCCCCAACCTTTTTTGAGCCACGGACCGTTATATGTCCGACAATATTTTCACGAATCGGCTGTTAAGGTATCGCGAATAAATCAAAACATGGTCAAAGGAAACTTTTATTTTTTGTGGGAAAACAAAATAAACTGTTTGCTATGCTGCACAAAGATATCTACATGTATTCACAGTTCAATGACATTAAATACGCCAAAAGTATCCAGTCATAGTCAAAATTGTGCAAGAAACCCTGTAACACTGAAGGACAGTTATGGGGGAAAATCCAGAGGTATTGTACTCTGTTCAAATATATTCTATTCTAATATTAGAAATCAAATAGAGCCACGTATTTGTCACACAGTGGAAATTTGTATTTATCTTGTATATTGTTTTTATTCTGATTTTTAGTGTTTATTTATGAGTGTCGTTTTATTTGCAGGGTTTTATTCTGTATTTAATCTGTTACCTGCAGTGAGATCACAACATGACTGATGAAGAAGTGTAAACTGTTTTAATTTGAAAACCTTTCAATTCCTGCAGAATCTGTTGTGATATCTATGTTTTTTTAGTATAATGCATAAAGTGATCGGGGGAAAGAGAGGACAAGTAATGAGGCTGCTAAAAAGTCACCCAGTTTCTTTTTCTTAATTTTGACTTTTAAATGAAGAAAAGTTGGAAGCCAGTTCAGCAGACGTTTTAAAGTTTTACACACAGTCTTCGTGAAGTTTAATGGGAGTTTACAGTTAGACAGGAGCGAAAGAGGTGAATGGATATAGATGTCAAGTAATTATTATATCCAATAAAGAACTTACAAGGCACTAAACTGATGTACGCTTTTTCAATCAGTCTCTCAGGGCAGACGCTTTAGTCGTGGCCTCGAGGCTTTGACGAGCAGGTTCTGTCACTGCCGTGAGTGGAAAGCAGGCTAGACAGATTCATTCTAATAAAGTGATTATGTGTTCAAGAGGCTGCTAGCATCCTGCTGTTGATCAGCTCCGCACTCGCCTGGGGATCCAGACAACTCAGGCAAGACACTTAGTTTCATTTCTCCAATTGGATTCTGTGCATCTCATGCTGAGATAACATGGAGCTTAAATGAGTAAGGACAAGCTCCGCTAGACAAATGCTATTAATCCACGACAGAAATATCATTAGGTCAGAGACCGGTTTATAAAAAGAAGTCCTAAAGAAGAAAAGAAAATGGTTTTTTAAAAACGAATAAAAATCACTTATTTAATGGGCAGCAAGAAACAATGACTTTGAGTTTCAGCCCAGCCCAGTTACCATGGCACTGAAAGGTTGTAATTATTTTTGCTTTGTGTTCAGGGGCTGTATTTATTTAAAAAAAAACAAAAAAACAAAGAGTACAAAGTGCGGCTCGTAGTGACAAAAATTCTCAGGAAGTTTTCAGAATCTTGATGGTAAATAAGACAAACTCTCCTCATGGCAAACTGACTGATCACACAAACAATCAGATTGCTTGGGACCAATGTTCCCTCTAATTTTTCACGTGTCTGAGCGAACACACAAACTCCCTGAACGGTCCCTTGGACCACTGTGAGCGACAGCAGACGTTTGCACTGTGGTCACACCGGCATCTAATCCATCCAAGTTACATGGTTTATTAAAATAATCAAATTACAGCGTTTACATTTATGTTAGACTACTTTTAATTAACTGCTTTAGCCCACTTACAATGAAAATGTAAAAAAATCTAGTCATTGACCTGTGTAGTATGTTAACACTATTGGAAGTAAAAATAACTTGAACTCCAATTTCGAAAACACAACTTTCTTTTAAATTTTTTTTTTTATAAAGCTCTGACTTGTATAATGAGTCTGTGGTCTGGGAGAGAGTCCTGTAACTCTCTGTCTGTAAAATACAGTATATAATGACCAATGTTGGGCAATTAATTATATAGTTACTTGTTCAAAAAAGTAACTCAGTTTGGCAAACAACAAAGTTTTTTGCAGCTATTTTTTTTTAAATGCAGCCAAGGTATTTTTAAACAAACATTTCAAACTATTTACAGAACAATCAGCTGTTCTGCATCAAATTTGATGCCACACAAATTATTTGTGCCACTCCGCCATCACTCCTAAAACTTCCCCCCGTTTCTTAACAACTAGATGCCACGTTGCCATATCATTTTTTGATTGGTCGGCATGGTACTTTTTTGGACGAATAGGAAAGGGAGAGGGGGGTGGAGGTTGTTTTTGCTCACAGGCTTTCAAGCTTTTTTTCTTATAAAAAGCCGTTTTTACCGTTTCTTCCCGCAGTAAATATAAACAACGACGTATTCAGCAAGGAAACCAAACATTGCATATCTTAACTCTGGTTTTACGTGGCCTATCAACACAGTTTAAAAACTGGTATAAAGTTCACACTTTTTCCGTCAATTGTTCCGTCTGTCCTCCTCACATCTCCAATGGTTGTACACGTTGTCATTAACGTGGCTTCACTCCACATCAGCCACGTCGCTTTGCATAAAAGACACCGGTGCTGTCATAGCCTGTCAACGACGTTGATTAGCTGCTTAGATACGAATGTGAATCACATTATTGGCTGGACTATGGGATAAGGTGGCATCGTTCTAATCCCATACGGGAGCAGCCAGTCACTTACTGACTAACACTGCAAAACAGAATTGTTAACGTATTTACTTTAATTTCAATTCAGGTTAGATTTTTTTTCTGTGCGCAACGCAGATTTTCTGTGTGCAGAGACCGTGCCAGCAGCTTAGAGGGAACACAGTTCGGCTGAGGAAACACTGCTGCTGCTGCAGGAACAACTAACCGGCATCTGAATAAAGAACAAAGACAAAAGAAACAGATGAAAGATGTTAATATCAAATAGATTAAAACTCTGCCACACACTCATAAAAATAACTATCAGTATGTGAATAAGATGCAGCATCGACAGGCCTGTGTTTTCATCATTCAGCAGAGATGTTCGTTCCATAAACACGTACTTGTAATTCCACCAGGCGCTCTCAGAGACTAAACTGCACGAGTACGTCTATCATTTTACCACCCACTGTATGGATATTACTCCTCCGAGTTCAGATTTGTTTTTTACCCAACCAATCACACCATTAAAAATTTAGGACATATAAAACAACACTTGCAAACAAACCTCCTGACTGTATTAACGTGTCAGTCCCTTCCTTGTTCTGAGAATTTTCCTGAATCACTGCAAAGCTCAGACTGCTTTTTTACTATATAATCCATTTGCAAAGTGATGTTGCCCGCTTTAGCACAGAAAAAGACTTTTGGTCCAATGTGGCAGGTCAGTGACAAAAGATGAACAGAGATAAACTTCCCTTCCCAGCCAGAAGATCGCCTTTATATTACTTCCCTCAGTGTGAAGAGAGGAACATAAAAAGTCATTTTATCTAAGCTCTCACTCACACAGAGTTGATTTCTGACGTCAGGGAAACACAGCGACGTGATGGGTGCAGTTTACAGCTCATCCCACTGCAGCTGTTTTAGTCTTTGTGCAGTTGTGATGTATTTTATGGTTTTCATTACTGGGCAGTTTCACTGTCATGCAGCAGAACCCATTTATGAAGGTCAACAAACACCAACAGGGGTTGAATAAAAAACAAACAAACAAAAAACCAAGAACTATGTAACCAGCAGTATGTGGTATTAAAGGTGAAAAAAAAACCTAATACAGTTTCAATGCACTAAAGCGAAGATGACTCACCTTTTCATTTACAAACTTCAGCATGTGTCAGAGCTGTTTGTTCGCAGACCCTCTGACACCTTGGGAGCATCACACATGCAATTTTCTATCCTCGGTGTTATGCACTGACTTCATAATCCCATCATTAGAGAGGTTGGCAATTATCCTGACCATCTTGATGATGTCCAAACCATTCAGGGTCTATTATCACTTATTAGAGGGCCACAGATGCTGCATAGCTGGTATTGTGTGGCTATTACCCGTTAGTTAGTTATTTAGTTAGTTAGTTAGTCAGTTAGTTTTACAACATGTCAAGATTTCATGTGTCATGCTTGATTTTCTGTCTTATTACAGCAACAAACCTGGCGATGTGAAGCCCTCGAAGCACATGCTTAGCATGTGAAATATGAGAATTAGCAGGAAGCAAAATTACAGGCTCATTTAAATCGGCACAATATTAGAGCATCAACCCTGTTCACACACAGCGGGTTTACTTTCAATTAGCAGTGATTACACACGCTGAATAATCTACAGCCGCCATCAATACCTGCTCCTCAAGTTATTTAGTATTTATTTAAATACCCGTTTTCATTTATTTAACCTTTGTTTAACCCTGCCAAAGTGCAGTTTTCATGACTGTATCTGATTAGTTGTTCTTTTCCTTTGAAGTGTGAGCTGCCAGTACTGACTTTTAATGATTCTTTTTTTCTTTTAAAACTATTATTAAAAAAATTTATACAAATAGAAAAAAAAAACATCTTTATTGTATAATGTCACTTTCACAATAAAAGGAAATGTTAAAGTCTACAACTTAAAATTGTGCCAGAAAATGCAGTAAGCTTTAACTTACACTGAACGTAAAGTGCTCTGCTACAGCCAGGAAATAAGCTGCTGTACACCCAACTTTACCTGACATATTTTACCTCACCAAACAAAAGCAGATTTATATAACAAAGCCAATGTCAGTTACTTACAACCTTCTCCTGTATGTTTATAACTTCGACAGGTAACAGGTCTTTAACCCCTTCTCTTGTCTTTTCTTTCTTTCTTTCTTTCTTTCTTTCCTTCTTTCTTTCTTTTTTATTAGTCTCCATAATTATCCTCAGAACTGCTTAGAACCTTAGCTATATATGGGCTAAAATTGTGGTCATAAATATTTTGTACTTGTAAATCAGTTTTGTATGTGTAAAAAGAATTTGTGTGTGCGTAAAAAAGACAGCCAAACCCATCTGTTCTCTGATTGGATAGTCAAATTTGTGATTGACATGACATTGGCCCATTAGATGAAAGGAAGAAAAACGGTCAAAATTCGTACTTGTAACTTGAAACTTGAGTGCAGAGTTTCACATGTATTTTTTGGTCCACACACAAATTCTTTTTACACATATAAATCCTGATTTACAAGTACAAAATATTTATGACCACAATTTGAGCCCATAGCTACAGGCCTCAGTATGAGCAAACTCTGAGTTCTGGATCAGAGTGACTTAAGTGTTTCATTATGTCTGATTTAGTGGTGGTTCCTCCCACGGTTTACTTTGGCGAACGCTCCATCTTCACTCACAATGAGGAGCTTCCGTGCTAATGACGTTAGCATGTGGCTGTGAATGCGGGTGTGGTTTTTTGCCTGTTACCGGTCGCTCACTGGTCAGTGCCGGGAAAATGAAAAATGGCCAATTTCGTTCCCTGGCTGACTGATCAGTGCATACTTTATGTTTTATCCCATGGTCATGAGCTGTAGCAATAAACGCCTCAAGAGTAAAATCTACTTTGAAAGGAAGACTTGGCAAAGAAAACACACTACGTCAAGGTTAGAAGGACAATTAACATTAAGAGAAACAAAGGACTAAAAGATACATGATGGTAGAATCAATGTAGAAATAATAATTCTTCAGTTATGTTAAGTTTTCATTACATCTTTTAAATCTCACAGTGAGACAAAGCCATAATTGAGTTCTGAAGGTCATTCAATGACCAGGGCATGGAATACAAGTTCTGATTAAATTCTGTGTAACTTGTTGAGCTAAAATCATAAATGTTGTTGTAAGTGATGTAAGATTACACAGATAAGAAGCTGTGATTAAAGCAGTATCATTAAGAATTTTGCTCAGTTGGAAAAATAAAAAAAAGAAAAGTGCTAAATTCAAGAGTGGAATATGCCAATATCTAAGTCTTCCACTGCATGAATGAAAGCCCCAGTTGATCCCAATTTATATTTTCATTCTCTGTTTATCATTAATAAGCAAAAATATGCAGGAGAATAATTATGTGGATAATCCAAGCTATCACAGCTCTCTGTGTCAGGCAATTTATCATCATTTGGGGGTTGGTGGAGGGGAAGCAAGTGGACCATATCCCATCACCCACTTATTAGCACGCGATCAATGTTTTAAAGCATAGCTAGAAGGGCATGTTAGTACTTAAAGCCCTTTACCATAAGTACAGTCCTCCAGTGTCATTAGCTAATACAGTTAATAATGTTAACATAGACAGCAAAGGACAACCCATTAACCTGCCATGCATTACCAAAGAACAACTTGGCTACTCAAGCACTTTTGTACTGCTGTTGTCACATGAAGGGTGTGTCGGAATCCTACAGTAGTTTACAATAGAGAATCATTGAGGGCCCTTTCCTGTTTAGGAGGAGGAGGGAGATTGTGTTGCAGTGGGAAAATTCTGTAACACATAACAGGAGATGTAGTTGTGACAGGACAGTAGCTTGGTTGGTTGAAAGGTAGCATGAAGTTCAGGTTTAGTGTTTAACGATTGTTTGGACAAGCTGAGCTCTTCTGTTTATGACGGGGGTTTTTTTTAACTAAAACTGTTCCTCGAGAGTGCTGGGATATCAACTCTTGCCTCGACACATTTTAGTACAATTCAGGGAGTATAAACGCAGTTGTTAGGTTTCAAACAGGAACAAGATATGCAGCAAGCTTTAAAGAAAATCCTGCCACAGGTGCTGGCGAACTTCAAAGCCTCTGATAGTAGACCTTATGAATATTTCACTAGCAGGTTACAGTGTTAAGCTCTGAGGATGTGCTATCAAACCTCAAACCTATACAACCCCCTGAAGTGCCTAATGAACTCACCAGAGCTAAACTAACAGTGACAGAAGGGTGCAAGTCACATCATTTAATGTGACTTATATAACCATAGAGACCACCTGGTAATATTTCAAAATTAAATAGCATTCCTTTCTTTGGACCTGGAGAAAATACATGTTTTCCATTGCAACACTGCATTTGGCTTGTCTCTGGGTCAGGAGTATGAAAGAAAATTTTTAATTATAGCTGGGGTCAAAACCAGTCTGAACCTAACTTGGTGCATCGTTCTACCACTTATGGTTCCAAAGTTAGTCTATGACCAGTAAGACCACTCCCCATAGAAAACATTCAAAATGTGATTTTTGAATATCGCTTTGTATGTTACCTAAAACGATCTATAACTCTACTGGCCTGTAAAAACCTGCGGTAAGCTTAAATCAGTTATGCGTAACACTTTTATAGCCTGACAACAGAGTCAAAAAAGAAAGAGCAGAAGGCTAGTTGCCTTGCACACCACTGTACTTGGACCAAGCATTATGGGATTTTTATCCATGAGTGCCAAAAATGAGTGTCTAACCCTGCCTTAACAATCAACTACACTCATGAACGCAATCTATTGTCTTCAATAAGTTTAAGTATCTTTGGGCTGCGGAAGGAAACCAGTACTCCTCCAGGAAACTGGTGAGCATGGAAATGCCATTCGAGAGTGAGATTCAAACTCAAGCTAAACTGGTAAGGTGGAAAACTTACTTCAAACTAAATGTTGCAATCATAAATTATTGGCTAACAAACTGTCACCAATCATTTTCAAAGTAATTAATGTGTTCCAGGATACACTTTGATCTGACATTTCCAACTGGGTTATTTTCCTGCTGCTGATGGTTTGCAGAATGTATTAATAGTGTATCCGAGGCCAAAGTGCAACCAGCATGAAACTGAAGCTCAAGACATCAATTTAGTTCTTTAAAATTCTGATGACTTTCCCTGGTGATTTCTCTGAGCGCAACACTGAAAATATGGAAAGAGCAACACGGTGGCAGCTGTTTGTTGACAATTAACCACTTTGGAGAAAGTGCATTAGTGTATCTAAACAGAATAAGACTGTGCTTATACGACAATAAGCACAAGTCAAAGCCTGAATGAGAAGACATTTTATCAGACCATTAACATGTTGGAAATGGTCTAGCCAGTATTAAAAACCTGTGACCCTCTGATCAAAGGCAAAGATACAAAACCAGACACTGGTTTGGAATCATGAGCATGTTGATTTGCACATTTAAAAAGAAATCATGCAGAGGAATATATGCAACAAAATTAACACTTTAAGAAATTACTTTTGCAGTTTAATGGTTAGTTTCCAAGCCAGCTATTCGAGGGAGCCCACGCCTCTGTGATATAAGGGGTCATACAGGGTTGCCATTTTGTCAGTTTGGTCTGAAATGAGCAGTGGCCGGAAGGTAATCCCTCATTGAGACCAATTATTCTGAATCTCTAGTGAGATGGCAAATTAGAGCAGCTCCAAGGAGCACTGAGGATCAGACTCTTAACAGCATTCCACAGGCTCGTTCCTTCATTCAAACTCAGCACTGTGGGAAGTTCAAATAGACGTCTTAAAAGATTTAAAGCAGAGAAAACATCCCAGAGGATGCCCAAAGTTCAGGAGTAATAAAAGGTCACCTTTTGGCCACTTTCATGACTTAAGTGTTTAATAGAATAGAATAGAAGTTGTGCTACTTGTGATTCGGCTATCTCTGTCAGCATCTAAGCTCTGGTCTCAAAGCACATTATCAACTTCCTGCTTTGCCTGCTTTCTTTTTTTTCCCCTTTGTTTTCCACATTCAAGGTCGATAACTTTAGTTCATTTCTTCAATCACAGCGACTAAGGTTGAAAAAACCCTGCAAAATGTTTTCAAGGTATTCATTTCCCAAACAGCATATGTTTCAGTGTTTAAAGTCACTACGGGAAGTGGATCTTCTTGCCATTCATGCAACAACAGTGCCATTTATGGTATGCTTATGTGTACATTAATCTTTCTGGAAATGAGATATAGCACAAAAGTAGATTTGTATGTCTGCTTCCAGGGAGCTGCGAATAAATGAAGTTGAATGGGAATGGAAAAATGTTATTAATACTGACAGATCAATCAAATCCAATCAAAAACCCCAATCAGCTTGGGGCCACTTTTATGTTTGATACCATCCTGAAAGGCAGACATGAGCATAAAGCATTGACCAAAGAATTGTTCATTCAGTCATTAGCGTCCGTTGTCCACATGTCATCGTTTGTACTTTTTCCTCTTTCACTGAAGCACAAGAACAATACTGGATGTCGGTCTGTCCAGACAAGAATAGGTGAAAATGTCTGCCTGATGTTTGTTGTTCCAGTATTGATGTTCCTCAGCACGATGGGTCACATTATTTTAGAGACTCCCCTCACCTTTTATCTAATGCTGTCATCGCCCTCTACAATACAAGCTCTCTCACAGAGATGAAGTGGTCTACTTCATAAGCTCTATCCACACCAGTATGACCAGTTTTTGGTTTGATGTCTCTCCCAGGGGGTTAACTTTGATGTGTGTACAGCAGGATTTAAGCAGACAACCTGCTATACCTCCTAAGACACAATATTACACAGGACCTATCCCTTCAGCCCTGTCCTAGGCTCAGGTTGATTAACTTCTACACGTGTCTCACGGCGCAGCAGCAGATGACAATTGACGTTACAGAGCATGCAGAGGATCCAAATGGGTATAAACCCCCTCAGGATGACAACAGCCTCAGGAGGAATGTCACAGTTTCAGCTCTAATAAATCTCTTTACTTTCTATTCCATCCAGCACTTTTACTTTGCAGGGTAATGGTTATCACAGCTTCTTGGGGCTACTGCTTGACCATTCAATTTTAGGATTTGTTGCAGCAGAATATTGCAGAGTACAGTTCGGAGCCCAAACACTAGAATTTTTTCCTGCTGAGCTGGTCAGGTTTTTTTTTTTTTTGCAGTGCAGCTCACCAAATCACAGCCCCGCTGACCAGACTGTGCTACACTGAGGCCAGAGGTATTGTTCTCCCATTTCCCCTCTATAAAATTGCCTTCCTGAACCTAGATTATGCTTCCAGTACACACACACACTCACAAAACTATATTTAAGCTATCCCAGAATTCAGCAGAAAAAGCAGGCTGGGTGGAAATGTTGACATTACACACATCCTGATTATTATTTAAAAACAAAAAAAGAGTCTACCTACACTCCTACACCCAAACGCGCACACTCCCACAGGATCTCGTTATGCATACGGTGTGTTTCTCTATGTGTTGGTATTAGCTCAGCGTCCCCAGTGAGTGTGAATTTTCAACATCTTGTTTTATTCATGCTGCACAAACAGCACATAACATATGTCTATTGATCTGTGTTGATTTATAGTAATACTCTGACACATGTTGTCATCCTGGCTTACTTTCAGCACGTTTTGTTTTCCATCTAATTTGGGACTCGTCTCAGGGTAAACACGACGCCACAAAGTGTGTGCCAAAACAGAACAATACGTGTTTAGCTCTGTTGTGTGCTGACTGAGATTGGGTTTTTGACACTAACATGACTCCGGTAAAACATTTCCATTGTTGCTGTAGAAAAAAAAAAGATGCTTTGATGATTTGAAAAGGTGCGAAGGCCTAAAAGAGGAACCTTCACTACTGAATAACTACTTTATCCCTCCTTTTTTTAAAAATTCACAGGCGCAGGTCCCAGTGTTTAAATACAGGCACAACTGAGGGTCACCAAGTTGTCTACAGGTAACAAGACCATGTTAAAACCACTACAACTTAAACTATATACACACCATAATATACCATTTCCAAGAAAACTCATTGATGTTGTCAGTGGCATCCATCCATCAACCACTGCTTATTGGAGTCCAGGTCATGGAGGCACCAGCCTAAACAGATTCCCCAGTAACTGAAGGAAGCTCTTTTGGGGGAACACCTGGGTGTTTCAGACATGTTCAACTGGGAGGAGTCCCCAGCTGAGAAATTACATCTGTTCTCTGGAGGTGTCCAGCAATCAGATGCCAGAAAACCTAAACTGCCTCCCTTCAATGTGGAGTAGCAGAGACTCAACTCTAAAAATGTCCCAAATGAACAAACTCCTCACCCTCTCTAGCTGAATTCAAATGAAAAGACAGAAGATAAATGAGAATATTTGGCAGAAATTAGTTTCTTGTGAAAATTCTACTGGACCAAAGCATTTAACGTTAAAGTAAAAATTAAAACCAATAATGATATTCCAATCTCTTCAACATAATTCATAGTTTTCTGGTTGCCATTTTAACCACTAATGAGCAGGCTAGCTGGTAAGATCTATCATGATCTTCAGTGTTTTCATCTGTATATTGTAGGCCTAAAATACCCCCAGGTTTTCGTATAGTGAAAGACTTTATCAATAACACCCCCACCCAGTCGCAGCAGGTGGTGTCGCCTCCCTGTGTCTGGTTCTGCTGGATGTTTCTTCTGGTTGAAAGGAAGTTTTTCCTTCCCATCGTTTCCAAGTGTTTGCTCACAGAACATCTGATTTGGGGGTTTTCTCTCCATTATTGCAGGGTCTTTACCTCACAGTGTGAAGGGCCTTGAGCAGCTATTGTTGTGATTTCGCACTATATAAACAAAATTGAACGTACTGTAACTAGCAGCATTATGGTTAACGACTTTAACACATTGAAAACAAGGGTAAAAAGGTTTAATCATACTATACTGCATGAAGTAGTTGCATTGAATTAGTTATATGTGTAAAATGGAAATAGTGCCATTTTGTGCTAAAGCTCTTGAGGTTAAGTGTTAAAACAAGTTCAAACTGAGTTTATTATTGGTAAATGTATATTTCTTCCACAACCAGCTCCCTAATAACCCACCTTGGGCAAAGGGTAGGTTTATGTTTTTAATGCTCTGTTAAGGTTTTGAAAGATTTACAGCAGAAAAACTGTAGTGTCAAATTCATTGAGACATCATTGAGACACGAGACATCATTTGAAAGCTAATATCACATAGTTTTTTTTAAATGTAGTTTAATTAGGATCTGGGGAACGCAAAGACCAACCCAAGTTGGGTGATCAATATCTTGTTGGATTTTTAGAGGTTAAAACATTCTAGTTTTTCCAATATATCCAGACTGCAGCTGTTGGTAGCTCGGAGGTGAACAGTGTAACCATTATTTCATTGCTTGTCACTGGGCTGCTTTATTAGGCCTCCCACAGGACTCATTAAAGTGTTTCATTGCTCTCCATGTCTCTAGTCTACTGTCCTTTTACACAACCACAAAGTGTGATATTTGTTTTTAAATCCAAAAACTAATGAGCCAATTGCAGCTAAATCTTGAATGTGAAAAAGTTATTTTGTTTACATCCTAATTTACATTTCTCCTCCTTTCTCCGAGTTTTGGATTTTCTCCTTCAACCGTATTCTCCTTATTGGATTTTTCACTACTTCTGTGGCAGACGTGAAGTCATGATCTGCCCTCTAACTGGGTCTAGTTTGTACAACCAGCTAATGAGATGAAAAAAACCCCATCACTGTAACAAGCAGCAAATCAGACACAGCAAAAGCAGCAGTCATACATCTGTTAAATGATGGATCGTGCGTGTTCCTTGCTTGCATGGCTGCTGCAACTTCGGCTCCCTGATGCTGCCTTATCAATGCAGCTGGCCTATGATGCCTCAAAATCCACAGTACAGCTTGATTCATTGGACTCAGTATTTTTTTTTTGGGGGGGGGGGGGGGGGGGGTGCTAAGGTTAACCAAGTGCATTCTGGGTCCATGGCAAAGTTCCCCTAAGCTATTCAGAATCTACAACACAATGCTAGGACGAGAGAGAGAAAATGCTGATGAAATTTCATCATTCTGCTCTGCAAAGGCAATTTGTATGACGAGTTTGAGTTGGAAGAGTCACAGCAGAGCCAGAAAATGATTGCCACTAAGATGGAATTTGTCTTTCCAAAGACCTGTGGGATGTGAGTGGGAGGTTAGATTCCTAAATTTGTGTTTGAAACCTTCGGATGTGACTCCGTGACAAAAAAGCCTTAAAGGTTAAAGAAAACACTGAAGTTTTATGCTGTCAATGTCTTCCTTCTTTCTTTCCTCTCCCCAGCATCTGGTACTGAGAACATTGATATTTAAAATCCTCCATTGATCATATTTGTGTGCGTTAGGTTTTTTAACCTATTACCATTGCTAAGCATTCTCCTTCCACTCCAGTCATTTACAAGTACTGGAAATGGAAAAGAGGCAGAATTAAATTAATTACTTACAAATGAAAAGCGCTGTGTCGAATGAGGTTTGTTGTTATCGATCTAGATGGTCTCGTACGAATATCAACTTGATGCCAGAAAGAACCTTGTTAACAAGAAATAATTCTGACCTCCTGAACTCATGTAAGACTGGCTGAAGGCAATGCTCTGCAATGCAGCACATCAGCAGCAAAGGCAGCAGGTAAGTAAAGTCTCAGGACTGGTCATAGCCATTACAGATAAATGAGGATGGTGAGTCACTTCTAATGACGATACTAAGGACGGGATTGTATCTCTGTATGTTGAGGAGGTCAGTGACTTTTTTTTTCCTGGGAGTTTCAATTAAATAATTGAAATTGAGGCAACAACGTCATTAAAATGTCCCCCTTCTTTTTTCTTTCCAAGTATATCAACTCAGAATTTCATTTCTACACAGAAACAATTAAAAGCAATACTGAAGGAAACTGATGTGTCCCTTGTAATAAAAGGGTGACAAAGAAAGCCATCTTTTTGTGGCAGCAGTGGTCTGGAAGCAGGCTTGGGGTTTTTATCAAAGTGGTCTGTCATTTATTTTAAAATGCTTGAAAAGAGTACATAGCAAAATGTAGCAATGAAATTGCCCCAAAATGCAGACCTTTGCTTCTCAACAGGAACAAGAGGCCCTCACATAATAAGTAATTTCATTATCAGTGATTATTTTGTTTCAATTAACAATTTCTACACTTAAAAATAGCTCTAAATCTACAAAGAAACTATGTAAATGTTATGGATTTTCTGTTTACCTTATATCCATTCATTTAGGTCCACTATGCAAAGTGGGGTAAATAAAATTGAAATTTTTATTTCAGTCAACAACAACAACAGATTATAATTTTACATAAAAGTACTCAAACAGTAACCGAAAAAGGAATAGGCTGAAGCCTTATGGCTTATATTTATAAATAATTTATCCTAATGCTCACAGTCTACGATTCTGGCAAATTCATCCAGCAAAATTACACTGTCCATGTGAACGGCAGGATTACAAATAGGTAAGTTGAATACTGAATATTTTCAACACAGGAAATACTGGCACAGATTGTAAGCATCCAGTGAGCAAAGGCATTTACAGTTTCGATTTTGTAAACCAGAGCAAATCAAAATCAACAACTCAGAGCAGACTGAAGCAGACCAACAGCGGCGTCTTTCAATCTGTCAAAATGCTTTCCTTTAACCCTTAATCGAAGGTTTTCGGGTGTACACTCACAGCTGTCTGGTGATTTCAAGTGTATTAGGATTTTATCAGTTAGATCCAAATAGAAAACAACAGACAGACACTGAAATATAGTGTCCCATAGACAAGGAACACATGAATGGTGAAGCACAGAGAGATGCCACTGTAGTGCTGTGAGTATAAAGACACTGGCAGGATTTCTGCATCTTCGCTGAGAGCAGCCTGTCATTCTCTGGAGCTCCCGTCCTCGCTTCTAAATGACAAGAACAAAGAGATGATGTTCATCGAAAAGTCTGACCGCCACAATAAAAGCCTGGCATGACAATCAATTAATGGTCACGTGTCACTGGGTTTCTCAGTGGTCAAGAATAAAAATATAAAAAAAAAAAAAAAAAAAACACGCGAAGGACTCAATGTAGCAGCACCAAAACTCATTTTAAAGTTTAAAGGCCTCATATTTGCTGCACAACACCAGAATCATTTTAAGTGAAGAAACAACCGAGCAGCTCGGTTAGTGTCACAGTCAGTGTGGAATGAAGTGTGCCAAATAGAGGTGGGCGAATTGATCTGCAGATCAATAACGTCGATACTTTGTTTTTATCCTCCAAGTTCAGCATGTAGCCAACTCAATTGTATTGAATAATTTTTTGGAAATGAAAAAAAATATACCTCAGACACACACTATGGGAAAAAGTTCTTTTTGTGTTTGACGGTCAAGTCTATTTTATTTATTTGTACCATTTTTTCCCCCATATTTTACCATAGTTAACCAACAGAAGTTGACCCAATGTGCTTAAAGACTTGCACATTTACATTTCAGGTCTCCAAAATAATAGATGGAAAGCTGAAAGGTGTGTTTTGTTGAGTTAACGAAGTTATTGTGGAAAGTAAAACTCAAATTGTTTTAATGATCATTAAAATGTGGTCAAAATTTGATGATGATTCATCTCTTAAGTCATGACACACTGCTCTCCCCGTCATAAGCTGTGTTTAAAAGGTAAAATCATCTGCACTGATATTGGTAATACTGGCCAAGTATTTACTTGGTAAACTTGGTAAATACCAAAATTTGCAGTATCACACAGCACTCATGTCAAAATCAGCCAAAAGTCACATTTGATCATTTGCCAAAGAAGAAGAAGTCATACTGGTTCAACACCAAACATAACTACTTGTACACGACACTTGTTTCATCATAAATATCGACATAAATACACACGTAAACAAGAACGGACGTTCTACAGCCCGAGAAGGCTCAGCTGTGGAAAACACGCAACAGTTCTCAATATGAAACCAACACAGAGCTGTGCCGAATGAAACTTTTATCACTCTATTCAATATTCACTCGCTGCAGTCAAGTTTCCACAATGTTGCCATCTGACCATAATCCAAAGAATTCCTCCGTAGCAGACCGGGATTGTCAGCACTCCGTCATCATCACCACATGGCTGTTGTTGAAATAATCAACCTTACAGTACTTCCAAGCACCACGGTGATGAAAGAAAGTTACAAAGCTTTCTTGAAATTGTATGATTCCTCTCTTCACTAACACAGAAACAAGAAGAGGAGAACGGTGGAAACTGCAGCTGTCTCTCCTGTGCAGACGTCTGCAGGAATCTGTCGGGCTCAACTACAGCTAGCCTTATCAGTAGTGCTACAGCAAAGACATGTCCCACAGCAAAAAGAGAAGAAACAGGCAAATGAATTTCATTTTAATGGAAAGCATTAAATGTCTGAAACTGCTGTTGCTTATTTTGCTGCTGGGATAAAAGAAAAACAGACCATTCAGAATCTTTTTAATGCCATCATCTTTCAAGCGTTCCTTCCTATTAAAGACGAACATGATCAGTCAGTAGAAGGAGTAAATTTAATTTACTGCTGACAGCTGAGCATCTATACAATCACTGCCAACATAAAACCCTCTGCTCTAATTTACGACATCGTTATGTGGATACGTGTGAGCTCCACCAACACCCTGTGGATGTAATGGCAACAAACCAGCTATTTAAGGCCACTGCAGACTTAATGACACGGTCTACCTTTTGTTCGGTCTTTCATCCGACGGAGGGAATGAAGAGGAGAATTGTAAGAGTTGGAACAACGGGCTGGTGCTGCTCACATTTTTACTTTTAGTCAGTACTTGTGTTTTTTCATCTTTTCAACTTCTAGCGCTAAAATGATAGATGACGACGATGATGACGAATGGTCTCCATGCTACCTCATCCACCCAGCAGACTAAACTGAAATCAATTAGGAGGCACGCTCTCCACTGAAGTGTAAATGAGAGAATAGGTAAGATATCCATCATCTACTCCTACTCCTCTGACATGCATGCCAGCTGGGGTGAAAAACCACAGTGAAGAACAAGTCTGTGGTGTTTCAGAGGTTTGTGTGGGCTGATGTTTTGAACAGATACTAACTGTTGCAGTCACAATGTAATTAAAGCACATGCAGGATTTGGTTTGAGTTGCAAATACCATATATGTAGATTCACCAGCGTGTTTGGCTGCAAAAACAAGGTAAAAACAACCTGCTGAAGTTCACACTAGCATCAGAATGGAGAAGAAAGGTGATTTAAGTGACTTTGAATGTGGCATTTCTGCTGATGGCAAATGGTCACAACCATGTCTTGAGTTTGTAGAGAACAATGCGGAGAAACGAAAGAGAAGATATTTGAGTTCTTTGAGTCAAAATACCTCTTTGACACTAGAGGTCAGAGGAGAACGGCCAGACTCTTTCAAACTAATAGGAAGGCAACAGTCCGGCAAACAATCACTGATTACAACCAAGGTATGCAAAAGAGCATCTCTGAAAGCACATGTTGAACCTTGAAAGCGGCCACACTGTAAGGTCAGAACCGAACACATGCATGGACTCCGGTCAGATGTTGCTGTGTCTGATGAGCCTCGATTACTGCTGCAACACTGAAATGGTAGGATCACAATTTTACTTGAACAACATGAACGCATGCTCAATACCAACCGAGCATTTTGGAATGCAAGTGTTTCCATTAAGTGTGATGCTATCATGTCATTATGGACCAACATCTCTGAGTGATGTTTCCAGCACCTCGTTGAATCAATACCATGATGACTTACAGGAGTTTTAAAGGCAAAAGGAGGCACACCCCAGTAGCAGCTAGCTGCAACTTCACAACAGTTTGCGTACCATAGCTCTTTGACCAACATGATATTTCCTGAAAGCAGTAGAGTAACGTTTCATACACAAAGCTTTAAGTGCAAACAAATCATTTCATTACTATGTAACTACACTAAATTGCTCAGTTTCTCAAGCTTCATTTTTAGAAATAGAAATATGAATGGAGAGGTTGGCTCTGAGTCAGTTTTTGTTTCTGCATTCAAATATTTAATATCCTACTAGCTGTTTCTTTATCATTCATTGAGGTGAATGACTCTAGCTGAAAGAACGCCCTCCACACTGTAGCAGATAAAGTTCCTTCAGAGGGAGCACACATGATATAAATGGTGTATTATAGCAAAACTATATTTCTCAGCCTAGTTAAAAACATCCTGAAAAGACAATGGTTGATGCCGCACCGAAAGCAGTGATTTTGTGCTGCTTTCCTGGATAAACTGTGATGGCACCATTTGGAAATGATTCCAAGAAACAGTTGCTGCAGCACCCAAAGATAAGCCAATGCAGACACAGACTCCTCATATTCAGTTCCCATCCTGTCAGACAGACTGAATACTGATCACCTCTTGCTGACAAGGTCCACCCTGTCAGCATATCTTCACATTTTTAGAACTGATAGGAATGTTTGTAATTAATTAGTCATATAAACGTTTGAGGATGGAGAATGACGCACAACGAGGAGGTCAAACTCAACCACATAAAGTAGTTTAACTGTACATTTAATCCCTGAGATATCTCAATAAAAGAAAAAGAAGGGCACTTTCAACAGTACATTTCAGCTTTTTTACATCATAAAGACATGCTGCTGTAGTTAATGAAAGGCATCTTTCAGTGTGACTTTTTGGGCTTGAACTGTAAGGAATAAATGTGGAAAATTGCAGAGAAATTTCTGGTAACTCATTGCTCAGAATATCCGGTAAATATAAAGAAGAAAATGTTTGTTCATTCACAGAAAATGACTTGTTTTTTATTGATTTATTAATTAGTTTTTTTCTGTAATTTCTATAGTAAATGAGGGGAAAAGGAAAATTCTTAAAAACGGAATAGAATAGAAAGTATTGTTAAAGTATTAATAATATTAAGCCTTCCAGTTGTGAGAAATATAATAACCACTGATAATAAAAAACACAGGTTTTATGCAGAATCAGACATTCAGAATACCAAAGCAGCTGACTCAACAATTACAGAGCCTCTGTGTGCTTGTGTTTTCTAACATGTATCATTACAAATTCCACTGGATTATAACTAGTAATGTTAAAGTATTTTGTACACTTGCACAACAGATGTTTTCAAACCATATAATCAGTACGTTAGGGAGTAAAAGAAGCGGGAGTGCTGGCAACAAAAAAAAAAAAAAACCAGTCCAGTCAGAGAGAGCATATGAAAGACCAAAAAGAAGGAAAATGGCAATACAACAAAGACCGTTTGTGAGTTCAAGGCTTTGTGAGGAGTCTATCCACACAGCGGCTGTGGGGAAAGTGGGGTTGACAGCAGCAGCCGGCAGCTTTAATGAAAGTGTCTGTGGAGGGGAAAAGGTTTCATTAAAACCATATTGGAGGGCAACATCATTTCATCCTCGCGGCCACACACATGCAATGACACACACAGACTCTGGAGATCTAACAATCTTAGTAACCTCCTCATCATCATCCCCTTTCTTTCACTCTTTCATCTGTGGGTGATCTAAAAGGCAGCGAAATCATTTGCCTCAATGCAAGGCGGACGTGCTCTTGATAACACTCCTCGACTTGTCCGGATTTTCGTGCATTTAGGGAGAGTGGGGGCAGTTAGGTAGAGGAGTTGTTAACGCTCGCAGGAACTCAATGACTGAAATATACAAGACAAGTACAAGGTTTAATATTATTATTGTGTCACATATTTACAGGAAATGTCAGCAAACATGCGTGTGCATCTTTGATTTTGTCGAACCTCGTACAAAAGACACGGCTGGTTCCAAAACATTTTAAAAGGATTAATGGAAGCGGGGATGATGATTTGACAGACTCGAGGCTGACAAAATAAAAAGGAAAAGGCAGAGGAGGGCAGGGGAGAAAGGCGTGGATGGGAGCTGGCAGCATTAAGAGACAGGAAAAGGATGCAGATAAGCACAGGAGGGCTGAGTGCAGGATTGAGACGCAGCCACAGTGGAGAGATAGGAGGAGGGATGGTTGCAGTGGCGAGATAATGCCGAGGCCTGGGGCTGATAGATGAGGGCAGCTCCAAGGTCAGCCTGAGAGCAGCAGATGACTGCATAACATTATCACTTGGCTGCCGAGTGTGTGCACTCACAGATATGTGAGTTTCAGACCCTTTCACCAGGACGTGAAAGGGTCTGAAAATGTCGTATGCAAAAAAAAATCATCATGATAATAAAAAATTATTTTTAATTTGAGATAAAGTCCAACAAAGCAAACACACAGCAGACAGAGGTGAGTCATACTTTATAACAAAATGCTTCTAGCGATAAGTTTCAGAACTGGCATCTATCTTGAAATGCCTGGAGGATGTTATCTGCGCATGAACAGAATCCATGAAATAATTCAGAGTAAAAACAACTTGAAAGGTTGCTGACTTTGCACAAAAAGAAGGTTTTAAAAAGCCTTTTTTAGCCCTGGAAGTTATACTTCCACCCCCATCTTATCTGTTGCAGAACTCTCCCATAGTTTGCTTGATACAGGCCATCTTAAAAGGGCTTCCATCTATAATTATTTACTGAACGCTCAAATAGCAAACAACACAGCAACTTGACCTTTAAATTATGCACTGCAATCTGACTGCTCCGATAGGCAGGACACAGTCACTCTATTTATCAGTGTTCTGCCTGCCAGTTCACCAGAACACTTTATGCAGATGACGCAGCCATATGTACAAGCTAAGTGTATATTCAATATCCAGTTTAGTAATGAAGAGATAGAGAAGGCTAAACATTTTGGAATTTTAGGAATTATTTAATAATTTAATAAAGAAGAAGATTTTACAGATGGTTAAGACCAATGTGAATCATTTTTAGCTAATATGAAACCACACACCCACTCTGAGCAGTTATTTATTTATTCTGTGATATTTTCTCATCTGTTGCATTTCACTAAAGGCATCATCATCCATAATTAAGCACTCACCAATATATGCAACCAATCCCTGAAAATAATGGATAAAAATCCTTTTCGGTGGCATCATTGTCTCATTTATGACAAACATTAAAAAAAGAAAACTGGACCATGTTGAATGGTAACTGTAGAACGCTTTATGACAGATCTAAATTTGGACGATCACAGTGCTCAATAAAGGCTAGTGGTTTGCAAAATAGCCTCAAATTATATTTGTGATAATAATATTCAGGACTGTATTAAAAAACAACAACAATAAAAACGCTGAACAATGATTTCATTGGTAACGTCCAGATAGCAGCATTTACTAGTAAAAACAGAATCAAGGGCATTTTCTATCTTTGCTTACCAAAGAGTGTCATATTCAGTGAAGACAGAATACCCGATTTTCTTGCCAAAGTGTGCCAGCAGCAGCACCATTATATTACCATGGCACTGACACTTCCATATATAAAGGAACACAGCACAAGTTTAATGTGAGCCCAGGTAATTGTGTTTCCCTGGAGTTTTTACTAAAGTGTAACACATAACTGCTTAACCACTGTATTGCTTGTGAATGCTTCTTTGCAGGCTGCTGTGCTCTGCATTGTTATTTGACTCTTTTGCAAATGAAACATCACAGAGACAGCCCACTGATGTGAAAAACCCATTTATTTCAGATTTCCACGACACTCTGACAAAAACAATAACTAAAGTAACCTAACCTTGTAACTCTTCAAAAACTCTACAATATTGTCACACATTAAAGTCGAAAAATGCCTGGGATGTTTTATTCTGGATCAAGAAAAAAAACACACCCAAAGACCTGTTTTCCCACCATGTAACCACATCCACTGGCGGATGGGAATTACCGGATTCCAGTTAGAAGTGCGCTTCACAGCCTGGCTTTTGCCTTAAGTGCTGAAACAAGTTTGCCTCTACCTGTAGCAGGACCAGTTTTCTTACATAGTTTGCAAAGTACTGCGCTCAGTCGGAGGTTGCTAAAGTAGCTCCGTTTTTTTACACCCATGCCCGATTTAGGCTTCTATGTGAAATCCAATTCGTAACTTACACGTAACCAGAAACCCCTGTCAGTCCTACGCCATAACCGTGCACATATCTTGAACCTTGTACCTCCCAAGAAGTTAAACACGTCAGGTTGACGCAGCCTGCAACGACTGACTGGTGTGGAAGTTCATAGCATAGGGTTAAAAGGGGAAGGGAATGACACGTGGTGGTGTGTGTAAAGAGGAGAGAGAGTTGTCTCGGTGAGAGCTGAGCTATGGAAAGCACGCCAACTATGGAGGCAGTTTGCAGGGAAGACGAGCTCTTCAACAACGACAGAAACTATGCAGGGAGGAGCGGTGAGGAGAGGCTGAGGAGGAGGAGGAGGCAAAGGAGAATGAAGGGAGAGAGGAGGGGCAGGAAGGAGGAGGAAAAGCAGAATGAAGGGGACAGAGAAGACAACATACTGAAGAATACAAGGGGGGGTGGGGTGAGGGGAACTGAGGGTGATAGGGATGAAGATAAAGCGCAAAGAGGTGGGGGGGTGGGGGGGATAGAAACAGGAGGTAAAATAAAGATAAAGTCTAGAGAGAGGAAGAGGAGAAGGAAACAGAGCATTATTAGATGAGGATAGGAGGACGGGGCTGACGGAAGCAGAGCAGCGAAAGCAGCCGGGGGGGGAACCTTGTTCCTGGCCGTGTCTTCATTTTCCACCTGTTCCTCAAGGCACTTCTTTAAAAGTTCACTTTCAACTGGAAAGTGGGTGCAGAGGGGAGGAAGTCTTGGAGGATCAGTGTGAGGCTGAAAGGTCAGTTTGCCAGAGCAATTGCATGCGCTCGTCCAATGGTGAGAAATCTGTAACTCTGATTAACAGCTGCTGGACTTGCCAAAACCTCAGTGCAAGGGTTTCCTTATGGTAGAAAGGTTCAAGTGGTTTTTGTGGAGCCTTGATCTCAAGACCTGATAGTTAAAGATCAGTGCGACGTCTGAGATTCAAGAAGACAAAGGGTTAAAGCAACACCCCCTACAGACCCAAGAGTAAAACAGCTATGGAGCTGTAATGCTACCAGTTAAAATCAGGCAGCTAACCAAAGACATCATAAGAGAGATGCTCAACATTCAAAGAATCCTGAGTAGAAGTGTTTGGGAAACCGGACGTGTTACTTGACTGATGCAAGTGCATTTGCAGTCCGCTGAGACAGGTAAGTTGGTGTTTTGAAGCTTAGTACACGCACAGTACAAGTTAAACCACAGAAACGAAAACGATTTTAAGCTCTCGTCAGTAATTTACATTTTGTTTCTCCCTGCCTATGGTTTGACCGCTGACAAACAAATAATGCTCAACAAATTTACCGGATCACTGCCCAACGTAAGGTTTATGTCACAGCTGCCCGCAATTAACAGTACTGGAAATGACCAACATCATTTTTCAAATGTATTGTTTTGCATAAAAAGCTGAAAAACATAGTAAAACATAATCATTATTTTTTTTTATTAAGATGCCAAATTACAATTTTTTATTTGCAATCATTGAATAGAATAAAACATATAATATTTTGATTTTCTTCTTAGGTGGTCTAACAAATTTGCTCAGCACCGTTCGTGTAGTTCTTTTGTCTTTGTGTCAATCAATGTGGGAGACCTGCATAACATAAAAACCACTAAAACCATTTTTTTCTTCTCAGTGATGCGACTAAATTACCTTAATTCAAATCTGAAAATGTGCTTTTAAATTTTTTGGTTAAACAGTACATTTGAAAATTCATAAATAACAACAATGCAATCAGGCAACATCTCCTTAGCACGGCATCAACAGTGGACTGGGTTAGAGGCAAATGCCATCCACAGGTGTCACTCATGGAAAACCATGACAGTTGCCTTGCTGGGAAAAGACTGTTTCTGTTATTTTAGCTCCCAGCTGAACAAAACTGAGTGTGTGGGCTTTTAGGAAGAGAAAATTAACAGCTGTAAATCAATGGGTTTTGCAAAAGAAAATAAGGCACTTGACAGCAAAGTGAACAAGAAAACTAATAATTTCGTTCCAATTATCTTGTTTAGAAAAAAAAAAATCAAAATTAAAAAAAATTATATTTGCTGAAATAAAATTTAATCACCCAGCCTTACTTACTCAGGCTTCTCAAATTTTCCTACATTTACAACCAGTTCTTTACGGTTACAAAACTCAGATGAAAAAAAATCATGAAATGAAATCTGGGAATGCACAGTGAGCTTGAGATCCCCGTTTTGTCCGATCCACTGCCTAAACTCTAATACATTTCATTCGCAGTAATCAGTGATCTACATCCACTCTTTAAGGTTCTTACGTTAGGCTTTTCACTTCAATCATCGATTAATAAAGCAAAAATTTATACCAAAGAAATCATTTCTTTTTTGTGTGTATAGCACTTTTTGCTAGCACAGTATATTCCTGAATTTCACGCTGTCATTGTAGAGTAAATGACACTGTCAAGCCAGGAGCTCACAGCTGTAAATTACTGACAAAAGCAAAAAGATCACTTTTACATGAAGAAAACCTCACTCCAGCTCCATGACCAATTGCCTTTCACTGCTCAGCAAAAAGAGATGTAAACAAGCATTGAGAGGACAAATCAGGCCTGATAATAAAAGGAACATGAAGGGCACGTGTTTGCAAGTGTTTAAGACAGACAGAGGATAGTCTGAAGCAGGAACTGGTGCATGACGTCCAGTATGCTGGAGCAGAGAGAAACATCTCATCTCTGAAGTTTGATGTCATTCAGTTTATTTCGGACATATTCTAGCTACACCATCTTGCAGGAGGTTGAGAGCTGGGTTATGTGTCCTTACTCCAGGATCACTGTGGGTGCAGAGCAGAACAAGGACTACTATAGGTGGCTGGAGTCCAAAATACTGGTGCTGGTATTGATTAGCAGGAGGCAAAACCTACTGGAGAGCAGCTGATTTATCCCCCCCATCATGTGTGACCGACCCAAAAAATAAAAAATAAACATTTATATAAAAAAAATATATATATATCAAAATGAGATATTTTCAGAGAAGCACAAAATTACTGAACGATTAATGTAATAGTCACTGAATTGCCTTCTTTTGTGGCCCAAGTGCACGTACACATGCGTGCATATCCTCGGCACAACAAGATATACTGCACAACAAATCACCTCACACAAAAAGCAGGAGTTGTGATCTATTTTAAGAGAATTTCTTTGGAGCAATTTTTTCCATAGTGTGAAAACGAAGAAAGGAAAAAGAAAGGATGGAAACTTTTTAGCAAAATTAAGCCTTGAGCCACAAGCAAATCACTGGGGTCAAAGCAGACACTTTACAACAGACAGCTGTAGTGAACCTTCTGAAAGCTCCCTTTCCTCCCAGGCACAGCATCTCTACCACAGTACCTTCCCATGTTTACGCTGCAGGGCACAGCAAAGCAGCAACCAGCTCAGCACTCCAACAACGCCCCCCTTCAACTGTCCTGGATCACCACCGTCCTGCTGCCCGCCCCAGGGCACAGTCAAGATTCATTCTTTGGTTAACTGCTGACATTTATAGAAAGAGGGTGGAGGTTCAGGTGGCACGTTGGGCCACGTAGGGTCTGGGTGGAGTTTGAGGAAATTCCGGCATGAACCGTTGGGAGGGAGCCCTGCAGCATCTGTGTGCTATTACACTATATTATCTTGTCAGAGAAAGAAGATGAGCAAGTGAGGCAGCGGGTTGTGAACGGTGGCAACGGAGCATGTGGAGAAACATAAGCTAAAGGGGAAAAGATGGAGGCAGGAATCAAAGGAGGTAAAGATGTAATTGGAGTGCAGTTAATAGTGCTGACAAGGCTGTTTGCCTATTTTGTCATTGCAAGCTTAGAGGCAGTGGAAAGAGGTGTGTGCGCGCTCTCTTAAAACAGGAGTACAGTTTCGTCGTACACCAACATTCAAACCTGCTGGATCAGAGTTAATTCACTGTCTAAACCTGCAGCAAACACTTTATACGCTTTATATCTTTCAAGCACAGATACATAATCCTCCTAAAAAAACACTTTGATTTACTTTCACATCATCGCTTGCATAGGCCCCCTGATTAAAATAAGTAGAAAATATGAACACAGTGTTGCTCACACAGAGACTTTACTTTGGCAGGCCGCCCAGGTATATTTACAGCTCTAATAGTATATCTGCCAACTCAGAGTTCTCTTTTTTTCCATCAGTTCTAGAGAACTACACCATCCTCGATCAACGGACGGTCCTGTTTGATTTCCTTTTACAAGTTCAGTTGGTGCTAAATACCAAACACCAGCCTGCTCAGGTTGTTCCTGTAGTAGTCCTCAAAATTCATTCAGCTACTTCACCAGCCCCTTGTTCCTCAGTCAGATGGACTCCAACTCTGTTATCCCGAACTGCTTCTACTCAGGAGAGTACCACAACCTGGACGGTGGAGAAGTCATTCAAGCCCAGCTCACCAAGACCACAGAGAAGAAGAAGTGTTGCATGATTTGTTGCACACCTGTTATATGGAAATGTGAGTCTATTTAATCAGTGTTGTTATTCTCGTTCCCTCATTTGTCCCAACTTCACTTCACCCCCAACCAATCACAGCAGATTATGCCGCTGCTACTGCTAACTGTTGTGAATAATAAATGGAACATAGGAAAATGTTCATTTTAATTTTGTGAAGCATATGCAGGGAAACAGGGAAAATGCTTACACATTCTTTATGACTACTAACCAATGATAGGATGTTCTGTTAATCATAAAATCTGAAGAAATTTGTGTCTACGTGCTTCTGCGATCCAATTCACTCAACAACTTTACCACCAAGACTTTCCTCTTTTGCTACAACATCTGCTTTTCAAGCACAGACATGGACCAGGTATCTGTCAAATATCTCCTTTTTTTTTCTTATTTTCTTGAGTGATATTTCTAACGTGAAATCAGGAGAGAAATCCCTCCTCCTTCAACCAGGAGCAAACTGGACAATTTGGTTGTTTGATATTTATCTGGGGGTTATTTAATGTTCCTGAGACTAAAATGTTAATACAAATTTCACAGGATGAGACATATTTCGGTGACATGGCAGGCGTTAATAATAAAGTAAGAGGGGAGGGATCGAATTAAGTCTGTGTGGCCATTAGTTACAGCGAGGGCTGACAAAGACCCTGGCGTTTCGGAGAAAAAACCCCGTTAATCAGCCAGAGTTTCACTCGGCCTCTGATGAAGGGCAGGACGATGTGACAAGCAGAACAGATTGTTCATGGAAAAGGGGGCCACGTGCAAGAGGGGGATTAAATGAAAAGGCCAGGAGAAAAGGTGGGATTACAGAGAAGAGCAAACAGAAAGACTTGCACATTTAGGACTACATATTATTCTTGATTGTAGCCTTAAATTTCAACAGAGAAGCCAAGCAGGAGGAGGTGTGTGTTTGCAAACCACATAAAGGCACTGGGTTGCTTAGTCACACATACACACAGTGTGTTGGAAGAGCTGAATATAGCTTGAAGACGACCAAGTAAAAAGCTTACAGACAGAAATGAAATGGAACCTCTCATATACACTGACTAAAAATTATGGGGAAGATTCTTAGTAAGGTGCTAGGCCACTCCGTTCCACCACAATAGCTTCAATTCCTAACAGCTTTGGATATCTTAAGTCTCCTGAACTACTCGCGAGACAGAATACCATTCTTAAACACTATATTCGCTCAGTCTGTGTTTTGATGATGCTTCCTGTGCTAAATTTCTACCTCAGATGACTAATCAGCAGTGTGCTGCTAGTGTTCCAAATACACCTCCATGAATATATTCTGCCAACTTCCAAATGTAAGCATATCGCCTATCCTTATCAGGGTTACCGTGAGGAAAACTGTTAGTGTGGTGTGTATTGTCACCATAAAAAAGTCCTGTATAAAGAGTTACAATATTGTGTTCAAGGTCAATAGATTTATCACAGTAACTCGGACTATATAGAGCTATTTAAAACTTTCTTACTACCATTTTTTCCATTGACGACACATAGGCATACCAGGACTCTAAATATCATGTTATCTAATTAGGACTTTATAACATACATGACAATAACAGGTTATAACCATTTAAATACATGTACAATGTTCCTGGAAATACTATACTATATTTATATTACTGTAATACTATATACTATATTTATTGCAAAACATTTAAACACGTTTTACTTAATGAAGTGAATCCTACACGTACAATATCCTCATACATGAAAACAATATCAAATAATACTTCTAAGAAATAAAAAATACTGTTACTGAAAATTATGTATATTAAAATAGGTTTTAAACATAGCAAATAACAAAAGCCTGCACTTTGCACTTGTTTGTACTGCACTACAAACTTTTTTGTACTACAAGCACGACGAAAACAAAGTGAATGTATACAAAATACAACACTTTTCTCCTTAAAGTAAATACTGCCCTTAGAGTGAGCTGCTTTGGTGGAGGTTTGCTTCTTGTTTTTAACTTGGTTACAGTAAGTGGATTAGCGAGAATCCTGATTATTGCTTTTGTCCAAGAGCACCAACAGGGGGTCACTAGTGTAGACCCAGCCTATTGGGGCATTTGGCCCTGTTCACATGATAAACGGTGGACAGGACAGCAGAGTTTATCATGCTTCTACCAAGCTGGGGGGTGACTAAGGGCCTGACAACGGCCAACTAATGAACACAGAGGAAAACGTGTAAAACTTCAGGCAGTCAAAAGATGTTTACCTCTTAGGGCTGTTTTTAAAGAATGCAATGCTCCTTAAAAGCCTGAAAATCCTTTTTTAAACAGCATCATACAGATTAAATTGGGCTTAAATTTCAACCTTGACATCCGTTTTTGCTTTGTTTAATGGCTCAGTTCTAAAAAGTTACCACACGCTGCTTTTCAGATGCACTGACATAAAAATCATGCCTCCAACAGCACTGAGCTGAATAAATCATTACTCCATTAACAATTGAGTTACATACCATTGTTAATTAAGCCTTACATGTTTGAGCCTTTAGCTCAAA
Organism: Astatotilapia calliptera; assembly: GCF_964374335.1. NCBI lineage: Eukaryota > Metazoa > Chordata > Actinopteri > Cichliformes > Cichlidae > Astatotilapia > Astatotilapia calliptera. Next base: position 12,434,497 of record NC_137438.1, on the reverse strand, counting down.
GAGATTCCTGTAACAACCTGAACCATAAGTAAATAATGGAGTGTGTATACATGCCATCTCTCAATCAGCAGCTCGCCAAACCCTCTGCTATCTGTAACGAACACGGTAAGTTAAATATTAGCCACTTCTTAAACACACTTACATGGAAATGACAGCCTGCCTGCTAGCACTTCGCTGACAGCTAGCATAGGATAAACCGCAGGGATAAACATGACATTGAGCAAGTGTCCCATAACATTAATGTAAACTACACAGAGGCTCATTATGATCACTTAACCTTCCAAACCAATCGTCTCAAACGATGAAAACGGAATTTAAGGAGCAACTGGGGGCGAAAAGGGAGGGCGGGTAATGAGCCAAACACAGGTCATTATTAGCGCACTTCATGACCTTTAAACTGTGACCTGAAGTTTGAAAAGGACCTCTGAGCTCTGGCCAAAACAAAAGAGAGAGAGCTTGAAGAACACAAAGAGATGCTTTAAAACACTCTACAAAGAAATTCATACATAAGCAAAAATGGTTTAGCATAAATCTTTACCACTTCAAAACAGCAGCGAGGACGGCAAACACTGCGTTTTACTTAAGAGGAAACCCTTTGGATAAAAACCCTCCTTCACACTTCCTGATGTACTTATAAAGACAAGCACGTTTAGCAGGCTTCTTCATGAGCACTCCAGGAGTTTTTAGCAGGCCTCTACTGATCATCCATAAGTCACAAACGTGGTAATAACCTTTATGGACTAGTAGATCTACTCTGAGACAGTTTCTGTGTCGAGTCTGTGTAGAGGCGCAGTTTCTTATTATACCTGCCATCCAACAAGAAAAATCCCTAAAACCCTTTAAAGACAGATAGTGAAACAACAAGCGGAGAAACCAGGAACTAGTCAGCTAAACAGATTTTATTTGGTGTGTTTTAATACATGATGGCATAATCCATTTTTATCCACTTTCTTCCAACCTCTCCAATCCCCTAAGTGGTCCTTGAGCCCAGATTTGAGGCTGTTACACACACAAAAAGCCCACTCGAACAAGGCTACCTTCAATTCACTGTTTGTGGGGCAGGGATAGCTCAGTAGGTAAAGTGGTCGCCCCATGATCGGAAGGTCGGCGGTTCGAATCCACTTAACGGCTACCCTGAGGTACCCCTGAGCAAGGTACCATCCCTACACACTGCTCCCCGGGCGCCTGCTTAGTGGGCTGCCCACTGCTTCACTGAGTGAATGGGTCAAATGCAGAGAAAAACAAGTAATTTCCCCATGGGGATCAATAAAGTATCCATTATTATTATTATTATTTTCTACATTTCTCTGTGCTGCACTTTGCTTACTGTTTATGAGCACCAACATGTTTTAGCTTGATGCAGTGCTGTTGAGTCTCTGGCTACAAAGCAAGGAATTGATGACATTTTTCAGAAACATATTATCTGTTTGTGTATTAGGTCTTTTTCTCAGTTTTGCAGAGCATATTTAAAATAGAATCAGATCGACTAATCTGATAATAGGATTCCAGGAATGAATAAGTGAAGGCTACCGTCATTTCACATTTCTTCAGCTTAAAGGACACTTCTTATGTTAACTTTCAACATCATATGTTTTTTTATTTTTCTTCGAACCCCTTTTTTTTTTTACCTTTTACTAATGGGGGTCTCTTCTTTTACCTCTTTTCACTCTCTGCATTCTTACACGACTTTGTATTTAATCATTATTAATATCTGGATCTCTTCCACGGTGTGTCTTTGTCTTGTGTTCTAAACTGTGATTCAGTTCACTGGGAGGTTTGAATGCGACGGGCTGTTTCCACTGACCTGACATGTCCGTGTTATTTCCCCAGCATTACTCTTCAGAGAGTTATTCAGCGTGGTTAGCCACTCACACATATTAAACATAAAGCCATTGATCTACTGTTGCTGCGGTGAGGACGAACAGTATGTAGGCATGTATGGAAAATACCAGCCAGGTTTACAGAGATCTCACCAAACTGGCTGTTTTTCCCGGTTTAATTTTCGACCTCATTAACTGCGGCTCAGTGTAGATTTCACACTAAATGCCGGCTCTTTTTCTACTGTAAATTTTTTAATGTACATATTCAAACACTTTTCAGAGAGCTTTACCATAAATTAGTTACTCTACAACTTTCTACATGCCATTTACCTCTGTAAATACAATCACACTGCACTGTTCACAAGAATCTGTCAGTTTTGACATTCTGTAGTATATCAGCAAGAAGCTGCAGAGTATCATGTAAAGCAATCATCACAATGCAAAAAGAAGATTCAATACAAATAAGTCACACAACAGATGAGTGTTTGAAGGTCCTTCATAATGCAAGACATCACTTCTTAGAAAGTCCATTTATTAATTCAAGCGGATTACATGAACAGAGCCAAAGCTTCTTTACTTCATTAAAGTCAATCAAATAAAGCAGGTCAGCTCCAGCTGCCAGTAATTAAAAGACTTTTTTTCCTGATGGAGAAAGGCTGTCACTTTTACCAATAATGCTCACCTGTCAGCACTACTAACTTTCTGCTTCATTAGTTGTCCCCTTTCTGTGGTTGAAGCAGTTAATTCTCTCCTTGTGAGGACTTGAAATATGAACACTGTTCATATTTTCTGTCTGAAGGGAAATAAGCTGAGGCAGGTGTACACAACAGACATAAACTATACATGTTTGCACACAGTCGATAGAAAGTCTAAGGCAAAGGTACAAGCAACTGTACAATTACTTCACTGGGCCACTTAGCATAGCTGTCTCCGTGATAATAACTGGCTCTCCGTGATAATTACAGTTTGGTCACATTAATGTGATGTTGTATCAGGTCCTCAAGCACAGTGTGAAGCTGGATGAATTAAGTCACGGTTCAGGGATATTTAATCATTTCAATTCTATAACTTCTTTGCTGGGCGGCACAAGAAGGTTATAGGTTCATATCTACTGAACAAAAGACACATTTACAGAAGAATACAGCCATTCTTTGGTTGCCATTTCAGTGTTTCCTCTTTAAATTAAATAAGAAGTTAATTACTGTACTGTATTAACTGAGTTTCTGGTCTTTCTTGGAACTGTCGCACGATATTTGTTTAGTCACATTTCGCTTATTCTTTGCACTGCGTGCTTAAGGTGATACTACATTTAATGTACAGTATCCCTCCCTTAGTTAATTATCACAGCTTCCTCCTTCCTCGTGCCACACGGTTAAGGGAGTGCTACTGTATTTAATGTAAGCACTGTTAAGACAAACACTGGCCAGACCAAATTATTCCCTACGGGAGTCTGTTCTATGGTGGCCTATTTCTAGCTGAACTTTGTACTGTGTTCGGTCACACAAACATCAGGAAATCAAAACCACGGTGATCAAAAGTCTCTGAAATGAGCTGAAAATAATCATCACAAAACTGCTACATGATTCAAACGTAAACATCTTTATTCCCACGAGTCTTTGGGCTCGCAAGAAGGAACAACTAATTTTAATAGAGCACAAAACTGTTCAGTACTGTAAATATTTCCTCTCAGTGCCTAACTGTATTCACAAAGATTGCACATTACTGTTCAAAACCTCCATCCAATTTCTGCAGTGGACAGTTTGTGCAAAGCTTTACGACAGTTCGCTAAAATGCTAACTAAAACCCAGACTAATAAACTTGCACTGTGCTTTCCAGCCACCAGCTAATTGGTGCACCGAGCGAACACAAAGGTCCTGGTTCAGCCTGACAGCCAGAGGAACTGACAAAGCATTTCCATTTCTGTCTTTTACGCACTCCAGCTCCACCGCTGTGCTCTTTCAGCCCTCACAAATGTCTCGTCAGACACATCTAATCTTCTCATCCCATGCTGCTCAGTCTTCCTACAGTCAGTTAACCCAGCAAAGGGCGATTAATGAGAAATTAATCTCTTTAATTCACTGCAAAGGTCTTCTCTTCTTTTAACCAGATAAGCTGCTGCTGCACTTTTCCAGATTATGATAATAATAAAATTAATTTATGAAGACCAGCATGTAATACAGGATCCTCATCTCTGACTGGTCTGTAGCTGACAGGGAGAAAAAAGGCAAAATAAGACAAGAATGCATTTAGGTGGATTTTATTTTATAGCTCTTTCAATCTGTATATGCAAGTCTATCTTTTCACTAACAGAAGAAAGGAAAAAATGTGACATGATCCTCATTTCAGCTTTAACAAAACAGGTGGAGAAAAAAATCTTTATTAAAATATATCTTTGTCATTTGATGATTCACTATATAACTGCAAAACAGACCCTGAGTTCCAAAAAAAAGGAAAAAAGTTCATAAATGCATTAGTAACTTTTTCAACATTACATTTCTTTCAGCTGGGAAGTTTCACTAAGTGAAGTGAAAACTGCTCTTCCCATCTGTTAAGTGTTTTTCTCCATTCATTTCTGGAGAGATCATTAATCATTCAATAGCAACGTGCAACACAGTGGGTGTGTTTACTCGTGTGTGTTTTTATGTGTGCGTGTGTGTGTGTAACAAAACGTCAAATCCTGCCGGTTTTTGCGTTCGGCTCCATTCTAGGTGCCTATTTCCTGCTCTGCACTGTTGTCTGTTTGTTATCAGCTACCAGCTTACAGGTGACTCATGCACACAATGAACAATGAAACCATACATCAACCGGTTGCCAGGCAGCGTCCAAAACTTTGACTGACTCTGCAGAAATGGAGTCTGATAGTAACCTTGCAAGAAAAACACAAGCTGCAGGAAAGCATCATTTTGACTAACTTTCACAAATTTCACAAGCTGCCGGTGTTACACGAACATTTCAATTAGAAACAAAACATGAGTGCCGGTAACAGTCAGCTTTGTTTGGTAGCTGTCATATAAAAGACAAACCAGTTACTGTAATTGTGGCAGGGAAATAGGAAGTTGTGTTCACATCTTTTATGATTATTCATCACACTACTGCATTTCAACACCACAGAACTTGGAACCTTGGGAAAAACTAGCATGTTATCTTTTGTCTAGGCATTGTTCTGATTCCACTTTTATGTTGCTGTTCAGGGAGCAGAGAGTAGAAGCATCCAATCTGTGCATTTGCTGTGCTTTGTCAACAATCGCTTCCCCCGGAACTTTCTTCAGCTGCTCAACAGTAACAGCCTGGGAAGCGAGGGGAAAGTTGATCAATTCCATAATGAAAAGCTCTGTTTTGATGTGGTACAAATGAAACGCACAACACTGATTTTTATTTTTATTTTCTGTACAATTAAACTGAAGAAGGACCAAACATTTTCAGGGATAGATAATATACGTCAAGAATCAAGAATAAACACTGTAGGCTGCAAGAATGTTGCTTGATGCCCAGTTGTAGTCCTTAATCCACAGTGAACTGGTTTTATGGGGCAACTCTAACTGCAAGGATAAATAAAGGACAGCGCCTCTATAGCTCCCTTTGTTGTTTCTTTCTAAGTGAAACTAACGGCAAAGACGCATGATTGTCTCTGCCAGTCATAAACCTGCTGAAGATTACAGTGTTTCTACTTTCGGTGATTTCTTTTCCTACTTAAAAAGTCCAGATTTTGCATAAGGTGTAAGCGTGTACTAATCAGTAAATGAATGCCCTAAAAGTAATTAAACAAACCAATCATTTCTGCATTTACCAAAACATACTGGGGCATTCCAGTGCAGTTTTCTTACATAATCACTGAGTGGAGACTGCTTCGGCATACTGGTAACCCAACTCAAACAAAATGCCTTCAGAGTGACTCCTGCAGCGCCCCGATCCCCAACGTGATCTCCATTCCAAGTTTGATACCTGTGGTTTCCCTCCATTGTGTTGTCCAGCCAGTGTCAAACCATTTTCACACCGGAGGAGCCAAACCAATGCTCGTTTTCTTGCCAACAACAACAGCTGCCATGGCAGCATTCCGGGAGGTCCACTTTTTAGGAGCAGGTCACTTCTTTGTTAAAGGGCCAACGAGAGGGGTTTTTTTTTCAACTCTGCTCAAAGGTTGAGCAACTTGCTGAAATGAGCCAATGGCAGAGCAAAACTGAAGTCTGTTAATGAGGGAAAAGTGTCAGCATTTTAAAATAAAATGTCAGCATGTGTGTGGGGGGCACAATTTTCTTTAAAACCACAAGATTATAAATAGGGACAGAACTAACACTTCGTTTCCACCTACAAGTTCAGCACCAGTCCCCGAAAACATCAACACCTCCAACAACCTACATCAGCTTGCCGCAATATGATTGGCAGACACATTGATTAAGATGAAGCCTTCTTTTTGGGAGTGAAAAAGCTGTAAATCTTGGATTTACACAGCAGAAAGAGGGGGGGAGAGAGGGGGTAAGAGTCACACTCCAGTGCACCGCTTCAAAGGAAACTTCAAAACACTGATGGAGCACATGGGAGACCAAACCTCCCACCAGGCAAGACATGTCAAAGACACTCAAAGGGCTCCACGTTTAAACTCCAAGGTGTGTTCACACAAAACTAATGCTATATAACAACACTGTGGCCTTCTCCAAGTCAGTTTTACATGGCCTCACATGGTAATCTGACATGTGATTTAAGCATTATATGTAAAATTGATATTTAAAAATCCAACTGAGTCTGTCTCTGAATTAAATGAGTACAAATATTAGAGGAAGCATAATTGCAGTGCTCATTATTAGAAGTAATAACTAAGCTATAAGCCTATAATAAGCTAAAGTTACGTTCAGGGTCCAGTTCAATAGCATTGCGCTCTTCCATCATAATTAGCTTCGCAATGCCGAAAAGTAAACAGATTTTAAAAGAAAAAGAAAAAACCGTGGACAACGTGGAGTCGTGTCCTATCAAATGATGTGGAAAAGGAAAAATATGACAAAATGCAAGATTTTAAACGGCGTCCTGTCAGGCTCCCTTCCACTCACCCGTATTCTTCTCATCGCTGCCACAATCTCCACTCGGCTGCTCGGCCGCGCCACATCCAGACTGCCAATGTACTAAAATATGACAGGTACAGCACATTAGTGAAAAAGGAAGCTGACTTTCCTTTAATTTCAAACACAAGTTCCTACAGTAAGGTAATAATCAGCCCAGCTTTGGGCAACTTTTACCTCTTGACAAGCTGACAACTTAAGTTTACTGCGTGAGCACAAAACAAATTCTCGGGAGACCCAAGAGTCTTATGCCAGTTACCTGTTTTGTTTACGGTATATACGAGTTAAACAAGGCGCTATTCAGGCACAGGTTAGTTAACGAAGAAGACTCGGTAACATAATAAAATATAAATGAAGTGCTGCGCTAACCACTTCAAAGTTACTTGGAAACTCACCTTTGCCTCGAAGTTGATCCCATGCTGGAATGCTTCCTCGTTGTGCAATGGGATCCTCAGATCGTGCCCATCATCTACGAGGTTGTACTTGGTTTTCCCAGGCATTTTGTTTCATCCAAATATTCCTACTCCACGGTGCCAATAGGATATATGCGGGAACAGCTCGGTTTACCGGGGATAAATCCAAGAAAAGCAATTCCAAATCCGATCAGTGAATGTTCTCCATAGCGGCAAAGCGTCCCGACGCTACCACACCGCCGTCAACAGCGGCCACAACTTCACCGGCGCTCCGGGAAACTGCCGGCCCGCTAACGGTCACCGCTACGGCTTTAACGACACACGCAGGCCGACACAAACAGCGTCATGCGGGGACAGATGTGTTTTCCCGACTTTTCCTGTGGCGAGTGTGGAAGTTCGTCGGGTCCTGCCTCCGGTTCAGGACTCCCCCCACCCCGCCGCCCTCATGGAGGAAAGGTGTGATTGGAGGAGTCCGGGGATCCCGCCTGTTTCCATTGGAGCAGAGACGCGCCGTGGCCATGAGGAGGAGTGGCTGAAACTCTCGTACCTGCCCCCTCCACCCCACAACCTGCCCCCCTCCCTGTTTACACACACACACACACACACACACACACACTATAATGGAAATAACCTGAATGACACCTATGCAAGTGGCGTGTATATTTACAGGTGTTTACTGTAAACGCTGGCTTTGGTCAGCAGTAAAATAACCTGTATGTAAACGCACTGCCTGGAGACTGATGCAAAACGATGTCCTTCAATTAGCAAAAAAGTAAATTAATTAAAAAATGTTGAATTTCATCTCTTGTGATGTTATTTAACATTTTTGGAGAGATATTGTGAAGAAGAGATAGCACGCCTTGCTTTTGATCTTTTTGCCATTAAAATAAGAAACACAGCCTTACAGGTGTAGCAAGAACACAACTGGGATTTTGAATTAAACAAAAAGGACAAGGCTACCAACTAGTGGCCACATCTGCTAACACCTAGTGGGAAGCTACTACATAAACGTGCAAGTTAAATATATTGTGATTTTTTTTAAAAGCACACCGTACTTTTATAAATATTTTTATGAATATTTTTTTTTAAAAAAGGAACCGTCACAATAAAACATGATTTTTTAATGTTATACTCATATTAACATCAGGAACTTATAACATGTTATTTAAAAATTACAGTAGGCGTCTAAGTTTTTATTTAAGAAAAATAGAAAAACCTCACTTAGTAGTTTGTTATAATTGTTTACATCTTCTATTCAGAGTCTTTCTGAATAAATTTAATTGAACTTTTTACATTTTATTTTATCTATTATTCTGATGTCTTTTTCTCAACACATCATTTTGAAACCTTTAAATATTACAGGCTTCAGTATTGGGAAAAGGAATTATGATACACTATTCTAGATGTTTGCATTGCATTGTTTTGTCTCACTCCAAAAACTCAAAATCTTACCAAGTATATTTGTCTTATTTCTATTCAACTTAAAACACTTAAAATAAGACAAAATCAGCTGCAGAGCAACATTTCAGTGATATATAGGGACGTAAGTGTAATGAGATAATTTTGACTAGAAATAAGACAAATATACTTTTTTAAAAAGTTTTTGCAGCGCTTTATTTCAGATTTGTCACACCCCTATAAAAACATACATCAACAGAAAAGAGACCTTTAAAAAAAGTCTGACTTTAAACCCCTGCACAATCCAGAAAAAGGAAGCCGTAGTCTAGTTAGCAATTTTATCAGTACAATAATAATAGGCTGCTGTTGCTGATAATTAAAGGGAGATCTTGCGCACTCAGACACTCATGGACAGCCATCCACACATTGTGTTCAAGCAGCTGGAATAACAGTATCTCCAGGAAAACAGACCTATGTGGTCAGTAGACAGGGTAGTGTTCATACTTAATGCAGTTGTCATGTTGATGCACACACCATCTGCGTCACCCTAGGAGTTAAAGATGCATCACTTCCCACAAGGTGGTCCCAGGCGGGTAGGGGTGGGGAAGTGGAGCAGCACAAATTCACATTCACGCCACCTCTGTGGAAATTTCCAAAGTGCTGCTGCTGCTGCTAATAGGGCTTGTAGCAGTGTGGTATGATTTACTCCAAACTGCCATCTCCCAAATTCCCACCTGCTTTCTTAATTATCATCGTGTTTCAGCGTGCAGTTAAATTAGAACATCATTCTCATACATCAAAATTAACTCCTCCGTTTAGCAACTGAGCACTTCCTAAATGCTGTGGAGGTGGATTACCTTCAAACCAAATCACGTAATTACAGAGAACATTAGCTGGCCTCTCAGCTTTAAATGAACAAACACACATGAAGCCCTTATAACAGCTCACTGATATAACTATCAGTGAGCTTCTTTTTATTCTGCCTGGAGTATTTTGACAGGTATCTCCATAAAAGACGGCTGTATTACACCAATCCTTCAGCCCTTGTGGTCATGGCCACCTTGCCCTCGCGGCAGCTATTTGGCAGACATGAACAGCTGCTGTCTGTGCATGAGGAATTTATGCTCAGTACAACCAGTTACCCACTTAGGGACCCCATGTGTTCTTAAGGCTCTTTAAAAAAGGATAGAGAACAATTTAATCCTTGCCAGGTCACCAGCTTCATATTGATCTGTTGATTAGGGATGCGGCATCATAAGCACACGCTCCCTGCATGAACTAGGTCTTGAATACTGTTCACACAAACAGCATGGGTCCACATAGAGGACAAAAGGCAACATGCAAGGTTGTCACAGTCACATATTTGTGCCCTTGTAGGGAAATCTTTAACCTTCAGTGACAGTTATGTTGTTAACCTAAAGGTGAAAAAATATACAAGTTTTTTTTTTGAAGAAATATGTATTCTACATTTGGAAATAGACTAGCATTTGTATGGATGTTTTTTCAGGGTTACTACAGCCACTTCAAGCTTTAAATATGTCACCTATCTCACATCTACTGCCTAACGTGGATGTCTTTGGAGTGAACTAGAGCAGTCAAACAAATTCCACCAGTCATGGGGAAATTGAAGTTAACAGTAACCACATACACATCAGATATATACTGATATATAAGAAAGGAGGAAATAATAAGTCCTTTAAATCTGAAGGAAAATTATTTAAGACCTGAAACAGATTATTTCCTGATACTACATCTTGAATCTAGGATAAACACTAAAAATGCAAGTTTTTTGCTAAAAAACACATTCATATCTTTTTGGCCAATTCATTTTATTCTGGCACAGGTATTTATTTGGGCATTATAATATAGCTCCTGCCCTTCTAACACTCTAAACATTGCTGTGATAGCCTCTAAATACACACTGTGTCATTTTAAGTGGATCTTCTACTAAGTAAGGTTTACTTATAAAGTGCTTTTAAAGAACAAAATTCACAAAGTGCTTTACAATTTAATATTTTCAAATAATTTTTGCAAATATGGCCTGTCCCTGTGGTAAAAGAAGATGGCGTGCGCATCAACAGTTGAAGTTGATGTGTTTCTCTTAACCCATTCCTGCACTGCACTTGCTTACAGTAAAGTAATCAGGCAATCAGGACATGATGGCCAAGACCCTGTGGCATGAGCTGCAAACTGGCCCGGGTCTGTGTCACACTATACATACAGATATTGTCTGTATGTATTGTATGTATACTTTTAAGGTGCCTTTTCAATACCCCATCATGTTACTGATCTGTTGTCAATTAATGTAATTTGTTGCAAAATGTTACTCCAGTGGTTTCTTTTTATTAACACTTACTTTTCCAGTTTTTTTGTTGTTCCTTTTCAAAAAATTGTGAGATGTGTTGCATGCCCAACTCCTGTCCTAATGTCTTTGGAAGTGGGATTCTACGATGATCATAAAATGTATGTTACCCTTTAACCACCCAAGATTTGAGAGCAACAACACAAAGAAATCAAGGACTGCATTAATAGTTAAAGATACTTTTCTGCAATTGTAGCCCTTGGCGCTATGGTGGTGGTTACAGTGAATGGGCACAAATGATAGAAGGTGGCTTCTTGAAGTAAACGTGAATTTACCAAGTCAAGTATCAGGGATTAATTAGTCTAGGTAAATGCTATGCTGGTTACATTGGATTGGAGGATAAACTGTGTTTTTGAGACTGCCCCATTTTCACAGACCACCTTTAAATCATAAAGGGGGGAAATAAATAAATACAAGAAAGGTGAGGTGGTATTTTCCATTAGTTTCAGGTGGCTGAGGCATGAACATATTTAGGAATTCCACTCATACCACTTCATCATATCTATTTTGCTTTCCCATGAGGAAGGACCTTGTCTGAGACTATTTACCACAACATTCATCCACACTAAGCTGGTATTCTAAAAGATGCTCACTTCAGTAGCTTTATCTTAACTCATCAGTTTAGTTTTTAGTGTGAATCAGAGCCCTGTTGTTCTTTTGGTACCAACATCATGCATTGTTAAGGTCAGCAGGAGCTTTGAACCTGGGATATCTTTTGTCTTAGCCACAAGCAACAAGAAAAACACAGACACGGTAGGTTTAAAAGACAGTCCCCACACAACACACACACATGCATGCATGCACAGCCTTACACATCTTGAGGGCCTTTTAAGCTAAATTAATAATGGAGATCTTTAAAGAATGTGGGCCACACAACAAAGAAGACAGACAAGAAGGGAAGCAGCGGGACAGCTAATGACATTTACAATTGTGCCTGAAGCTGTGTAGCAACATGCAGTATTAAAAGCTGTCTTCACTTCACACTTGGGGGTAGATTAGTACAGATATAATCTGCCTCTGTTACAGCATCCAAGCACATAAAAGGCTTATACAACCCAGTGTTAATTATGTAGCAGGCTTGGACGTGCAATTAAATGTAAGTCTTTGCTGTGCTTGTTTGTAAAAGTGAGTGAAGTCACATAGATGGTAAAAAAAGAGGATCAACTGAAAGATATGTTTGAAGAGATAAATTAGTCTTACAGTCACTCCAGTTTGTAATTTTGATTCTCATAACAACCACCGTTGATTTTATTGCAGTGTTTGTTTTAATGGTGTTTTTGACACTCATGCCAAATATCTGCAACACTGTCATGTAGCTCATATATTGTGGTTTACAGAGGAATTTAAAAGCTGTATCATTCATCACTTTTAGGATCAACCCAAACTGATGTGTCTATAGCAAGCACCAACATCCAAGGCTGAAGAATGAGGCCAAATGGGGAACAGCCAAATACAGAGTGATTTCTGAAGTAGCCACTCGAAGCTGGCTCCAAAAGTGTTTCAGTGATGTAGACTGTATATAAACGATGGATATAGATGATGATTCACCTGATAGTTTTAAAATACACATTTAGAAGCTTCAATGTACCATTCTACCATTTGTTTGAGTTTTCTTTGGCTATATTTATTTGTTTTAAGCCAGAAGGAGATTTAGGTTAAGTTAGTTAAGTTACAAGGTAACACTAGCAAGCTTGGGTAGCAAGATACATTACATATATTTGCTTACTAGTATTAAGTAATAAATAAATGCTAAATAATTATTGGAATTTTATTCACCTAAACTGATGCAGAGATTTTCTTTTTGACCATGCTGTAAAAAACAGCAAGCCATATTTTTTTTTTATGACAGAAATCCATTAAAAGAGAAATACAATCAAGAATACTGCAAAAAGGTCCAATCACACCAAGAAGGGGGCGTAAAGGCTACAGACACAGACTGGATACAACTGCTTATTTCCAAAAAAGAAAAACCCAGATGGCGTCCAAAATTCTACTGTTGAGGTTTCAAATTGCTATGGCCAGAAAGCAACGGGTAGCCATTTTTATATACAGTCTATGACCAACAGTTAGTTTGCTTTTTGGTGAGACTGTGGCTACTTTGGCACATTTGCTTTGAAGTAAATGCTCAGCTTGATGCTAGCATTTACTAACATTAAAATGTCAGCATCATACTTGCAAATGAAGATGCAGATATTTTGACCTCTTGAGAATATACTTTAGGTATACAGTATACATTTTACAATATAAAAATTTTAATATTGCATACTTTCTATATATAACCACTGTGAAAGCGTTGCAACTACTTTCACTTTAAATTCTGACTACACCCACACATAAGCTACATAAGCTACAAAGCACTTGTTTTTACTTCATTTATTATTTTCTATGCTATTTTCCATGCTCAGGGTTAGGTTTATTCTTTATTTTAGTTAATTGTTATTTAGTGGTGTGAAGGGAACCTGCAAAGTAAGAATTTCATTACTCTGCGTAACCACTTGTGTTTTGCAGTGTGACAATAAACTTCTTGAATCTTGAATCTTAGGTATAACTGAGCAATTGTGAAAAGTCCTGTAATTCATCCTGGAGATGGCATGAATAAACATTTACAATACTTAATGCTAATCCGTGATATATTGTAAAAACATGGGTGAGACTTCAAGTTTCCCATGGTGCTACTAGGAGAAAAAGTCAGGTAGTTTTCTGAGCACTATAAATATTCAAATGCAATTTTATGGCAGTTTAGTTAGATTTCAGCCCCTGCAGCCAGTTTGGAAGCACAAAAGTGCAGCAGTTAATCCAGTAGCATAAAGGGAAAAAAGAGAAAACTCTGAAGTTATCTTTTAGGATTACTGGACAAACTGTCCAGTGTGAACTCGTTGAAGTGAAAAGAGAGATAAGGCTGACACCATGTGGACACATCGTAAAGTGTGTAACACTGGATTGGTTAACATAAATAAGAGGAGAATTAGCTCAGTTTCCTTGTCTTCTATTAAGAAGAAACCAGTAGTTTTGAATAGTATGGCTTGTTATTTCCAGTGTGATTTTTGCATCTCATACATCTTTTTAATGTGTTAGAAAACACAATTTATGTAGGCTGTTGATGTCTGTTTTAACACAACTGTCAACACAGATGTGGTAGCAAAGCATTTGACAGATAAAAATAACCACATGTTGTTCTTGGCAGCCAGAAGCCTCTTTTATAAATGAGTATATCAATTTGTATTTCTACATGAGATGGCAGTCTGCCAGGTTTATTCTTCTCCTGAACCGGCCTACATTCTGTCACAGTGCACACTGTGTGCTTCCGCCTTAACGGCACACGAAACTTTCACCACAGATGACTGCAGTGCTCTCCTGTTGTGGGCATCACGAGTCAGCCAAGAGCCTAAAACTGTCTAAAAAGAAAGAATTTGCTGTCTGATATGACAGCAGAGAAGAAAACTTTTTTAAAGGTTGTATTAGTTACAATACATTTGTAAACTGATTGTGTATGTGTGTGTAATGGTACATACACACACACACACACACACACACACACACCGAAGAAAGTGTTATATTCATAGATAAACAGCTGATGATGACGATGATTACATTACGTTTTACTTTTTCGTAAAACAAAGCCATATATAGACATACACATATGCGCACATACTACGTGTACACACACACATATATATTCATAGACATACACACGTATGTGCTCAAACAAAATCTCACGTGAAGTAAGAACTCAATCACATGGAAATGGAGTAGGCGGAAATATGTACACACTTATTGCAGCCACTCTATCTATTCACTGTGTTCGTGTCATCCCTACTGGTATGTACTCGCTATACAAAAAAGAGAGAAAAAAGTTACAAAAACCTACGTATAGAGATATAATTATTGGTAATATCTATACGACCAGTAATGGATTTCATACTCTTACAAAAGCACTTTGGCAAAAACTGCCGTGACCCGGATTCGAACCGGGGTTGCTGCGGCCACAACGCAGAGTACTAACCACTATACGATCACGGCGAGCTGTCCTCAGTACGCCAATTTAACCTGGAATATTTGATCCCATAGACGTCACCAGCCCCCCCAACGGAATGGCCTGAGATACCGCCGATCGGTCTGGGAAGTGCTGAGGGTTGGTGTATTTCTAATGCATTTCAGAGCTAGATATTATTTGTGCTATGGGCTCTCCAACATGTGTTCAAAAGCTTAAGTAGCTAATGCTTTTGTAGATGCAGATTATTGGTTTTAAATACAACTCTGCTGCTAAATGTTTCAATGTATATTACTCATTAATGGATCGTAATAATGATCTAGTAGGCTAATATAAAGTATACAATTTTGAAATATGCATAATGAATATAATTAATTGTCAAAACCATGAGAATTCCCAATTTTTATGTAGTACTATGGGATTTAGAACACAAGAATTTTACATTAGAGCAGGCAGGATATCGCGAGTTACCGCGAGATACCAACATTCCTGACTTGCTTACTGTGTTTCAGAGAAAGGGATGATAAATATGGAAACAAAAGTTTTGTCTCTGTGTTTTTGGACCAACAGCAAATCTTTCTGTCTTGTCTCTGTTCAGCACCAATAGATATCACATTTCACCTCTACAGGTTTCTTATCTTGAAACGAAATGCCCCTTTTGCCGCCAGGGTTTCTGATTTCAAACTTATTCTCATGAGCCACGTGTGAAGCCTCTGTGAGAAGAGAGAAAACAAGCAGAGCTGATTCTGCATTTCCAACTTGGGAGCTTAATGTCTGGAGAAAGTAGTTATGCCGTGGCCCGGATTCGAACCGGGGTTGCTGCGGCCACAACGCAGAGTACTAACCACTATACGACCACGGCAAGTTGTCCTTGAGAGTGTAGGTTTTATCTGGAATATCTGATCCTGCAGACGTCATGCACACCCTCCCTCCTCTCCCCCCAATGGAATGGCCTTAAATACTGCCGATCTGTCTGGGAAGTGCTGAGGGTTGGTGTATTTCTAATTCATTTCAGAGCTAGCTATTTTGTGTGCTTTGGGCTCTCCAACATGTATTCAAAAGCTTAAGTCTGCAGATCTAAAACTGGTAATGGAAACAAAAAAAACATCTATCATTTAGATATGACGAGAGCCAATCAAAAACGTGATAGCCTCTTGATAAGTTTGTTAACTTATGCTGTTTAGCCTACAAATAGGCTAAACTGGCCAAATCAACAAATAATGAGGTCATACATACCCCCCTGCAAAATAATAAAGTAAAATAAATAAATAAAACAACCCCCCCAAAAGTAATATGTAGCTTAAAATGAGAAGAGTTACTTTTTAAAAATAAAATGTGTCCAAGAAGTTGCTACAGTGGGGTCATTATTTGATTAGGTAAAGTACCGATTTGCTAAACTGATAGAAATAAATTATACAACTTCCAGCTGTGATAAATACTTTATTTAAATGATCAATGAACAGTAAAGACAGATTTTTTTTCTGTATTAATTGCAAGGTTTTAGTTACCATTTCTTGTCTTGAACTAATTGCAATACGGTTAAAAGCAATCTCTGGACTGAGTACTGAAGGTTCAACCAATCAGAGCCTGAGATTCCGTAAACCCAGATTGTGTCTGCGGGGTCCGGGGCAGGAGCTGCCTGCTGGTGAAGCTCTGGGAGAGGCAGGCTGATTCACCACAGTCCCAAGGTTCTGAGACACAGAGAGTGTAATGTCTGGGCTGGGTGAGTCTGAGTGGAGGTGCTCATGGGGATGCAGGTGAGTGTGGTTATGCTGCTGGTGTTCAGTGTGCACACTGCCTGCTTTTGCGTGAGCCTGCGCCTCCACAGAGGAAGCCTGAAAACGGAAGATAGTCAAGAGAGCGGTGGTGCTCAGCAATGAAGCATTTGTCAACATTTTCGAACTGTGTTTTAAAAACCCTTTAACAATCAAAATATCAGAAGTGCAGTGATAGACTGTGAAGATTTGTGAACTTTTTTTTATTTTTTATTTTATTTTTTTTAAAGTTCACAAATTTGTGATTTGTGAACTTTTTTTTATAATTTAAGTCTTGTGTTGTTCAAACAAGTACCTGAGGTTCATAGATCTCACATTTCACCTCTACAGGTTTCTTATCTTGAATCAAGCCATCCCTTTTGCCACCAGGGTTTCTGATTTCAAACTGATCCTCACGAGCCACATGTGAGCCCGAACAGAAGCCTCTGTGCTGAGAAGAGAGAAAACAAGGAGAGCTGAGCCTGCATTTACAGCTTGGGGGATTTTTGTTTGGAGCCAGTGGAGATTGGATGCAGTACACAGAGCACATCAAAGGTGAGACCAGGCACATGAACATAGGTTTAAACATGATAAATTAACCACAGAGTCTTAAGACAAATATTATAATTATAAATTGAGTGTAAGGTGCATTACTGGTCTTTAAGATATCTATGCGTATTCTTTCATCACTGTCAGAGGAGTTTCACATTCAACAGCAGATTATTGGCAGTTTTTCAGCTTCAGCCTGGTAGCAGTCCAGTTTTATGAACATATGGTGAGTAAACAGAGCATTATTTTCTCATTACTTACAGCAAACTGACAGTCCATAGGTGTGCAGCGGCTCAGTTCACTGACATCTGTTTCCCTTGAACAAACTGTCTCCACTATAGTGAATTCCACAAAGTAGGACGGACCAACAACCCACTGAAAAATATATTTATGAAAGCCTAGTTTAGGACAGAGGTAGGTCAAAATAAGCGAACTATGACCAAAACTAGTCAGATAAAATTGCTAAGAGCTTTACATTAGGTCTAGTCTTTTGAAAAGAATAGAAAACTAAAAGTACTTGCTTAGAAGAAATCACACATAAGCTTAATTTGTATTCAACCTGTTTCTTTACTGACTCTCTGCCTGCGTTTGGTTTCTTTTTCTTTTTCATTTCTTTTTCTGTCCGAACCTGTGAACTGGCTTTCGTTATGTTCTCCAGAGTAAAGTAGTTGGCCAGGCGGCTCTCCTCATTGAACCTCTGCAGGCAGAGATTGGCCGTCTCTTTGACAATGGGCTCATTCAGATTTTCGGCCGTGGGACAGTCTGGGCACGTGTCCACCACTGCAGTAGCTGGAACTGAACACAAGGATCAAGAGGTTCAAAGGTCAAAACAAAATTCTGAAGCCTGAGGGTCATCCTGTCTCAATCAATCAACTCATTTGTCACTTCTAGGCTTGACTATTGTATTTAGGTTCTTCTAAAATCTCTATGAAAATACATGATTTATCCAGAATGCCACAGCAAGACAAGATAGAGAAACGGAATTACTTCACTAGTGAGTACACACTGTTAACCCTTGTGTGGTGGATGGCATTGTTCTCAAACAACAATTTCCTACTCTGAGCACACAAAGCACTTTTTAAATACAAGCCATATTTGCCAAAGCACTTTTATGCCCAATTGATCTAACATTAATACACATTCCTTCACAGGGAGCAACTTCGGATTGGCACACAGTACTGAACCAGCCAGGGCTCAAACCACCAACCCTCGAATTATTAGAGGATCATGTTATTAGAGCAGCTATGCTTGTAGGTTTGTTGGACCCTTGCTTTGTTTTTTTTTTTTTTAATTTGTAATTATAGCAACCATAGAAATTGAACCCTTAATAGATGTTTACTTTATCCCTATGTCAACCAAGACAGACCACATCCATGTTTCATATGGGTTATTTACCTCTGTTAGAGCCAATTTCTTAATAAAAGTGAGATTTACTAAAATTTAATAGAAAAAGAAAAATCTGTCATTATCAAGATATGGGTCGAGTTTTTTATTTTTTTTTATTTTTTTTTAAGCAAAGTTTATTATCACTACTGATGTTTATTTCTTGGAACTTGAAATTGATGAGATTCTTGTGAGTCTATAGTTCAGCCCTCAGAAATGCATCTGCCCGTTCTGGTTTACTAGTGATGGGAATTCCGGCTCTTTGTAGAGAGCCGGCCCTTTCGGCTCCCACCCGGCTTTTCAGGTTGTTTTGTTGCTTTAATTAATTTATTATCAACAACAATATAAAATTGTTGTCATAAAATGCAAACAACAACACAATAACATATAAATGAATATGCAAAACAAAAGAAAATGCACATTCTCTGTCATATAGGCCTGGGATGATTTTTTGGGAGAGGGTTTTCCTGGTTGGAATTGCATACACAGGATTCAGTGCATGAATATTCTTTCTGAATCCTTTAACATCCACAACTGGAAATGGTTGAAAATCAAGTGCAGTCATTTTTGCCAGGTCTTTATCAATTGAGTTCTGTCTTGTGGTGAACCACTGGAGGGCTCCACTCACACCCAGTTCCTTCCATTGCACTGATGGGTGGACAGTTCTCAGCCGCCTGCGCAGGTTGTTTGTGGAGCCGGCTCTATATGATATCCTTCTCTTGCAGACTCTACACTCTGCCTTTGTATTGTCAATAAAATTGAAATGGTTCCAGATTTTGCTTCTTTTCTTGGTGTCACTCAGTTTCATTACTATACCTTTCTAATGTGACGATGTTGTCTCTTGCAACAACCCTGGCTCTCTTTCTCTCCCTCTCCTGCTCTGTTCCTGTGCTACTGCGAGTGTAACTATCACCCCTTTTATCATGTTTGTGCATCAGTATTTTTAGCTTTGCTAGTTCCTGACAGGTTTATATCGAGCTGGCTCAGGTGCTGCTGTAGCACCTGGTTAGTACTGAAGGCTAGAGTCCTCACTGCACGGGTCTGGGTCTGACTCTCTGCCCCCACACCATTTCCTGTGTGTCATTATTCTTCAGTCTGCCCCCACTTCACTCTCTAATGTCTGCACTGTCCTGTTCACCAAAGACAACAAACTCATATTCTGAAAACTCTTCCTCTTTGAGGTTTTTTGATCAGAGAATCTTCTCACCGTCTTGCTAATTTGTTGAAAAAAAAAATGCAGAGTTGTTCCTACATGAGGGAGGGCTTTAGATAAAAAGACAGATGTAGGTGATAGAAATGTAACAGTGTTGGAACTGTTGTGTGAACAAAACAGAGTCTGATTGCTTTCTGTGGCTAAGACGCTGTAAATAATTTTCTGTTTTATACAGTGAAGTTGACAAAAATACAGAAGAGTCTCAGTGATGCTTTGATCTACCTTCACGAATTGTACAGGAGTAGCTTTGTAGTTTGACTTGAGTGTGAACATAGGCAGATACTTGACACTCTCCATACACCTGAAATACACAAACACATTTATACAGTAGCTAAAGACACATGTACGTGTAAGAGGTGAACCACAGCAGCTAAGAAATTTCATACATTCATAAAAAAAACTATCTATTTACACTTTACTAAGCTCATACATGCAGAACATATGAATGTATGCATTACAATGCAGTGCTTTGTAAAACAAAGACAACAGAAGACTCACTGTATTAAAACTCTGAAAAGGTTGTCGCTGCAACTTCTGGTATTTTAAGTCAAATTTTCTGATAATTTTATACAGCTTTACTTAAAAAAGACCTAAATATTTTTTGTCAGTCTGGTATTGTGAAATGAATCAGGATCTATAACTTGGGACAGATATGTCAAAAAATGTCAAAGTATTGGCCGGTAAAAAATCCACCATTCAAACTCTCATTTTGAATTCAAGTTTTTCAGATCAGTTTATTTGTACAGCGCCAATAGTTGTGCTGAGGTGACTCTAACACTATAAAATAAAGCATGTAGAATACTTTTTAACATTACATTCTTGGTTACAAAAATAAAGAAAATGAAAATTTCCTTTAATTTTGATGCCGGATTATAACAATTTATATCACAAAAATATCATTTTTGTCCTGATTGTCCTGTGCAAATAGTGTCAAAAATGCTGGAGTTTCAAGATGCTAGTTATAATGTAGTTATGTGTGCATATTTTTCATTTTGAAGACCTGGGTCAATCCAATCACAAATCATATTTTTAAAGATATTTTTTCCTCTGCCTCCACAATAAACATTTGCCTCCAGTAAACATTTCAGGCTTTTATCTTTGACATATTCACTTTCAAACATCGTCTCAGATTATAATGTGTTCTGTGACATGTGCATTGCTTGGTACTTACTGGAACATTCCCAATATTTCTGACTTCACATTGTTTCCACGGTTTTCCACTGGTGATGTGGCATTTGGTCTCCATGACATCGATGGTTAGTTTGTACAGAGATCCATCTTTCCCCTGGACACATTCATAAATAAGCAACTCTATTTTCTTTCTTCCTTTTGTGACTTTTCTAACATAAAAACAATATGGCTGCTGGTCAATATGTTGCAGCATGCCTTTGTTGCATGATCATGTCTTTGTGCATGCATATGCATAATTCACCCTGACCTGTTCTGGAGTGTGAGACAGATCATAGAGCCTGTTGAGGCTCCAGATGTATCCAATTTTCCTGTCCTGGTTGATCTGTTCCAACGCCTCTTCTGCCACTCGCACTGCATCAGGGCTCATGCAGCCTGGAGGGTCCGAGGCCTCCCCTCCCTGGGGCAGCAAAGCCAAACATACGACCAGCAGGTACACACTCATCCTCATCTAACACACATACAGACTGGTCCTAATAAAACAAAAAATCCCACCTACTTGAATTACTAAATCTTATGCTGGCAGATCATTTAATAATGAAACTGAAACATGCATTGACCTGGAAATCTTCTTTTGCAGGACCTAATAAGTAATCCCAGTTTTTACACAAAGAGTTGTGAGAGACACATGTGAGACTGATGCTGGACTTTCTCCTCTTCCTGAAAGGATGAACAAACAGCTGCTATCGGCTGCTCTGCAGGCCAATGACTGGCTCAGACAAACTGAGCGGTCACAGTGCACTGGGGAACAGGGCAAATCAATTAAAAAGCTCACTGCACACCTCATTTCAGTTCTTGAATATTACTTTAAAAAAAATTCTTTAAGAAATGAAGTCACGCAGTCTTGATGAACAGGAATGCCTGTGAGCTTTCGATTAGCAGAACTCTTCTCAGCTCATCTCATCGAAGCTTAAAAGAAAGTGAGGGCCATTTGCAAAGCACTCCATCAGTGTAAGCCACTTCTCTGCTGCTGATTCTTCTTTTTATTTTATGTGTGCCAGTTCATACTTCCTCATAGTAACTGTAACTGGCAAATCTAAAAAGCTCATGTCAGTGGTATCATATAAAACTTAATGGGCTAGCAACAGTGGAGTGTGTGCTCTTTAGCTGTGCTTTTTGTTCATTTGATTTCTTTTTTCAAAATGAAGAAATCTATCTATTAGTTGAGTTTAGAAAAAGTTTGAGTTATGCTGCAGGAATCGATCAAAGAGTTTTGGATATACTTTTATCTTCTGTAAATATTTCTGTTGGAGTGTTTCCTGAAATGTGAATTAGAGGTTGACTCACTTTTTTCCTAATCGTTTTTGTCACATTAGCAAACACTCTGCATGCTCTTGTGCAGCCTGCTGTGCTAGAACAGATGCATTACATGAACATCAGCACCGTGTGAGTGTCTGAAAATAGTTTGAACTCGTACTGCTTTACTTCAGTAAAAGTCATAATCCTACTAAACTACAGTAATATGAAAAATGTTTTTGAATCAAAATACGGACATGTGTATTTTTGGTGCTGCTGTTCTATGTTTGTGTATAGGTGTGTGTGTGGGTGTGTGTATGTGGCAGAGCACCCGTTCTTCAGGCCTGGTGGGTGTGTCAGCCAGGCCACACCTGCGGAGGAGAATCACACACACCTGATCAAGCCTTGTCTGGGAGCTATTTAACAGTTTGGCTGAGCGCTCTTCGACGCTGGATTGTTGTGTGAGACTCCACGTCAGTCATCTAGCGTCTGTGAGTGTATGCCTACTGGAATTAAGTGTCTTGATGGCTGCCTCTGTTATTTCCCCTCAGGAGGAGCGTGGAACACCGCAGGGCAGCAAGCACGGGGTGTGGGGACACACGGGAGTGGAGAGCACTGAGCATGGACTTTGGAGAAGAAGACACGACACGGGAGTCATGGAAGTGCACGGGGATTTATTGTCATTTTGCTGCCACTGTAAATAAACGCTTGTTCAGATTAAATAGAACAAAATACAAAGCATTAAAATATGTTAAAAACACAACAGCCTTAATAAACCCAGAGTAGTTTGGAGCCGGTAGTAGGGTTCATACGTCATCACTTAAAGATATCCCACCTGCTGTGAATGTTTTAATGCAGTACAGTTGTTATTATTATCACTTGTCACGTCCTCTTTATGACAGTTAAAATAAATAATTTTCATATAAGAAATAAAATTGTCTCATGTAAACTGTATATGGTGTTAAATAGGCCTATACTATTGTACTTTAATGTTAATCATAAGGGTGGTACTTCAACAGCCATATATTTTATGAGGTGGTACTCACTGTGAAAAGTTTGAGAACCACTGATCTACAGCAATAGTTCCTCAGGCTTACTGGACAATTTTCTGTTTTTCAGTTTTCCTTTGTACTTTAACCTTTTCAGCAGAATGTTTTCAGTTTTTAAGCCACTTAACACTAACCGATACATGATTCAAGGAGAAAAACATTACCTAAACCAAGGGATGTCAGCATTAATACATTACATGTAACTTAGCAACAAACTAATTTTAAAGTACCAAGCACCTAGCTGCAGAATCCCATATACACACACACCTTCACTGTGTACTGTACCACTGCACACGGTTGGAATGACAATAAAGCCACTTGTCTCAACTAAAGTGTACCTTCCCAGCAAACATGCCATTTGTGACCCATATGGGCCCATTGTCCCAGATTGCTCTCTGATGTTTCCTTTGAAATATAAATGTGTGTCGATGTTAGAAAGCACTTATGTAGTAAAAGCATAGAAAACAGTGCCACTATGAATGAGTGAATGAGGTCGAATAAGAATGAAGTTCTATAAAGCACTTTGAGTCCTCAGGTAGCATAAGGAAGCGCTATACGGTGTAAGAACCAGTCCATTCACACACACACACACACACACACACACACACACACACACACACACACACACACACACACACACACACACACATTTATTTATTTATTTATTTATTTATTTATTTATTTATTTATTTATTTATTTATATATTTCAGTAATTAAATGAGTTTTGCACACTGTGTTTATTACATTTTCATACACCACATTATGCAGCCGGCTTGAACATGGGGTCATTAGCAAAGAGAATCCCCACACCTTGATCCCCTCCCTTTTTGGTGGGGCACAGGGCAGAGACTGAGGTTGGGAAGGGCTCGATGGCGGGCTCCATCTGTCCGGGAACCTGAGGGTCAGGCTTAAGTGGGAGAGTGACTCCAACTCCAGGCCCACCGGCGGGGACATCAGGGAAGGAAGGCAAGGTCACAGGCTGGCCCAAGGCAGGCAGGACTATCACTGTTCCCTTTGCATCATCGTGGGGTGTGTTCTCATGTTCGTGCTCGTGGGGATGGTGGTGGTGCTCGTGTTCATGTAGGTGACCGTGCTTGTGGTCGTGGTCCAGAGCCAGCTCGTGGTCATGCTCATGGATGTGCACACCTACAGCGTGCTTGTTGTGTGCCTTGGCATGATGAGTGTGCACATGATCGTGGTTCAGACCGTGGTCGTGGGAGTGGTCCCAGTGCCTGTGGGAACTGCCTGTGGCATGGTCATGTGTTTGGTGGTGATTGTGGTCATCAGTTTGGTTCCTGTTGTGGCCATGATGTGAGTGGCTCTTGGTGTGGTCGTGGCTGTGTGAGTGTGTGTCGTTGTGGCTGTGGTCAGTCTCTCCACCCAGCAGGGGGAGCATCATCTGTCTCTTAGCAGCCTGGAGATTTTATACAGAGTGTACTATAATAAAGAGTTTACAAAACAGAGCCAGCCCAAGGCATAAGGAAACTAAGCGCCTTCTTAGGTCCCCCATCACCATTTATTACTTACACTGTTCCCTATGCGACTGAAGGATATTTGAACAATACAGATATGACATGTTAATGAGTCTTACCTCAGGCACATAGAGCTCACAGTCGACATTAATTTGCTCCTCATCAAAAAGAGGCTGGAAGAGGGATGCCTTACAGAAGCCCTTGTGCTGAGAAGAGAAAAAGAAGAAAAAACTTAAGAAAGCAGAGGATTGAGGATGCCTGTGGTTTTACTACGGTGGAACAATTACACATACTGAATGAAAAAGTAATCCTCTGCTGTCACAAACTAGTCAGTAGAACTTAGAACACACTGGATCAGAGCTTTGAGTGGAAAGCAGAGGTCTTTGATTGCAGCATTAAAACTAAAATGACCCCCTGATCAGAAAAGCCATACTGCACTGATCTCATCAACCCGTCTGACTACAACTTTACATGAGTGAGACTAATAATTCTTTCTCCTGACTCACAGCAAACTCGCAGTCCATAGGGGGGCAGTTCTCAGCCGTCACTGCTTCTGTGCTGTGGGGGCAGGTGGTCTCCTGGATGGTGTATTCCACACGGTAAATTGAACCTGCGACAACCTGGAAACACAAACACAAAAAGCATAACAATATGTCAATCTAAATGAGAGTCCATGATGAATAAAAGATCTTTCTTATCCCTGTTAATATTCTCATTCATTTCAGATTGATCGAGGGCTTTTCAGTGAACCTTTTGCACAAAGTGACAATACTGAACTATAACAGTTTAGCCCAGAAGTAATGACTGTATGCGCTAGTTTTTCAGTGTCACCCAGTGTTAGGTTGATTTTGATAATAGTTGTCATTGTTGTACTTAAATTAAACCTCGTCTTAAACTGTATGTTTAGAGATTTTTCTGTTCCTCCCCTACACATCTAGGATGGGGGGGGGGGGGGGGGGGGGCAATCAGCTATAGTGTTTAACTGCAGACATTGCATGTAAGGTTCTGGGTGTCCTTATAGTAGGGGTGGGGGAAAAAATCGATACTGTGTAGTATCGTGATATTTTGTTTGCTAATAATGTATCGATACAGGGACAGCAGAAATCGATATTTTGTTACAAAAAAAGTTTTTGTGCTCTGACTTCAGAGCATGTTGATCAGCTCCTTTTTCTGAGCAAGAATCCTGACATTCCTTCAATGTCCAAATGTGTTTAACTTTTTTTTTGGCAGCAATAAACATGACAGTTTACTTATTTCAATTTAAGACATGTTTTATTTTAATTAAGTTTAAAACTTTTTTATTTAATGTAAAATTATATTTTGTTTTAATTTACTTTCAAGTTCTTCAGTTGCTGAAGGGGCTGCATAGTTTTTACAAATTGCATAGTTCAGAATAGCTATAATTGTACCAGATGGTTGCATTCAGTTAAGTTGGACTAGACTGCAATACAAACCGTTCAGTTTGTCAACAATAAAACTGACTGAAATGAGAGAAAGACTGAGTGCGAGACTTTGATATTAGATATAATGAATATTGATAAAGTTTACCTTTATGTACAGAATCTGAATATCGCAAAATATTTTTAAAAATTGCAATAATATCGTATCGTGTGTTAAGTATTGTGATAATATCGTATCGTGGGATGTATGGTGATTCCCATCTCTACCTTATAGGATGTTTTACTTCCTGGCCTAAGTAAGCCAGTAAGTTTTTGGTTAGATAGCATGTTTCTATGTCACATATCTTGATGTTTCTTTTGGATATGTGGTAATCTGACCTGTGCAGTAGCACGGGAGATTTTGAGCAGAGTGAACCGATTGGCCAGCCTGCTCTGGTTGTGGAATTTCTCCAGAGACTTGGTCACAGTCTTCTGAACTTCAGCTTCCTCATTATTGCGAGGTACAGCTCTCATGCACCCTACCTGCAGGAATTGAGCAGAACAAAAAAGTGGTTTTACATGTTGGTGCTGCACGAAACCTGTAATTTCACCAAATTGTCTCATTTTTTTTTTTTTTTTTGTGTCCCGTTTGGATCTTTAGCCATCAGAATTGTTGTCTTAAGGCCAAGAAAGATGCCAAGCGGATTTATTTTACCAAGTGGATCATCATGGCCTTGCCATATTGGTCCATTTGATTGACCTTTATTATAATTATGTATTTATTTTATTTTCAGTTGCTACAAACGGGACAGACATGACTGGGGGATAGGACAGGGAGAGAGAGTGAAAGAAAGAGAGGGAGAGAAAGAAAACCAAAGGGGAGAAGAGACGGTGAGAAGGGGGGAAGAAAGAAAAAAAAAAAACAACAACAAAAAAAACAAAACACCTGGGTCACCTGTATGGAGAAAAAAAACAGAAGAGAAAGCAAACAACAAAGAGCAAAAAACGGCACCATCACAATAAACTAGCTAGCAGTAGATATCAGTAGATACTAAATAATAAACGATATTGTGCAGCACGCAAGATAGACAGCGCACAATGTGCTTTGAGGCAGCAGCCAAGAAAGCTGTAGTCCGGTATGGACACCCGTGTGCATACCTGTGTGGATCAGCATGCTTGCATTCCAAAGGTTTCTCCATGTAACGATCTGCTAGGGAGTGTGGGGAGCCACAGCCCCGTCCTCCAGGGTATGAAGCAGGTATGGAGGAGATCAAAACTCCAGACATCCAGAGGCCCCCAGAACACAACAGACCAAGGAAGACCAACAGAGGGGCAGCCGCGCCACTGTCTCAGTAAGAGCTGAGGAGAGTCCCAGATGAGGGCTCACTCAGCAGCGGCGGAGCAGAAGCCAGGGGGAGTTGCAGTGACGCGCCCGTGAGCTCCGCCGGCAGCCAGCTGTGCCTGAGTGACCGAGCCCCAGGCCGAGAGGCCGGGGGCACCCCACCTCCGAAGTGGCCCGAGCGAGCCCCAGGCTCCAGGCCCCGATAAGCGGCCGCCAAGGAGTGAGCCGGTGTGTACCCGGACGCCCATCCCCAGACACAAAGAACCACCAACGCACCGATGTCTGAGGGAGTCCGCCACTGGCAGGGGAAGTGGTGGTGGGTGGAGATAGGCCTCCAAACCTTGGAGGGCCCGAGATGTCCCCAGAGAGGTGGCGTCTGATACCCAACCTGACATATAGACACAGACATACAGGCACACACAGACACAAACATCCATTCCCACCCTCATGCTCTCATATGCACTTACTCCACACTCAACCAACGTGGAGACAGACATAAAGAGACGCTGTACACATGATCACACTCCCCAAGCGTACTCTACGAACCGGGTCTAGGTACCCTTGCCCCTGGAGGGGGGAACTGCACCCAGACCCAGGTGGTGTTACCCTTTTCCCTGCGGTGGGGGGAGGCAGACCGCCCCGACTCCGCAGCAGCAGGGAGGCCCCACACTCCAGACCGCAGTCGGACGGCCAACTCCTCCTAGCCCTCCCGCTCCAGCAGGCCGCAGAGAACGGGTGTGAGAGAAGACTCCAAACCTCCCTCCACCCGCTCATTGTAGTGTTGATGCATGTGTGTTCTAAGGTGCAATTAAAACCCAGGAGGGCATGGAGCTACCTGCCACCAAATTGTCTCATAAGGTGCAGCCTGTTTTTATTTTTCCTCCATAAAGTATGCTGCTGTATATGTAGAACTGGTTGTCATCATAGATATGATCGTTAAAAATCGCAACTCCTTTTTTCATATATATGTAATATTTTTCATACCTGGTCTGATAACACAGCTGTATTTGTAGAGGCGCTCCACTCTATGCACCTTATTGATGAAGATAGCAGCTTTGCACTGTCCATATACCTGCAAACACAAATACAATATATCAACACACCAAATGACTTTATTCCCCTTCCAACTTCTGAACTAATGCTTAGGGAACAAAAACCCAAGATGATCACTATGCTGAAACAGAAAGATTTGAGGATTTTAAGAAAGCCTTGCTGCGTTCTCTGTGTGTGCGCACTTAGAATAGAATAGAATAGAATAGAATACTTTTATTTGTCAATTTCTTCAAATGTACTTGCCATACAAAGGAATTGAAATTACGTTTCACACTGTCCCATGCGTAGACATTGACAACAATAAGGTGCAGATGCACAACAAAAACAGCCCTAACAATAAAGTAATAAATAGTAATATAATAATATAAATAGTGCTAAAAGAAATACTAAAAATATATATATAGCAGCAGGTGTGTGCAATTGCAATGCAAGTCAGGAATGTTTTTGTTTGTGTTTTTTTTTTGTTTGTGTGTGTGTGCGTGTGCTTGTGCTCTAACCTTGATATTTTCCCTTGGACGAATGTCACAGCTCTTCCAGTCCTTCCAGCTGAGAACACTGCAGTCGGTCTCCACAACATCCAGAGTGAGGTAGAAGACCACACCATTCTCTCCCTGTAATGCATGCACACACACACGCACACACTTTATCAAGCAATGTTTACAGTCAATAAAAATGTAATTGAATTTAACAGCTTTCACTTGGTCACTTCCAGTGATTCATGGTACCTCCTAAACTTTCACACAAGTCACCTAAATTTGTTTTTCTTGTTTTTATTTTGACCATTTTAAGCCAGGTAGTGTCTGCAAAACACAAACACTATTTATGACGGTTTCCAAGCATCATGCATTCAGTAAACAGCCGGACTTACTGTCATAAAAAATGAATGTGATTAATTTCTGTTTCACCAAATCTGGCACTTTGTTAGAAAGTAATTCCACCCTAAACAGCACTGGTCTATCACACAGTAATAATACTGCAAGCTCAGCAGCATGGCTTACATGGCTCTTTATGTGGGCGTTGGACAGGTGGTGCAGGCTGAAGACGTAGCCCTCCTTCCTGTTCTGGTTGATTTTGGTAAGAGCCAGTTCAGCAGCTGCTTTTGTTGATGCGTCTTCACATGAGCCTGGCTCCATGCCACCATGCTCCACTGGTGCACCATTGATGGTCACACAACCCAACGCCAGCAGCAGTGATAACAGCACGCAGGTCTTCATGGTAAAGGCCTGGGACGACTCTCTTACACACTGTCACACTCGAGCTTCCAAAAGAGCTGTGTAGAGATGGAGAGGTCACATTTTATATCCTGCTACCCACATGTGCACACACACACACACACACACACACACACACACACACACACACACACACACACACACACACACACACACACACTTGCTTAATAAAGTTATCAGTTGTTAAATAAACAGGCTGTACACCCTCTCTTCTTTTGGATCAATAGGCACATGGTCCAGTGTTGCCACACAGTTGAGCCTAATCGACAACATGGCATAAAGTTTTGACCTTCTTCAGTTTGCTTAACCTTCTTCTTGAAGTGGTGAGAATGCTGTTATCCAGCTGTTGCAGTGTACTCACTCTCACCTGGATGGTACAGGTGGCATTGTTAGAATCATGTTTTTTTAAATTTCTCCGGTGCTTTAATTCCATTCAGCTACTTCTTCTGAGTGAGAAGCTGCTCAGGATGGCTGTCACCACCTTCTGAATGTTAGCAAGACTAAAGAGATGGGAGTTGACTTTCTGAGGAAAAAAACTGCGATATCATTGGTCAGAATGTGGAGGCGTTTGACTCAGTGAGGGACAGGAGGTCACTGAACAAACGGCTCTCCATCAAGGACAACCCATCACACCTGCTCCACTCCACACTGTTGAGGCAGCAGAGCCCAGTTTCTCTGAGATCGATTCAACCTCGCTGCCATAAAGAATGCTTTAGGAAATGATTCCTACCAATGAAGCTGTTTTTCTTAGATTTAAATGGTACATATTATTTATTAATGCATTTGCACTTCTGTCTTGCACTAACTTTGAACTAACTTTAGTTTTACACTTATATAACACAGCATTTTTCTTTTTCTGAATATTTAAAGGGCTTTTTACTACAAGCCTCACTCACCCAATCCAACATACATTCATAGGGTACTATTATTCAAGCTCTGTGTCTAATATTCATGAACAGACCCACAATCCAGTGTGCATCTTGAGCAACTCAAGATTCGGTTCCTTGTCCACACGTCATCAGGCAGCTTGGAGGCACCAAGGATATAGTGCCTCCAAAAGAATAGTCTTTCGCCCCTATACCCAGGTCAGACGACCGATTTGCACGTAGCTGCCATCACCAGTGTGTGAATGTGTGTGTGAATGGGTGAATGACTGGATATGTAAAGCACTTTGGGGTCCTTAGGGACTAGTAAAAGCGCTATATAAATACAGGCCATTTACCATTTACCATATAACCAGCAACTTTTTGCACAACCTGCTCTATATCCTGAGCCACAGCCAATCTCTCTGAAGAAGACTGCCTAAAGAAGAGCCGAGCCTGGATTTACCACTTGGGAGTGGAAGCTTCTTGTGGCCAGAACACAATGTATGCATTACACGCATAGCACACAAAATGTAAGACCATACACATGACAAGTTTCCCCACGCACATTTTCCTTTGTGTACAAGTTTACATCTGTAAATAAAGTCTTGTTAAAACTGAGTTTCTGTTGTCCGTGTCTGTATCTGTGCTTGGGTCCATGTTGCATACTGGCCTCTGGGCCCGCCTATGTCATGGCTGTAGGCCGACTCGGGAGAAAAGGACTCAAATGCAGAACGCAGGCGGAGAACTGGTTAATGTTTAAGTAACAAAGTTTATTTTCAAAGTAAGTGAATGTGCAACGAGACTATTAAACTGAACTGTGAGCAATGAGTATTAACATGTGCCATGAACAATGCTAAAGTTTTGAGCACTTATGGAACCTGAGCTATGCAAGCAACAAGAAAAACAAGAACTGCAGTTCTGTGATTTTGGGGCCAACGGGTAAGTCAGACTGGATGGCAGGGTCCAGGGGGGTCAGAGTCACTGAAATAAGAGTAAACAAGCTCAGGTATGGTTCCAGGTGATTGCTGTCAGATGATGGTTCTGAATGTTCCTTTAAGCTGTTTACTTGCCACAGGTGGATCAGTAGCGTGGAGGGGAGAGTGGTAAGGAATCCAAAACTCCTGAAGTTGAGACAGGCAGGTGCGTGGAGTGAGCAATAGCCTTGGCTATAAAGACCGCTGAGAGGTCCAGCGTCCAAATGCAGGTTCTATGGAGAAGGTTGGTGTCTGGCAATCTGGTGAGTAGCTATGAACGAGAATCAAAAGGTAATTTACTATGACGTTCACAAAACACTATGTTGGCCTGCACTAACTCTGTTTGCTGAGAATCTCGCAAAGAGAAGTCGAGAGCGCTGGCCTTATAAGTTGACAGCTTAATTACCCACAGGTCAGAGCAATGAGCAGGAACACTGTGGCTCTGTATTATTGAAGGGTCTTTACCTTACAATATAGTGCTTTGAGGTGACCGTACTGTAGTTGTGATTCTGTGCTATACAGTATAAAATGGCGGGGGCATTGCAGAGTTGGAGTCTTCCTCTTCGTCCAACAGTGGAAGTTCCAAGTTGGTTAACTCGTCTCCTTCAGTGTTTGTAAAGAGATCCACCTTTCTCCTGGAGACATATAGACATTTAAAAAACAATTCTCTCTGTATTTGCTTTCTTTTTCTCCTCTTATATTTTAAGGCTCTGTAAACAAGGCTGTTGGTCAATCTGTGAATTACCTGTCTGTCATTTGGTGGACAGGAACTATTTTTTTGGAGTGACACAAACATCTTTTTGTACTGTAAAGAGTTTGTACACAACATTCCAGAGGCATTTCCTGCATTATTATGTAAATAGTTGTATATACCTTTGTTGTTTCCAAAATTTATGCATAGGTTTTTGAAATTGACAAGTTGATAGAATGATTTGTTAAACATGCTTGTGGTTTTCACAGAAAAAAAAATTTCCTAGTCTTATTTTATATTTGTGTGATTTTAGGTCAAAACGAAAAAAATAAATGCAAAATCAGACGCGAGATTGTTCTGGAAAGAATGATACCAAATGACAAGGCTGACCCTTTTAAAGCTGAAATATAATGGAAAAATTATGAGTAGCCAAAAATGGATAATTATCCCCCTGTACCTACAGGGTTAATATTAACACATATGCTAGTCTGAAAATGTTCTTTGTGGGGCCTTTTGGCAAACTGATGCTGGACTTCCAGTAAGGATGAGCAAACAGCTGGCATCTGCTGCTCTGCAAGCCAAAGGCTGGTTCAGAAAAAATGAGAGGTCATAGTGCATTGGGAAACAGGGTATGTTTATTTTTTAAAACTTAAATAGTCAGAAATCCTCATAGTTATTGTAACTGACAAATTCAGCTAATGATACTAACAACAGTGGAGCCAAAGCATTTTGTAAATACTCCAGCACTGAATACCAAAAGGAAATAGGTTGCAAACACATAAAACTTGTGTGACAATTCTCAAATATACCAATTTATTTGGCCAAGCCAACAAACATGCTAATGTTTCATCCTTTTAGCCTTCATCAGACTATGAAACACATTGGAGGTAATATATATTTCTGTCAGACGACCATATTGAAAGAGTCACAAAGTAAAGATTTTTTCTAATCTCTTAATAACAACAGTTTATATTAACAGTGCTTATACGCTTATATTCATCAAACAAAGACAGCACTCAACATATTTCAGAACATGAAATCAGTTATTTTAAGAATATTATGAAGGTAAACACGGTTCTCCTGCCACTCTGCATTTCTTTGATCTTTAACATGTAATTGTCCCGCCAGAGAAGGCAATCTATATAAGCACTTTCTCAGAGAGAGAGAGAGATGTATTGGAGCTCAATGCTCAACACAGTGACACTTACAGTACTCATCTAAATGATTTGTCTTTAAAATACATTACGTGTAGGTTTGCAGTTGCTAGGCTCAACATACAAGCAGACTGAGTAACAGTTTATCCTTTTTTTTCTAGAAAATTTTCCTTTGCAGGGCCTGTTTGCACTGTGATGCTAGACTTCCCGTAAGAATAATCAAACTGCTGTGTGGCCAGACTTTTCTGGTTCAGACAAACTGACGGGTCATAGCATACTGTTGAACTGGGTAAATGGACTCAAAGAAATACAATCGTTTATTTTTAATAATTAATACTCATAGAAATTCTCAAAGTTAATTAACCCTGCAACATATTTAGGGTGTATACTGCCCTATCATAGCTGGGATAGGCTTCAGTCCACTTGGGATAAGGATAAGCAGAAGAGAGTGGATGGATGGATGGATGGATGGATAGTGTAACTCAGTGATTCCTGAGATTAGGGACAAAACAGGTTTTAATTTTCTAAAATATATTTTTTGATTTTTCAAAAACATATTTACATATAATTGTTACACAAAGGTTTGGCCGTCTCACCATGTTTTGGTACAATCTCCCAGGTGAAACATTTTTTAATAATTTATGCTTTTGCTGGAGAAGTGCAAGGTTTTTGTCAACACCGTCAGACACAAAGAAATGCAAAAATATATATTTTAAATTAAGTTGTTTCAGCTATTTTGACTATTAGCAGCTTCTCTATTCTATTTTTTATGCACATATGTTTTCAAAGTAATTATACTACATTTAAAAGTAAGATTGTTTTGGCTGTTTATTATTAGAGTTACAGTCATACATATTTTCAGAAGCTTGTATTTAATCTCTATAAGAAACAATCATATTAAGCAGGATGCAAATTACACATTTATTGAGAAAATTACGTATTTTTATTGGAAGATCATGAGGGAAGAAACTATATGGTTCTCTAAAAGAGAAAAATAAACAAAAACTCCAGTTGACAAGGTGCTAATGGTGGTGACACACTAGTAGAAAACAAGATTTTATTTCTTTCAAAATGACCATTAAACCTTAGCAACCTTTGTAATGTCACAAGACACATCATAACAATTCTGTTTTTGCACATGTCAAGTTCTACATCTTAACAGTTCACCAGCAAGTAGCTGCCTACTACTCCTTGATTCCTAAAGTACTCTGTGGTTGTGGACCCTGCTGTACTTTCTCTCCTTTTGTCTCTCTGTGCTTGTTTCCAAAACCTTCTCTTCTACCTTTTTTCTTGTCCTTTCAGATCACTGATGTTCTTTATTTTTCCCTCTTTCACTCTATTTCTCCATCTTTCCCTTTCCTTTATGGGAAACTCAAGCTGGCTGTTAATTTTTTCTCTCCTTCTTTTTTGATCATCCCTGTTCCTTCTCTTTCATTCCTCTACTGACAGGTTCCCCTTTGCCATTCTAGTCTGAAATGTACCATTTTATGATCACTATAATTTTTCTGAACCTTATGCTTTTTTACAAATTAAGGATGAATATTCACAACACAATTATGCATTAAGCAATAGAAATGCTATCCGGTCTTTAAGTCTGATGTCATTAGTCATTTCCAGGTCCAAACTCTGCTGCAGATCCCAAAGTCAAAGGATCTCTGCGGCATCACTGAGAGTTACAAACTGTCTAAATTCTTTCATCTTTAATAAAATGATCAGTGTGTGGCTCTACCAGGTGTAACATCCAGGCATCCATGAAAACAGAATATATGAAATTTAACAGAGTTAGAAGTTAGATTGCTTGTTTCCCCCTAAACATGATATACCAGCTGAATGAATGCTAACTTTTTTCCACTTGATAAAAGTTAACGTGAGGGTTCGGTTAGGCTGACAGTGATCACTGACTGTTTTTAGGGGCTTGCTCAGATGTAATAGAACAAGATAAAAAGCATTAAAACATTTTAACAGCACAACAGGCTTAATAAACACAGAGTAGTTTGGGCCCGGAAGCAGGATTCATACATCATCACTTAAAGAACAGCTCTCGGGGCAGAGATAGCTCAGTAGATGCCACATGATCGGAAGGTTGGGCATTCAACCAACAGCGGCTATCCTGGATTGGTAGCTGCCCACTGCATCACTGAGTGAATGGGTTAAATGCAGAGTACTAAGCATTTTCCTACAGGATTAATAATGTATACATAAACAATGAGATTCAAGATAAGTCAAATTTGATAATATTTGACACATCTGTGAAGCAGAAATATCAGTAAAACACACAGGAAGTAATACTGTATATCTGAAATATTAGTAAAAAATAACTTCATATAAATGGTGAATAGCACACTTTTGTGACATTTGTCAACACCATTAGAAAAAGGGTCAACACCGTCAGACAAAAAATCCTGATGGTGTTGACGTCATGTTTTTCTGACAGAAACCATCTTGTTTTTCATCATTTGTTTATGGCCTCTACAATCTACCTAAATTAAGCTCTTTTTACAAAACAAAATAAATAAATCTTGGTTTACATCGACTTTGGTGTTGACGCGCTATGGTTGTGACACAGAGTTTTATCAGAAAGGTGTGTCATAAATG
Organism: Astatotilapia calliptera; assembly: GCF_964374335.1. Lineage (NCBI taxonomy): Eukaryota > Metazoa > Chordata > Actinopteri > Cichliformes > Cichlidae > Astatotilapia > Astatotilapia calliptera. Next base: position 12,398,331 of record NC_137438.1, on the reverse strand, counting down.
AAATAAAAATAAAATAAATTATCACAGCAGTGACCTCATGGCATGTGTACCAAACAGGAAGTGGTAAAGGGGTCCTCAGAGTGTAAGCTACCCACAATAATTCCCGATTCTTTTCTACTAGAAAAAAGTAGGGAAAAAATTTTTCAATTGCATATTTTTGATATTATATAATGTTATTGACTTAAATACTTAGTGAGAGCCATGATGTTTAATTTTACATTACTTTTACTTTTTTTCCCTGTATTTTAATATTATCACACCTGCTTCTGGACAATGGATTTTTAAGGTACTGGTAATCTATTGTACCATTTAAAATAAATATATATGTATAAAAAATGCAAATTCATGCTTTTGTTGCATAAACATTGCCTTGGTTTGTCTGTTAGTCAGTGTGGTTAACACTTGTATTCATATTTTTAACCCCAAAATTGGGTTTTATCTGGCGGACATGTTTTGTCCCTTATCTCAAGAATCACTGAGTAACCAAACGGGGGCCACCGTGAGGTTTTCCAGCTCTTGGTGCCTCATCAGCTACATACCAATGTGCTCCACCTGGTTCGTGGTTCGGTGGCTGCGGGTCACTTCGGAGTCACCATAACTTTGCAAAGACTTCGGTCCTGGTTCTACTGGCCAGGGTATCACCAAGATGTAGAGCTCCATCAGTATGATGCTTGCACTGCCCAGAAGGGGCCATCAGAATGGCCCCCACTTGCAACAGTATCAGGTGGGGGCTCCCATGGAAGGTGTTGGGGTAGTCATCCTTGGCCGTTTCCCTACCACTAACCTAGGGAACCGCTATGTCCTTTTCCTGCCATGGACTACTTCACCAAGAGACCTGAAGCATATACTGTCGCCGCCCAGAGTGCTGTTACCACAGCTGAGTGTCTGGTCAATGAGAAACATAATACTCAAAGAAGGGGGGAAGGTCTTGCACCCGGCAGGTGTGGGTTTATAGCCCATAGAGGAAAAAAGGCCTTGCCAGCATTGCCTTCCCCAAAACCTCCAAGATTTGGCTGAATGTAATCTGTTGTAATCTGTATGTTATCTCCCATCATGCCTCTGGCAAACTGTGCTTCATGTTAAGTTTAAGGAAATTGTCTTTGCTGTATCTGTTATTGTTATGAAACTTACTTAGTTTTGTTCCTGCATATCGTGCTGTGTTGTTTTAACATACAGCTGTTGTTATAGTGGAAAAGAGATGTTACACCATAAGTGAAGATATATGCAGGGTTACTGACCCTCTTGGAAGCACAGTGTTGGGTGTCTTCTCAATGGTGAATAAACAAGCTCCCCCTTGTGTGTCACTGGGATAAGAGGCATTATCTAGAGAGCCAGCACCTAATTGTGAAATCTCTGCTATGTGAGTGCTGAGCTTGGTCCAATATTTTGCATGACAAACAGGAAACATCTCTTAAGGACATGACTTTCAGATACTAATCCTCAGTCTTTGGTAATTTTTTAGGCCTGACACTTATTTATGTTTTTTGCTCCTCAACTTCCTCAGATTTATAAAGCTAATGATTCTTTGCGAATAATCTTGATTATTGGCAGAAGTACAACTATATGTCTGCTAAATGCAACTAACTTTACATTTGTTATAGATTCAACTAAACAAACTGTATGTTTTTGCAATAGGCTGCTAGAAACAAAGTGCCTAAAGACACTATTTAAAGTACACTGAAAAAATGGGAATTGGCAGGCTTTTGAATTTGCACAAATGAATTTAGTTAATGCTACACAAGCCTTTCATGTTTCTCTTATTTACATGATTAAATAAAGTACCATTTACTTGATTATAAACAATACTGAGACTACTCATTTTTCTTGCATTGATTTAAAATGACTAAATTAGAATACTAAAACCATTGTAATCATGTTTGACAACAACCGGAAATGATGCAATATATTCAAAGACAACAACTAAATATGATTGGATAATAAGACCTAGAGTCTTATCCAATAAGACAACGACATAATTTAAGGAGAGCGCAATTGACCGCCAGATTCTGGAAGACTGTTTAGCCACATGCAACCTTTGGCACTGAGTCAGGCATACTGAGAAGGTAAGTAATTTAAATACATTTGTTTTAGTTGGGTACGTTTTCACAGATGTGTTGTAGTGCATGCTATATAAAAATTAATCTGTAATGCATCTACATGTTGTTTTTACAGTGCTAGCTAAAGCTGGTATTAGCTTTGTGGCTAAAACTGAAAAATAGTAACAAATTGCAGCTGTTGTCGGTCAGATATGGAATTTATGCATGTGACAGAGAGCACTGACGTTTTTGATGGCTTAGCAAGTTAAAACATCACTGAGAGAGCGCAGTAGTGTTTGTGTTACTCGTGCTAGTTATGGCTACAGTGGCTAATTAGTCCGGCTGTAACCGTCAGAGTTTAAGAAGCTGGGAGCCCCACAGTGCTATACCTTAATTCTTGCTGCTGACACGCAGCAGTTATAATAAGGATCCTGCCACCTTAGACGTGGGTTTAAGAACCTGTGCCCATAAATGCCAAATCATTTTTCCATTTAGTCATTGTTTTAGGTGAAGTGTCACTTACTTGACTATTCTATTGGTCACGGCCAAATAATACAGCAGATATCTACAAGGAGATAAGTTTGTTCAACAGACTATGTCTTATTAAGTGATGTATTGTGAATTTTCCAACATCGGCCCAAAACAAATTAGGACCCTTTCCCCCCCTCTTTTTTTCTAGTTTGTGTAGAACATATGTGAGCTGCTTCTCAAAACATTATGTATAAATGAGGGAAAGATTGGTACTTTAAAGAAACCATTGATGCTCTTCTGGACTGGAATACCTTTTTTCAATTAAAATTAATGTTTTTTGTGGTGGTAGAATTTTTACCTTTATGATTACAGAAGTCAAAACATCAGATGATGATAGCTTACTATCTAAACTCCCCATCTCTTGGCAAGTCTGAATTAGAGAGCTCAGCTGTATCGGCCTTTCTAGTGGATTTAAAGAGTTAAAGAGGAGATAGCTTAAGTCATTAGGTACATATTCCCTGACATTCTAGAGGTCAACCTTGCACAGTGTGTGACATTAAAGGGCATAACTTATAGAAATGGAATGGTACTGGCCCAAAGGGCAGCAGGTGGATTGCCAGAATACTGAAAAACCATATCTGCATTGTACCACAGCATATTCTACATTGTCAGAGCTTGGTGGCTGGTACAGAGAGCACGACAGAGCTTTTGAGCTCAACCCAGTATCATCAAGAATATTCACTCTCATTTCACTCTGTGAACTCCTTGAAACTTATCCATTGGTTGTCTATGAGATTGGATCAGTCCACATTGTGACTTTAAAAAGGCATATAGAAATAAAAGGTGTTCATATAAGTGTAATAGGTTCAGTCGCATGTATTTCATTAGATAAATTCTTCTTTTTTTATGTGTGATCTTTATAACTTTGACTATTGGGTATGGATAGCTTTATGAAAACTAAACTGAAAGGATTCTTTCTGAATATGTCATTCTTTTTTGCCTACAGTCCTATGGTCCTAAAGACTGTTTTGGCTCACTCTCTAATGGAGCGCCTGAATCAACTGAGGATCTCATCGTTGAAGTCAAGAGACAGTGTTGTCTTCAGGGCAGTTTCAGACTTCAGTTTATGGATTTCTTGTTTGGGAATGAGTTTCTTAACCTCACCTCAGTTTCAGAAGTAGCAGACAAAGGGACTCTTAAAGCTATTGACATGCCAAAGCCCACCACATGGACATAAAAAAAGAGTAACAGAGTTGGTGAAACTCAAGATGGAAAAGACTTTTTCATACAGAAGACATGAAGTTGTCCATGATGCACCAATGGTGGAGGCTTTCATGGCAAGATGGCCTGATCTATTTGATTTCCATGAGGTAAGGTTTGCCTCATACACGGTGTTCTTGTGGTATTAGCCTAAAATGGTTAAGGCACAGTTGTTATTTGACAGCCCATTTCTTCAGTATGAGTGATTGCAGCCTTCTTCCAGGTAGTAAACCTTTGAAGCTCATTCCTCTGTGCTCATGTTTTCAGATCAACACTGAGTTTAAGAGAATTGCCACCATCCCCCCTCAAACAAAGTTCCTGGCTCAGCTGGATCTCCACTTGGACAACCTGGTGAAGTTGGTCAACAGAAGAGGAGAGCTTGGACTAATACTGAAAAGAATTGTGGCATAAATGGATAATGTAAGTGATAAAGCCTGAATTTCAAATGTTTTCCCATGATAAATTCTCTCATATTGTATTTTTACATCTGCTTGTTTTTTTAACCTTCACTTTGTCAACTTATTATTAATTGCCAGTAAACCTATTATTAATTTGTGTGCCTTTACTTTAAAAACATTCATGTAAAGTACACTATTAAAACTTAAATGAAGGACAAGGGCTGAATGAAGATGCTAATTACATACATTTCATTTCAGTGCAAAGATGTTGATGCTGCGTCTGTCAAGGGAGTGTGTATCTACATGGGTGAAGACGCTGGCATGCTTATCCGGGAGTATGTGGTATGTACTTGTCTTTTTTTTTCTTCTTTTTTTCAGACTTTCCACAGTTTGTCATATTACTTACTTGGCATGAAATGACTAACGTGGCTTCTTTTTTACAGGGCATCGAAGAACGTGCCATCAGTGAGACTGTTGAAGACACCACTGTTTGAATTTATCTTCTTAAAGAGCAAGCTTCAGCAGATGAACAAGAGTTGTCCTTGCAGGCATCAGGGTGGCGAAGACTTTGGATAATGTAGCATTTGCTGTGATAATGCTATTTGGACTCATGTATGCATTAAACCTTGCTTACCCTGCGGACCTGCGCTACAACTTTTACGTTTTCCAGAAGGTTTTCATGGAACTGGATGGAGCTAAACTCTCTAAAGTTCTTGCTTTCAAAAACCATCTGTTTCATTGAGAAGTCAAAGACTGCACTTCTGCAATTCTTTGCAGTTTTTCATTTTGTGTTCAGTAACGTTATACTGCTTATGTTTTTATTGCTTTCCCCTCATGTGACTGCAATGCAGGATGATTCTTCCTTTTGGTATCATGTTCTAAGAAATTTTTACTGACGATTTTTAGCAATATGTTCTAAGTCAACCTTAATGTCCTGCTTACATGTTTAAAATGAAGATTAAAATTCATGTAGGTGTTTGGTATTAGTTATGTAACAATGTCATTTAAGGCTCAACTTAGTTGAAATCTTGTACAGATAAATACTTGTACAGAAACTGAAACTGTTGTCAAATAATACACAAGTTATATTTTGTAAATCTGTTTACTCATAAAAGCGTGTTGCTTTTTTTCAGGTAGTCTTAATTTAGTTTACATTTTCAATTGTGTAATTAATTCAAATGTTATATGTAAGAGATGACAGGATCATCTATAAGTACTTTCTTTTATTTGCTGCTGAGGTCAGTTTTTTGTGATATATTTGCAAATATATTCTCAAACTAACTTTTTCTTTTAGTTATTTCTGCAGGCTCTATTTAAAAATGTGTTAACAAGTTTATATGGATGTGATTTTGGATTTGTTCATGGCAGAATTGCTGCTTTCACTGCTGTTACAGTTTAATAAAGGTGAATTGTTCAGTAGCACTCACAGTCTTTGCCTTTTTTTTGTCAATAATGATCAGTTAATATTTCAATTGAAAAAATTAAGTAGGATTTAAAGCCATAAGTTGTGTTGCAGGAACATAATTGCAATGTGTTTACATTACATAATATCATTGCGTACGACTGGCAAATAAAAATAAGTTGGTGTTAAACATTAAAATATATTGACATTATGCAATACATTGATGTTAAGATAACCGATTAATATTAGTACATCAAACATGATTTTTTTAAGTAATCTAATGTAAATAAAATACTTTGATTTGACAAGCATTAATTACTTGAGGGAAAGTGGAAAATTAAGTCAGTCATACTTGTTCATATTATGTGGGACCGATGTACACAATAAAATCAAGTAAATTGAAATAACTTTTTTTTTCAGTGTAGGCTCTTAGCTGAGTTTTGTGTTTTGCGTAGACACCAGTTCTTTCTTTGAGCTATGTGCCTTTTCTCTAGCTGTGGGTTCTCAATAATGACAGTAATGACAGAGCTGACGAGACAGGGGAAACGTAAACTGAACACACTCACATCAGACAGAGACCTTCAGAATAAAACAGGAAACTTACAGACACAGAGAACCAGACAAGACACTGAACTTAACAGACCAAGGGCGTAGATTTGGCATCGACGGAAGGGACATGTCCCCACCAATATCCAGCGATTATTGAATTTTACCCACCAATAATTTGATCTCTTCAAGTAAAAGAAAAACACACAAAAAGAAAGAAAAAAAAAGATCTGTCAAAGTGGGAGAAAGAGTTAAATTACATTCTCCACTGTAGTCCTACATCATGTAACAAATATGGCCAATGTGATTGGCTGTGCCTTTAAGGGAGCTCTGTTTAGTTTTAGCAACAGCAAACCTGGGGTCCGTTCTTCGTACCTCGCTTACTACATCCAAGATCAAATGACACATCCAAGATCAAATCATCGCGCTAACTTTGAGCTCGCTATTCCGGTTCTCCGAACACACCTGTTGTTGACGATTAGTATAGCTGGATGAAGTAATGTGAGATCACTGGGTGTCGTAACAGGGGCTACGCATCGATAGTAGAAACATTGATCGGCAACCCTTTGATTGGTCGGCGAAAATGTCGAAGGAGCGCGCTCAGTATTTTTCGGCAGCAGAGCAAGAACTCTTGATTGAGGGATTTCAGGAGTTTCAGAGTTTAATTAAAACGCAAGGGAACACTGCAAAGGCTGCAAAAGCAAGGAGAGAGGGCTGGCAGAAAGTTGCTGACAAATTAAACTCGTAAGTAATTTAATAATAATAATAATAATAATAATGGATTGGATTTATATAGTGCTTTTCAAGGCACCCAAAGCGCTTTACAATGCCACTATTCATTCACTCTCACATTGACACACTGGTGGAAGCAGCTACGGTTGTAGCCACAGCTGCCCTGGGGCAGGCTGACAGAAGCGAGGCTGCCATATCGCGCCATCGGCCCCTCTGGCCAACACCAGTAGGCGGTAGGGTAAATTTATTATATTATATTACATTATATCACATTATATTATATTACATTATATCCTCTTTCACATCAGAGCCACAACAGGACCCACTAGAACATGGGAACAAGTAAAAGTGAAATATAAGAATATTCTACAGAATGGTAATATTTATCACTTATATTGCTTTTAGTCTCTTGAAAAGAGACCCTGAAGTAATCTGTTTGTTTATAACAGCAACCAAGAAAAGGGCAGAGCAAAAAAAAGACAGGTGGTGGTCCTGCACCCCCTCGTCAACAAGCTGGTTAAGTAAATAATACCCTCACGGGAAAATCGATATCTCTCTATGAGCACACTGTCGCGCTGAGATAAAGGATCCTGTCTATCCCGCAATATACGCTGAATTCTGAAAACTCTCCTTATCAATCTCGCACCTTCCGCAATGGGTGGCTCGCGGATACGGACAGGACATGGCTGCGACAGACTTCCCAAATCCACCTTCGCTTTTATAGCCGTGGTCTCTCATCTTGATTACATTAAGTAATTTACTATTACTACTCTAAAATATGAATTACATCTGAAATAATCAAATACATGAAATAGAATGATTAATAGTACATTTCCCTTTTTTTAGGAAATGACCTGTATGTATCTGTATGAAATCAATGAAAGGATCAAGTACTGCATTATCTTTAGTTACATTGATAATATTTATTGATGGTAAAACAGTGGCAAAATATCGCTGTTGCTTTCGTATAAATGAAGCGGACATACCTGAGTGGCCGCGATCTAATCTTGTTTACATAAAGTAAGCCTGCTCCCGAGCAGGTTTACGCTTACGGATCTGTTGCTATGACAGCAAGTCCCGTATGAGCTTCGGGGAACCGAACGATCCAAGATCACATGAAATCGTCAACAATCAAATCCAGCTAACTTACTTAGCGAGGTACGAAGAACAGACCCCTGAACTGCGAGGACCTGCAAGGGAGGATGGCAGCACAAAGGAAGAACCTGGATATAAGAAAGTATTTTTCAAAGAAACCTGTAAGTCACTTAAAGCCAAGTTCACTCATAAAATGTGTCCCTCATAATAACGTTACAGGCTATGCTAGGCTTTGGCCCACATCAGTCTAAAACTGTATGTAACCATGAATAACGTGTTTTGGAAACTAACTGCACAACAGGGAGCACTATTAGTTATCTCAGTCTCAGAGCAGCATTTCTAATTTTGATCGAAACTGTCAGAGAAAACAGCAGCCTCGAGCAAGCCAGGATATTAGTTTACAGAGGCTGTTAAAATTATATGTCTAACGTGGTCAACAATGACTCAAATGAGATTAAACAATTCTGCTGTATGTCCACCAGGAGAGACTGGACAGTATAGATGTAAAACAAACATGCCAACAGTTTATCTCAGTTAACGAGAGGAGAAGGCATGTGTTTGGCTCCTTCACATAGTGGACATTGAGTTGTTGTGTGGGACACCAGGGGCCCGTTCTTCGTACCTCGCTAAGTAAGTTAGCTGGATTAGATTGTTGACGATTTCGCGTGATCTTGGATCTTTCGGTTCCCCGAAGCTCATCCGGGACTTGCTGCCATAGCAATAGAGCCGTAAGCGTAAACCTGCTCGGGAGCAGGTTTACTTTATGTAAACAGGATTAGATCGCGGCCATGCAGGTATGTCCGCTTCATTTATACGAAAGCAACAGCGATATTCCACCACTGTTTCACCATAAATAAATATTATCAATGTAACTGAAGATAATGCAGCACTTGATCCTGTTATTGATTTCACACAGATACATACAGGTCATTTCCTAAAAAAGGGAAATGTAGCCTACTATTAACATTCTATTACATGTATGTGATTATTACAGATGTAATTCATATTTTAGAGTAGTAATTGTTGTGATATTTTGATACCATGGTAGCATTTACAGGATATTGTTTTATAGTGATATTATACAGGAAAACTGTTACTCAATAAGGCCCATTTACTAGTTGTTTTTCTCTTTCTCTGTGACCCAAGAATTAATGTGTAAGAATCACAGGATGGTACCTCAAGGTCGAAAACACCACAGAGATCACTTCTTTACTCCCATCCTCCCTTCTTTATCTCCTAGAAAAGAGCTTGTTAAAGGCCAGGTGGTTTGTTTCAGAATTCACTAATGAAAGAACTCTGTATTCTATGTCTAGGAGTGTATTTTGCTGGAATGATCATAAATTGTAGCTGAACTGATAAACTACACAAAGGATACTTCTTTGCTCAGAAGGCAGGAAGACGTTTCCTTATTTGGTCTGTACCGGTTTGAACTGAGAATCTGCTGACACACGAACCTTTTTTTTCCTCTATATAAACTGTTGTACTGAATAAACCTTTGAGTTGATTGTGGGAGAGCAACCTGAAACAGTCTATGTATCACTTTGTTCTCCTAACTGCTCCCGGCGCTGTAACTAACCCGCTGAACGGCATACTTGAGCGTTACTTTGAATAATTAGGAATCTTATAAGGAAAGGACAAAACTCTGCTTATCGGTGATCACGCCTCGGAGGAAACCCGATCCACGGATGAACCCGGGACGGAGATTTCTTTCAATTTGGTGTCAGAAGTGGGATCGGCTGACGAAGGTAAATACACGTCTTTAATATTTATATAAGACCGTATTATACCTCTCTCAGTGATCGATCTATAAAAGAAACGGGATATGCTGACGAAGTTTCACTTAGTGATCCAGAGAGATACACTGACGACTTCCTTAGTCCCCGAATAAAGTAAATTAAAAGCAGAAAGACACAGGAAGTTGCCTGTTGTATTGCGAGAAGCTGCTCGTTAAGTGAGAAGTTGCTCACCCAAACAAAAATTGCTAGCAATAAATTTAAAGTAACCTCAGCTGTGCCACAGCAAAATACTAACATAAATCCTTCAAAGCGTGTAAACCCCTCTGGAAATCACTGAACATGGGTCAGAATAATTCAAAAAACTCAGACAGGTCCGAGAAAAAAAATCGAAATTAACTGTAAAACCAAAAAAAAATAAAAAAAATAAAGTCTCAAATAACGGCTCAGTACAACTCCCACTTCCGGTGACGTGTAACCTACGTCCGCGAATCGGTGAAGACTTCCATGATTACGTATCCAGAACATGCGGAAGTACTTACGTGACTGACTTTGTTTACAACTTAAGAACTGTAAGTTCAATGCATTCTAATTTATTTCCGGAGCCCTATCCCGAACGATTATCGCCAGAAAACAGGTCAGTAAAACTGAAGGCCAGTGCAGATACTACCACGAAAGCTAAAAGTGTTAAGATAATGCTGAATTTTGATGTTGAAGGCTCAGAGGAAAGTGAAAAAACGAATGTATGCAGGATCATCCGCTCCAGCACAGCAAGGAAGTTTCAGAGGACGGAAAGATAAGAGTAGAGACGTATGTTTTTTATTGTGGAAAAATAGGACACTGGAGGAGGGAATGCAAATCAGCAGCACATAGGTCTCAACCACAAAACACAGGACCAGTTCCTGCCACTAGGCGTCAGCAGAGCTCTTCCAGTCAAGGTAACTGGCAACCACAAGGAGCACGCAATAATGGCTCCACATCTAAGCAGCCTTACAATCCACAAGGTAGACAAGCTAGAGGTGCAAATTTAGCTCAGTTTTCCAGCAGCCGCAGACACCCAGAGCAAAAATGAATTTGTGTATTTCATTTAACACAAAGTGTGAAATGTTTGCTGACACTGATAACAGCTTATGTTTTCTCTGCCTTATGCACCATGGAGAAGGAACAGCCTCTGTGTCAGCTGGACGCCTCAGCAGAGAATGAACTCAACATCCTTTTTCTGGTATTCCACGTCACACACTGTGCCAAAAAAACGTGTACAAATACAACAAGCCACACTTTTGTTTCTCTCACACTGTTCAACAACATGATAACTGCTCACACAAGTGAAGGTCAAACAGTGGTTTTGTCACATAACTCAGACATAGGTTACGACATAACTAAACCATGTCGACACATAGATCTAACCTACCTTATATTGACTTTACACCTCATCACGCACAGCTCATGAAATGCAACAAGCCAGTATATGTCAAGCAATATCCCATTTCCACCGAAAAAGCCGCAGCTCTAGATGTCATCATAGGAGATTTATTGACTATAGGAGTAATAAAGCCCACACTCCTGTCAATCCTGTGCCAAAGCCTAACAAACCTGGCGTATGGTGTTTCATACAAGACTTAAGGCAAATTAATGCAGTCATTATGCCTCTGCCACCTCTCAGACGTTCCCAGCATATTGACATCTATTCCATCCACAGCTATACATTTTACCGTGGTGGACCTGTGTTCCGCCTTTTTCTCAGTACCTGTGCATGAAGACACACAGCCGTTATTTGCATTCACACATAGAAATAAGCAGTACACTTGGACTCGTTTGCCCCAAGGCATGATAGACAGCCCTGCGGCTTTCTCAATGGTGGTCCGTGCTACCCTGGACAGCTTCACTCCTCCGGAGGGCTGTACTGGATGACCTCCTCCTCTGTGCTCCGAGTGAGGAACTATGTCAAACTGCTACACACATGCTTCTCCAGCACCTCCAACAGACTGGCCACAAAGCATCAGCAAAGAAAATGCAGTACTGTCAGACTTCTGTTCAATATTTGGGATTCACACTGTCTCACGGAAAACGTTCCATGACTACAGACAGGGTCAAAGCTGTGACCTCCGTCCCTCGGCCCACTACACAGAAGGAAATGTTGTCCTTCTTAGGCATGGTGAACTATTGCAGACAGTGGATACCAGACTGTTCTTTTCATGACCACATTCTGCGTGACTGTTGTAAAAAAGACAAGCCTCCTCGAATACTGTGGTCCACAGAAATGACAGCCTCTTTCAATTAAAGGGAGTGCTGACCTCCGCCACTCAAAGGTGCTGCCTGTGGATTGTTCAGGGGATGCCGGCCTGCCTGAGGGCGGTAGCAGTTTGCTCTATCATATAAGGGACTGCGAGAAGCTCACACTCTCACATGACACTATTCTACACACCAATCACCAGGTCACGACCATTCTAGCAAACATAACTACACAACATATGACTGCACAACGTCGCTCAGGTTATGAAGCTACACTGACCTCCACAGCAAACCTCACCATAAAAGCGAGCAGCACACCCAATTCGCCAGCACATTTATTGATCCATATGCTGTGTTCTTCTGACCGACAGGATGGCTCAGACAGGCTTGACGATCATGACTGCATGACACGTATACAGGAATCCACAGCACCACGTCCAGATTTAGAACAAACACCTATCCCAGACTCAGCCACGGTTTATGTGGACGGGTCCTGTTCAAGGCCAAATGACAACTCATTTCTTTGTGGCTATTCAGTGGTAACATTGCCTGACATCATACTAGAGGCTCACTCATTACCATTTCACTCAGCACAAAAAGCAGAGCTCATGGCTTTAATACGCGCCTGTGAGCTCCATGTGGATAGGCGTGTGACAATTTACACAGACAGCCGCTATGCGTTTGGCGTCGTACATGACTTTGGCACATTGTGGAGACAAAGAGGATTTAGATCTGCTGATGGAAAACCGATTGCTAATTCTGATCTTGTGCAGAGACTTTTTCAGGCTATACAGCTACCATCGGCCGTTGCAGTTGTTAAAACGAAAGGACACAGTACAGCTGACACAGACGAAGCAACAGGTAATGCCTTAGCAGACGTGACAGCCAAGGCTGCAGCTGCATCACAACTCCCACCTCCACAGGAAGTATTATCTGTGCCCCTACAGTTGCCACTTGTTACACTCCCAGACTATTTAGAAACAAATGTTGATTTAAACTTTATACAAGAGCAGGCCTCTGCATCTGATTACACCTATTGGGAGGATAATGACTGTACCTTAGATGACAGAGATGGCCTATACAAAATTTTGAGGGTTTGATTGCCCTCCCATATTCCCTGATGCCAGTCCTTGTCCGACATTTTCACTGTGTGAGTCATGTCGGACAAAGAGGGGTATTAAATAATGGCAATAAAATCAAAATCAAGATTTGTAATTGAGAAAACATCACATGCAGTAAAAAAGCATATTAGCAACCTGTCTAACATGTGCACGAACTAATGTAGGGAGACCAAAAGCGAAACATCAGTATTTACCACAACCAGATTTTCCATTTCATACATTATGACTCCATCTGCAGTAACCAAATTATCTCCATTTGAAATAAGACTATTTCCAACACCATGGTCAGCTTCCAGAGGGGCACCGCTAGTAGAAGGTGATGTATATTGCATTGTCCGACTATGTTCACAATCTGGTAGAAACACTGAATAATAACTATGCCAAAGTTTGTCTTTCTCAGCCTTTCCCCTCCACAGTTCCACCAGTGGAGACAAGGAGATGCGGTGTTGGTGAAGTCGCTAAAACCAAGGACACTCAGGGAGGCCGCGCGTTTTCCAGCCCCCAGACTGTACTGGCAGTGACGAAGAACCAGCATCCTCACAGACGGACAACCTCAGTGGATTCATGCCAGCAGGGTTAAGACTAGAGCTGGGCGATATGAGATTTTTTCATATCACGATATGTTTTTTTCATTTCAGTCGATAACGATATCTATCACGATATAAGCCAAATAACTATATTTGTAAGATTTAAATGTGCCGTTGCTCACAAGTAAAATGTGAAATAATCAGCAGCTTGTTTTTATTTAAATATTTATTTCCCATAATAAGTTCAACAGGGTAGATGTACTTAAGGAACATGAGACTTTTTCAGATAAATAAAGGCAAATATTGCAAACTACACAAAAGGCAGCCACTAAAGCGTTTAAGTTTCAAAATAGAACAAACGAAACAGACTAAATTGTCAATTCCACTTAGAAACAAAATATTAATTCTAAAAATAAATCTTAGTTTGTTTTACAGAAGAACAGACAAAACTGACTAACTTTTTTCAATATCAAATAAACTGAGAACTAAAAGGAAATTCTCAATCTCTCCTTGTTGTATAGCTGAGCTTTTCAAACAGTTTTAACAGTTACTTTAGTCTGACAAAAGCCGAATGACGAATTAGCGCTTCCAGTCAGAGACTGAGGCTACGTCCACACGTACACGGGTATTTGTGAAAACGGAGATTTTCCGTTTTCGTTTTAAAAAATAATCCCGTCCACACATAAAGGCAGAAATGAAGGAAAACGCTGCTATGAACATGCCAAAGCAGCAGGTGGCGCTAGATTCCTAACCGTGCCGAAATGTTGGCCAATCAGAAGTCTAGAAGCCTCGGTGGGAAAAAGTAAACAAAGCTGGGGCATAGAAGCAGAACCGAGTCGTATGTGTGGAGGGACAGTAACTGTGTGTATATGTAAGCATTTAAACACTGCAGAGAGTAGAATTAACAGTAACAGTATTGTAGAAATTCATTTCACCGAAACAATAACGTGGCGCACAGTGTGACGCATGAACCAGTTTATTGTATTTCCAGACTTGCTTTCGGCACAATTTACAGTGCACGCTACTCTGTTTTTTGTCAGACTTGAAATAGCCGAAATACCTTCACACTACGGAACTTCTATGGCTCTTCCGTTTGACAATCTCTCCGGCATTGGAACCATCATCTGTTTTCTCTTCGGTCACGCTCGGTTGATTTTTCTAGTCGGCACACTCATTTCCTCCATTACGCGCTGGCTCCATTACCCGCTGGCTGCTTCCCAAACAAACACACGTGCGGCTTGGCACTTGTGCTGTACCTAACAAGTCACGCGACGTGACGCTGCGGCTGTGATTGGTTCGGCTCTGCGCTACTTAATTTGGATTGGCTGACCTTTTTTTTTTTTTTTTGAGGACAAGAGCAGCGAGGTCTATCAGGATAGCTTAATTTCTCTATCGAGTAAAAGTTATATCGCGATACATATCGTTATCGTTCTATCGCCCAGCTCTAGTTAAGACCAGCCCAACCAGCCCATCTCAGGCGTCGGATCAAGCAGATGACGTCTCCGGCGAGCCAACGCCCGGAACCAAAACAAATAAACACACAACGGGTAGATGACATCTCCGGCGAGCCAGCGCCCGGATCCAATCCACCTACACACATGCAATCACTGATTAACACACAACGCCTGAAAGAGCCAAGACTCAGAGAGCTCTTTGATGCTTCACCTGAACAACAACAAGGTACTCAAACATCCAGCAGGAACAGAAAGCCGAGAGTACCACAGGATGTCTAATCTGATAAAGCTAGACTCATTCCATCCTGATAATGGAGAAAATGAAATGCCCATTGTCATCATACGACGCTTATTCTATGTCTCTCGAACCTGGGACCAGGCCAGAAGACGACTGAAGAACAGTTTTTCTTATATATTTAGGTTATTTATCATATCTATCGCATTAACTTTAGGATTTTTCTTTGCTATTTTGTATTGTAGACTGCAACCATGTTCACATTTCTGCAGGTCGTATTTTGCTGACGATACCTCATGCTCTATTTTGCAAGACACCTACTTAATGCACTCCTTACGTTCCCTAAAATCAGTAAATGGCAACATAGACGCCACTAATAAACCATTTTATGCACCCCCTAGAGCAGGAGCTAACGCCTGGTATGAAAATGCCAGAATAGCCGCTCGTGACTTAGGAAACAGTAACTGTTATGTCTGTTCAAAAGGTAACCCAGAACAGGTAATAGTAGGATACCCCATATCCGGTTTCCCCCTCACTGAGGGACTAGAGAAAATCGGCGGAGATAATGCTCTCCTTAAAGACACTTTACAGTTGACTCTGAGCCCTCTCGACTGCTTACTTAGACACACACACACACCAACTAACCCTGAGACTCCATTAGGCGAATTATTGAAGTTATCTAATGACACGGCAGGGACCTGCGCCCCAATGAAACGCCCTAAGACTAGGTTAAAGCCCTCACTACCCCTAGGACAGATCCCTTTCCATTTTAATACTAGTATGATATGTCTGCGCAGACTAAAGTTAACGGGCCCAGACACACACATAGATTATACAAAGGATAACTATACATTCTTCTCTGACTCCCCAGGTGCACGCTGTAATGAGACATGGCTAGCTGTCTCTGTGGCTGAAGTTTTATCATATCTGGAGGAACACACACACAGTTCAAGTTTGAGCGGAGAATCGATCATTGTTCCCCCAGAAGGTGTATTAAATGATACTAACTGGGGGGAGTTAGTTAAATCACACATGGTCACGCATCTTACTAGAGCAATCCCTAACGGTTATTGGTTGTGCAATAATACTCTTAGACTAGCCTTACCCGTTAATTGGACCGGTACCTGTGGTCTAGTGACCGTTGATGTATGCTGTACTTTCATTCCCAATAATACCGCCCCTAACGGTTCATTCACACAAGCTATGAATAGACTTGAAGCATTGAAGATAGAACTAATTGCCAATACAGGCCACGGTCAGTGGCTAGATAAGTGGCTACAGGACACGTTTGGAAAATGGAAGGAACTAATTGTAGCCTTTGTAACCGTTGCCGCATGTTTTCGATAATTATTGTCTGTTGTGTGATACCATGTATACGCTCTCAGAATTTTTGATATTAAGCTTACTCGAAGGACTAGTTACATTTATGATTTGTTTCACATTTATGATTTGTCTTTATATTATGTTATTACATTCTGTCTTTATACTATGTTATCATTTCATGATAAAAGGGGGGAACTGTTGTGATATTTGATACCATGGTAGCATTTACAGGATATTGTTTTATAGTGATATTATACAGGAAAACTGTTACTCAATAAGGCCCATTTACTAGTTGTTTTTCTCTTTCTCTGTGACCCAAGAATTAATGTGTAAGAATCACAGGATGGTACCTCAAGGTCGAAAACACCACAGAGATCACTTCTTTACTCCCATCCTCCCTTCTTTATCTCCTAGAAAAGAGCTTGTTAAAGGCCAGGTGGTTTGTTTCAGAATTCACTAATGAAAGAACTCTGTATTCTATGTCTAGGAGTGTATGTTGCTGGAATGATCATAAATTGTAGCTGAACTGATAAACTACACAAAGGATACTTCTTTGCTCAGAAGGCAGGAAGACGTTTCCTTATTTGGTCTGTACCGGTTTGAACTGAGAATCTGCTGACACACGAACCTTTTTTTTTCCTCTATATAAACTGTTGTACTGAATAAACCTTTGAGTTGATTGTGGGAGAGCAACCTGAAACAGTCTATGTATCACTTTGTTCTCCTAACTGCTCCCGGCGCTGTAACTAACCCGCTGAACGGCATACTTGAGCGTTACTTTGAATAATTAGGAATCTTATAAGGAAAGGACAAAACTCTGCTTATCGGTGATCACGCCTCGGAGGAAACCCGATCCACGGATGAACCCGGGACGGAGATTTCTTTCAGTAATTGCAAATTACTTCGTGTAATCAAGATGGGAGACCACGGCTATAAAAGCGAAGGTGGATTTGGGAAGCCTGTCGCAGCCATGTCCTGTCCGTATACGTGAGCAACCCATTGCGGAAGGTGCAAGATTGATAAGGAGAGTCCTCAGAATCCAGCGCATATTGCGGGACAGACAGGATCCTTTAGCTCAGCGCGACAGCGTGCTCATTGAGAGATATCGATTTTCCCGTGAGGGTATTATTTACTTAACCAACTTTTTGACGAGGGGGTGCAGGACCACCACCTGTCTTTTGTTGCTCTGCCCTTTTCTTGGTTGCTGTTACGAACAAACAAACAGATTATTTCAGGGTCTCTTTCCAAGAGACGAAAAGCAATATAAGTGATAAATATTACCATTCTGTAGAATATTCTTATATTTCACGTTTACCTGTTCCCATGTTCTAGTGGGTCCTGTTGTGGCTCTAATGTGAAAGGGGATATAATATAACATAATATAATATAATGTAATATAATATTAGATAATATAGTGTAATATAATAAATCTACCCTACCGCCTACTGGTGTTGGCCAGAGGGGCCGATGGCGCGATATGGCAGCCTGGCTTCTGTCAGTCTGCCCCAGGGCAGCTGTGGCTACAACTGTAGCTGCCTCCACCAGTGTGTGAATGTGAGAGTGACTGAATAGTGGTATTGTCATGCGCTTTGGGTGCCTTGAAAAGCGCTATATCAATCCACTCCATTATTATTATTATTGTTATTATTAAATTACTTACGAGTTTAATTTGTCAGCAACTTTCTGCCAGCCCTCTATCCTTGCTTTTGCAGCCTTGCGTTCTGATTAAACTCTGAAACTCCTGAAATCCCTCACTCAGGAGTTCTTGCTCTGCTGCCGAAAAATACCGAGCGCTCTCCTTCGACATTTTCGCCGACCAATCAGAGGGTTGCCGATCAATGTTTCTACTATCGATGCGTAGCCCCTTTTACGACACCCAGTGATCTCACATTACTTCATCCAGCTGTACTAATCGTCAACAGCAGGTGTGTTCGGGGAACCGGAATAGCGAGCTCAGAGTTAGCGCGATGATTTGGTCTTGGATGTGTCAATTGATCTTGGATGTAGTAAGCGACGTACGAAGAACGGGCCCCAGTAGTCCATGTCTGTTGCTGTAACAGTAGTTCATGTTTGGAATAAAAAAATCCCAGCTCACTGATTTGATAGGAGCAATAGTGCCTAAAATGTTGCATAATTTTGCTGAGAGATCTTTTACTTTGTGCTAATCTTAGATGAGTAGTTTTATGGACAAAACCCACCAGGTCATTCAGTGTTCCCTTAGTGCTAATGTATAAGAGATGTTGGTGTAACTGAAGTAATGTTGTTAAATCCTTAAAGTCATATTCTTTTATTGTCATGACTGTATTTTTATTTTTGTATGATACCTGATTTATATGGAATATGGCTGAAGTAAATTAAAGTCTAAGATACTTAGTCATTTGTTTAATTGTAATTTAACATTATATAATTCACATATAAAACTATGACTTTTAATTTTAAATGGTTTAACAGCATGTAGAATAGCATATGTAGGCAAGTATATTTCTCCTTTTTTTAAATTTTTTATCAAGAAGCAAAGACAAAAAGGAAAAAAAAAGAAACAGGGCAGAGTTCGGTGGTTGAATCATCCGTCCCCACCAATGCCACAAATAAAGACAACATCTAATTTGCCCTGGTTAAACAAAGAGTGCAAGAATTTAATGAAAACAAGAGATCAATTACTAAAGCAGTTCCTGAAAACAGGTCTAACTCTGGATAGACAGAGACTTACTTCAATGCGGAACAAAGTAATAAGAAGTTTGAGACAGACCAAAGCAAAAAATTTTATAAATATAATTGAAAGAGCCAAAGGTAATGGTAAAATTATCTGGCAACACTTAAATAAATTACTTGGCCGTCATTCAAACAAAAGTAAAAATACAATTGAACTTTATGTAAATAACTCTATTGTTAGAGAGCCTCTATCTATTGTCAGTAACTTAAACACCTTCTTTATTTCATCTGTTAAGGAGATCAGTCAGAGCTTTGACTCAGTCGTATGCTCTGATAATGTGAATGATGTTGGTCAAAATTTGTTCACCATCACTCATATTTCAGACACTGAAGTTGCTAAACTAATTACAGGTTTAAAACAATCAAAAGCACTTGATGTATATGGTATTACACAAACTTCCTAAAGGAACATATGGATTTGCTTGTACATCCAACAACTCATGTTTTGAATATGTCTTTCAAACACTCCATTGTTCCAACAGATTGGAAAATTGCTGCAGTTACATCAATTCTCAAAGCAGGTGTGAAGACTGACATTGCTAATTATCGCCCCATAAGCATACTCCCGGTCGTATCTAAAATAGCTGAGAAGTGGGTGGTTAAACTCCTCACTGCTCACCTAGAAAACACCCAACCCTCATTACATCCATTGCAGTTTGGCTTTCGGGCACATCACTCCACAGATACCGCCCTGTGTATGTTAGTGGAGAACTTGAAGAGCTTGCTGGACAAGAGTCCCTGTGTTGGAGCTAGATCTGAAGAAGGCTTTCGACTCTGTAAACCATCAGATATTGTTGTCCAGATTGACTCGGTTTAATACCTCCAGTCAGGCTCTTCAGTGGTTTGCCTCATATCTCTCACACAGGAAACAGTGTGTGGTGTTGGATGGGGTTAAATCTCCATATTTAGACTGTGATACAGGGGTTCCTCAAGGATCTGTTCTTGGGCCCTTATTGTTCTCTCTTTTTATCAATAACTTACCTGAAGTCTGTCCAAATATATTTACTCAAATGTATGCGGATGATGCAGTTATATATACGCAAGCAAATAGTGTTCAGCAGGTGGCAAAAGATCTTACAGCTGCTTTAGCATTAATGCATAGCTGGTAGGGCTGAACGATTATGGAAAATAATCTAATTGCGATTTTTTGCCCCAATATTGCGATTGCGATGCGATTATTTTTTAAGGTCTTTGTCTTCTGTATTATTAAACAAAGACAAGCAATACATCATATAGTATGGCCAATACTATATTACATTAATTTTAAACTGTTCTTTCCTGGAAGACAGACCTCTGTTATGATGACATGAGGTGATGCATGAATTGATGACTGACATTTTTATTTAACTTCTTCAATCACAACAGTATATTTGAACATACACAATAGTTTATTTTTAGCTTACAAACATCTGAGCATAAAGTGCTGACAAGGAACCCTGGTGTAAACATTAAAATGAAAGTCAGTACAATGTGCAGATTGCAGAAATATACATAAAAAAAATCAGTGGCTTTACCACACTCAGTTTTTCGACATCTGTGAACTACTAGACAGTCATTAAATTAAAAAATAATATTAAATTAAAGCTGCAAGCAGCGTTATGATGTCAAGGTCTGCGGAGGCAGACCGTGCGGAAAGGTGTGTGGTGGACCCAGGTGCGAACACAAACGAGGATGCAGGAGTGGATTCCAACCAAAACGAGCCTTTTATTATGGCTGAAAACTCATGGAAAAGAACAACAAAGTAACTGAGGGAAAACCTGAACATAGACTGGGAAACTATGACTCTAATGAGATTTAGACTGCAAAATACAAACTATGGCTGGGATACTATGACAAGGGGAAGGGGAGATAACACAGACGACGCGAGACAGACTGTATGAAACACAGAGACTAAATACACATGAGGGATGATCAGGGGAAGTGGCCACACATGGGAACACAGCTGACACACATGAACTTAACGACAGGACAGAAGGAGTGAAACTGAATACACTGACCGTGAATACAGACTTTCAAAGTAAAACAGGAAACATGGAGATTAGACAAGACACATGAACCGGGGAGACGTAGTACAGGGGAGATGACATAACCACACGAAGGGCAAGGGAGACTTAATACACGGGTAGTATGTACAAATGGCTGGAGTGCCTTAGTGACCCTAAACAAAGAATAAACATCAAAATAGGCTAAAACACAAAACACTGGGTCGCACGACCCAGGACCATGACATATGAGGGCCCTCGCACCCCCGGCACGTCGAGCCACTGCCAACACCTCAAACCGGCACGTCCGATGTGATGTCACATTGATGGATTTCATGCTTTTAATCACCAGCTAACATTTCATCTTATTCAACCAGGATTATAGTCATGCCACTAGGTGGCGCTCTAACCATTATTGACAAATAGCATAACAAACATTTCCAAGCTCGAGTCTCATCACACCTGCGACCTTTGGGAGAGATTTGACATTGTGTTTTTTAGTGACAGCAGATTACTGCTTTTTGCGAGTGATTGAAACTCTACGTGCCGCCATGACCACCCCGTTTCCCTGAACGGAAAAAGCTTCGCAATTTAACATCACAAAGGTCTTTAGATTCTACACACTGAAGAATGCTTCAATATGATGAAATCCCTTGGAGGAGTTCGTCAAAGTATGAGGCCTGAAAAGGGGGGAAAATGTCATCAAAATTACACATTAATTTTAAAATGGCTGACTTCCTGTTGGATTTGGGATATTGCTCCAAGAGACTTTTTTGTACATCTTGATATCTTACACAAGCTTACCAAGTGTCAGACTCATAGATGAAACACAGAGCAGGGGCTGATGTTTTGAAATATTGTAGGGGGCGCTGTGGAGCCATTTTGCACTATTCAAGGAAAATGGTTACATAACAACAATGCCTTCATCCATTTGGAGGTGTGTGCCAAATTTCAAGCCTCTATAAACTTTCCAAGCCCCTCAAAAGCCACTTCATCTTTCATGATGAACCGCGTTGCCACCAGGGTGCGCCGTTCAGTTTAAAGTCACAATTTTTGCACTGAAGCATCACGAGGGACTGATGGTGATATTCACCGCTTTTGAGGTGGCCACGATCAACCTGTGAAAATCAGTACAACAAAGTTAAAGCCATGACATTTCCTGTTGCCACTAGGTGGCGCTGTCCGTATTTCCGACAATGGGCACATCAATCTGTTCAGGGCGGGTCTGACATCATGCCTGTAAAGTCTGGTACTGATCAGACTGGATTTCATTGAGTTATACTAATTTGTTTCTTCATGGCGTGACATCAAAGTTCGCCATGCTGCTGGGGTCACACCCTTTCGCGAAAACTCACAGTTTTCACTGTAACCCAAGACCAACTCCTTAAGGCTTTCCTGGAGAAATTTGAGGCTGCAGATGTCACCCATCACTATACTGTACCCCAAAGTGTAAAACATGACATTTCCTGTTCCCACTAGGTGGCGCTGTCCTTGATGTCAAATATGGCAGTTGAAATATGTTCAGGGGTGGAGCCTTATCATATGTGTTCACTTTGGTCAAGGTCAGAAAATGTATGACAAAATGAGAGGCAATAAGATTTTCATGGCGAGTCATCGAAATTCGCCATGGCGCCACGGCCTCATAGTATTGTGAAAACTCAAAAGCTCCGCAATTTAACATGGCACAAGGGTGTAGTTGACACTGTCCAAATTTGAAGTTTATAGGACCAAATCCCAAGGAGGAGTTCGTTAAAGTACAAGGCATGGAAACGGTAAAATCAGAGCCAAAATGTCACCTTCAATCCAAAATGGCGGACTTCCTGTTGGGTTTGCGTCAATGGGCCCACAGACTTTTTTGTTCGTCTTGGCATGTTACACATGTGTGCCAAATTTCATACATGTAGCTCAAACCGTGTGGTCGTAGGGCTGCATTTAACAAGGCATAGGTGGCGCTCTAGAGCCATTTCCCAGTGCTCATATGTAAAACCATTAAAATACAAAATTTTTCACCAAACCTGGCATCTGTGCAAAATTTCATGAGTTTTTGAGCATGTTTAGGCCCTCAAAAAGGCCCTTGTTTGGGGTGAATAATAATAATAAGAAACGGAGCAGATACAATAGGGCCTTCGCACTCTCGGTGCTCGGGCCCTAATAAATAAAGCTAATAAATAAAAAATACACACATCTTACTGATCTCTGCAGTCAGTAACATTACACATAAAGTGCAAACATAATAGCAATTGTATAAACACACACACAAACACGCCTTTAAAATTTAAAGGCGTGAAATTGGACGGTCTAGCCTTCTGATTAGCGTCACCACTGTCTCGGTGGAGTTTAATAAACTCGGCCGTCTGCTTCTTGCTATCTAAAATATAACCAGACACTGGTGTAAATTCTCGACTGTCTCATACTTCTGTTTAATAAGTTTTCTGTTTGACGTTTAGTCAGCTGTGCGAAAACCAAGGAGGAACCCACCCGGGGGATTAATAAAGTTTTATTTTATCTAATCTAATAACTTTAATCTCAGCCAAACCGATTTACTCACGAACAAACAAAACACTGAAAAAAGCCCAACAATAACATTTTTAGGTTGTCTAAGCGACTTATATATTATGTTTAACCCGAGCAGCGAAAGTCCGCGGTGATCTGAAAATGATGTGCCGGGAGTTGTGCCGTTCTCGGCCGCATCAGTAACCCTCGAGCTCCCGGCTAGCTGTCGAGCTGGTGGGTAGCAGACGCCTCCGAAAACGTCGAAGCACTTTTGCAAATATGGGATATCTTGATAAACCGAGCAGATATTTGATGTTTACACAACTACTTTCTCGCCTGAAAATATGTTAAAAGTTTATTTTGTGATCCAGAAAGATTAGTATGAGTAATTTTAAAACTTAGTAGCGGCCGCCATTGTTGGAAACTGGAGTTTGGCTGGGCCACACCCGACCCATCCTTCAAATTCGGGGAAAAGGAGGCCGCATTTGTCGGCTACATTCGGAGGAGTCTACGAATTTGGACAGCCTTCGGCGCGTCGCTATGACGTAATCGGTCTACAAATGCGGCCTCAGGAGGATGCAGCCCATGAATTTGGACATATAATATAATCGCAGCCTTTGCGGTTAGAAAATTGCACTTGATCATGTCGCGATATTATCGCAAATGCGATATATCGTTCAGCCCTAATAGCTGGCTGGAGGACTCATGCCTAATGTTGAACACCTCAAAAACTGTATGTATTTTTCAAAACGCCCCTTAAACTTGAAGCAGTCAAACATATTCCTGGATGGAGTAGAGCTTGAATTAGCTCCAGAATTTAAATATCTTGGGGTCATTCTAGACCCAACATTATCCTTCAAGAGTCACATAAATAAAGTGTCCCAGGTACTTAAATTTAATAATTGAAATTTTAATCATATAAGTAATAATTTAAATATTAATGTTGCAAAAACTTATTTTTACTCAATGATCATCTCTCATATGGACTATTGTTTGATGTCCTGGTCACTTGCTTGTTCAACGACACTTAAAACTATTGAAAACATTTATAAAAGAAGTTTAAAACTACTTGACAAAAAACCGACTTCCCACCACCACTGTCATGTGTTAAAAAAACATACATTACTGAATTTCAATAACTTAGTGTAACTTAAAAGAGTGTGTTTAATATATAAAGTCTTACACTCCCTTGCTCCACCACCACTAAAGCAGTTCATTAGGCATAAAGAAAGCTTAGACAGGACCACTCAAGCTACAATCCGAGGAGACTTGTTTATACCCCACAGACGGACAGCATTTGGGCAGAACGTCCTCTCTGTCAAGGGAGGCCATCTGTGGAACAGTCTTCCTCAACCCATTAGAGAATGCTCTACACTCAATTTGTTTAAGGCAAAGGTTAAAAACTGGTTATGGACAAATCAAGTGTGTGATCATGTATGAGTTGTATAGTTTTAATGTTTTATTTGGGAACAGAATGGTGTGTATGTGTAAGTTTGGTGATGGAGTTTTTATTATGAATGAATGATGAATTTTTATGTCTATTTTTTATGCTTAAGGACAACAGATGGAAATTAGCCCTTGGCTATAATCTGGCATGTTTACATTCATGTAATTTTTTTTTTTACATTTATGTTCATTAACATGCAATGTCCTAAATAAAATAAATAAATAAAACCAAATCTACGCCCAGACAGACTCACAACCAGACACAGTGACACCATGGACAGACAGAGGGAACACAGAGAAGTGGGAGCAGGCAGGCACAGAACAAAACCCTAACGAACAGCAACCCTTAACAAAAGACATAACAGAATAAACAAGAACATAGAATAACATAAAGAAACACAAAACACAGAGTCGTCAGACTCAGGGCCATGACAACACCATTACTTGAAGAGAAGGTATCCTGCTCTCCTTGTGTGTGTACGCTACACAATTCAGCAGTAGCCTAACTCCACTTGAAATAACGCGCGAAGTCAGGATGTAGCGTCCAACTCCTTTTAATTAGTGAGTATTTCCTCATGGAGTAAAACTGAAATACAAATAACATAGCTAAAATTAACCTAGCATCATTAGCACAACAAAATTAGATTCCAATACACATCCATTAGCGTTAGCACACAACTACTAAAGTATTCATCTACAGCAAATATTTCCACAAAATATACATAAATACAATCCTACAATTCAATACAAATGAAAACTTACAGACGGTGGTGTCGATGGCACAAACAAAAGGCAGATGTCGCTGGATCAAATTTCCCCACATGTGATCCGCTAGGAACTAAACAAACATGGCTGACATCCTGTCACTTCCTGAAACTGGTTTTCAAAATAAAACGAATTTCAAAATAAAAGTAGCTCATTGCAAAGAGCCCCTATATTGCAATACATTAAGAGCGGAACAGAAGGTATTTTATCGAACTGGTGTTAATCACATGTGAACAGCAACTCTGCCAGTCTGCCGTCAGGTAACTCCTCTCTAGACCTCTAGCTCCCCCTACAGTCTGGGCATATTAACAACATCAAACACTGATACTGTCACGGTCCTGGGTCTCCTGACCCAGCGTTTTTAGTTCTTTGTGATTTTTGTATTATTGTACTTGTGTGTGTGTGATTTATTCTATGGCTTCTAGTTTTGATCCCTTGCCCTTCATGTCTCCCTGTGTGCCCCTCTGTGTATCTGTGAGCCCTCGTCTCTCCTTATGTTTTATTCCATGCTTCCCCTGCCCATTATGTCTAAGTTCTCCCCGTGCTCTCTCTTCCCCCTGTGTGCCCTCTATGTATTTATGAGCCCTCGTCCCCTTTCGTGTTTATTCCGTGTCTCCCCTGCCTGTTACGTTGGTGTTCTACTCGTGCTCTCTCTCCTCCTGTACTTCCTGTTTCACCTCTCCCGTCGGTGTTCAGTTCACCCCGCCCTGTCTCGTTATGATTATCAGTGTCACCTATGTTCCCCGTGTGTTCCCACTTCCCTCGTTAACCCTCTGTGTATTTCTGTCTGCGTCTCCCTCTGTTCAGTGTGACGTCGTCCCTCATGCCGTGTGTGGATCTCCCTGTGTCTCTCTGTGAGTTCTTAGTTTGTAGTTTTCCCAGTTTAGTTTTGTATTTCCTATGTTCTGCCTCTTCAGCAATAAAGCTGCCTTTTGAGTTTATTCCCTCGTGCCTGTGAGTCCTGCATTTTGGGTCCTACTCCTGCCTGCCGCACGGCGATTCATGACAGTACGACGTCACCAGTAATGGATCCAGCGGACTCACCGTGGAAGCGCAGCTCCCGTTTTGACGGGACTCGGCTAGCGCTTGGAGGGCCTCCGTGCTGCCGCTCCTCACTAGCTGCTTACCCTTCGGTCCACTCACCTGCTTCCTCTCCGCGGACGCCCAGGTCTCGCAGAAAACGCTCCAGCCGGTCCCGGGAGGATTACTACGAGCCTGCAAGCAATCAGCTCACGCCTGCACAAGCCTTCTACAAGATGTTAGGGATTATTATCGTGCCGCCCGACTCACCCAGCGTTTCCACTTCACAGCAGGAGCCTGGGACTCTTCTCGACCAACCGCCTAGGGTGAGTGACAAAGTCCCCCTACATTCGCCTTCTGTGTCGAGGGATAAACGTACCGTTTCCCCCAAGGCCGCTAACGTCGGCTTCATGAACTCTAGATCTTCTGTTCCTCCTGTTCCAGAAAATGACAGTATTTATTTTGAGAGCGATCGTTTCCACTTTGGTTCAAAAGACTGTGCTTCTGATGCTCCTTCGGACCCAGGAGTTAAGACTGTTTCATCTGGAACTGTTTATTCTGGAGCTATGTTTATTCAGTCAGCTGCCCGTCCGCTTTCAGCTCAGTCCCCTGCTCAGCAGCCGTCTGTAGCTCAGTCTCCAGTGTCACCTGCTCAGCAGCCACCTGTAGCTCAGTGTCCTGTGTTTCCTGCTCAGAAGCCGCCTGTAGCCCAGACACCAACTCCACCACCACCATTTTCGCCCCAAGCTCTGTTAGCCGCCCGGCCCGAAGCTCTGTTAGCCGCCCGGCCCGAAGCTCTGTTAGCCGCCCGGCCCGAAGCTCAGTCGCCACCTCCACCACATTCAGCCTCGCTTCCCATAGCACAGTCACATCCACAGCCTGACTTACTACAAACCT
This sequence comes from Astatotilapia calliptera, assembly GCF_964374335.1. NCBI lineage: Eukaryota > Metazoa > Chordata > Actinopteri > Cichliformes > Cichlidae > Astatotilapia > Astatotilapia calliptera. The sequence goes on along the minus strand of NC_137438.1, from coordinate 12,370,451 downwards.
TATTTCAATCCGCAGCCCTTCACAGCTCAGTTAGCTCCCTCGCAGCCCTTCACAGCTCAGTTAGCTCCCTCGCAGCCCTTCACAGCTCAGTTAGCTCCCTCGCAGCCCTTCACAGCTCAGTTAGCTCCCTCGCAGCCCTTCACAGCTCAGTTAGCTCCCTCGCAGCCCTTCACAGCTCAGTTAGCTCCCTCGCAGCCACCCTCAGTGCAGTCCCCAGTGCAGTCCCCAGTGCAGTCCCCTTTAGCACAGTCACCCACTCAACCACCAGCACCACAACCGTCACTACCTCTAGTTCATTCCCCTGTGGAGTCATTAACTCCACCACCTACTCCACTCTCACCACCACCGTTACTACAGACATCAGTTCAGGTCCCCGTGTGTCCGGCAGCTCAGGTCCCCGTGTGTCCGGCAGCTCAGGTCCCCGTGTGTCCGGCAGCTCAGGTCCCCGTGTGTCCGGCAGCTCAGGTCCCCGTGTGTCCGGCAGCTCAGCTCGCACCTGAACCTTTGGCCCAGTTCCCCGTAGCAGTGCGGTTTTTTAGCCAGCTTAACATTGAGCCCGGGGTCCCAATCCTCTCTGGCTCTACATCAGCTCCTGCTGGAAGCTCGGATGAGCTCATCCAGGACTCCGTGGCTCCCACGCCGCCATCTACCTCGTCCGCTGGGGGTTCCAGTGAGCCCGGCCAGCACCCCCTCGTCTCCGCTGGAGGGTCCGAGGGGCCCGTTCAGCCTCCTGTCTCCGCTGGAGGGTCCGAGGGGCCCGTTCAGCCTCCTGTCTCCGCTGGAGGGTCCGAGGGGCCCGTTCAGCCTCCTGTCTCCGCTGGAGGGTCCGAGGGGCCCGTTCAGCCTCCTGTCTCCGCTGGAGGGCCCGAGGAGCCTGTCCAGCCTCACGCCGCATCAGCTGGAGGGCCCGAGGAGCCTGTCCAGCCGCCATCTGCGACCGCTTCGTCATCGCCTGGGCCAGCCTCAGCCTCTGCTTCTGCTACGCCTGGCCCGGCCTCAGCCTCTGCAGCTCCGCCTGGCCCGGCCTCCGAGTCTTCGTCCTCGTCTGGCCCGGCCTCCGAGCCTTCGTCTGCTGCAGCCTCCTCAGGGCCTTCGTCTGCTGCAGCCTCAGCCTGTGCTTCGCCTGGTCCCGTCTCGACTGGTCCTGTGCCCACCGGGCCTCGGCCAGTACGCCGGACACTGGAGAGCCGCCGCCGCTGCCTTCCGCGCGGCCGGCCCCCTGAACTGCACCGTCATCGCCTGAGTGGCCGCCGTCGCCTTCCGCACGGCCGGCCCCCGGACCGCCTTCGCCTGAGTGGCCGCCGTCGCCTTCCGCACGGCCGGCCCCCGGACCGCCTTCTCCTGGGTGGCCGCCGTCGCCTTCCGCACGGTCGGCCCCCGGACCAGCGCTGTCATCGTCGCCGCCGCCTCCCGCGCGGTCGGCCTCCTGAACTGCTCCGTCGTCTCCTTCACCGCCACCGTTGCCTTGCGCACGGCCGGCCTCCTGAACTGTTTCCACGTCGCCGCCGTTGCCTTGCGCACGGCCGGCCTCCTGAACTGTTTCCACGTCGCCGCCGTTGCCTTACGCACGGCCGGCCTCCTGAACTGTTTCCACGTCTCCGCCGTTGCCTTCCGCATGGTCGGCCCCCTGAACTGCTTTGTGTTTGGGTTGTTTTCTTGGGCTCCGGTGTTTGCTGTGCTCTTCTGTTTTCTGTTCCGAGCCCTCCGTCCTGGGCCCCCGCCGCCCGCCCTGGGTTGTTTTCTGTTTGGTTTTGTTTTTCTGTGTTTGGGCTGTCTGGAGCCAGCCCTTGAGGGGGGGGTACTGTCACGGTCCTGGGTCTCCTGACCCAGCGTTTTTAGTTCTTTGTGATTTTTGTATTATTGTACTTGTGTGTGTGTGATTTATTCTATGGCTTCTAGTTTTGATCCCTTGCCCTTCATGTCTCCCTGTGTGCCCCTCTGTGTATCTGTGAGCCCTCGTCTCTCCTTATGTTTTATTCCATGCTTCCCCTGCCCATTATGTCTAAGTTCTCCCCGTGCTCTCTCTTCCCCCTGTGTGCCCTCTATGTATTTATGAGCCCTCGTCCCCTTTCGTGTTTATTCCGTGTCTCCCCTGCCTGTTACGTTGGTGTTCTACTCGTGCTCTCTCTCCTCCTGTACTTCCTGTTTCACCTCTCCCGTCGGTGTTCAGTTCACCCCGCCCTGTCTCGTTATGATTATCAGTGTCACCTATGTTCCCCGTGTGTTCCCACTTCCCTCGTTAACCCTCTGTGTATTTCTGTCTGCGTCTCCCTCTGTTCAGTGTGACGTCGTCCCTCATGCCGTGTGTGGATCTCCCTGTGTCTCTCTGTGAGTTCTTAGTTTGTAGTTTTCCCAGTTTAGTTTTGTATTTCCTATGTTCTGCCTCTTCAGCAATAAAGCTGCCTTTTGAGTTTATTCCCTCGTGCCTGTGAGTCCTGCATTTTGGGTCCTACTCCTGCCTGCCGCACGGCGATTCATGACAGATACTAAGCAAATATGCATTTGCTGTTATCATTACACCATCCCTTTTTAAAAATATAATAATTCTACTTTCATAAACATAAACTATCTCTCCTTTTACTTGTTAAACCAAGCTTTGTCAATAAAAGGTTAAAAGCACAAGTAGTTTTCAACAATCATAATCAGTTCAACACCAGTACACAATTATAGTGCAACTTGTGTAAATACTATGACAATATTATCTTCCAAACAACGTATCAACACCTCTGTTCAATCAGTCTCATAGGTGGCTTTACTTGTCTTACAGATCTTCTGTGTTTGTTCTTATGTATGTATAGCTGTTCCAGGTGATAGTATCTCCAGTGTGTGTTGGGGTTGTTCATCAGCCTCCAACCTCTATTCTACTCTACATGTCCGGAAGATCTTGGCGATTTTGTCTTCGAATAGCATTATCTTCTGCCTGAATGATGTATGATTTGGTTGAGCTTCCTTTGGAACATTTGCTTTGTGGCGTTGTGCGGTATACTAGCAGGCTTTGTTAGAAGTCAGTACTACTGTCTCTTGCCTTGCTCAGCAGCCTCTTCACTGTTTGGACTGACTTTTCCACTTGTCAATTAGATTGTGGGTAATGCAGGCTTGATGTTGTGTGAACAAAGTCCCATTCCTTGGCAAACTGTCAAAACTTAATATTTGCTTCACATAAACATAGTCATTAATTCCCTCTTACTTTTGCTGTTTTGCTTTCACCACGATAAAAATCACACCTCACATCTGCACAGCTCTCTCTCTCTCTCTCTCTCTCTCTCTCAGTGTGCTTCAAGAACAGTTTCCCATCTAAAAATCTCTGTTTCCTGCATTATTCTCTTGCTTATTACCAGTGATGGGAATAACGTTACTAACAGCATAATTTTTTTCAGTAATGAGTAATCTAGCTAATTACTATTTCTATTGTTACAACGCCAGTACTGTTACTAACAAGAAAATGTGGTGCGGTGGCGTTACTGTTTTTCAACAAACAGACGGTTGAAGCTGTGTTCAGCTTACCACATCTTATATCAGTTACACGGAAGTAGCTGTAAGTAATCTGGGCGCTACAGCTTTAAGCAGCTGTGCGCGCTCCCGCAGACGGCAATCACTTTCTGGCATACGATCACTTTTTGGCAAAACACCTGTAGCTAGGGGGCAAAACATGAGTGCATGAGTGCTGTTGTTTGACTGAGGAAGAATAAAGTAGTCGTGGTAAGCCAATCACATGATCACTTCAAGATGACAAAGCAACAATGTGATAAATACCAGGTTTTAAATTGTGTAGATAGGCCACGTAAAACCAGAGTCATGATAAAAATATGTTTACGCGTGTTTTTTCCTCAATAGTTTCGTCACGTTTATTGTCTAAGCTAAGGACAGAGCTAGCAAGCACTCTCTGCTTATGATCAAAAAATAAAAAAACAAAACAAAAAACATCCAGTTCGTGTTGACTAATCAAAAATGATATGGCAACATGACATTTGGTTGTTTAGAAAGAGGGTTAAGTTTTAGGAGTGATGGTGAGAGAGAGAGAGAGAGAGAGAGAGAAAGAAAGACAGCAGAAAAAGAGAGAGAGTGAGTTTTAAGAAGTGAGAGATTTGTGACGTTTACCGTGTTTGGAGTGTGTAGTTAATGTGTTGCCTTTTGTAGTTAGTGTGTAGTGTTGTGTGTCAGAACAATGGGGCGACTGCTGTCTCCAGGTAAAAAACAATGGGCCAGCTTGTATATTTTATATGTATATTTTATATGCTTGTAGTGATGGTGGTAGCACTCATGTTCATGCAGGTGACAATGCTTGTGGTCGTGGCCCAGAGCCAGCTCATGGTCATCCTCGTAGGTGTGCACGCCTTCAGCATTCTTGTAGCCATCTTCATAACAACAGTACAGAGTGTGACTTTTATTTTTTAAATCTTCTGTTAGAACACTATTACAGCTTAAAATGAGAGGTGTGGGTGCTGTGACTGAGAATCTGGACAGCATAAACCACAGTAGAAAATCTATGTTTGCTAAACTTTCTTTGCAGTTGAAATGTTTACTTTAAACAATATTATATTTTAAAGAGGCCAGAAATGTGTGCCCTTGTGTAATCAAAACAAATGGGTAGTTTCATATCTAGTCTTGGCAGAGACTAACTTGAAGCTTTATTTGTGAAGAGCAAGTTAGCTAGCTAGTACTGCTAACATGAGCATAAAAGGGTGGGGCTAACTGCAGTGATGCTAGCATTAACCGTGTTAGCACGTTACCTTAAACAGTTGGTTAGTCCACAGGTATACACTCAGAGGTTCAGCTATTTATTTCATTGCAGAGAAGCTGAATCAATACTTCAGCTAGTTCCCAAATTTTTAAAACAAGTACCTGTACTTCTTCTCAGCTACAGAATGTCTTTACCTTTTGTCACCTGTATTCAATTTTTAAGGTGCCACAAATTTTTAACTCCACAGCATGCTGATTTATGGCAAGGTTTCAGTTGTAACCTATATGGGAATTGCTTGGTTGGTGCAAAAAATATTAGCAGCCTTTTGCCAAAGCAAATCAGTTGTTTAGTGGAATCTATGAAAAAATGTGCATTTAAAACATTTTTTTTGCTCTAGGACATGAAACGGTAAGATTGACTCATGCAAGCAGTCCTTTACTGACAATGTGTTTAATGTAGAAAAATGCAATGCCAAATAGTTTTCCTTCTTTTCATTACACTTGAGCCTTTGTGTGTGTATTTAAAAACAGTTTTATAGGCTTTATGAACTGGCTGCAGCTGGCTTGAATTCGAGGTCTTTAGTGAAGAGTTCATCCACATTTTTATGCTTTCCCGCTGTGGTGGGGCACTGGGCAGAGACTGATTTTGGGAAGGGCTCGATGGTGGGCTCCATCTGTCCAGGAATTTGAGGGTCGGGTTTAAGTGGGAGAGTGACTCCAACTCCAGGGCCACCAACTGGGACATCAGGGAAGGAAGGCAGAGTCACAGGCTGGCCCAAGGCGGGCAGGACTATCACTGTTCCCTGTGGTTCATCGTGGGGTGCGTTCTCATGTTCGTGCTCGTGGTGATGGTGGTGGTGCTCGTGTTCATGCAGGTGACCGTGCTTGTGGTCATGGTCCAGAGCCAGCTCATGGTCATGTTCATGTGTGTGCACACCTAGAGCATGCTTATAGTCGTGGTGGTGACTGGGAGAGTCACCGCTGTGGTTGTGTGCCTTGGCGTGATGAGTGTGCACGTGATCGTGATTCAGACCGTGGTCATGGGAGTGGTCATGAGCGTGCCTGTGGGCGCTGCCTGTGGCATGGTCATGTGTGTGGTGGTGATCACGGTCATCAGTGTGGTTGTGGGTGTGGCCATGATGAGAGTGGCATTTTGTGTGATCGTTTGCGTGGTCGTGTGTTTGGTCTTGGTCGTGGCTGTGTGAGTGTGTGTCATTGTGGCTGTGGTCAGTCTCTCCGCCCAGCAGGTGTAGCTTCTTCTCTCTCTCAGCAGCCTGGAGAAGAGATAAAGAGTGTAGGATATTAAAGAGTGAACAGTGTATTATAGATTTGCAACCTCTAATGGCCATGTGAATAAAATATGGTCTGGTGCTTCCATCTTCAGATTTTCAAGGCCCACTTAAGTCCTGAAAATAACAAACAGCAATTCTGGCCTCCATAGCTATGGTCTCCCTTCACGACAACAGTACAGAGTGAATTTTATTTTTTAACTCTTCTATCTGGACAGTTAGAGCTTCAAAATAGAGGTGTACCAGGTGTGACTGAGAATTTTGACAGGCTAAAGCACTGTAGCAGATCTGTTTGCTAAACTTTAGGGGAACGGTGTTAACAAAACTTTGGATGTGTCCATCTGATTCTGTAGTTTAAAAAAAACACATCCTCATTGGAATTATACAGCAAAGACATGTATAAACAGTTTGTGTTAATTTAGTGAGTTCCAAAATTAAAATCACACAATCCACCAATCATCCTTTTTTTTTCTTATGCTGTAAAAAGACATTGAAGGTAAACAGCGAAACCATCTAAAAGAGTCTCACCTCAGGCTCATAGATCTCACAGGCTCCCTCAATCTTCTCATCGCCATTGAGAGCGTGGAAGAGGGATGCCTTACAGAAACCCTTGTGCTGAGGAGAGAAAAAGAAGAAAAAGTAAGAGTGCAATAATTATGCCTGTGGTTTTACTACAGTATAAAGGCCTTTACATGTACAGTTTGTGCAAATGTTTCTTGTTTTAAAAATACTTTTGGACAAATTTTTTTGGATCAAGTTCAGTTTTTCTGATTCTCGCGTGTGAATTAACAGATTGGACCAATCAGACCACTGCATTTGGCAAGTGTGCTTGCAGCTCAAAGGCATACCAGTACAGAATATACAATGATATGGTAATAGGTTTTTAATTCTAAGCAGTATGACCCAGAGCATGCTGCTCTGGGTCATACTGCTATCTGAAAAATATTTCTCTGTCTCCTCAGGTGTGGTCTACCCACAAGAGCTCAGACTTCCTTACTGACGTCCGGAATTATGTACAAAAGCAGCTGTGATGCAGCTTCACCTCTTGGATTAAAACAAGAAATTCTTTTTGCTGCTGCCTTCTATTTAGAATTGGATGATGTCCAGAATGGACAGCACAGTGGCATGGTTAGCACTGTTGCCTCACAGCAAGAAGGTCCTGAGTTTAATTCCACCATCAGGCCGGGGTCTTTCTGTGTGGAGTTTGCATGTTCTCCCCGTGTTTGCGAGGGTTCTCCTCCCACAGTCCAAAGACATGCACTTTGTGGGGATAGGTTAATTGAAAAGTCTAAATTGCCCATAGGTGTGAGTGCAAATGGTTGTCTGTCCCTGTGTGTTAGCCCTGTGTCAGACTGGCAACCTGTCAAGGGTGTACCCTGCCTCTTGCCCTACGACAGCTGGGATAGGCCCCACACCCCCCGCGACCCTGAAAAGGGTAAGCAGAAGCGAATGTATTTCTGGATGAATCCAGAATCTCAGTTTCTTCATTTTCTTGTTTAGAAACCTTACGACCAACTCATCGTCACTTGATGCCATTACACTACAAATTTGCATCTGAAAACTTTGTAGTTTTACGTTGTTTTTTCTAAACTAGGCAAACTAAATATCAAAGTAATCTCCTGCTGTCATACACAAGCCACTGATATGAAGCTAGAACATACTAAGCTTTGAGCAGCAAATGAAGGTCTTTTCCTTGCACTGTTAGAAAGTAAAACAATCCCCTGATGGAGAAGGTGAGTTGAACTTGATTTCATTTGAGAATAAACAGGGCAAAACCTAGTAGATGAAAGATTAATAAAAGACTCACAGCAAACTCGCATTTCATGGGGGGGCAAGGTTCATCTGCTCCTGCCCTCTGGGGGCAAGTGGTCTCCTGGATGGCGTATTCCACATGGTACTTCCTACCTGCAACAACCTGGACGCACAAAGACACAGAGAGAAAGGAAAAGCCCAAATTAAGGAAGAGACTTGATATAAAATCATGTGTGAGAATTGAGGCAGCATAGTTAGTGATGTTCTGTGGCGGTGTGGGATACAGCAAAGTTTTGGTATAGAATACATTTTAATAACCACTAAATTACGGTGATTCTTTTTTCACACAGTAACTAGTTAACAGAATGACCATTGGCAAGTCTGGAGGTGGTGTAGCGCCCCCTGTCACGAAAGTAAGACATAGTCCAAATGCAAAAAAATGAAAAAGATTAAAGTTTTAAAAAAATATTTTAAGCACTATTCTTGTTCTTATTTTTGTCAGAAATATGTGATTAAGGAAGTTGTGTGAAATTTTCCCGTTCTGTTTAATTAAATTAAATCAATTTTAATTCAGTTTTTTTATATAGCCTCAAGGCATTTTATATTGTAAGGTAGACCTTTCAAAAATACAGAGATAACCCCAGTAATGAAATCACCAGTGGGAAGGAAAAACTCCCTTATAACAGGAAGAAACCTCCAGTAGAATCAGGCTCAGGGAGGGGCGACCATCTGCCGTCACTATTTGGGGAGACAAACAAATTAGCTTTGTTTCTTCTGTTTTCTGTCTGTTTCTTCTTGGCTGCTGGGCTGTGGTCTGGTAGTTTCAAAACTGAGATACTTTTTAGTGCAATATTAGAATGTGACAAGATGAATGGAAAACTGTATACATTTTATTTCTTAGAACCTGGAACCTCTATACGTTGCTCCACTTTGTCCCTTCCTGCAGCCTGCATAGTTCTGCTTAGTGCTGCTGAGTCATGTGACCGCAGGTCAACGAAACACAGCAGAGCAGGGAAGAGTGGGTGGAGCAGAATCAGAATCAGAAAGGGTTTTATTGCCAAATGTTGAGCGGGTTTACAACATTAGGAAATTGCTGTTAGGAAATGTGTCTTAATGTAAGTACCAGAGTACCATTACAGTAGTAGTAGTACCAGATTAGGTATGGATACAGTCAGTATAAGTCCAGGCAGAGCAGTGCCACTACCATAAACATTTATGTGCCTCCTTTCTGTTTATACCAGATTTGGTAGAAAACTTTATGAAATATTATACAGTTTATGCAAACTTTACTTACAGGCTACTGTAGTTGTTTAATCTAATTTTTGCGTAGGAGCTTCTCTGTGTGTTTCCATTAAATTTGATGGTGTAAATTTGTAAAGGGGAATTCTGCCACCTTATTCTCAGCCTTGACAGTGCATGATGAGAATATATATCTATACAATAAAAGAGCCGAGGATACATTATGTCACACATCTTAATTTTGATCTCCCTACCTGTGAAGTAGCACGGGAGATTTTGAGCAGAGCAAAACGATTGGCCAGCCCACTCTGCTGATTGAACTTCTCCAGAGACTGAGTCACAGCCTTCTGAACTTTATCATGATTATGGTCAGTTAAATCTGGACAGCCACCACAGGACTGATGCACCCTACCTGCAGGAATTGAGCAGAACAAAAAGTCATTTTAATTATGAAGAGACTGCTGCACTCCACAAAAACATGTTTTAAGTCTGGACCTTGATGTCTTTTTAGATATAATGGTTGAATTTGAATGAAAACCACAATCACTTCTTTTTGATACGTGTAATATTTTTCATACCTGGTCTGATAGCACACTTGTATTTGTAGAGACGAACCACTCTGTGTACCTTACTGATGAAGATAGCAGCTTTGCACTGTCCATATACCTGCAAACACAATACAATACATGATGTTAGTGTACTGCTTATACATACAGCATCACATTCGCAAAAGAGTTTATTTAGATTTTTTTTATACCTTTTTATAAATTAGTTGAAAGAACAATGACAATATCTTGTGATACTAAATATCTTTATTCACCTGCCAACTTATGAACTATTGCTTATGGAACACAAAACTAAGATGCTCACTATGTTAAAAAAGAAAGATTTAAGATTGTAAGAAAGCCTTAAGCAGAACACAAGAGACAGTAATAAAAACAATCAGGACTAACACATGTATTAATTACATACGCAAACAGATTTTTGGTAAACTTGTTGATGAGAATTTGCACATGCAGTGTTTGTGTGTGTTTTTTCTAACCTGCGTATTGCCACTACGAATGTCACAGCTCTTCCAGTCCCTCTTGCTGAGAACGCTGCAGTTGGTCTCCACAACATCCAGATTCAGGTAGAAGACCACACCATTCTCTCCCTGTAAAACACACAAATTTAATCAATCATTATGTACAGTCAATAAAACGCTAATGGAATTTATTTTCAGTGGTTACTCGTTTAATTTATGTTCTGATCTTTCACATGGTCATTTGTTTTTCACGTAATTTGCCTAACATGGCATCCCCCCCTCAAAAAAACCCCCCAAAACAGTCTGACTTGTCGTACTTACTTAAAACATTGGTTTAATTTGTTTTTGTTGTCTCATTTGGTCCAATCACAGTGAAAAGTTTTTGGAACATATTTGTTTCATGAAAATGTTTCTAACTGACTTTTTCTCCAGATTTTTAGTCAAATCACTTTATGATTTGACTAAAAATGCCAAAATACACAGTAATGCCAAAATACACTGAACTTCTCTGGACTCTGCTAGAAAGTAATTCTGCCTTAAACAGCTCTGGTCTACCACACAGTAATAATACTGCAAGCTCAGCTTACATGTCTCTTTATGTGGGCATTGGACAGGCGGTGCAGACTGAAGATGTAGCCCTCCTTTCTGTTCTGGTTGATTTTGGTAAGAGCCAGTTCAGCAGCTGCTTTTGTTGAAGCATCTTCACATGAGCCTGGTTCTATGCCACCATGCTCCACTGGTGCACCATTGATGGTCACACAACCCAACGCCAGCAGCAGCGATAACAGCACGCAGGTCTTCATGGTAAAGGCCTGGGACGACTCTCTCTCTTTAACACCGATGTGCAGAGACGGAGAGGTCACATTTTATATCCTGCTACTGTTTAAGTCCCCCCCATTCCACCCACACACACCTCTTGTCAATGGTAAATATGACCATTGATCCCTACCTCTCAAAAAGTCATGCTCACCTAGCATCCAGACAAACATTTACAGTGCACACTTGCACAACGGAGCTTATCAGTTGTTAGATAATCACTCATGCAATCGATCTTTTCTTTTGGATCAGCGTGTGCAACCAGTTTGTTGAAGGTCATATGATCTACTCTCGGCACTGAGTTAAATCAAGGACAAAGCTTAATGTTTGTTCAATAAAAACAGCAAAAAGGTAAAAAATGATGGCGAGTAATCAAAGCAGCAACTAATCTCACAATGCTATCCTATAGTTGAGCATGCATTTACAACTTGGTGGGATCTGAGGTCAGAGGAGACTGGACAGAACACACACAGAGCACATGAAAGATAAGATCACACATATGAAAATACATTTAAAAATTATAAACTGAATCTTACATTCAATATCATAAATAGAAACTGAACACAGTATACTTTTCTTATTAACAACACTAGAGCTAGCTATTCATTCTTTCTTCATTCTTTATTCTTTCTCTAGCAGCCTAAGTGACTGTAAATTTCAGAACACTGTCACATTCAGCATCAGGTTTTTAAATTCAGCCTCTTAAAAGCACATTTTAATGAAATTACTATAAGTAATTAGATAATAAGCTCACTTTGTTTTGAAGTATTTGTTTGTTACGTGAAGCAAAGCCACAATTCATAAATGTGCACACAGGGAGAGTCAGTTGTTTCCTTGGTGGTTGGTTCATTGTGATTTTTGGCTCTGGGACAGTCTGGGTACACATTCACCACCATATTAACACAAACTAAATGGGAGGATCAAGAGGGTGAAAGGTCAAAAGAACATAGCATTTATTTGTGCAAACGGACGGTTGGTGCACAGCCATTTTCAGATCTCTCCAGAGATGTTCAATTGGGTTCAAGCGTCTCTCTCTCTGGGACACTTAAGAACATTCACAGAGTGGTCCTGAAGCCACTCATGTGGTGAGTCCTTAGGGTCATTGTCCTGTTTGGAGGTCTGAGGTTTAGAGCACTCTGGAGCACGAAGATTGACCGTTGGGTTCTTGGCATCTCCCTGACTAAGGCCTCGACTCAGACATGATATCAGAGGTTAGTTAACAGAGAGATCTTTCTCCTGGATACACACACATTTAAATAAGCACTTCTAACTCTATTTGCTTTCTTCTTTCTGTGATGTTTCTAGGCTCTCCAAAGAAGGCTGCTGGTTGATCAGCTGATTATGTTGCCACATGCTTTTTCTTTTTGCATGCTCATCTTTTTGTGCACGTATTTGCTGAATGTTCACCTTGACCTGGTCTCGAGTGTACAAGAACAATATCAGTATCAGTATTGACAGGGAAATCTTCCTTTGCAGGACCTGTAAGCCTAGTTTTTACAGGGAGAATTGTGACAGACTGATGCTGGACTTTCTCCTCTTCTATCTGTTGCTCTGGAGGCCAATGGCTGGCTCAGACAAACTGAGGGGCCATAGTGCACTAGGGAAGAGAAGAAATCAATCAAGAACTTATCAAATTCACAAAAGTAAGTGTCACTACAAGAAAAGAAGTGAAATTACAGGCTTTTTTTTTTTATCAACGTAAAAGATATATGACATTACCCTGGCCTGCAGTAACACTGTGAGAAATCTTGGAGTCATTTTGATCATAACTACTGTCATTCATTTGCTCAACTAAAACTAGAAACATCCTGTCTCCAAATGATGCTGATAGGTCACTTCACACTAGGGCTGGGCCATATTATATCGTTCACGGTAATACCGGTATAATGTTAGGCAATGATAGGAAAATGAAATATCGCGATAGAATATGAGTAAAACGCGCATGCGCAGTGCCTTTGTTTTCATACGCACATGGCCGATTGTTGACTGAAACAGATGAACCAGAATTGGTTTGTAAAAATGGTGCAACTTCAGTGATGTGGAACTGGTTTGGTGTTTGTCCGTCAGATACACGACAAAGAACATTTTTTTGCAGAACATGCAAGCGGCCGTCGTTATCGTCGTATTTGTCGGACTAAGATGCTCTTAAATCTGGGAGTAATCTGGGTCCTAAACTCTGTATGCTTCAGGTCAAACGAACACTGCAGCATCACTGAGAGTTAAAAACTGTCTAAATTCTTTCATCTCTAATAAAACGATCAGTATTGCTGCTTTACCAGCTGTAACTATGAAGTTTAACTTCCAGGCATCCATGAAAACAAAATTTATTACATTTAACGGGGTTAGAAGTTAGCAGGAAGCTAGCGGAAGTTAGCTCGCTAGTTTCGCTAGTTACCTAAGCATGATATAGCATGTTCTGACTGAGAGATTTCTGAAAAAAATCAAACCTACAGCTCTGCTATCGCTTCCAACATAAATGAAGACAGGAAACAAAACAGCAGTGACGTTTGTAGGGTTACTGAATTTGGGCTAGCTGGTATATAATGATGTGCTACGTGATCGCTAGCGACACAGCTATGTTAGCATAACATAAACAGTGAAGCTGGAGGACGAACACTAACACTTTTCCACTTATAAAAGTTAACGTTAAGGTTCCTGATAGTTAGAGACAAATGCAATCGCATGGCAGGATGCTGTAAACGGACCAAACTTCAGTCAGGAGAACAACTGAGATAATCCATCCACAGGTTAGTCATTAATATACTGCAACAACATGGGAATAGAGCAGCTGCCAGAGAATTCAACATTAATGAATCAATGGTACAGAAGTGGAGGAAGCAAGAAGAATGAGTTTAATAAAGTTTGATTTATCTGACTGCTTTGTTTCACTTAATGTGCCTTATAATCCCGTGCACCTTATGGTCCGAAAAATACGTACTGCACACTGCAGTTTAATGTTGCAAAGCACCTCCTTTTAACTTCAGTGGATATTATACATGGTTATGCTCAGGATATGTCAGCCCATTTCTACTGGAAATGCCTTTTGGTTAAACTTTCAGCAAGGAATTTGCATTTGCACTGTTACATTTTTATAAAGCTTTAATGTACATAAAAACCAGCTTCTTGTTTAAGTGAAAATAAATGTAAGGTTGTCTTTTTGCGCTAGTAATGTTGTGGAGTTGTATTTTGTCTCGCATCAATTATATCGTCAGTTATATCGTTATCGCAAATTTTCAAATATATATCGTGATAAATATTTTTGGCCATATCGCCCTGCTCTACTTCACACATTAATTTCTTCTAAAATAAACTATTGTAATTCAAGATCTACAAACCTCCTGAAAAACCTTCAGTTGATCCAGAACTCTACTAACTGCAACATGAAAGCAAGTGCAGATTTGTCCTATATTATGTTCTCTGCTAAATTCAGAGCTGGATTTAAAATATGTCTCTTCACATACAAAATCTTGAATAATCAGGCCTCGTCATATCTTAAAGACCTTATAGCACCTTATTATTCAAATAGAGTACTTCACTCTCAGACTGCTTACTTGTGGTTCCTAGGATATTTAAATGTAGAACGGGAAGCAGAGTATTTTTTGGTTTTGTATTCGAAGTGTTATAAATAGCAGATATTCTATGAAGGCATTGATCTGGGAGGGGTCAGGTATAAGATGGACAGGACCACAGAATGGGGCACGTATACATGCATTTGTCTGGTTGTCATTGTGTGTTTAGTCTCAGTTGTAGCTGGTTGAGTGTGTGTCACTGTGGTTGTGGTCAGTTGTCTATACCAGCATGTGGAGCTTCTTCCCTATCTCAGAAGCCAGGAGAACAGTATACAGTATAACATAGTTAAGCAACCTCAGTGGCCATGTAAATATGTGCATACAAACTGTGAGCCGGTGCTGCCATATTTAGATGGAATGAAATTTGTTTTATGGTTACCAGAAAATCCAGCTTTCTTACACATGCATTAAGACTACAAAAGGTGGCTAGCTAAATGAAGTGCTAAAAACTACAATTCCACTGATTACCCTGTGAGGATGTTTCCAGTTTTATCAAAGCAGACTTCTGATGTGCCTGGAAACTGCTGGAGTCACACTTCTAGTTTGGGGGTTTCAGTTCCTAATGCTTCTTTATCACCATTTTGGACTTGAACTTTCACATCTGCCCCAGCTGTTCTTTCAGGCCCTGATACTTCTCAGTTTTCTCGTGCTCCTTCCTTGTTTCATCCTGGATTCTGGCCCTGACACTAACTAATCTTTCCATTACTCACAGAGCCTCAGGGTTCTGGACATCAGATATAGTCCTCTGTGGATTGTGAGGGGTATTTGTGTCTTGAGATCAGTGGTATCTATGTTCTTCTGTGGCCAGCTTATTATTCTGCCTGGATATCTGACGACGAGTCAATGTATTGATGGCTTAGATATTATTCCTACCATTCAGTTGGTTTCTCAGCACCTGTCTTACCTTCTGTTGCTGACCTTTGTGGATTTTTATTATGATTGTCATTGTAACATGGAATGCCGTTGCACTTGTAACTTGTATGCCTGATATTCTGCCTTCTGGCAACTCGTCCCTTTCAGTTTGGATAATCCTGCCTCTCTTTGCAACATTCCACACACTCTCCTTATTAAGGAAAGCCAAAACATCATAAGCATTTATCAAAGGCTTGTGAAAAATTAGTCAAAGTCAGAGTTCAACATGTGGATTTTTAATGATTTTAATGATTTTTAATGAATTCAAATCACAGAATTCATCATGCATGCATTTTCCTGTTGCAGCACTTCTCAGCTGTCACTGTTTCTGCACTGTGGTCTCCCGGGTGTTGTGTTCCACATAGTAAATCCTTCTCATCTGGATGTACAATTACAAAGAAGGAAATAAGAAACTTATGACATGCAACCCGAATTCTGAAAAAGTTGGGACATTGTGTTAAACGTAAATAAAAACAAAATACATTGATTTTTGAATCTCACAATTTCACATATTTTATCCACAATAGAAAATAGAAAATATATTCAATGTTTACACAGGAAAATGAAATTTTATGACAAAATATGGGCTTATTTTGAAATTGATGACAGCCACATGTCTCAAAAAAACTGAAGGAACTGAGGAGATCAGCTGCTAAACTTTAGGGAGAGGAATGTTACCCCATTCTACAGATAGAATGGATTCTAGCTGCTCAGCAGTTCTAGCTCTTCTTGATTTTATAATGTTTTCATCTGGTGAAAGACCTGGGGCCCGTTCTTCGTACCTCGCTAAGTAGGTTAGCTGGATTTGATTGTTGACGATTTCGCGTGATCTTGGATCGTTCGGTTCCCCGAAGCTCATCCGGGACTTGCTGCCATAGCAACAGAGCCGTAAGCGTAAACTTGCTCGGGAGCAGGCTTACTTTATGTAAACAAGATTAGATCGCGGCCACGCAGGTATGTCCGCTTCATTTATACGAAAGCAACAGCGATATTCCACCACTGTTTCACCATAAATAAATATTATCAATGTAACTAAAGATCCTGCAGCACTTGATCCATTTATTGATTTCACACAGATACTCGCAAGTCAAGATTTTCTTTTTCTCATCAATGAAATCCAGAAGGTCTCAAGGTGCAGTGGAGCTGAAGGGGAACATTGCCCCTGTCTCAAACAAGATTCTGATGCTTAGTTTGATCTTATACAGTAGCTATAACTATAATTTCCTAAATATTGGATAAGTGGAAGAAAAATGGTACATAGAATAGTACATATAATATTCCAAATAAAGCCTTCCTTATTTTTATTCCTATTCATATGTGTCAGGATGTGCTGTGTGGCAGGTAGGAGATGAGGACTAAAAATGCAGGACTCTCAGACTCGAGGGATGAACTCAAAACCACAGCTTTATTTGCTAGTCACAGGAAAACGAGCATGCAAACTAAACTAAACTAAACTAAACTAAACTAAACTAAACTAAACTAAACTAAACTAAACTAAAAAATGACAACCTAAACTTACAGGAAACACAGGGCGATCCGCACAGCATGAAGGACAACGCGACACTGACTCAGAGAAACACAGGGTTTAAATGCACTGGGAAGTAATGAGGGGAATGAGACACAGAAGGAGGGCACAGCTGGAAGAAATCAGAACTGATGAGAAAGGAAGCAAAGTAGGATACACTCACATGAGACACAGACCTTCAAAATAAATCAGGAAGTATAACACAGAGATGCGAACTTGACACGGTGGAGACAGCAACTAAGAAACACAGAGACATAACCCATAAAGCAGAGGACTCTAAGAACCAAAATACACGGAGGTATACTACTAAGCACGGAACACAAGAAACTAGACTCGTGGGAGTAACAAAAGACCATGAGATATAATTCACAATACAGAGTGACAGAAAACACAAGAAACTCAAAACATGCAAAGACACAGACCAAGAAACAGACTTACACAGAACAGAGGGGGCACAGAGAAACATGAAGGGCAAGGGATCAAAACTAGAAACCATAGAATAAATCTCACGAGTACAAAATACAAAAATCGCAAAGAACTAAAAACGCTGGGTCAGGAGACCCAGAATCCTGACAATATGGTGTGTTTATATCTTAATTTGCATGAATCTTATAATATGTAAAAAATCCAAACAAACATTGTAATGCTCAAAAGTAATGCTATCACTGGTTCGGTTCATGCTCCTGTTGATTGAAAGACTAACAGTACTCTGGTCCAGTGTCTTTAACCTGTGCGTGCGTGTGTGTTTAGGCTACGTTCACACTGCAGGTCTTAATGCTCAATTCCGATTTTTTGATCAAATCAGATTTTTTTGTCTGCTCGTTCACACTACAAATAAAATGCGACAGCAAACGCTCTCTAGTGTGAACGCTCAAAGCGGCCCGCATGCTGGATGCGTCTGGCTTTCATAACAGGATGCAGGATAATACTGAGGCAGCCCCTGTTCTCTCAGGGAATGGACTGAACAAATGTCTAAGATGGCATCATATGAACGGGTTATGTACAGAATTAAGGGGAGAGAAGATATTTTTGAGCAGGTCTGGGGTCCTTTTTTGTTGTACATCGACAATGTCTCCTAGATATTGTGATAAATGTTCTTTTGGGGGGGGGGGGGGGGGGGGTTTCATGTGTCGTTGGTATTTTTGTTGTTGTCTATTTTTTACTTTGAAAGTCAGTAGAGGGAAGAAATTGTCTAATGTCATCAGTGGTCAAGGTTATGTTTTGTTTTTAGACACCCAGGTGTTTTGCCCCCATTGCTTTTGTTTTTGCAGATGTTTCCCAGGAGGCGGTATATCATTTTGTTTCTCCTGGTGTTTTTTTGTTTGTTTGTTTGTTTGTCTGATTGTCTTAGTTATTGTTAGTCCTTATTTGTTGGTTGTTGTTAAGAAACGGACAGAGAACTGACAGTATGATTATTCCAGTTGTATATTTGTTAATGTTTCTGTCCATCCAAAATATGAATTAAAAAAAAAAAAAAAAAAAAAAAAAGCGGCCCGCATGCACAAAAGAAGACTTCACACACAGCGCGCTCTGTTTAGACCCAGAGCAAACAGTATTATTTGACTGATAACCCTTAAAATAAAGACTTCGGACTTTACGTTTCCCAATTTTTGCTTTAAGTTATTTTGTTATTTACATAATAATGTAGATAACCTAATAATTATCCTTATTGCTGTTTTAGAGGAGCGGTGCTTCAAAGGATAGTTGCAGATTTCTGTCAGAATCTGCAGATTATAAAGTACAAATAAAATTTTCACATTTCTCCAATGTTGTCTTCCCAAAAGTTTCACTGACATCTATACTGGATGGCCAGGAAGCGTTCGCGGTGTCTTCTCGGGCGCTGATAATTGGCGTCTGTTTGTGTCAGTGACGTAAAAGACGGCTTTAATGCGACATGACTGTTCAAACAGCAGTCGCTTTCTAAAACATCGGATATGTATCGGATTCAGTACCACATACGAAAGTGACCCAGATCGGATTTGAAAATATCGGATTTGTGCCGTTCACACTGTCATACCATGATCGGATATGGGTCGCATAGGGTCAAAAAAATTGGATTTGATGCGCTTTTGCCTGCAGTATGAACGTAGCCTTTGACATCTTTGTGAGGAAAGAAAATTGGGATGCCACTATACTTGTGGAGACCAACAGGCACTAATGGGTACAAAATGCCCGTCCCCACGAGTTTGAAATTTTTTGAGGCTCAAAATGTGATTTCAGGGCTCTAGACTAACTTATTGCCACAGTTGCACTGGTGCACCAAACTTTTTTTCTTAAGTGCACCAGCACAAAAATTAAGCGCATTTTTCAACAATCTTGTCAACACAAAGTTCTTTATTTGGAGCACAGTTCTACAAGAAAGATAAGTGTGAAAACAGAGATTTGAAATGGGAAACTGTTCTTGAAGTACAACGAGAGAGAGAGAGAGAGAGAGAGAGAGAGAGAGAGAGGGACCTGATCAGGAAGTGTGATTTTTTTTTTTATAGCGGTGGAAGCAAAACAGCAAAAGTAAGAGGGAATTAATCACGATGTTTGTCAAATGTGAAGCCTAGTTTTGATCTTCTTTTGCTGCTGGTTCAGTCTAATTTGGTTGGAGAGAGACAAAACCTGCAGCATCAGAATCTAGGGCAAAAAAAGATGTGAACACAAAGAGCGGACCTGACGCATCAGAATCAGTGAGCTGTCGGCTTTCAGCCTCGACAGCGTGTCTGCGTATGTGCCGTCGGGTGTGTTAAGGTTCAAAATATTGGGGATGGAGACAAGAGAAAAAACCACAATAACAACACTGGTCCGGCCGGGTTGAGTCAAACGATGATTTAATGATCACACACGTGGGAGATGGACACTGATGCAGACAGCCTCAAAATCTCAAAATGGTGGAGCATTGCTCAAACTTTTATAACCTCTGGTGCCTCCACCTTATCATAAAAAGCCTAAACATTCACATGCTCTCTCTCACACAGCGCCTAAGCTACGACCTTGGCTCCCTGTTTATCTGCTCCTGCTGAGATGGGGCAGAAAACTCCAGCACACTCTGTTCTCTTCTACTCAGACAAATTAGACAATAACCTTCTGCGAACAGTATTTCTTATAACTCAGCAATATAATGCATCATAAAACAATATCATTCATTCACAACAAGTCAGCAATTTAATGTAATGCAAATCAGTTTAACTAATGCAATAGTTATCAGCTTCTTCTAATTCAGGAGAATAATGCAAACTAAAACTACATAATAATTCACAATCTTTAATTAGGGGTATAACATGGCATAAAATAATATCATAATTTTACAGGTGAGAAAGCAGACATCTCACTCATTCTGATGCGTCGGTTCCACACTCTGTGTTTATGTCTTTGTGCGGAATCCGTTTACCTGCTCTGGTTTGCTGTTTTAGCTATTTGGTGGGTGTTGAAATAGTTTTGATAGCTTTAACCTTAGATTCTGGCGTTTTCTGCCAATCAGAGAGGTCTGCCCCAGACTATGTCTGACTGGTTTGGACCACAATATGGGCATGTGTGTCTGTTGTTGACCACAGTTTCAGACTTTCAGAGTTGCGGAGACTTTTTCTTTTTTGTACTCGAATGGCAGGTCGCACCGGCGGACAAAGCTGAGCTCAATCAGCTCATCATATCTCCACTATTAAACAGGCCTGGACCTGAGGAGTTGTGGTTGTTGTTGTTGTGTGTGAGCTGAAATGCTGCAGCTGAGTGTTCAGAGAGCAGCAAACGGGAATAAACTGTGTTAAACGAGTGAACTATGTGGTCAGGTACGTCATTCCCGTTACAATTAGGTTTAGGCCAAGGGTTTTGGGTTAGGCATTCATTTTTGATGCTTAGGATAAGAAGCTAGACATGTGAGAAGTGATGTGTTACAATGATTGTGAATGTTTTTATTGCAAATGTATCATATATCATATAGTTTTCCATTCTTTGTTACACTTGAGTCATTGTGTACATCTAAAACAGTTCCATAGGCCATGTTATACAGCAAGCATAAAAAAAGCGTCCTCAGCAAAGAGTTTCTCCACCAGGTCACGTCCTGCCTTTGGGACAGGACACTGGTCTGAGACTGAGGTTGGGAAGGGCTCGATAGCAGGGTCCATTTCTCCAGGAATCTGGGGGTTGGGCTTAAGTGGGAGAGTGACTCCGAGCTCAGGGCCACCAGCAGGGACATCAGGGAAGGAAGGCAGGGTCACAGGCTGGCCCAGAGCTGGCAGCATTGTCACCATGCCTTCTGGGTGGTCGTGGGGTGCGTTCTCATGTTCGTGCTCGTGGTGATGGTGGTGGTGCT
Organism: Astatotilapia calliptera; assembly: GCF_964374335.1. NCBI lineage: Eukaryota > Metazoa > Chordata > Actinopteri > Cichliformes > Cichlidae > Astatotilapia > Astatotilapia calliptera. The sequence continues at coordinate 12,349,351 of NC_137438.1, read as the reverse complement.
CGTGTTCATGCAGGTGACCATGCTTGTGATCGTGGTCCAGAGCCAGCTCGTGGTCATGTTCATGGGTGTGCACACCTTCAGCGTGCTTGTAGTCGTGGTGTTGGTTGGGAAAGTCACTGCTGTGGTTGTGTGCTTTGTCGTGATGAGTGTGCACGTGATCGTGGCTGTGACTGTGGTCATGGGAGTGGTCATGAGCGTGCCTGTGTGTGCTGCCTGTGGCATGGTCATGTGTGTGGTGGTGATCGTGGTTGTCAGCATGCTTGTGGGTTTGGTCATGATGAGAGTGGCTCTTGGTGTGATCGTGTACGTGGTCGTGTGTTTGGTCTTGTTCGTGGCTGTGTGAGTGTGTGTCATTGTGGCTGTGGTCAGTCTCTCCGCCCAGCAGGTGGAGTGTCTTCTCTCTCTCAGCAGCCTGGAGAAGAGATAAAGAGTATACGGTACATTACAGTAAAGCAAAATCCAGTGGCCCTGTGAATAAGTCCTTACAAAATCTGACCTCCTTCAGATGGGAGCAAATTTAATGGTGACCAGAAAGTGAAGCTGTCTTGTTTAAGAAAAAGGTATTTAAAAAAAATTAAGTCAAGATGGAAGAATTACAATCTGAACTTCTGCTAATGGCCCCATAAGGATTCTATGATTTGATCACAATCTATAGCGACTACCGGATGAAAGCTAATCACTGCATTTCTCATTAAAAGTCAAGTGAACTTTTACCACTATTTTCATTTTTCTTTACAGTATTAATTTGGAAAAACTCCTATATTGTAATTGTTGGTGATTGTTGGAGTTGCTTTTTTTTTATTATCATAGGGTCTTTACAACATAAAGCACTTCGAGGTCACTGTTGTTTTGAATTGGTGTTATATAAAAAAAAATGAAAGGAAATTAAATCGAATCATTCAATGATATTTTGTTTGCCCTGGTGAGAATTTAGCTGTATCATCTGATTTTGTAATGTTAGAGCTTGAAACAGTCTAGAGCACAAACAAGATATCAACTTTTACTTTAAATGTTACGACTGTAAAGATGACACTGTGTAAGGTTGACTAGCTGGATCCTGCTTTTCACCATCCTACCAAGCACCATTGTTTCAAAGTAAAACCTGCCACTAACTAAGCAACGGAGAAATTCGTCTGGTTCCTGTGGTATCACAGTTTACAGGTTGTATGTAGAAGAATGATGAACATTAGGAACGAAAAAAAAGTGTTTGACATCACAGATAAAAAATCAAAATAAAACTTGACATACAGAGGAAGACTTGCTGTCCAATAAAGGAAGCAAAGCTAGGACAAACACAAATTCCCTGTTTTGTAGTTTTTCCTAATTAGAGTCAACAGTTTGTGTTCATTTGTTCAAGATCAAATATTTGTTCAAGAGGGAGACAAAAGTTTCAAAGGTTTTATTCTAATAAATTTAAAATTTAGACTCAATCCTGTATGTTTTCTGTGCTATTGAAAGATGTTAAAAAAAAAAAACAGAGATCGTATCCTGATAAGACTTACCTCAGGCTCATAGATCTCACACTCTACGTCAATGATTTCATCATTAGTGGGGGAGTGGTAGAGGGATGCCTTACAGAAGCCCTTGTGCTGAGGAGAGAAAAAGAGGAACAAAGAGCCCATTTTACTAAGGTTTAAGAATTAGAAAAACTGAATCTAGGAATAATCTCCTGCTGACGTAAACTAGCCAGTAATATAAAGCTAGAACACATCCTTGCTCGAGGCTTGACTGTAAACAGAGGACTTTGCTTGTAGTGATAAAAACTGATAGCCCCCTGATTGGAGAAGCCACAGTGGAGTAATTTCATCAAGCAGTTTGATCAAAATTTCTCATTTAAAAAATTCAGTTCAGATAAAATAAAAAAGTTGTGAAGTGTTTATCTTGACTCACGGCGAACTCGCAGTTCATGAGGGGGCACTTCTCAGCTGTTGCTTCTGCGCTGTTGGGGCAGATGGTCTCCTGGATGCTGAATTCCACATTGTAATACATACTCATGGCCATCTGAACACACAAATAAACAAATGTTTAATTGAGAAAATCATTTGCAGAGGAATTATTAAGTAATCTAGAGTGGTGGGAATAAAAACTGTTGAACATGAAAAGTAGGCCCATGAGGTTTGATGGAAAGCCAGTATTTAGTCATTTATTGATAAAGATTTTAGATTAACCTCTAAGAAGGATATTTTTGTGTGATTTCAACTAATCTCTGGTGTCAGAAATTCAGTCACAATATTCTCAGCCTTGACACTGTGTGTTATGGAAGTTAAGATGACAGGATACATTATGTCACATGTGCTGATGTTCCTTTTGGAGGTATGGTAAGCTTACCCCTGCTGCAGCACGGCAGATTTTGAGGAGAGCAAAACGATTGGCGAGTCCGCTTTCCTTGTTGAACTTTTCCAGAGAGTGGGACACAGTCTTCTGAACGTTGTTATTGTCGTGGTGAATTAAAGTTGGGCAGTCAGGATACATCTCATGTACTCTAGCTGCAGGAACTGAGCAGAACAAAAATTGTCTTCAAATTTTCAAACATTTTGTGGTGTGCAAAAAAAGCGCTGTCCCAGATTTTGACATGTAGTGCCAAGTGTTGCCCTACACGTCATTTCTTAATGTTTTGCAAGGAAAATTGGAAATAGGTGAAACAAAGACATGCGGTAATTTTCATACCTGGTCTGATAACACAGCTGTATTTGTAGAGACGCTCCACTCTGTGCACCTTGTTGATGAAGATAGCAGCTTTGCACTGTCCATATACCTGCAAACACAAATACAATATATCAATACACCACATGACTTTTTCCCCTTCCAACTTCTGAACTAATGCTTATGGAACAAAAACCTTATCGATTAAGAAAATAAAAATATAATAAAAACAATTTTATTATAACAACTACTCAAGAAAGCCTTGAGCAGAACAGTGTGAGTACATGCACTTGCAGGGTGTGTGTCTTTTCTAACCGGCATGTTTTCAGTGGGACGAGTCTCACAGCTCTTCCAGTCCTTCTTGCTGAGAACGCTGCATTTGGTCTCCACGACATCCAGAGTCAGGTAGGAGACCACACCATTATCTCCCTGTAACACGCACACATACCGTTTTGTCAAAAACACAAACATTTACAGTCATTAAAACCTTAACAGAATTTAACAACAGTTTCTGGTTTTACTTCCCGGGATCTGTGAAATCTCCTGATTTGTAAGCTTGACCCCTTGCAAAATACAAACACTAGTTTTTTAGTGTCGCAGGTCTAATAGTTCCTTTCTGCCCATCTTTCTGTGCAATTGTGCTGTAACGGTTGCTGCTCTGTCTCCAGATTTCAGCCAAACGCTTTTCAGTCACAACCCTTTAAATGGCTGGATTGTACTGAAAACTAAAAGTGCTCCAGTAAACAAACAGAAATGCAATGAACTGAACTGGTTTGATACTGCAAGCAGCAGCATGGCTTACATGTCTCTTTATGTGTGCGTTGGACAGGCGGTGCAGGCTGAAGACGTAGCCCTCCTTCCTGTCCTGGTTGATTTTGGTAAGAGCCAGTTCAGCAGCTGCTTTTGTTGATGCGTCTTCACATGAACCTGGCTCCATGCCACCACGCTCCACTGGTGCACCATTGATGGTCACACAACCCAACGCCAGCAGCAGTGATAACAGCACGCAGGTCTTCATGGTGGTACACACTGTCACACTCAGGCTTCTAGAAGAGATGTGCAGAGGAGAGGTCACATTTTATATCCTGCTACTGTTGCACACACAGCTCCTCCTCCTGTAAAAAGTAAATATAACCACTGACCCCAACTCCTTATTTAAGTCATGCTCATCTATCAGGCAACAAGTCAAATACTCACCAGACTGCACAATGGAGCATGTTAGCTGAGATATAATCATCTTTTCAAGAGTCTTTCTTCTTTGGGATCAATGGGTGCAGCCAGTGGGTTTGATCCACTCTAGCCACTGAGATTAATTAAGGACAAGGCTTAATGTTCGTTAAAGAGAGACAGCATGGACAAGATACAGGACCACAGCAGTCAATGATCTAAAAAGACAAAGAATGTTGGAGAGTAATCAGAGCAGCTACTGATCACTGTACAACTTCATATCAGCTAACTGAAGCGATATCATGTCACCACTGTCTGATTAAATCACAGAAGAACAGTGGGGCTAATTGAAACTTTCCACTGGTTTGTATACTATCTTCTTTTTCCACTGCATTTGGAAACACAAGCAGTATATGTATAGCAAGAACTTTATAACATACAAGGACAGCATGTTGCAAATAGAATTGATACATAGTCATAGACATCCCAGAATACTCACTAAACCTATGCATCAATATTTAGCAAATACAAAAATAAAAGACAATGCCATATACTTGGCCTTTTAAGTACACATCATTGTTTCAATATGTTTTCAGTTATGTTTTTCAAATTTTAGTTGTTAGTTTAATCTTAGGAAATTATAATAAGCTAAGTGTTTTTTTTGTTAAATTTGTGTTGTTACACTTAGCATCGCCCCACAGAGTGCCACACAAACCCATTCTGAATGAATGAATGTGTCGGCTTTCTTTGGTCATGCAGTTTGCCATTTTTACAGCTCTATATTTATTCTTAAACTGTGTGACCTCATCCTCTCCCCACTCTTTCTTAACTGGTCACATTCACTTCCTTAACATGCTTTTTGAACCATTTTTCAGAATAAATAATTGAAATATTACATGAGTGAACGCCTCCCTCTTCAGTGTGTGCAAGTGAGGTATTTAAAGTGTTATGTTAACATTCTTTGGTCTTTACTTGATGCTGTGAGGATAAACTGAAGCAGAAAGCAGACTTTAGGTGTATTCCCCCTGTTCCTAAATTTGACCCCGAATCCCACTCAAGCGAATGAGTTGTTACTTTTTTTCCTTTAGCTGCAGTGAATGATGTGACCTTTGACAAGCATAAAGTAGTATTTTTGGAAGAACAAGGTGATATCCATAGAGTTATTAGTAAAACAATTAGCTCTCAGGGTTATTGATGTCATGTGGGATCATCTTGACACAAAGCAGGACAAAAAGCAGCCACCATTTAAAGAAGATCTTTGGAACGTCCTTCAAGAATTCTGGACTTACTTTCACGTAAGTTTGCAAATGTTTCAGAGAGAAAATGCAGAGGTATTCCATAGGTGAATATGCAATCATAACAACCTGCAGTGTTTAAGTTCATACTAATGCTGTGCGATTTTTGGCCCATTTTGAGCCGATTTTTGAGTCGTGCGACCGTTTTGGCGATCGGCCCGATTTTGGCCTTCATCGTGCGTCGTGCATCGTGTAGTATACGTGGGGTAACGAGACGCGATTAACACCTCACGACGAGCTCCCGATCATCAATCGCTTGGTCGGGAGGATTTCAAACCTGTTTGAAATCCTCGCGACCGTCGTGAGGGTGTCACCGCAGTTTGTCACACTGCGCACGCGCAAACACAAATGTCAGCGAAAAAGACAGCGCAGCACGGCAGTGCAGCGTGTGATCTGGACACAAGCGATGGAGGTACAACTTGTAGAACTTTGGAAAGCTCATCCGAGCCTTTTCAATGTGGCCTCACAAAATTATCACGACACAACAACCTTGAAAATAGTTGGATCTACACTGCTGCTCAATCACAGCTGCCTGATCAATGTTTTTCATTAGCAATTTAGCAAAGTTGATGGTGGTGGTGTGCGTGTCTGTGTGAGTGAAAGACAGAGAGGGAGAGAGCGACAGAATTTCTGTTATAACCTTCATTTTATGGACGCACAGTGTGAGCACTCAGGTCGCATCAGAGCATCGGGCCGTATAGTGTGAGACCTGCATCGTGACCTATGAACTTCTAACCCCTGCGAGTCAACCGTACAGTTTGAGCAGGAGCTGAATCGCGCGACTGAAAAAATCGCACAGTGTAAGCCCAGCATTAGGAATTACATTTTGAGTTTCTTGAAACACACTTATTTCAACCACAAGGTGGTGCTACAGTATAGTGCAATATCAGACCATCATTTTGCACACTGAGGTCCTGGATACACTGGTTATAAGTCTGAAGCTATTCTGCACTTAAAGACGCAGCACAGAATGCATCATTCAGCATTTATCAAAAGACACAAAAGACATTAAGAGTTAATGAATAGTCTACCATGTGTATGTTTAGCTAGTGATGTATGTATATGTATATGTACATATACATGGGTGTGATACTGCAGCAATGTACATTCAAAATAAAAATTGTATCTATACAAAAAAAAAAAGTGTCAAATTATTGAACCCCTGAAATAAAACAAGGTGAAACACAATTGTTTCTGATGCAAGGTAAAATTAAACATTTGACTCCAGTCATCACTTTGGCCAACTGAGTGGCCCCAGTTCATCCTGATAACAGGAGGAAATCATCTCAGTGACTTTGAAAGAGGCTCATTTGTCAGGGCACAGATGGCAGGAGCTTTAATCGCAGACTGTTCCCTTGGCCAGTGCCTCAATGGGAACCGTGACTAAGCGACATCTGCATCCAGATCTACTGAAAAGACATCAATAAATAGGTAGGAAGCCGTAATCATTAGCGCATATATGCTGACTCTAATGCTTATGATGCACAAAACAGCAGCTTCCTCAGGTACCTGAGAAAATCTGCAGGCTGTAATCAGACTGTTGAATTAAGAACTAATTAAAAATTATAATAATGCGTGATACAGATGTAGTCTGTCAACCCCTTATTATAAAAACGTGGATTTGGAGACCCTGTGGTGCAAAAACCACAGACAATGTTCTACGGAGATGTGTGGAAAAATACTGATACGGTCAAGTGAGTCATCAGCAGCTGAGGAAGCAAGTGACACGCACAAAGAGAACAAAACTCACCACTTGATCCCCTCAATATTAGGGTCAAGCATTCAGGCCTGCATGCTTTGGGGTGCATTTTCATGTCTTAGTGTCAGTCCATATTTTTAGTCCATCTTATTTTACAGGGTAAGACCCGGCACATCACGTTGTTCTGAATGATCACCTTTAAAATGTGAGGAAACACTTGTATCCTGATAGGACTCGTCTTTGATAACTAGCCTCAGTCCACAGGGTGAGCACATGAAGATAATCTCTTCCTCAGTCGTAATGAAGAATGGGGCTTCCAGACGACCTGGACACTCAATGCTAAGGAGAATTAAAGCTATTACGGTGGCAGAACAGCTTTTTAACAAACCTGTTTTTTTTCTGACTGTTTTTGAACTGTCAGCAAAACTACTCATCATCAGGTATGATAAATGTATAGGATTTGTTTGCATTTACAGAGACCTTTACAGAGGTCGCGTCTCACATAGTCAGAATTTAGATTGATCTCAAACGTTAAGGGTCAGTGGATTTGTAAACAATGATTCATATTATAAGGCTATAACCTGTGCAGGAGAAAGAGAAGGGTTTCGGGGGAAGATGAGGAAAAATTGTAGCTCTTGGCACAGAGAGAAGGGTTATCTCATCTGTCTTTCAGATCTCACAGGTTACACAGGGAGTGTGTAATACCACTTCAGCATGCTCAGACCTGGATTTGTTTGGAACCACACTTCATATTGTGTAAGATATAATACATTGGGATTTTACTGACCGGTGCAATATTTCAGACGCATGCTGTAAAAGGTTTAATGCAAACATTAAATGAAAAAACGGACTTTCTTGTCTGTGTCCTCCACAGACTGTGTAAAAGATGCTTCTAGCCACTTTGATGTCACCCAGTAGATTGTGGACTCAAACTATGAAAACTCAGCATGAGCATTTCTGGCCGCTGCCATACAGTTTTTTTCTTCCAAAGAAGTATTTAGACAAGGGAGTGGAGTGTTAAACTACCAGGGAAGGCTAGCAAGCTTTCTTAACCCCATGCCTCCATGTATGTTTGACATTTACAGACACAGCTATTTGCTAATTAGTACTAATAAACTATTAAAATGCTACATAAACTTGAATGGTTTGTATCTCACAGCAGATAATATAATTTCTCAGATTATTCTGTTGTTCTGATAGGCACAAACATAATCAAGAGGACTATGTTATGGCGTCCATCTTAGAGACTCAAATTAGCAGAGGTGAAACATACAGCAGATAGCTATCACCTGCAGTTACCTGTGTCAGCACACACACTGATGAAAACTACCAGCCCCTAACTAAGCCTTAACAACAAATGAGTAGGTTTCTAATAAATTGTTAACAAGGTGATTTAATTGCTAAATGGGCGATTATGGGGATTGATTTTCCTTTTTAGTCTCAAGTGGCCATAAGAGGAACTGCAGGTTTCAGTTCCCTGAAAAGACAGAACAAAACACATGATTTAAATTCTGTTGTGTCACCTCTTTCTCCATTCTGCTTTTGGTCTCACAAATCTCTACACTGTTCCAAAATAAAGTTGATGAAATAGATTAAAGGGCAGCACGGTGGCACGGTGGTTAGCACTGTTGCTGCACAGCAAGAAGGTCCTGAGTTCAATTCCAACATCAGGCCGGGGTCTTTCTGTGTGGAGTTTGCATGTTCTCCCCGTGTTTGCGTGGGTTCCCTCCGGGTACTCCGGCTTCCTCCCACCGTCCAAAGACATGCAGCTTGTGGGGATAGGTTAATTGATTAATCCAAATTGCCACTAGGTGTGAATGTGAGTGCGAATGGTTGTCTGTCCCTGTGTGTTGGCCCTGCGACAGACTGGCGACCTGTCCAGGGTGTACCCCGCCTCTCGCCCTATGACAGCTGGGATAGGCTCCAGCGCCCCCCGCGACCCTGAAAAGGATAAGCGGAAGTGAATGGATGGATGGAAATAGATTAATGTATAAGAGGAAATAATCCACAGCACAGTGAACCTTACAGAACCTCAGAGTTCAAGCTGCTGTTGTTCTGAAACATCCCATAGCTTTTCTGATTGTTCTATTCCAGTTTGCTATAATGAGCACTGTCACAATGTTTACGATGTTGCTGACTGGGAAAAGAAGCTATGTTGATCTGAGGTATTCCAGTACAGCAGCTTGGCTCCTTATATAGACTGTCTGGTACAATCCAAAATACCCTCTTTTCACATTTAAATGCACACAGAGCTGGCACAAAGTTTGAGTGAGTGTCAAAATCTATTACATTTATGAACTATGATGCATATTTCATAAATTAGAGGTGATGTAATCTCCCGGTTTATCATGCCAGTTATTTACTCTGAAACCGATTTTACCAGTGACTAAAGAAATGTAAATCAGTACTTTTGCTCTGCTTATGTTGTATGATTTTCCTGGACACTTGCCAGACAATCAGAGAGGAAGACTTAAATGTTTTAAAACTCCTTATAATCAGGATAATAATATGAATATAACTGGCACATAAATGTGGGACTATTCGGAAGAGCAATAACGGGTTAACTCCAGTATAACCAAAATTGTCTTCCTTTTAATAAGCTGAGTTGTACATGAAATGTTCATTGGCTGAGACCTAATTAAGATTTAAAACTAGATGTGGAAAATTTTTTTAAAATTAATGAACATAGTAAAAATATATAAATTGTTGTGGCATGAATGGCGGACTTGACTAGACCACATAGTTTGTTCTTTTAACCTTTTTATTCCGGTTCCTTTTCCTCTAACACATAGCTGCAGCTTTTCAGCTGCATCCCACACACAACAACAACATCAACCACAACCTCAGGTCCCGGCAAGTTTAATACTGGGTAAGTGTGATGAGCTGATGGAACTCTGGTGTGTCAGCCTCACCTGCAGTCATGCCACATACCCCCACGGCCTTCTGGCATAGCCCTATTCCCCCTTGCCGCGAACGGGAGAGGAAATCAGGATACGACCATTGGTGTCCCCGACCCCATGGACCAGCGGCAGGGAAGGGTTGGATCGGGGGGCCGACCGTGTGTCCAGCGGCAATCGACTTTGTGTCCAGCGGGATCTGGGGGCAGACTGTGCAGGCGGCGGATGCGCAGCAGGCGAGGACGTGAGCCGAGGCTCACAGTCAACTAGATACGTGCAGGACCACTGCAGCTGTTCCCCCTGGCGGCGAAACACCACCACCTGGTCCCGCTGCGTGGCCGTGGCCACCATTCGGGCCAGCGCCTCCACTGACTGTCCCAGTCATAGTTCCGCCATTCCACCTCCTGGGTTTCGGCACCACTGTGGCATGAATGACTAACCATACTCTGCCACAATTGTATTTAAATTTGTCTACTCAGCAAAATGCATTTACCAAAAGTGTGAATAGCCTTTGTATATTAATTGTAATAATATACAAGGCAAAAAAAAGTTTTCTACAATGAATTGAGCTGTCTGGGAGCAGATGGGAGTTTGGGAAAGGCAACAAAATGTACAGCCTTGGGAAAACAGTCTATTGTTGTGAGTTTGACAGTATCAACAGCAGAAGGGGGTAAGCAAGTGACAATCCACAACAATGTGGGACCATTGCTGTCAGGGAGTTGGAAGAGGGTGGAGTAGACCAGCTAGCGGAGAGCTTCCAGACTTACAGTATTATGTGGATAGACTTGAAATGCAGACACATACTCTCAAACATCTGGTTAGTGTTGGCCATCAGAACATGTGTTGAAGCAGATAGATTGTCACTGTGGTAAGAATGGCACAAGCAAACATGGAGGCATCGGCCCAGTGAATGACCTAAAAGTGAATGCTGGACAACACATACAAACGGTTGGCAGGACCACCTCGGGCTCATACTTTTGAGGATTCCCGACCAAAGATTCTACCTCCCAAGTGAGTGAGCCCACAATGCATGGCAGAGGGAGAATTAGATCTTAGAACCTAGAACTGTTTTTGTCATTGTACAGTTTCTTGCACAGTGAAATTAGGTAGCAAGACCACAAAGGTGAAGGTAAAGAAAACAATATACAAAAAAAAAGAAAAACAATATAAGAACTTCAGTGCTTTGCAGTAGACACAGTTTTTATGTAAGCAAGAGACATCCGAAGAGTGTTCTTAGTGCAAGGGGAAACACTTGTGGCAAGGTGTACTCTGACTTGGTGGTCCTGGCTGAATTCATTAACATTAGTTACCATTCCTTAGTGCTCTGGACAGCTTCATGGGTACCGATGTAAGTACAATAAATACAGAGAAAAAAAAAGTATTTTTCAGCATTTTGCATAACTTTTGCTGTATCTTGCACAAGTAACTCGAGAAAGATAGATAACCACATGAATTAGAAGTTAAAGAACAGCGAATATTGGGCATACATATGTACAGGTGAGACTGCAGATACTTTTAACTTGATAAAAAGCACCTGCTTCCTTTCATGTGTCCCATCGCAGCTATGGGCTTTTGCAAGTTTTGTCGTTCTCTAGTTGTCTAACACTGATTAACATGTCTTGAGCCTTTTTATTATTAATTCTCCTATAACTTTAGTAAGAACGATTACTAAATCCAAGATTTGAATACTTTTATCACTGAACGTTTCAACCCATAAAAAGCAGAGCAGCAGGTTTCTGCCATGTGATTCTGTTGTTGAATTTCCTTTAAAGGATGTAACAGCTACACCCCCAGTCGGACTTTAATGAGGCTTTTAAAAAGAGAACAGTACATGCTGTTACTGACTGGCCACGAAGAACCTTAATAATATATGCATGTATTAAATTGGCCTGTTAATTTAAAATGGAAAACAATCGTTTCAGTCTTAAAGTGCATCAATGGATTAGGTATAACTATTACTCCTTTTCTTGTTTAATGAGTATTGTTAAATATAGTGTTTTTTAATCAACAAAACTGTTTTTTAAATATCTTGCTGCATTTTGTATAAGTTCATACTCAAGTTTAAAACAACAACTACACTAAAGCTATTCTGTTATACCTGTATGCAAAAAAAATTATTTCATAGTTCAGCAATACTGATCAATCTAATAAACTTAAACCTACACCATCCTCCCTATTCTGGTATTTGAAAGAGTACTTAGCATAAATATTAAGCAACCTAACTAATAGGGTTCCAACTCCCAGCAACAACAAAAATAAATAAATAAAAAATAGGGAACCACCCCTCACGCTCCACCTCATGATGCTTAATCGACGTAATCAACCTTAATTTGATGCAGTGTGAAAAAAATGCACAGAAATCAATTATTTTTCAAGAAATATTAAATAGATTCAACATCTTTCTTCAACAGAATTGCAGACTGCACAGATGGTACCTTCCCAAAGGAAAAAGTACTATAGCTTACTAGGGTATATATATTAGACTTAATAGTTACTATATACAGTAATGGACTTCTATTCATTTTGCATCAAATTAAAACTTTGGGTGTCAGATAATTATTTATTAAAAGCTAGACATTTTAAATGAGAATAAGAAAGAAAAGTATGTCTTTGTGCCCCCTTTTCCCTGTTAATGCCCTATCGGCCCCCCTGGCTAAACTTTGCTAGATCCGCCCCTGCACAGTTACCAGCGTCAGCTATGTAGAAAAAGATCCTGGTGTAGAAAGTAATATTAAATACATTCTAACAACAGCTGATCAAGCTTAAACGTGCTTCTGTTGTTCAGTCGCTGGTTTCCTCTTTCTGGTGCAAAGTGGGCCAAAAGCAAACTAGAGACACGGACTCGCGACAGAAAAGCCGATCAGCTGATCGTTAAGCAGTTTCATGATTGAAGTAGCAGCAAGAAGAGGCAGTCGCTTGTTAAGCTTAATGCAGGAATGCTTTACAAACATTCAGAGATGGACTTACACACTTGCTTTACTTCTCTCGGGATAACTTTGTCGGAGATGAAATGCCGGGTTGCTAGCGAAGCGCCAAATGCTATCCAGACCACCACAGGTCCCGCATGCCACAGCCGTGCTAACGTTCTGAGGTGAGTTACGGCGTGTTGCAAGTTTTGTGAGGTGCTTTCGTGATATTTAATGGATCGGATTACATTTTTTATTTTTCTCCGATATCCGATCCAGTAATTTAGGTCAGTATCGGACCGATACCGATACGTAATATCGGATCGGTCCATCTCTAACCGTGACCCTCATTTGGATGTTTTAATGTGGCTTAAAGTCCTGTCTTTATCTAAATCAGCTGTGTCTAATTAGAAACCTGTTATTTTAAAAATGTTTTTAAAATCATACACCCATTTATATCACCACATACAAGTTTGAACCCAGATTAAATCTACACTGTTGTGTACAATGCGCTTGTCCTTGCCCTTAAGTGTGATAGTGAAGAACAACTAAGAGGAAATGGCTTGAAATAGTATTTTCCATGGCAAACAGAGAGGCAACAACACTGACTGCAGTTTAAATGCTAAATTACACACCTCATGACTCGCTAATGGAGGACTTTGTGTGACCATTTAATCGGCAATGAACTGACAAACACATGCACGAAGACACGGTCTGACACATGCTAGTTTGCACGCACATGCATGCAAAGATAACTTCAATTGCAATTTCGCAGACCAATATATCGATTAGGCAGACAAACACAGGCTCAGTGAGTGTCAGCTGAAATAGATTTTCCTGAGCTCCAATCCATTACCAATAACTGTGTGAATAAAAATGCTGCTGTTGTGAAAGCACTCCGTTGTACGATGTAGAGCTGATGATTTTAAACCATTAGTATTAATTGTAAGGCACACTTTAATTATGAGCGAATGCAGTCAAGAAGCTTTTTCTTGTGCAATTTATTGATTAAAAAGAATAAAGCTGAGTCTAAGTGGCAATCTCAAGGGCTGTAAAATGAAGCCAGAATGAAGTGTTAGAAACTGCAAGTTCTAGACTGGCCACTTAAGGGTTGCTCATAGGCTCTTATGATCAGCTGTAATATTTGCAGCCTGATTCAAAAAACACTTGGAGGTTATAGGGATAGTTTCCCTCTTGGGTGAGTATATTTTTTCATGACTGACCAATTTATTAGTAACATTTATCGTTAGAGACTTGGCTTTTTTTAATTGATAGTTCACTAGCAGGGACCACTTCCTTGGTAACGATGGGCGATGAGGGATGAGGAAGTGCGAATAGTGCTGTGGCTTGGGGAAGGCCTTGAAGGGGACTGGCGACGGCTCTTGGGCCGGGAAGAACCCCATGTACTAATGAGAAATAAAGGGAGGAAAGGAAGAGAGGAGAGGACAGGAGAAGAGAGGAAAGAAAAAGGGGGGGGGGCAGGGTGGGGCATGAAAATGAGAACAGCAGGTATTGGAGAAGGAGGTTTTTTATAGCCTGAGGCCGGAGGGGGCGTGAAGGAGGAGTGGTCTCGCTCCTGAAATTCAGATGATATCTCCACATGGCCTGACTTAGATAGTTGTAGCTGATTAGTATGCTAGGTCTTGCCTTCATTAATTCAAGTCGCTAAACTTGAAAGAACAAGAAGTTTATGTTTCAGTTTTACTGAGTGAAGACCTCATTACTTATCACTTATTACAAAGTAACACGCTACTGTAATTACAGCGTATTACTTTTTTCAGTAATGTACTAATGTAATGTGTTACTTTAGTTACAGTAATTACACTAATTACAATTATGTCGTTATTTGTGTTACAAAGGTTTTTTTAATCTATCTGTACACCGGGAAAGAAAGGTTGAGGGACCTGGTGGAGCGGTGGAACAATGGTAAAGTGCAAACTGCATCCAGGGAGAAACAACTGCATTATATACTGCTAACATGCTAAAACTATGCATGCTGAACCCAGCTCAGCAGCCAGAGCTTGAACTTCAACTGTTAACAAAGATAGTGTTGAGCAGCCATGATTGTAGTCTCTGTTCCTACCCTTTTCTGGTAGGATACTTTAAAGCGGTGATGACAGTCTGTAAAACTGTTACTGCTTTGCAATCTGGCAGATGACAATATAAACACACACATAATTTCCCCTTAAATATAATCTGTGTTTATGTCATATAAACACTGACAACTGCAGTCAAAGACTGACAACAGGTGTTGTCACAGTGCATATGTTCGTCTTTTGAAAACAATTCATGGTTTACCCTTGTACAATGAGCCCTTGAAGCTTCATGCCAGAAACCTCGTCATATTTTAAGAGGATGTTTTTGCACTGACATTATTTCATTGAAATTGCTATAATCTGTGTATTGGTTTATGGAGGTGAGGTAAAACATTTTCTTCCTCCAGGATTTGCCAGGGCTTTGTAGGATTTGTCAGCTTTCACCTCTTTAGCTGGTCGTGATGGGCCCCAGTACACAATAAAAATGTATGCCACCTGAGTTGGAGCTAGATAATCACCAAGCCTCAGGACACCAAATTGTTTTCTACCTCTTTCTTTTTTTGGTTTTGAGTATCACAATAAATATTACACTGAAAAGAAGAAATACAAGGTCTGACAGGGAGTTTGCTATTATTAAAAACATTCTGCCGAATGCCTGATACACCATATGTGCTCTGACAGTAAACAGAGAATCCCTTTTCCTTCATGTAATATGAGACCTTGGCTTTTGTTATTACACATACCATGCCTCAGGAACAGCTGTGGCCTGTAACTACAACACGGTGATCTGTTGGGGACATTATAACCAGCGAAAACACTTCGAGGCTGCAGTCTGCAAGCGCACAGTCTTAAAGTACATCTCCAGAGGGGCCTGTGGTCAGTCTTGACTGCAGTTGTCAGTGTTTATATGACAGAAGCACGGATTATATTTAAGTACAAATTATGTGTGTGTTTATATCGTCATCTGCCAGGTTGCAGAGCAGTAACAGTTTCACAGACTGTTTGATTTTAATCTTTGGGTCAAACTTTATTTCTACTTGCACAAAGAATGAGTTCACTGTTATGGAGAGAGAGTGAGCGAGAGAGAAAGAAAGAAAGAGAGAACACGCGTGCGTACAAAGAGGAATGGAGTTATCAGTTGTGAGAGTGATTAAAATGGACTTTTTCACATGGCACCATTGACATTTTAATTAGTGTTGAGGAGATTTGCGGTGAGTGCAGTGTCCAAGTCAACAAACAGAGGTGTGCAGCCAACAGGAGCCAATTCAGAGCTTAAGTGAAGCTTTGTTGAGCACAGACAAAAGATTTTTTGGGTGTCAGGCTAACAAGTTGTAATAATAAAAACAGTTAAAAAAAATCAACAACAGCAAGAGTTCATACTTGAAATCTTTTCTTTGTGAACTTTGTGGAGTGCACATGGAAAACATCAGTTTGACAGGAAGCAAGTGGAACATTTTTCAACAGATGTCTTTTTTTAAACCAATATCTGTATTAACAAGAAGGCCAAACACACACACACACACACACACACACACACACACACACACACACACACACACACACACACACACACACACACACAGCTCAGTGACTTATCCATCAGTGTCTCCATGTCAGATGAAAGCAGTGACTGAGGCCACCCAGGAAGAGTGATTTTGATTGTGAACCTGCATGTTGTTCCACACGTAGCCTCTTAACAGCTCATTATGACCTGTCATGACTGACTTGCAGACAGTGTCTAAAAACAATCACTATAGCAGTGCTCTCTCTTCCTTTGCACAAAATACTGTGAGTTTTCTGCTAAGGGTCATTTAGCAGAATCTGGAAAAGTCTACTGCTTTGTTTGGGTTCGATATGCTCACAGTAATCTGTGAGTGAATAATAAAAACTGGCTTCACAATTATTCCTGAATAACCCATTTATAATTCGAGTACTTACAGTTTACAGTAACGTCACAAAAAACATCCTTCGTTTAGCAAGCTATGACTTTTCATTAAACAAGCATTCCTGTCATGGTACCTTATGTGGCGAAACAAATAGGTCTTAGAATTTCTGGAGAAAGTCCTCTTTACTATTAGCGTAACTTAACCCAAAACAGAAAGCAATCATAATCCAGAGCTAAGCCTGGGTTCTTTGTATCCTTACCAGCAGTGGCGGGCCTTTCGTGCCCTGGGCGAACACCTCTTATTGCAACCCCCTCACCCCCCACCCCCACATATAAAACATATTAAGGATTGTACATTAAGATAAATATTTTACTGTAAAAACTGTTGTTTGAACTAGAGATGGACCGATCCGATATTACGTATCGGTATCGGTCCAATACTGACCTAAATTACTGGATCGGATATCGGAGAGAAATAAAAAATGTAATCCCATCCGAAGTATCACAAAATCACCTCACAAAAGGTGCTACTTGGCGTAACCCAGCTCGGCGCATCGGAGCAGTATGTGTCACGTGATAGCGGCTGTTGTCTGCGAGACCTCTCAGTGGTCTGTTGGAGCATTTGGAGCCTCGCTACATGCTTCCTAACCGCGGCATTTCATCTCGGAGAAAACTATCCCAGAGAAGTAAAGCAAGTGTGTAAGTTCATCCCTGAATGTTTGCATAGTATTTCCACGTTAAGCTTAACAACTGATATATTGAGCCACAGCTGGACTGGCCATCGGAGTTCCATATTGAGGTGAAAAGGAAGCGATTTGTCCCGTACTTCAGCTAGAATAAAAAAAAAATAGACACTCAGCTTGAGTTATTCTCTCTTTGCTGCGCAGTTGCATCTACCGTATTTCCCGGACTACAAAGCGCACCTGAATATTAGCCGCACAAGCTAAAATCAGGGGAAAATCCTGTTTTGTACATACATTAGCCGCACCTGACTAAAAGCCGCAGGTGTTTCAATGTTGACTTATCATATGTAAGAGAATATGCACAAAGCGAATTGTCAGGAAAGAGATGGCTGTTTGGAGACACACCCCTTTTATTAATATTTTGAAAAACAAGTTATGGGTACATATTTGCACATGTAGTACATAACAGTAACCTACAGCACACCAGAAAAATAGATTCGGACTACCTTTTAGGCTCACGTGCAGTGACACGGCTTTAACAAGAAGAAAAGTCAGTCATTCACCATCTTTCTCTTCTTCCTACGCACTGAAACCACCAAAGTCCTCTCCTCCAGTGTCGGATACAAACAGGCTCAGGATGGCTTCGTCATCCACTCTCCGCTTCTCTCCTTCGTTGTCACTTTCAAAACCAAAGAAATCCTCATTGTCAGTGTCAGAGTCGAACACCCTCAGAAGGGCCGTGGCGGTGTCCTCCTCTCCATCATGCAGCAGTCCAGCCCTTCAAAATCCGTTGGTGATCGTGGATGTTTTCGCACTTTTCCACGCTGTCAGAATCCACCGGTGGAGTTGGGCATAACTTGCTTTTCGCAAGTTTATTGCCGCTCGTCATCCACGCCTCCCGCTGAATGCGTAGCGCTACTTTGAAGTTTGTTTTTCGCGCTACTTCGTACGGCACTACGTTGCCTGGCGGACGGACATGTGACTAACATACCACTCTTGAACCCCGATCCTTCCGCCAGGCAACGTAGTGCCGTACAACAGCGGAACACACAAAACAAATCGTCTTACGATATCACAAAAATCATGGAAAATCCATAGAAAAGCCGCACCTGACTAAAAGCCGCAGGGTTCAAAGCTTGTGCAAAAAGTAGCGGCTTATAGCCCGACAATTACGGTACTTCTCTCATTCACTCCCCCTTCCTCTCCTGTTATTACTTCAGACATGAAACTGATCAATGATCAGCTGATCGGCTTTTCTGCCGCAAGTCCCGTCTTTCTTGTTTGTTTATTGACCACTTTGTGCTAGAAAGAGGAGACCAGCGGATAAACAACAGCAGCACGTTTAAGCGTGATCAGCTGTTGTTAGAATGTATTTAATATTACTTTCTAGTATCAGCTGAGGTTTGCTGGAGCCACGGCTGTAAAAGCTGCTGGTCATGATATCCGTTTGGATATGTGGTGAGAGGAAAACGTGAAGATGAAACCAGGAGATGTCCTTAATAAATCATCAGAGCTGAGCAGGTGATGGAGAAACAGGTTTACCTTTTAGGTGACATGAATGGGTTGAAAGTTATGAACTGTTTCTGAGAGACTAATAACACCAGGATCCTTTTCTACATAGCTGACGGCTGGTAACTGTGCAGGGGCGGGTCTAGCAAAGTTTTGTCGGGGGCCAGGTTGGGCATTAACAGGGTGAGGGGGGCACAAATAAATATTTTTCTTTGTTATGCCATTTAAAAACTTTGAATAAGTAATTATCTCAATTTTACAACAAAAGTGGTCATCTGATTAAATGTATAGAAATCCATTATTGTATATAGTAAATAATAAGTGTAATATACCCTAGTAAGCTTTAGTACGTTTTCCTTTGGGAAGGTACCATCTGTGCAGTCTGCAATTCTGTTGAAGAAAGATGTTGAATCTATTTAATTATTGTAGAAAAATAATTGACTTTTGTGCATTTGTTTTACACTTGCATTAAATTAAAGTTAATTACATCGATTAAGGGCTGGGGGGTGGTTTCCTAATATTTTTGCTGGGAGTTGGCAACCCTATTAGTTAGGTAGGTAAGTACTCTTTAAAATACCAGAATAGGGAGGATGGTGTAGGTTTAAATTTATTAGATTGATCAGTGTTGCTGAACTTGAAAATGTTTTGGGTGGAGTGTATTTTTTGCATACAGGTATAACAGAATAGCTTCAGTCTCTTGTTTTTTAAAACTTGAGTATGAACTTATACAAAATGCAGCAAGATATTTATATCCAAAATTTATGATATCGGAATCGGTATCGGACATTAAAAAGTGGTATCATGCCATCTCTAGTTTGAACCATACTGAATTTAGCCAGATAAACACACACACACACACACACACACACACACACACACACACACACACACACACACACACACACACACACACACACATATATAAAGAGAGTATGCATAGTATGCAGACGGCTTACAAACAGCCATCATAATTCGTCATACAATGAGAACAGGACAAATCAACAACTGACAATGACTAATTAATATTGTGCCGAAGACAGTCGAAAAGATTTAGTAAGCTACATCAGTGTCTACTGTTTCCTATCATAGCCAAGTGACTAAAAAATGTAAAGTTTTCACTATCCCTACTAATTAATGTTATCTTGTTGTATCTCTGTTGTGGCCAGTGCTATCCTCCATGCTCTTACATGCTGGGGCAGCAGGTTGAGGGTCACAGATGCCAACAGACTAAATAAACTGATCCACAAGGCCAGTAATGTTGTGGGGATGGAGCTGGCCTCTGTTAGGGTGGTGTCTGAGAGGCAGATGTTGTCCAAGATAAGGGACAATCATGGATAATACCTCCCATCCACTCCATGACATACTGGCTGGTCACAGGAGCACGTTCAGTGAGAGACTGAGATTACCAAAAAGCACCACTGAACGACACAGGAAATCATTCCTGCCCGTGGCCATCTCCCTGTACAACTCCTCCATCTAACACACTGTAAACACTGCAATAGTTACACCCTTTTTACACACGCTCTTCTCTACTCTGTAATATTCTTATAAATTTTCTTGATATTTATTTATAATCATCTCTGTTGATCCTTGATATTTAGAACTGAGCGATCTGTATATATTAGTGCTATTTCTTAAATGTGTAACATCTGTAACATAATGTATTGTTTGGAGTTTAGTCTTTTACTGTTACTATTTTTTACATTTACTTCTTGGAGCAACTGTAACCCACATAATTTCCTTAGGGATTAATAAAGTATTCTGATTCTGATTGTTTCAGGATGACAGGCCATTATCCAATCACACATCTGCTTACCTGTATCTTTTGCACCTGATGGCTTTGAATGCTTCTTGTCCATCTTCCATTGGTTTTAATTTTGCAGTCCAGTATGAACAATCATCCCCCAACTCGACGATCACCACAACATAACCTAACAGACCTACACCTTAGCTCACAGATTCGCTTTTTCTAGGGTTTATTTCTGGGATTTCGCACAACCCAGGAACAAATCATGAATACAAAATGGGCTTGGATTCACAACATTATGAATGAAATGTGCCCCCCTCCCCTTTCGAGAGGTTGTGTGAGAGACTTTAAATCATCAAACTTTAAATTATAAATTTTAAATTGTTATTGATCCCTTTATCCCTGGTCCTAAAGTGTATATTTATTTTCTTACTCTTCTTATATTTATTGTTTGTTTACTTGCACTGCTGTAACTGGAGCCTCGTCGTCTCGTCTCTCTATATACTGGACTGTATATAGTGGAGATGACAATAAAGTTTACTTTGACACAGCAGCAAGCAGGTGCACTGAGGGCTCTTGTGCTCACTTTTTGTGTATAGAATTTTGAAAAAACATCAGTGCAGATTATAACTCTGTATTATAATGTCTGGTGTTTTCTTGTTTGTTGGTTTGTTTTTATTTTGTTTTGCAAGTTGGTTTTTAGATGCTGCTCCAGCCAGAGAATCCTCCGCCGGCCTGCCCTATCTTCCCTGTGCCGCAAGCAGCAGGTTCACTTCGCAAACGGAGGGCACCCTAATTTCAGGCAAATGGGTGTAAGAACACTGATCGGTGGCTATGCCATCCCAAAATGAGCTGGCATGATGTCAGGGCAGCATGAGTACGGGCAACTTTTTTTTTGCCAGTCTTTGTAACTCCTGGAATAGACTTTTTTGGTCTTTGAAACTGCTAGAGACCAAAGCAATCACAAAGTGGCTTTTTGAACAGCAAACTCCTTGCAACCTGTCCCACCAAGCAACAACCATCACCTTCCAGCAACCACTTGCCAACTGGTCTATTTTTTTCACAGTTGCAAGGAGGTTGCTGTCATGTTTTTATTCTAGTTATAGATCCTTGTCCATTTCCCTTATCCTACAACCATTTTCTTCCACTTATTTAAGTCAGCTTTTTCCTGGTAGTTCATGCCCGCCCCTTCAATGGCTCTGCGAGCCACCAGGGGTCACCATACCATGCAAACCACTAGTTTAATTGGAAGACTTGTTGAACCTTAGGAATACATCAAAGCGTTTGGTTTCTGATTGGCTGACTTTGCTCCTTTAGTCCTTTGGTTTTGCTTCTTTTGTTTTCAGAATATTTATATATTCAAATTCACAGAAGGATGAAGTAAATACTTTGCTTCAAAATTGTTTCAAAACAATCCAAACCAAAAAAGATTTTTTTAAAGAACTTCTACATTTAAAAGGAGAGCATTTTTGCACAGATATTCAAGGTTGCCTCACAATCTGTCCCAACATCTTTGTTCATCCCCTTATTTTTCTTGTATTGTCATTATAAGGCTTAATGTTCAGCATGTTTACACAAGCTGAATTGGGATTTCTTTTGTCTTACTCGATCATCAAAATTAATTAAATCAGTCTCACATCTATGTTATGCGGTATTAGGCAATATTTCCACTGGGAGCACGTTGTTTTGAAGAGATATGCATCCTCTGTGTTTTCACAGTGGATGTGTCAGTCACACTTTCCCCTGATTCACAAAAAACTGAAGTGAAAGAATTTCATTAAGTTCATATTGGGTTATTTACACATCCTTTAAAAACTGAGGCATGATTCTACGAACAATTCATGTAAATTTTGTAGGCCCGAATGTGGAAAGTAATACATTTGCAAGCACTGATATTTTTAATCGAATTGTAGAGCACAGTAAACAACCCAAATTAAAATGAAATGATGATATCATAGGACGGCTAGCTGTACTCCGTTACTGCATTAGATTTACCCATCAGATTTAATGTCTCTCCAAATGACAGATGCATTTCTTTACCACATGAGATATGCAATTATCCTTCACCAACTGTCCTCTACAGAACTGATGAGAACAAAGTCGACAGCTTATGAAGGGCTAGGTCGTCCTTCCTCAAAGGGGTGACTAGATCATTGGGGTTGAGGAGAAGCCTGTGTGGGATAATTTACTGAGATTAAGACATTTTACCAAGGCTATTCCCTGCCACCTGATGTGCTTTATGAGGATCTATATCTAGCTGCCTAGGCTGCTCTTGACCTTTGGAGCCATTAATGTGATGGGGAAACACACCCTCATGCATTAAACACACCATTAAAAAAAACCTGACTGTTGTCTACATACCAAGCTGTTACCTAAAATAACTCACTGTGCAACTAATATTATTCACTTCACTTGTTTTGAGCAAACAATCAGCTGCAATGTTTTGCTAGGAAAATGCTGCAGAAAGCGTCCATGAAAAGTGAAGATTAACACTATTTTGAAAGCACATAAGCACCATGAACCCATCAAACAGCCCCCACAGACTTAACTTCAAATGTCAAATTAGGTGTTTTTGTCAGAAAAACATAACACTCAAGCTGACCTGTTTTTTTTAATCTTCTGAGCTCAAGGATTTCTCGTTTTGCTGTGTTTCACCTCAGAGCAGTCTCAGAGGTGTTGTGTTGTGAGATTTCACTTGGCCAAGAACTACCAACCCACTGCTGGATTCAAAAGTCTCATCTTAGTCCAGACTTCACAAAAAGCAGTTATTTTGCCTGAACTTTATATTTGGAAGATATTTTCTTCCAAACAAACTTGAATTTTTTGATTAACAGTGACATTCTAGGACTAAGATTGGTTCAAGCATATTATTATTATAATATACATTTTATTTGAGGGTGCCTTACTAAAACCCAAGGTCACCTTACAAAGAGAAAAAGACATAAATAAAACAGTATATTAAAATCGATTCTAATAAATTAAAATACAAAAAACAGCAAAATACAACCACAAAACAACAAAAAACATCTGTATTAAAGCGAGTAAGCCAGTTTAAACAAGTAGGTTTTGAGTAGGGATCGGTATCGTTTAGGTTTTATCCAATACCGGTGCCAAACCGGTACTTTTGAAACGGTGCCGGTGCTTAAAGAATGGAGAACACAAAACTGGTCCAAAAACCTCTCATGTTCAGCTGTTTTTTTGTAAAAACATAACAATGTTAGCCTTTTCTGCAGCTATAGGGGATTTATGGTATCACTCTTGGCTGGAAGCAGTGCTTAAACAATGGAAAAAACACAAACTTTGTCCAAAACCCTCTCATGTTTAACTGTTTTCCACTTTTTCTTTGGTCATTTTAGCCTTTTTGGCCAGGGTGAAGGGAGTATCTGCCATCAAACAAGAAGACAGCCGCATGTAGCTATGATGATGTTTGCTAGTTCACCTTACCTGCATTAATGTAATAGCGCGGTTAGCCTACTCAACGTAAATTACACACGAACAACATTAAGCTACTCACGCAGAGAAGAACGGCTGCTGCTGCATCATCATCCGTCATCATTTCTGCTACACTGGCAGGGCTAGGGGCCAGGACTCTCCTCTTCGGGGTTTTGGGGGATGTTGCTAACTCCAGGACCGATAACAGGCAACCCACGCGCAGTAGATGTGCTCGGTGTGAGGTCTTGCAGCAAGCTATCAAATACGGTGCATTTCTCGGCTTTTAAAAAAACGCTATGCGTCGCCAGGTGTTTCATCGGATTTGAGGTGTTACCTCCTTTGACAGTATCACAGTATCAGCTTAAAGCACTTGTTGCAGGCTGCTGAGTTTGCATATTTTGAAGTACAGCCAGACTTTTGACCGCTTTGCCTTGGGCATTTTTAATCTGTAGCTCTGCTCTAAAAGAACGTACATACCTGGCCCCGCCTACTATCCTCGGAAACATAAAATGATTGGCTAGAATCTAAAGTGTATCACAGCTCAGGAAAAAAAAGCATCGAAATAAAGCACCGAAATGTGCGCTGCTTTTCGGTCTGGTTACTACCGTTTATGTCAGAACCGGTGCCATCATGGCACCGGACACCGGTACCCATCCCTAGTTTTGAGTTGTGACTTAAATAAGGGAAGGGACTCTATATTTCTTAAGGCTGAAGGAAGTGAGTTCCAGAGCCGAGGAGCAGAGCGACTGAAAGCTCTGTGTCCCATACTGGTAAGGTGAGAAGAAGGAACAACAAGATGAGTGGCAGATGAAGATCTGAGAGAGCGGGAAACTGTGGTGATATGAAGCAGATCACAGAGATAAGGAGGGGCAAGGTTATGAATACACTTAAAAGTGAGAACTAAGATTTTAAAGTTTATCCTGGCTTCTATAGGCAACCACTGAAGCTGTAGAAGAATTGAGGTAATAGGGTCTCTTAAGGGAGTACGAGTTATGACCCGAGCTGCAGGATTCTGAAGAAGTTGAAGTTTATGGAGGAACTTATTGGGGAGACCAAATAAGAGTTGCAATAATCGATCCAGGAAGTAATAAGACAACGGACAAGGATGGCAGCAGCATGGGGAGTAAGGAAGGGACATCTGCCTGATCCTTTGCCCTACATTCAAACAAATTTGTGCACCACACCGTAAGTATAAATTCATTTTTGGTCATTTGACCTGTCTTTGCTACATCCCTATCTGGCACTAACTGGTAAGGCTTAAGAGCCAAAGGTACACTGTAGATCCCCCCCCCCCCCCTCCCCTTTCTTCTCAATATCAATATATTAAGAAAGTTTTATATGCAAAATAAATTGAAAACTGAGCAACATTTAGTAGATAAAATAATGTATATTTGCAAATCTTGCCATCGAATTTAGTACCTAGACTTAATGTTTACTCTACTGTTGTCTTTATGTGTGTAATTCAAATTAGGATCCTCTGTGCATTTTCCAGAAGCACACACGTCTGTGTGAAGCTCTACGTGTGCCAGGAACACACAGAGCCATCATCACCTTGCTGCTGTGTAAGCCTGGCCTCTGGTGCGCTGATCATATCCTGCTGTCTGGTTAGCAGCAGGAGATAGCATGGCAAAATTCATTATCAGTTCCATGCTGACAGAAACCAAACAGAGCCATTTTACCTGACCCCACACCATTATTTGGAAAGCCAAACCGTGAAGGAGAAACAAAATATACGTTATATAAAAAGCTGCTGAACTGTTCGGTCTGATTTGTGAAGCTTGGTTTTAGTCGCTCAGCACTCCTGTGAGCTGCCGGGGTGTTATATGGTACCCATTCAGCATCATGGAGACAAAAACAGTTGAGCACTTGTGTAAAAGAGAACTAAAAGTGAAAGACAAAAATCACATTTAAGATGTGCTTGAATTACTAAAATAACATAAGAAAGGTGAAAATATAAAGGTGCTTTGGCACTCAGCCAACTGGTGTGCATAAACAGATGAAACAGATTTTTTCATTGTTAAACTACAAAGGGAGTTTTGCCATCCCTCCATTCGCTTCCGCTTATCCTTTTTCAGGGTTGCGGGGGGCGCTGGAGCCTATCCCAGCTGTCATAGGGCGAGAGGCGGGGTACACCCTGGACAGGTCGCCAGTCTGTCGCAGGGCCAACACACATGGACAGACAACCATTCGCACTCACATTCACTCGCACATTCACACCTAATGGCAATTTGGATTAGAATAGAATAGAATAGAATTCAACTTCATTGTCATTGCACACGCACAGGTACAGGGCAACGAAATGCAGTTTGCATCCATCCAGTGCTTTAGTGATATAGATATATTACAATATATATTAGCAATAATATAGATATGTGAGTATATTACAGAAATGGGTCTATTATGGTATGTTATAATGTACACGGTATGAAGTATGTTGTGAATATTCTATAACTATAAGTATGTACAGGCTGTAGTGAGTACAAGCTATGTACAGGCTATGAACAGCATATAAATATGAAAAACTATACAGAATATGAAATAAATAACTTTACAGAATCTGAGATATACAGCTATACAGAAATGATTATCCAATTAACCTATCCCCACAAGTTGCATGTATTCCAGACACAAGGCTGAACAATATTTTTGGATGGCTTCAGGCCCTCAGACAGCACTGCATTGAAAATCTGTAGCAGATGTCAGCTCATGAGCTCAGGAAGACCTCTGAAATCCACTGACAGTGAAACCCCAAAAAAGCAAGCGAAAACTCTTGTGCGCAACAGAAAACATTTATAAACAAACACCAGACACGGCACAATCGCACCTATCAAAAGCTGAAATTCTTTTTTGGAAATCGGGGACAGCACATCCCTTGGGCCAAAGAAGAACGGGACCATCTGGCATGTTAGCGTCACACGATTCAAAGACCAGCAACTTTGACGTTAAACGACTACATAGCATGGGTAACTTGCACATCTGTGACGGCGCTGTTGATACTGAGTTACAAACACAGGTTTGGGAATGGAGCCACATACTGTGTTGCAATCCAGATGACATCGTTTTCAGGGAAGGCCTTGTTTAATTCAGGAACAAAATGTCCACCCAGATTCTGCACGTCATTGCGCTGTTAAAAAAAAAAAAAAGGGTCCAGGTGCTAAACCAGCCTATCTGCAGTTCCAACCTGAAAGTGAAAAACTTTTGGCTGACTGAGAAACCAAAATATGACAAAGAGCTTCCTGAACGTTGAGCAGACAAAACAGTTCCATTTCTAAACTACAGCAACTGGAATGTTCAGTTATCAAATCCTTGTTTTTGAGTGTTTTTAAAAGAAGAGGCAACATAGCACATGGGTAAACATGGTCAAAATCTTCTTCTTTTGATGATTATATTTAAAATGAAATAAGCTTCGAGTTATTATAGTCGGCTTTCATTTACATTTTACAAAAAGCCCTACATTTTACAGTATTATTATAAGCACATTTTCTAACCTGCAGCTGACATAGAATGGCTAAAAGCGCTTCATTCACTTATGAGCATGTAGTCGGCGAATTGGCTTTCTCTTGACAGAACATCATTTTAATGCTTGGGTGCAAATCTCTATTTTAAGCCTTGCAGTGTCCGCAGATGCATATTAAAGGCCTATGCTATTCAGACACATTCACAAATACAACGTGCAAATGAAGAAGTGTCATGTTCCTCAAAGTTTTCTGTAAATAACTTGTAGAAATCGGTGGTTTTAGGCTGTAGTAGTTATTTTCCTTGAAAATGCACTGCAAAACTTGTAAAAAAAAAAAAAAAAAAAAAAAAGCAATCAGAAGATTATTGGGGCGCCGGGAAAATACCATCCACCAAAAGCACAAACAACGCTAACAATCTCCTCCCTGAGTGCGTCCAATTTTAAAAGGACTGCTCTCACTGTTTGGAAATCATTCTACCTTAAAAGGGAACTGCTGGCAGCCCTCCGTTGTTTAAATGCCTCCACATGTTGGCTGCAAATCTGAAAGGTACGCTCTTAGAACTTTTGGAGACAAGAATTAAAGCTGCTGCAAGGTATCAGATCAAAGGGAAAAATAATGCATGGCTGCAGCTTTGGCTATGAGGTCATGCGAAAAAAGTCGCTGGAACAAAGAGAAGGAAAGAAGGAAATGATCCTCATTTTCAAGGATGCATTTATCAGAAGGTTATCCTCCAGACTTTGAACAAACCTCAGCTTGCTTATCAGTTAATCTTGATTATATATTATCTGTGAGCAAGACAGATTAGTCTGTCCCATCGGGTCGAGATGAATGAGCTGGTCAAAACAACCTGCTCAGCTTGCTCAGTTTGAGAGCCAACACTTTAAAAAGTGCTCACAAAGACTGATACATCAAGCTTACACATATTCATCTGAGGTGCCTAATCATCTCCCTTCTATTCTATGTTAAACATACTCACTATTTCAATATTTAAGAGAAACAACAAAAGAAAGGAAAGAAACAGATTTTAAAGTCACAGTCTACCTTTTTCTTTTTTTGTGTCCTGTCTGGCACTGTAGCAGGGAAAGAAAAAGGAGAAAAGAGATAGAGAGAAAAGACAATGAAAATCTGCTTCATCACCTTTGTCTTTGTGTCCTTTTTTTTTCTCTTTCTTTTCCTGGATCACCTGTTGAGAAAGAAAAAAGAAAACAAGCAGAAGAAGACTAGAGCAATAGAATAAACAACATCACAATGATATATGGGAATATAACAGTAAATACTAAATGTTAAATATTATTGTGCAGCACGTAAGATCGACAGCGCACAGTGTGCTTTATGGTAGGAGCCAAAGAGGGTGTAATTTGTGTGTGTGAGCACCCGTGTGTACACCTGTGAGCATGAACGCACTTGTTTTTAAAAGGTTCCTTCATGTAATGATCTGTTAGAGGGTGTGGGGAGCCACAGCCCCGTCCACCAGGGCATGAAGCAGGTATGGAGGAGATCAAGACTCCAGACATCCGGAGGCCCTCAGAACTATCCCAGAAAGAGCTGAGGAGAGTCCCAGATGAGGGATCACTCAGCAGCCGCGGAGCATAAGCCAGGGGGGGTTGCAGTGACGTGCCCAGGAGCTCCGCCGGCAGCCAGCTGTCACAGTCACAGTCTACCTACCGGCAGATTATTTATTCTCCTGACATAAAACTGCACCAGGTGCAAACAGGGAAGTGAAAACATTGCGCCTGCAGTACTGACCTGAAAGTTCCCCAGATAAGAAACCTACAGGCTGCAACTAATGCAGCTAAGTGAGTTACAGTAGCTCATCTGATGGATGGGACCACACCGACCAGCTTTCGCTCCCCACGTGCATCAGTGAGCCTTGGTCGCTCTTGACCTTGTCTCTGGTTCACCATTGTTCCTTCCTTGGACTGCTTTTAGATGCTGAAAACTGCAGACCAAGAACACCCCACAAGTGTTGTGGGGTCTAGCCATCACAGTTTGTCAAACTCAATCCTTATGCTTGCCCATGCACGTCAACTTTCAGGACAAAATGTTCACTTGCTCCCTAATATATCCCACCCACTAGCAGGTGCCATGATGAAGAGATAATCAGGGAATTCACTTCACCTGTCAGTGGTCATAATATTATACCTAATCAGTGGCTGTATCCCAATTCAGGGTCTGCAGCCTTAAAGTACGCAGCCTCAACGGTCCTCAAGGGCCGCGTACTCAAAGACCGCTAAGGCCGGAAGTGCGAGGCTTGTGAAATGGGACGGTCTAGCCTCCGTTGCGCTGCCCAGGTTGCCTAGCAACCATGATACTAACAGCTGGAAACAGCTTTGTTTGACAGAAATGAAGGAGAACATATTTTGTTCATTTGTTTCTTTCTTTCTACATGAGCTTTGATCATTCTCTGTAGGATTAAGCTCAGCTATTGAACGGTGTATATTTTAAAGTAAAGGCTTTAAAACCAAGTTAGTACAAACATCACTAATGTCACATAACTTTGCCGACATGTGGCCAACAGTAATGTTTTAATGTTCTTCGTTATTAAACATTTGCACATAAATAAGTGACATAATATTCAGTACTTACTTAAAGTTTACTCTTCGGGCGCCCCTCATCCGCCGTTTTTTTCGGCAAAATTATCCACACCCACCGCCACGCTATGCATTCTGGGATATGTTGGGCCACGAAGTCTACACCACCACGTCCTTAAAATTCAGGGAAATGAAGGACGCATTTGAGGGCCGCATTTCGAGCAGCCTTCGAATTGGGACAGCCTTCGTCGCGTCACGGTGACGTAATCGGCCTTAACATGCGGCATTTAAGGCTGCAGACCCTGAATTGGGATACAGCCAGTGTATATCATTACCTGTACTGAGTTCTCATTGGGTTGCTCACCGCTGTAACGCTAAGTATATTACATTTGCTACATGAGCTTTTATGAGTTCTCTACATCATCAGTGTGATTACACATGACAACAAATTAGATCTTATATGTATATGTATATATTTATTTAATTGTGAGGGGGTTAGGTTAAGATTAGAATTTTCAGGCATCTATTTCATGGTCCGGGTTTTACGGGGTTACGTTTTTCAATACACACATTTAAAGATGTTTCTTCTGCTTATTTTTTGCCGCTGCTGATGAAGAAACATAGTCATATATACTATTAGAAAACAAGCTTAGAGTGTGTGGGCTGGATGCAATTGCAACTGGCCAGAGGGAAAGCACGGAACACTGGGGTGGGTAAATTTCCGATTTCAGGTTTATTCTTTGCAATCTGATTGCTGTTCTGCAGGCTTATTGTTCAAAAATAATTACAGGTCGCAGGATAATGATTTTAACCCCTGATTGATATGCAGTGGTTTAGAACACAAAGCAGCCTCTTTTGTTCAGTATTCCATTTTAGTTTGTGACTTATTCGTTAAAACATGCCTATCTGCATTAATATCCTCCACCATTCGTGACTCCTTACCTTTAAATTAACAATGCCATCAGAAACTCAAAAAAAGAATTACCATAACAACAGCCACTTGACTGCATCCTCAAAAAATCACTTTGGGCTGGTTTACCGGCTTCTGTATTCAAGGATAGATACATGGATGATTGAATATTGCTTGAAGTCATAAAAAGTTCTAAAGGAGATGCTTGAAGACGTAAAGTAGGAGGAAATTGCGGCAGAGGACTCGTCAGAGCCACAAATCAAGTCGTGTGGGGGACTTTGATTTCCATCCAAACAATTCAGGGCAGCGTTTCATAAGATTCCAACCTTCAACTGGTTTGAATTTACTGGGTTTAGTTTTATTTGATAAAG
Source organism: Astatotilapia calliptera (assembly GCF_964374335.1). Lineage (NCBI taxonomy): Eukaryota > Metazoa > Chordata > Actinopteri > Cichliformes > Cichlidae > Astatotilapia > Astatotilapia calliptera. The sequence continues at coordinate 12,318,182 of NC_137438.1, read as the reverse complement.
ACAACATTTACTAATTTACAAGCTTAGCAATCCCTGGGCACCTTATATGGTAATGACCATCCAGCGACTGAAGAGTAGACTAAAATGCTCAGATTTTTTGGAAACAATAGGAACAGGGTCAGCTATGAGACAGTACCTTACCCGAGTCTCATTGCGTCACACAGTAATTCAAGGTCTGTGTGTAATTTGCTGAAATTTGTAGCGGCACATTTTGTCCCATATTGACAGTTCGATGACAATGAGAAGTGGAGTGGGTTGAGTTCAATAGGGTCAGCCGGTTTAGTGGTGCACTGCCGTTTCTTGGAGTTTGACTAAGTTGGTGTCAAGATTATTGACAGTTCTGATCTACAGTAAGAGGAAAAACTGAAGTTCTCAGTGCTATAAAATGATCTTCTAAGGTAGTGAGAAAAGTAGTGAGGAAGGCAAAATGTAAACAAAACAAAATGTGTTTGATATGGTTCATATTCCGCACAGTTATAGAACTTGTAAACACCCCTTTCTGTGGCATTTAATGTGCAAAAGCACAACAGCACTATAGGAATAGTAAGCTTCTCCTCTTTTGTCTTAGATAATTAGAGTCCCATTTCTGATAAGGTTGGAGATTGCATAAGCATAGTGGTGTGTGGTCACCTTTTAAAAACTACTTACCCTGACACACACCTAATAACGGGTGATTAAACAAAACAAACAGACCAGATAAAAACATACCCTTTCTGGTTAAAGAGAGTTTATACACTTTTATGGTGGTAAGATATTTACCATTAACTGACAGCAGTGAAAGAAATCAACAGCTAAACTAAAGCATATTTACAGGATGAAAAATTATAAGTAAAATACCTGCATGCAAAACCTAAACTAAAAGCATTCCTGTGTCTCTTTTTGAATTTGCTCTCTGACTTGCTCTCTACCTGTCCTTCATAGAATGTTTTAGGATTAGGTTTATTATAATGACTTCACAAGGTTAACCTGCTGCTTTCTACAGTGCATTATTAAACCACATGTATTCAATGACTTTGACTGAGCTCAGAGACTCAGAAAATGAAAAAAACTGAAGAAGTTTAAAAGACAGAGAATGTTGACTCTAAACTTGCGCAAGTAATTTGACGAATGAAATCAGGGTTGTGTAATTATCAAAACAATTGTTTTTTCTCACATGTACTGTCTCTGGAGAGACATGCCGAGTTTCATATTGAACTCGTCTGCTCATATCAAACTCTTGCTCTTGTCATTGTGGGAGGTGGTCTTCCCTTCTTGGTGATCTCAGATGTTTTTCTTGCCATAGTGCTAAAACAGTTAATACACTCACACATCTTGAGGAAAATGATTTGTAATGTATCCACTGTGATAAAAAACTACAGTATAAAATGAACATGAGGAATATAATAGCTGATCTGAGCCTTGCTAACAATAGTTCAGGGCCGGCTTTTGTCAGCAGGACATGGCCACACCTACTATAATGACAGAACTTCGATGTGAAAGCTAAACATACTGTAGCTTTAAGAGAGAAAAAACCGCATCCTTTCCTATAGGTTGCTTTCACTTCTTTGTCACTGTAACGTATCTCTATTTTTACCTGTAACTAGCTAAGCATTGGCAGCATTTTCTGTTGTTCTGACTACGTGTCCATGTGATATGTGCTATATGATCCCCGACTGTAGACTTCCACAGAGCTAATGGCACAGTCAAACCACCACTGAGAACCCAGAAAGTGAAACTCTGAGTATTGTTTTGTATTTACAATTATAAACCAAATCCTGAAATGAGAAACCCAATGAGGACAATTAGAATTACACAGAGAGACAGTTATTCATTTATGGAGGAATGGCAAAACTGCATAATTACTTTTCAGAATGATTCATTTTCAGGCTGTAAACTCTTCAAAACAACAGCTCCAAGGTAGTTATCATGTCATGACACGAGTTGCTAAGTAGAGAGAAAAGACTGATTAGCAGTAAGCCAACAAAAAGGAGACAAACAGTTACAATGGCTGCAGTGTTCATTGGAACTAGCCTCAGAGAGTGCCAATTAAGAACGCATCGGATTAAGTCCCATATTGATGCTTTTAATGAAACCATTACTGTTTTCCGTAACACAAAATAAACTGTCATTCACGATGCTTATTACTGTATATTATAAATGTTATAACATTTGTGTCTGGTAGGGAGTTGTGGCTTACACCCTTTTTGATACAAGTGTCCTGTTGGACAGATCTACTTCACAACATTCAAGGCAAGTATTGATTTGATGAGATTATAATTGAATCCTGAAATCATCTAATTTACTGAAATGTGTTTATTGCATGCATCACATTATTAATAATGCTATGTAGCACATAATTCTCTTTAGGTACAGCAGTATAAAAATGGTTGTTAATGCTTGAATATAAACACTGGCTGCTGTAAGCTGAGTTGACAGTAGGTCCAGCAACAAAGGTCACATTTTCCAACAATGACCTCACAGAATACATTGAAAATAACAATTTCCAGGTCTGGATTTTAGATTTGCTCAGTTTGAAAAAGCTCTGTTTTTTCCACGTGATGTATGACTTCACCAGTTTCTCTAATGCCTTAAATCCCTCAGTGGAAAACACCTTTTATTGTGGTTACATACGATCCCATCTGTTGTAAATGTTCCCCTATTTTCTCTCCCTCTGTTCCTCCCTCTCTGTTGTCCCTTTCTAACTGTCTTACACTCCCCCACCCCTCGCCCGTCTGGTGGGATTGTCAATCCATTTTGGAGGTATAAAACCACTGCTGGGGGTGGAGACAACCACAGCTTGCTGTGTGATACTGAAGGACTCTTGCAAAAACACTGCTGCTCACAACCGTGTGGTTGCCTCTCTGTTGTCATTTAAAACAACAGAACTGACTTTGGATTTTTAGATTTTTAACGTTCCATCATGTGTAAAGGACTTGCAACACTGCCTGCGACATGCTTGAAAAGGTAAGTGCAATATTCCTTGAACAACGGGTGGATAAAAACATTAATTCAGGAAAAAATAAAGACAGAAAGAGAAAAAATTAAAACATTGTTTTTGAATATGATGTGTGTACATGTAAAAAATGAAAGAGCTGTTATTTTACAGCAGCAACTCAAAATCTCAATTTAAACATGGAAAAAGAGGAACTAGCTGACAAGCTGTTAACCACTTGTTTACATAGATAAAGGAAGTCTGTGCGCAGATATCACTAATGGAAACACACTGACATTTTCTGAAATGCATTTTGCTCACGGTCCTCTCGTTCTGCCTCTCCACAGTGCCAAAGACATCAAGCACAAAATAAGCTTCTTACTCCAGAAGCCTGAACCTCAAGCAGCAGATCAGAAGCAGATGAAAGAAAAATCAACCACAGCTGCTGCAAAAAGGTTAGAGGAACAAGCCTCTCTCAGCTGAATTTGCTGTTTAAAAGATGTGTTCTATGCGCTAAGTCGCACATTGAGCCTCCTTCGAAAGAGAGAATTTTTATGATGAAAACTAAAACCAAGCCTGCCACAAATGCTGACTTAAAAAGTATATTGTGTTTCCAATCTGAAGGAGTTGAAACTGCTTAAAAATGTGATGGCGGTGTCTGTTTGAGATCAGTCTCCTTCAGACTGATGCAGAGCTAAATTAAGTTTATTTTTGACTTTAAACTCAGTGACTAGCGCCTAACACGGTACAGATAAGAAAATCCTGGCTCGTGCTTCAATTCAAGTTGCAGACCCTTAATATTGATGTGCCTCTAAATGAATGACTGAAACTCGCGGGACATCTCTGTTATCTGAGGCTTGTTGGGAAAGAGATAGGGAGGTGATTAGAAAATAGATGGATGGATCTTTCCACGTAGAAGATGAGCTCACTTTGACGCAATAGGCTGAAGAACCATTTCATTTCATGGAAAATAAATGATTTAGTACTTTTTTTTAATATATTGGACCAGTGGTATAGCCAGTGCCTCCTGTAATTGGACATAGATGTGATGACTTGTGTGGCTAACAGTCATTAAACTTTTATAGTTGATAAATTCTGCATAAATTCTGAAATCGAATTATGTTACCGAAGAGCACAATCTATCAGATTTCTCTACACTTCCAGAGCACGTCTTCCCACGGGAAGCCTGTTATTGTTCTTTATGAGAACGTTTGCATTGACCCTGCTCGCATTGACCTTTGCTTTTTAGCAGCATCCCGAGACAGCTATGGATGATCAATATTCAGTTTTCCTGCTAAAATTGCACAGCAGCAATATCAATCACTATGCACAACACAAAGACTCGATGGCGCTTATATAACCTTGTGCATAATGCAAATTATGATTCTAAATGCTGATTATATATTGGTCTTTTATAACTGAAAATGATCATTTTACTATAGTCCGGGCTTGCTGCTGTCAGATGACGTGCGTTGGCATGATTTGATTTGCTGTCATTTTGATAATTGCATTTTTGCGACTGGGATTTGAATGTGTCGTTCTATTTACAGCAAAAGATATCTCATACAGATATCTTTGTTTTGCTATGTTGTTAAGAGATGTTTGGTGGCTACTTCACCTTTTTGGAGAAAGTACTACAAAAAGACTAGATTAGAGATAAGGTGAAAATGTCCATATGTACTTTATGTAAAAATGTTTTTCTGTGCAACCTTACTTAAAATGGCATTGATCGTTTGTGTTTTAGGGTGCCTAATACAGCTGAGGTGGAGAAATGGAAGGAGTCTTTTAGCCATGTGCTGAACAGTGAAGGTAAGTGTTACATTAGTTTCACTCATAAAAGACTGGATCTGAATCAGAACAAGTCAGATGAGGCTTTTAATCCAAAGCTAGCTGGAAGAACTTCTGACTTTGGCATCCCAATATTAATAATGCCATCAGCTGTCCGACAGAAGCTTCACTCATTTGTTCTCAACAAAATGTGCCTGTGGCTTTATATATTTAATCATTTTCATGTAGTACAATACAATTGCAATCATGGGAAATACTGGCTTTAGCATATCACTGTAAGGGTTGACAGTAAGGCTTTGCTAATCCCAAAAGTGATGCTGAAAATCAAGCTGCAGCGTAGCAGATGGTTGGGTTTGGCTAATTAAGTATCATCACTGTGCTCATTACTGCTGTTAAAAGAAAGTTAAGGGGACTTGGCTGGGACACACAAACACGCAAATGGAGCACACACACACACACACACACACACACACACACACACACACACACACACACACACACACACACACACACACACACACACTCACACTCAAGCACTTTCCAGCACATTCTCATGCTCTAGCTTTTGCTACGTGTCACGAGGCACTACTAGAGGGCCTCTCAGGGCGTGCTGACCAGTGCAGAGTGTGCACGTGTGTGTGTGTGTCTCTGCGTGTGTCTCTGTGTGTGTGTGGATGCATAAGACCTCTGAGAATCATATTGTCTGCGTGTGCATGGGGAGCAACGGCCTTGCAGAAACCAGCGGAGTTCTGACCTGCGTCTTTCCATGACCTCCAACATAGTTATGGCTTCCTTCTGCTGTCCCTATTACATCTGTCAGCTGCTACTGCTCCTTCATTTGTTTAACATATTAAGACCTCAAAGGTCTCCTCAAACTCTTCTTGTAGTCATGTTAGACATATGAGACAAGATGTAGCTTTTTAATATAAAGTAAATCAGTGGCGTGTTCGTGTCATGCTACAAAGCAATGTAAAACTCCAGCACTTGGACACGCTGCCAAAAAATAAGGCTGGTAAAATTCTTACCCAGCACTCGGAACTTCTGTATTCATGATTCATTTTTTTCTGGCAACTAATGTGCAGTTGGGAGCTGATTAAAACTCCTATTGGGGAAGTGGCATAATTTTTGACTAAGTCTGGGCAGGTTCTGCTACCTGAAATTGGACTGCTCTAGCTAATTCTGCTGCATTATTCATCAGGCAGCCAGCCAAATTAGAAAATTTAGACTGGCTTTGATGAGTGCAAAGGCTGCCACACCATTATATTAGAGCATTTATTACACTCTGGTGAGGCTTATTCATTTTGCTTCAATAACACACTGCTTTATCTTTTTGGCAATGCTTTACAATGACGACAATGTTTAAACCGAGACTTAATTAAACTTTGGTAAAGACTTATTTCACAATAAAAGAATAGTCTTTACTAATCATTTGTAGTGTTAAAATGTATGTTTATATAATTAAATTGCGCTGTGCCACAATTCTGACCAAAATTGTATCTAAACCTAAGAAAAAAAAAAACAAGGAAAGAAGAATTACACAATCGCTATGTCACTGGCCTACTTACATGTGCATGTGTGTTACAAAGGTCATCTGTGAACATGATCTTGATGGTTACTGGGAAGTTCCAGCTGGTTTACAAAAAATTTACCAACTAGTAAACAACATTACTAATTGTAATGTTATTAATTAATAGTTTATTAATAACGAATATATATTAACTAAAGTTATTAAGTTTAATAAATAAATAAATGGACTATGTGGCTGTTGAGTACAGTTGGATCAAAAGAGACACATTTTTCTTTCTGTGTTTAGTGGGTCGCACAGTCTTCACCAGCTTCCTAAAGTCGGAGTTCAGTGAGGAAAACATGGACTTCTGGATGGCTTGCGAGGACTACACGAAGACTGCACCTACCAAGCTAGCAACCAGAGCCAAGCAGATCTACCAGAAATATATTGGTGCAGATGCTCTTAATGAGGTAATCACAGCACTACTGAAATAAAATGACAAACAAAATCAATTTGATTAATAAGAGTAAAATCCTTCAACATAAAAAGAAGATTACTTGCTGGGCAGGTAAAATATGACTCACCACACCCCAATACTATACCTGAACATTTACCTTCAAGTAAAAAAATAGTCCACCTTTACTTTAAGATATCTTTCTACTTTTTTCACGTCTTCATTTTGTTGATAAGCCCATGTGTTTCTCCTGCCTCGCATCAGCAATGATCTCTATTACCAAAAACAGTTGCTGTTTCTCTGTGGCAGCTTAAAAGTTTAGGCTCTTGATAAGTGAATACATTACATCAGTATGTTTCACTTTACTTTCGTTCTGTGACCTTTTAGGTAAACTTAGATGCAGCGACAAGAGAAAAAACAAGACAGAACGTCGAGAACGCCTGCCCTTGTTGTTTTGATGATGCCCAGAAGATGATCTACACACTGATGGAGAAAGACTCCTATAGGCGCTTTCTCAAATCCAAACTGATGCAGGATCTGTGCCAACAACAGAGTAACGCTGCTCAGGAGAAGAAAGAGAAGAGAAGCTGTGACATGGCTGACAGCAGTCAGGTGTTAGCTGGTGGTGCTTAGTCAGGACGAAAGAAGGAAAAGCTTGAAGGAGGTGCCAAAGATCGACAGTCAGTTAGGGCTCACAGTGGGAATGATAGGTTTGCTGGGGTGTCCGGGGTTTCTAGATAAGGAAGGAAGAATGGTTTTGAAGATGTCTGATGAAGGTTCATGTGAGGTCGTTTTCTTTTCCTTCTGTTTTTGATACTTGCTCTTTATTTCTGGGCTTATGTGGTCACTCTTGTAAATATTTATATATTTCCCATTTCTGCATTCATCAGGTGAAATGTTCTACAGACTGACTGAATGTAAATACATCATTGCATTGTGACATTTTCCTTCTGGATTCTTTGCAAAACACAATCTGATCTAGAAGCTGTGACCAGGTTATCTTGATACTTAGAACAGAAAACTATTGAAAGCTACCTCCAGCCAACAGACACGAAAACTGGTGCCACTGGAACATTTTCTCAATGGAACGGCACAGATTACTAGTTTAGCTATGTACAGACCTGAATATTTAAATTAATACATCAAGCACTTTTTAAAATAATGCCCCAATTCCGTTGTGTATAGGAGTAGAGTCTCCAAGTTTAAATGTTGTACAATTTTATACAGTCATAAATGTAAAGTAATAATTGATCCTGGTACAGCTGGAACAACAATAAAGTAGCACGTATACTGTAGTGATTGGCTTTGCAGTTAGTTTTAGGTTTAGGGTCACAGATTGGTTATTTTCCATCATGTTGACTTATGGCCTCACAATGTAGTGGTAATGGAAAAAAAGCTTTATATAGTCATTTGAAGTTCCAACTCACTATTTAATACCATATGTTTGTACAACAGCCCATGGTTGACACTGATGTCTGTTTATTCACGTGAGTAAAACCCGGTGTATATCTCAACACTTTATCATGGTAACAACTGCCTCTGCTGTTTAAACATCCTGACATGATCTCTGCACTGTGAAAACACCGAATGACTAGTTCTCGTGGGAATTTTAGGCATGTTTTAATATTAGTAGAAGTAGTAATTGTCATAGAGTCATGACGCAGTTATGTTAAACGGAGTAGGATATTTTTTTAAAGAAAACCACCTTACCAAATTTTTGGTGGCCACACATTCTACAATGTCTTATCTAAATGTATACTGTGATGATAAAAAACTACATATTATATGTAAAAGAACACGTGTCTTTGTCCTATTTCTGTATACTCCCAAATGTGCTTAATGATGAAAATCTGTGGTTGTATTTACATTTTTGTTTTTGAGCTTTGGTGATGTCACTTGTGGAAAGTGTTGTGGAGTTGTACTAGCTTGCAGATGCTCTTTTAAAATGTAAAGCTGAGAGAAGGTGGCAGTCAAAATAATAGCTGTCCTCTGCACCTACTAGCTGATTAACACAAGTGGTGAAATTCTCCTGTAACAAGATATGAAGTAAATAAATGTGGCATGAACAGTATGTTTGTGTGTGACATGTTGGAGGATAAGCTCAAACACACACTTCTTTGTTACACAGTTACACTTCTTATGACGCATCAACCATCAAACACATTGTGCCATATTAACAAGTGGATCACCAAGGACATGAGGATAGATTGATTATTAAAATGACATAATTTCAATTAATGCAATTTAATATTATTTCAGATTTATAGATACAGTTCCAATTCACAACAATTCTCAAAAGGCATTTAATGATTTAAGGTAAAAACTCAAATATATAAGAAAAACCCAACAATCAGATGATCCCCCCTGCAACTATGTGGAGGAAGAAGTACTTAGAAAATCATCATATACGGTAAATGTAAGTTCATTTATGCTATTTTACTGAATCAAAAAAAAAAACATCTTAAAGGAAATTTTAATGAAGAGCAATGATTAAATTAATGTTTAAATAAAAATTGTGTTATGCAGCATTGGTTTTAAACTTGACTGATAACATTTTATTTCATGTAGTGATCAACACACGTTGATGCCAGTTGACTCTTTTTGTTGTGATGTCTAAAAGAACGTTTCCATGACCTCATCACATCTGTCCCTTCATAATCAGACAGTAATCATCTATAATCAGCAGGGAAAAGGTGGTCTCTTCTATATCTAACATTGATTGCGTAACGTCTGCAGATTATAGATGATTATCAGAGGGTAACGTTATTATCGAATAATTACCAGAGAACATTTCACACATAGGAAAGACGGGTTTCATCAGGATTCGATCATTTTGTTATGAAAGCATAATTTATAGAGGTGTTTAATACACTGTTAATAATTTACTAAACAGTTTAAATTTTAAACTTCAAAACTTACAAGAAGCTAAAAATAACCTTCAGAGCTCAAGCTCCACTTTTCATACACTGGACCAACTTTTTGTTTGGATGTGCCTCATTGAAGTGAACAGTGTTTACAGCATCTGTGTTCATACCCACTGCATAAAGATGCCTATTTAAGGGGAACATATCTGAGCAGCTACACAGTAAATAACTAATCAAATCTAATCTGGGAATCTAACTCATACAGACAAGGAGACGGCAAACATGCATAAATATTTGCTTTTGGGAAATTCTGTCTGCCTGCTTTGCTGCTTAGTAAGAGCACAAAAATAGAATATAAAGTGCCTTGATTCTTTAATAGAGGCAGAATCTCTAAAAATATTTGAATTAATACTTAAAGAGCATCCTTCCAGATGAGCTTCAAATTGGGATCAGTGGTAGCATGATTGAACTGTTGTTACGAGACTTATGTTGTTTAAGGTAAGATTCCTTCCTGTGGAAAGTTTCTGCAAACACAGAAAGAAAAGAATGCACACATAGTTGTGTCTGCACAGACACACATTCTTGTTTCTGTCTGATATACTGCTGTACGTCAGCCGCAACATGCAGGAATTCTGCAGCTTGAGTAAATCACAAAAAAGTGATAAATCCACTGGTGTGCTTGTGTGAATATTTCTCCGTCATCTAAAATGTATGGGAGTGAGAGACAACAAGTGAGGACCAGGGATGAGGAATCTGGATAAGCACACTTAGGGCTGGAGCTACAGTACCACTGGCTAACATTTTTCTGATTTCATTCAATACCAGTACTGGGGCACAGAGATGGAAAGGTCCAAACACGAGACAAAATAGTTCATTAATCAAGTATTTTTTCTGGTCACTCTGATGAAGGATTTGAGGCGTTGTGAATTAAAGTCATGCATAAATTTTATTTCTTTAGTTGTTCCAAGAATGATTCCTTCTTTAAGCCATTTAATTATAAATACAACATAATATTTAGCTGTTGAACTGTTGAAATCAGCTTTTGAAACTGTTTTTTGTAGGCTGCTTTGGGAATATTGTATTACTACTAATATAGGACTATTAAACATGTCATTCTCTTAAGAATGGTCAATATAAATGAATAAAAATTAAATCATCATAAAACCGTTTATGTTTAGTGGCCTACGATGGACAGGCGACCTGCCTGGGATGATAGCTGGGCTAGGCTCCAGCATGTCTGGCACCCTGAATTGGAGAGATGGTTAAGAAGATGAATAGATAAACTGATGGATGTATTATGACAATTAACACAGAGCTCATTTGTCCCTCGTAGAATTTTAGGAATCTAAATATAGTGAGACACGCTCTGCTGTCGCGAGGATCAAGGTTGATAAGAATGACACGACTACATTTAAAAGGTAACTTGTAGTTAGCAAAATGTAAACTTTTAGCTGTGAAACTCTAAAATGCTTAGTAGAAAAACTTCTCTGGGTTTGTTTTTTAAAATCTTATTAATAGTTAAGTAATATCCATTTTACATAAAGCCTATTGATTGAGCCTATTTGTTGTGTAGCCTATAAAGCTGGTCCACTGTTTAGGTTACATATTATATTAACAATTCATTTTATTTATTTATTCTTTACTCTGCACCTTAGTTCATATCCTCTCTTAAGTACCCTCACCTTTCTTTCTTTTACTTCTATTATTCATTATTTATATCCTTATTCATTAAAGAAGGAGTAACGTGAAATAAGGCAAATGCCCCCTGTCAAATCTGACTGCCTGTCCAATCTATATGCTCTGTGGGAGTACACGGACTGCACTTATACTCTCAGCATGAGCTGTTGAGCAAAACTTTGGCCTTTCATTTTGGACCCACTGTCACTGTGGTAGAAATTGTAACCCTGCACAGTGACCTTTGAGGATAAATCTTAGCAGAAGTTTCAAAAGAAATGCTGCAGTGCAAAGGCAGCTTCATCGGAAATAAATGAGAAAACTCAGTCGGAAACTGAAAACATTTTGGATTTTTGATCCTTTTTCTGTTTTTGGTCCTTTGGCTTCACATCCTAGAATTAACCTCCCTAAGCGGTGAAGTGTCTCTGCTTCTCATCCATTCAATCACCAAGTAAAGTTTGCAGCCTGTCATTGAAACTCACCCCTTATTTCCTCCAGTAAGATGTTTTCTCAATGATTCAAGGACTTATTCTGATGACTAATCTCAGCAGCTGATTAAAAACATCAGAATCAAAACAAACCTCCACATTTAAATGCTCATGTTTCAAGCAACCTCTCCGTGAATCGCTACCTTATCGTGGTGGAGGGGTTTGTGTGTCCCTGGGATCCCAGGGGCTATGTTGTCTGGGGGCTTTTGCCCCCTGGTAGGGTCTCCCATGGCAAATTGGTCCTGGGTGAGGGACCAGACAAAGAGCGATTCAGAAGACCCTTATGAAGAGAACATCGAGGGAACAGTTTATCCTGCCCGGGATAGGGTTACCGGGGCCCCGCCCTGGAGCCAGGCCTGGGGAGGGTGCCCGAGGGCGAGCGTCTGGTGGCCGGGCCTTAGTCCATGGGGCCCGGCCGGGCACAGCCCGAAGAGGAGACATGGGCCCATCCTCCCGCAAGTCTACCACCTGCAGGAGGCGCCATAGGGGTCGGGTGCATTGTGTGCCGGATGGCGGCCAGGAGCGGAGGCCCTGGCGGACTGACCCCCGGCTGCCAAGACTGGCAATAGGGACATGGAATGTCACCTCTCTGGTGGGGAAGGAGCCTGAGTTAGTGCATGAGGTTGAGAGATACCGGCTAGATATAGTCGGGCTCACCTCTACGCATGGCTTGAGCTCTGGAACCAGTCTCCTGGAGAGGGGCTGGACTCTGTCTCAGTCTGGAGTTGCCCCTGGTGAGAGGCGGCGGGCTGGGGTGGGTATTCTAATATCCCCTTGGCTTGCTGCCGGTACGTTCGGGTTTTTCCCGGTGGATGAGAGGGTTTGTTCCCTGCAGCTTAGGGTCGGGGAACGGGTCCTGATTGTCATCTGCGCTTATGCGCCGAGTGGCAGTTCAGAGTACCCAGCCTTCTGAGGCAGTTAAACAACTCCTTGGGGGCAGAGCCCCTGGTGTTGATGAGGTCCGCCCCGAGTTCCTGAAGGCTCTGGACGTTGTAGGGCTGTCCTGGTTGACGCGCCTCTACAATGTTGAGTGGAGATCAGGGGCAGTACCCCTGGACTGGCCGACCAGGGTGGTGGTCCCCATCTTTAAGAAGGGAGACCGGAGGTTGTGTTCCAACTACAGGGGGATCACACTCCTCAGTCTCCCTGGGTAAGTCTATGCCAGGGTGCTGGAAAGGAGAGTTCGTCCGCTAGTCGAACCTCGGATACAGGAGGAACAATGCGGTTTTCGTCCTGGTTGCGGAACACTGGACCAGCTCTTTATCCTCTCGAGGATACTTGAGGGTGCATGGGAGTTTGCCCAACCAGTCTACATGTGTTTTGTGGACTTGGAGAAGGCATTCGACCGTGTCCCTCGGGGTGTCCTGTGGGAGGTGTTGCGGGAGTATGGGGTGTCTGGCCCATTGCTACGGGCCATTCGATCCCTATACAACCGTTGTAAGAGCTTGGTTAGCATTGCCAGCAATAAGTCGGACTCGTTCCCGGTGGGTGATGGGCTCCGCCAGGGCTGCCCTTTGTCTCCGGTTCTGTTCATAATTTTTATGGACAGGATTTCTAGGCGCAGCCAAGTGGTGGAGGGCTTTCACTTTGGTGGCCTCAGAATCTCATCTCTGATTTTTGCGGATGATGTGGTTCTGTTGGCTTCATTGGGTGGGGGCCTCCAGCTCGCACTGGAACGGTTCGCAGCCGAGTGTGAAGCAGCGGGAATGAGGATCAGCACCTCCAAATCTGAGGACATGGTTCTCAGCCGGAAAAGGGTGGAGTAATAATAATAATAATAATGGATTGGATTTATATAGCGCTTTTCAAGGCACCCAAAGCGCTTTACAATGCCACTATTCATTCACTCTCACATTCACACACTGGTGGAGGCAAGCTACAGTTGTAGCCACAGCTGCCCTGGGGCAGACTGACAGAAGCAAGGCTGCCATATCGCGCCATCGGTCCCTCTGGCCAACACCAGTAGGCGGTAGGGTAAAGCGTCTTGCTCAAGGACACAACGACCAGGACAGAAAGCCTGGGGATCGGTTACAGATGCGCTTCCCAACCCCCTGAGCCACGGTCGCCCACTCCGGGTCGGGGATGAGTTCCTGCTCCAAGTGGAGGAGTTCAAGTATTTCGGGGTCTTGTTTGCGAGTGATGGGAGCAGGGAGCCGGGGATCGACAGACGGATTGGGGCTGCAGCTGCAGTAATGCGGACGCTGCACCGGTCCGTCGTGGTGAAGAGGGAGCTGAGTGTAAAAGCGAAGCTCTCAATTTACCGGTCGAGCTACGTCCCTACCCTCACCTATGGCCACGAGCTGTGGGTAGTGACCGAAAGAACGAGATCGCGGATACAAGTGGCAGAAATGAGCTTCCTCCGAAGGGCGGCTGGCCTCTCCCTTAGAGATAGGGTGAGAAGTTCGGCCATCCGGGAGGGGCTCAGAGTAGAGCCGCTGCTGCTCCACATCGAAAGGAGCCAGCTGAGGTGGTTCGGGCATCTGACAAGGATGCCCCTTGGGCGCCTCCTAGGTGAGGTGTTCCTGGCATGTCCCACCAGGAGGAGGCCCGGGGCAGACCCAGGACACGCTGGAGAGATTATATCTCTTGGCTGGCCTGGGAACGCCTTGGTGTTCCCCCGGATAAGCTGGAGGAGGTGGCTGGGGAGAGGGAGGTCTGGGCCTCTCTGCTTAGGCTGCTGCCCCCGCGGCCCGGCCTCGGATAAAGCGGATGAAGATGGATGGATGGATGGATGGGTTTGCAACAGACCCTTACTAAGCACACTATGAGAAAGCTATTACTAAAGACTATTCTTAATTAAATCCACCAGTCAGTCCTGAAATTATTTCTGTTACTAGAAAATTCAGCAACTTCACATTAATCACATCACACCATTCACACCCTATGTTGAAACCTGGCCTCTTGCTGACAGTAAAAAATGCCCCAACAGTCTGCTAACTAGACATCAGACTTTCGATGGAAGACCACAAAAATTCAGTGAAATGTCACAATTGTATAACACTGATGAACAACGTGCAGATTTGGAAAAGTGTGTGCAAGGCCAGCTGTTGGCATAAACACTGTCAGTGGTTTGTTTTTGCTTGTTCTTCATGCTTGTTGACTCTGCTGGACAGCGTGGCAATAAATCTCCATGAGAAATGTTTAACATTTAGAAGCAGATTCTGAAAGCTTTTAAATTACAACCCGATTGTTTATTGCTTGCTGAGAAGTACTATAAGCAGTAAATACCCTCTAAGTCTATTTTTTCTTTTTGGATTTTTACCAACATTTTCTCTGCATTTTATTGTAAAAGAAAAAGCAGAACATAAGAATGGTACTTTAACCTGGCAATCTGGCTATCAAGTAATAAATGTGTTGTGAAACATTTGGATCTAACTGTCTGCTTGGTATGTTCTTAATGGGAAACACTGCACACATTTCGACGATGTCACGAAGCTGACATACTCATGTGTTTATTTCCTTATGATTTTTGAAGTGTTTTTATTTATTTATTTAATTTTTCCATCCTAAATTATGATTATAGCCTGAAAATATGACCCACATTTAGGTCCTCCTCACGTGGTTCTTATTACAGAAAGTATAAAAACATGTAACATTTTTCACCCTATATTTAAAAGAAAAAACAAAGAGCACTATTTTTGAGAAACCTCTGCAGCACCAGGAGAATCTTTTCTGTCAGTCCACATGACATTTCCTGAGAGAACAACATATATGACTTCAAGGGTGTGTACCGCCTCCTTTTACATCACAGCAGCCACAGAGGTCATAGCATTAACAGCTGTGGTCTTGCTTCAGCCTACAAATGTAGAAGGTATGATGCTGCTTGCTGCATTTCTCCACCATGCAGATTGAAACTATACTAAAAACTGTGGGTTGTTGGAGGTCTGTATGGTCAGGGATAAAACAAGTTAACTTGGCTTTTCTTAGTGCTATCATTAATCTTTCCAGGTAACAGACCAGCAACAGAAAAGAAAAACAGAGAAAATGGCTTTTCAGAAAAATACAGGGTATGTGAAGCCCCGGTGGAAAGACAAACAGAAATGATTCGCTTTTCTTCCAGCCACAGTGTACAGGCACTGGTGTAAGAAAAGTAAATAAAGCACAATATAGGCTGGAGGAATTGGAAAAGGTTAATTGAAGACAAAAGTAAGTCTTATGCAAAACTGACATGTAGCTCAAAGGAAAATTTAAAAGAGGACATCACAAAGAAGAAAATCAGAGACACTTTTTAAAGCACAAAAAACCCTTTAAACAGCATGAAAACAAACTATAAATAATTAAATGATTGAATGACTCTTCTATTGTTGTTGAATAGTTATGGTCACTGCTATGCCTTTAGTTTTCTAGTGTTCCTTTCTCTGCCAAGTTGTTTCATTTCCTGAGAGTTTCTTTGTTGGGATTTTTTCTTTTGTTTTGTCTCTTGAGTGCACATCTTTCTATTTCTCTATTTATTTTCTTGTACACTCAAATCTTTTGTCTTTTTCTGTTCATTTCCCCGTTGTGTTTAGATATGTGACCTGTACTTTTAAATCCTTTCAGAAAATATCATTTCCTCAGCACTTTTTCTGGATCTCAGTGGAAAACATCATAGTGCCAAGGTAAGCGAGATAAAGGAAACTCATAGAGCCTGGTGATCAGAATATTTGACTCTATGGAGCATACCCTGGATTACTTTGTGATTTAAAAATTAAAGTTGCTGATGTGGTTGTAATGAAGCTGCAGCGTTGCCTTGATTGAAGAAAAAAAATGTCCATAAATCAAAAAAACTGACATTGTTTTGGAAAAAATGACATTGGTTTATGTGATGGAATAATAGCTGTTCACTGACATTTACAACTAATCGTATTTTACAAGGTTTATCATTTAAGGCTGACTCAAAAAGCACCCATAGACTCCCATGTCAAAATGGCTCACTTCAGGGTGTCAAAAAGCACATTTGAAGCCTGGTACCAGAAACATTTTTATTCTCCATGGCTTTTGTCTCCCTTTTTAACGAGTCTAGTGGACAGAGTGTGGACAGCATTACTAAGCAGCATAGCAATGACATCAAACTCGTGAAAATTAGAATTTGTGCTGTGTGGTCAAATGTTTGTGCCTGTTGGACACCTTTCCTCTCTTTGTTCTCATCACTGTTGGAGTCGTTACTCGCAAAAATTAATAAAGTAAAAGTAATTACACATATTACACAGAACTCTTCTTAAAGTGGAGTACATAACTTAATTCGTCCCATGAGAGAATGATTAGTTACGCTACTCGTTGCCTTTCTTTTTCATTTCCTTATGTAAAATGACCTGAAAAATATTGTTTTATAATTACCAGTCAACAATATCAATCTGAGGCTACAGCCCAAAAACCAACACAAATCCCTATCATAATGAGGACACGCATATGATCTTTCTCTTTGTAGTTGGGTGTGAGCACAAAGCCGACAGCACACAGCGAAGATCAAAACCTAGACTTTAATCTAATCATAATCAAGATGGGAGCTGCCAGAATTCTAATCTTCAGGCTACAGAATGGAATTAAGAAAGTAGTGGGTAAAGTCACATTGTCTATGTCCATTTTTCTCATATAGTTTATTAATATTCCCTAGTAAAGGGTGCGATGGAAAGTTTGAGAAAAAATAAAAAATAAAACAAGGACTAAATGTAGGCTACAAGTAGCATCTATTGCACTTTCAAATTTAAAGAAACTGACACATTAATGAATCAATGAATACAAGTTACAAATATAACATAAATTAGTCTGAAATATGCCTTTATTTTTTTTCATTAAGTGAATTTTGATGCTTTCTATCTTGAGTAAAAATGTAAATGACTGCTTTTTCCACATAGTATTTCCAAAGTGCAGTGTGGCTACTTTTACCTAAGTACAAAATCTGATGATTTATCCACCTCTGTGTACAGCACTTGTGTTTGTGTATGTTTCTCCGCCTGCAGCTGTAATAACAGCCAGAGTCTGCTCAGGCTCAAACTCCCAGACCTGAGCAGAGCTTCACTCAGTGTTAATTTGCTTATCGCTGGATGTTCTCTCCTGCCTTTCTAACGGTAAGCAGCTGTGAGGCCTGCTAATTAAAACCTGAAAGGAGGGTCTGGTCCTCTAATGTGATCATACATGCAATGAAGCACGTACCCGCTGACACGTGCACGCGCAACGCCACTGATCTCCATTGTTTGAGCACATGCACACACTGAGTACATAAATATATACATTGCTTGGCCTGCATATCTGGTTCTCTGGTTTATAGGACAGTTTGGGTAATAAAGACAACAGGGCTAAAATTTATAGTTGGGTTAAAAGTTGAAAATGTGTTTTTGAAGTTTTTAATGCTTTTTTTTGTCCTCTTGCAGTTGGCAATAATAAGCAATTCATTCACACAATGTTTTTTTTAGCAAAAGTCACAGTTAAACTCCAGAATGAAAACTTTTTTTTAAATGACCTCTATACTATAAGTAACTACGCCATAATTTCCACTCCCGCTCTATTAGTCTGTCGTACATTATGTCATAACTTCTACAAGAGCAGAGTTCCCTGTGGGAATGCTTATAAGGTTTTTTAGTCACTAAGCAGAAACTCCCCTGTACCTGCTTTACCATGCATGTGTGCACTTTTTTGTGATATGACAAAACTATAATACTTAATTTTAACACTGTGTTTTTGTATGTGTTTGCCACATTTACAAACTGTTGTCCTGGGGGAAAAAAATTATCGTATCTGTGGAAGATGCAGTCTAAAACTTTACAGGCTTACAGCCGACATCAAAATAAAGAGCTCAGTTCAATAACGAGTGAGGTCTCGGAGCTCATTAGGGATAAAATCAACTGATGTCTGGTGAAAGCACATCCTTTGAAACCGTTTAGCATTGTGGATACATTTGATAATAAATGTAATTAAAATTGACGATTGCTGCATTGTTTGTACTGTATCGGCAGTACACACAGGTAATTCCATGGATCCCTTTAATTGAAGTGCAGTGGCATTGCTCTATCAAATACCACAAAACACAGTAAGAAGAGATTTTTTATGTTTTCACTGCAAACAATCAGCCTGGCTTCTGCCGATGGGCCTCTTTTTTTGTTCTCTTTGGCCTTTCTAACTCAGATCAACATTTTAGAAATCGCATTATCCAACATATTGTGTAATGCAGAAAGACTTGGTGTATAAAAGGCCCCAAAGTTCATAGAATAGTTTTACTGGTGTTTATAAGTTTATATAAGTTCATTTAATGTTCAGTCTTCTGCCAGTTTGGGCCAGCCCACCTTCTAGTGACATCATCCGGTTAGTAAGGTGGGCAGTTTAATGTCGGATGAGCAGTGTTGGTCCGGAGGGGGTGCACTGATTCCTGGGGGATGTTATGTGTGCGTAAATGACAAGTAAGTAGTGACCTGTGTTGTATTTTGCCTTTGTTTGTGTCAGTACTGTAGTATGTTACCATTTAGGAGCTAATGTAGTCCATAGTTGGAGCCCACGCATGCAACGCGTGAGTTCACCCTCATTTCATATGCTAATTTATGTTGTTAGCTTACCCCGGTTTAGCTTTGTTGACGCATGTACGGTCGCTCGTATGTCCATAATGTCATTCCTGTGTTATCAGACCTTCTCTGTATGTTGTATGTGATGCTTGTGATTGTTTACTTTGAAGTAGCGGAGTTTGTAGCGAACAATTAGGTACGAGGATTAATAAAATAGCGAACGTAGTTCGACCGGAAGTATACCCTTCACAATAAGAGCATTATAGCGGATTATAATTATTTTGTACAACTACCGGAAGTAGTTCCTGTGTACTGACGGTTGCTTAACCTCGCACTGTTTAGTTGCATAGTGTGAGCAGTTTGAAGTGTATTATATTTTTCTGATCTTTATATTTGCTTATTTTAACTATATTGTATCATGTTTATATTTGAGTATTTGACTTGCCTATTCTCTTTATTTATCGTTATTTCCCTTGTTTATTTCCTTTGTAGGAAACCACACACACACACCTATGTACACCCGCTGTGTTTACAGCCCCAGAAATTGAGTGATAACAATAAAGTGCCTCAAACGGAACCTCAAGCTCCCTCCTTCTTTCATACTCTGGGACAATTTGGCCTTAAGTGGTGTTCTGGCCGACACCGGGGTGACTGTAGTGCTCAAAGACTGAATCAGTACCACAGCCGTGCCTATCTTTGATATCTCCACTACACTTGGGGAACACAAAGTGCAGTCTTAGCAGCAAATCAATTTATGTGTCCTCGCTGTTTGAGATAAAGGGAGGACTTGCGGTCTGATCTAACATGCTTTGTTGAGGTAAGGAAAGGAAAATGGCTTTTTTGTAAAACTAATGAAAACAGATCTTTCCCTCCAGCTATGCTACCATACATTTTAAAAGTGTCACACTCATTTGTCATTTGTTAGCTAATCCCATTATGCCACTGGACTGACTGCTCTGTCTTTTAATTTGCTGACTAAGGGCATAATTACTTTAACAGCAGTCTGGCAGTTATTGGAAACACATAGGGGCTGAGGCGAGTCATAAACCATAAAATGACATCTTTGCCAAGTTTGACACTTAAAAGATTTGCGATGATATATTTACTTACACAGGTAGGTGAGCCAGCTGGGATTTATACAATAAAGCAATTTTAAGGATCTAATCAAGACTAGCTTATTTTCTTCATTTTCTTTGTAAGTGGAAATGATAAACATAAAATGACTATTTATGTACACTGTATGTATGTGCCAGTGTAAACAGGAAGCAGAGGCTTGATTGTTTGTCATAAAGAGTTGAAGGACATATCGTAGCTGATTCTATCAGGAAATAATTGTGACATTGCTTACAAAAGTCTGTGGTTGATGCCCAGTAATCAGTTTTGCTTAGCAATGTTCCCAGCTGAATGAAGTGACCTTATTGTTATTACAGCCGTATTACACATGTTACACTGGAACATCCTTCATGAAAGGACACACTCTCAAACTACTCATAAAAAAACAGAATATCAACACAACTGAGAGACCATCATCCAAGTCATCAGTAAAATCCACACAGTAGGCAAGGATTGCACTGATACATTCAAATCTGCTTCTGAAAATTCAGTTCATTTTAGTTTTATTTATGTCACCAAATCACAACAGCAGGCACTTCAAGGTAGGATTTGCCGCAATTGGTTGGAAGTGAAGGTCGAGGTCTGGCAAATATAAAGATGTCAGGTATGTTAAAGAGAACATGAAGGGATGTCCTCATTCTGACACTACTACACTGTCAACAATAGCATGAATAGTCTTACTAAAAGTAAGAGTAGATCCGTTTATTAATACAAGAATTTAATTAATCTTTTTTGAAAATACCAACTTACTAAAAAGACTACTAAATAAACTGTTGACCAGGTTGTCTAAGTGTATATAATCTATTTAAAACCCTTTTCGTGATATCATAGTTTCTAATATTGGTATTGGTAGCCGATGAAGTCCAAGCTTGGTGTCTGACAGTGTCAGTAATATTGACATCACTGTCACAGTTTTTGCCTACGACATGATTAAATAGTGATGATAGACTATTATCGGTTATGGTTACATGTTGTTTCACACGTATCTCGCATAACATGTTTATTAAGCATAAAAACTTCATTTAAGTGAGATATTTCAGTGCACACAGCAAAATAATAAAAACAAAAATCAATTTCTCTTACTTTGATTTATTTACTTTCCCTACGTCTGAATAATTCATCTTTGTCAGGAAATTAATCATTAAAAATGACCCAAAGAGGACTGAATTTGAGAGAGTGAATTTGGTTTTCAGGATATCATGCTCTTCAGCGTTGGGATGTATTTTGAGTTTGCAACCCAATAGGAATATCATATCACTGCAATACCCTAAATAGTACTGAGTTTGTACCCAGTTTTTATGAATTCTCCCTACTTCACTGACTTTTCCATCTAAGTCCGAGAACAGTGATTAGGAAAAGATATAGTAATTTTTGGGACTTTTCCTATCTTCAACTTGCAAGACATTCTCTAAAAATCAGTTGGAATTGACCTAAAGGTCTGTTTGCATGTATACAAAGGACAAAACAAAGCTTAAAAATACACCCATATGTATATGGACACAGTTGGAGTGAATGTTATACATCTTGTCAGCTTGATCTGACAGACACATGCAGCTGGGCAGGCAGGTAGCAGGTCAGGAGCTGATTAGCTGATAAGGAGCAGGTGTGAAGGCTAAACCTGTGATGGAGAGGGTGTCTGCTGGGCAGGTGTAACGTGACTGGAACTGGCAAATAAAAGACTTTCCCTCTTAACTATAGAGTGTCAATCCACTGTAGATACAGCTGTGAAGGCCACTCCACACTAAAGAGTTAGGTAGGAATCAAAAGGTATATGAATATCCATGCTTGCCACTAGGTAAGAAACATCCATCACCATGGATACTGATAGACTCTTTGCCCTCTCAATACGGCACGTTCTCATGCGTCATCTCCTTGTAAATACAGAGATGACGCATTAAAAGTAAGTGGTTTCCAAGTTTCATGCACAGCTAAATTAATATTTCTGAAGCAGAAACATGCATATCTAATTATATGATATATGTCATTCATTTTGTGAAACAAGTGCTTGCATTTGTGTTACCAGATTATGATATGTAGGTCAGTACCCCCACAGACTCCCTGTTACTGGGTTTTGAGTTCACTTGCACTCCACACCATCTGGTTTGGATTGATCTAGAAACATGGAAAACATGGAAATGGGATGGAAAGGAGATTGACTTGGGAGTTGCAATATTCATTCTTTTAAGATTATTTACAGCAAGTTTTTATTCCCTTTAATATGTGATATGTCTGTATTTCTTCTTCTTGACATCACTTAGCGCTCTCTTTTCAGAGGGCAGAATCTCTGTTTGGTCAGTCAGTGATTTGGTTTTAATCAGGTTGTCTCTGGTTAATGATTTATAGCAAAGGAGACTGTTATTCTGAAAGATCTATTTGAATCCTGAGCTTTGGATTATGTGGTTTTTATAGTTTAGCCTGTTTTGTGAACTTTTTCTCCAGATTATAATTATTTATATACATTTTATTTTTTTAATGATCTCACAGGTGGAGTAATGAATATGTTGTTTATCAAAAAGGAACAAGTCAAACATAAAATTATACCAAGCAAATTTATTGCTGTATTTCTGCAACAAATAAGACTGAAAGCAGAACTTGTGTATGCTGTTCACAGGTATGGAGACCATCTGGCCTTTAGACTGGTGACGTGCTGCGGTGCTACTCTACTACACGTGACAATTTTCATCTATTATACTACGTCTCCAGTTTTCATGGAGACGTATTATAGCTGTACCTTGGAGTTCATATAGTGAGTAACTATGCAGAGAGTTTATTATGGCTGTTTACTGCGCTGTGGTAAATCCACTCTGCTGCAGATCATGGGTTTTAACTCCTGTTGTGAGTTACTAATGCTCTAGTGTGTGATGAATCAGATGCATTTTAATTTGACCCAGCATGCCAGAATGCAAACTGTTCTCAGCGGTGGCAGTCATCTGAGCTTTCCTTTACACATGCAAAGAACAACAGTTAGAAAGCTTCTCTAATTAACTCAGCTGCTTAAGGTTTCTAATTTATATATCATAAAAGGAAATTTGGTTTCTGTATCTATAACTTTCTGGTGATATACACCTTTGCCCATATTATGCTTTTATTGTCTGTGGGCAAGTGTTTCAAATTGTGAGTGTTAAATGCGCGAGTTAGGGTTTCACCTCCAATACCTGTATAAAAGATTGCTGTGTAAATATAGTGTGCAAAAAAACAAAAACAGATCTTGTTTCAGATTAATACAGAGAAAAGAAATCCCTTGTAGAAATGTAGTTCTGCAGGTGTTTCAAAATCAAATACCTGCAGAACTACAATCTCTATTCCAAAAAAGTAAATATAAGCAGAATATAATGATTTAAAAAATAAATAATCTAAAAAAAACTATAAAAAAAAATTGTGTCTCTTTTTG
Organism: Astatotilapia calliptera; assembly: GCF_964374335.1. NCBI lineage: Eukaryota > Metazoa > Chordata > Actinopteri > Cichliformes > Cichlidae > Astatotilapia > Astatotilapia calliptera. Next base: position 12,294,520 of record NC_137438.1, on the reverse strand, counting down.
AGTTTGATGGCAGCAACATGTCTCCAAAAAGTTGGGATGGTGTCAACAAAGAGCTGTAAAAGTAAGCAATATAAAAAGGAAACAGCTATTAGTACAAGTTAGGGCAGAAAAACTGCATCTTTAAATTGTGGAACATAATCAGAAAACATTTTCCTCAATATAAAATTGTGAAGACTTTCAATGTCTCATCATATACAGTACATAATGTCGTCATAAGAGTCAAAGAATCTAGAGAAAGCATACTGGATGCCCGTGAGATTCAGGCTCTCAGACAGCACTGCAGTAAAAACAGGCATGGTCTGTCATGGAAATCACTGCATGGGCTCAGGAAGACTTACAGAACTCATTGTCTGTAAACACAGTTCACATGCCATCCACGAGTGCAGACTAAAGCCCTATAATGCAAAGAAGAACCAATACATGTGAACATATAAATGGTAAATGGCCTGTATTTATATAGCGCCTTACTAGTCCCTAAGGACCCCAAAGCGCTTTACATATCCAGTCATCCACCCATTCACACACACATTGACACACTGGTGATGGCAAGCTACATTGTAGCCACAGCCACCCTGGGGCGCACTGACAGAGGCGAGGCTGCCGGACACTGGCGCCACCGGGCCCTCTGACCACCACCAGTAGGCAACGGGTGAAGTGTCTTGCCCAAGGACACAACGACCGAGACTGTCCAAGCCAGGGCTCGAACCGACAACCTTCCGATTACAAGACAAACTCCCAACTCTTGAGCCACGATCGCCCCACATGATCCAGAAACATTGCAATCTTTTCTGTCCCAAATGGACTGAAATGGAAAACTGTTTTGTGGTCAGAAAAATCAAGATTTGAAATTATTTTTGGAAAGCATGGACTCCATATCCTCTGGATTAAAAAGGATAGGGATCATCCAGTTTATGATCAGACCCAGGATTATTGAGCAGCTAGAATCCTATATCATGCAAAAACGGGACAACATTGCTCTCACAAAATCCAACAACTGGTTTCTTCAGTTCCTGGACATCAACAGACTGTTGTTAATGCTACACAGTAATAAAAATGACGCTGTCTCAACTTTTCTGTAATGCATTGCTGCCATCAAATTGAAAAAGAGACACAATTTTTCTTAAAATTGTATATTTTCTAAGTGAAAACATCTGATTTTTTCTATGTTCTATTGTGAATAAAATATGGGTTTATGAGATTTGCACATCATTGCATTCTGTTTTTATTTACATTTTAAACAGCACCACATTTTCTTTTTTTTGTAGAATTGGGTTTGCAACATCTTTAAGAAGGGGGACCGGAGGGTGTGTTCCAACTACAGGGGGATCACACTCCTCAGCCTCCCTGGGTAAGTCTATGCCAGGGTGCTGGAAAGGAGAGTTCGTCCGCTAGTCGAACCTCGGATACAGGAGGAACAATGCGGTTTTCGTCCTGGTCGCGGAACACTGGACCAGCTCTTTATCCTCTCGAGGATACTTGGGGGTGCATGGGAGTTTGCCCAACCAGTCTACATGTGTTTTGTGGACTTGGAGAAGGCATTCGACCGTGTCCCTCGGGGTGTCCTGTGGGAGGTGTTGCGGGAGTATGGGGTGTCTGGCCCATTGCTACGGGCCATTCGATCCCTATACAACCGTTGTAAGAGCTTGGTTAGCATTGCCGGCAATAAGTCGGACTCGTTCCCGGTGGGTGATGGGCTCCGCCAGGGCTGCCCTTTGTCTCCGGTTCTGTTCATAATTTTTATGGACAGGATTTCTAGGCGCAGCCAAGTGGCGGAGGGCTTTCACTTTGGTGGCCTCAGAATCTCATCTCTGATTTTTGCGGATGATGTGGTTCTGTTGGCTTCATCGGGTGAGGGCCTCCAGCTCGCACTGGAACGGTTCGCAGCCGAGTGTGAAGCAGCGGGAATGAGGATCAGCACCTCCAAATCTGAGGCCATGGTTCTCAGCCGGAAAAGGGTGGAGTGCCCACTCCCGGTCGGGGATGAGTTTCTGCCCCAAGTGGAGGAGTTCAAGTATCTCGGGGTCTTGTTCGCGAGTGATGGGAGAAGGGAGCCGGAGATCGACAGACGGATTGGGGCTGCAGCTGCAGTAATGCGGACGCTGCAGCGGTCCGTTGTGGTGAAGAGGGAGCTGAGTGTAAAAGCGAAGCTCTCAATTCACCGGTCGATCTACGTCCCTACCCTCACCTATGGCCACGAGCTGTGGGTAGTGACCGAAAGAACGAGATCACGGATACAAGCGGCAGAAATGAGCTTCCTCCGAAGGGCGGCTGGTCTCTCCCTTAGAGATAAGGTGAGATGTTCGGCCATCCGGGAGGGGCTCAGAGTAGAGCAGCTGCTGCTCCACATCGAAAGGAGCCAGCTGAGGTGGTTCGGGCATCTGACAAGGATGCCCCCTGGGGACCTCCTGAGTGAGGTGTTCCAGGCATGTCCCACCGGGAGGAGGCCCCGGGGCAGACCCAGGACACGCTGGAGAGATTATATCTCTCGGCTGGCCTGGGAACGCCTTGGTGTTCCCCCGGATAAGCTGGAGGAGGTGGCTGGGGAGAGGGAGGTCTGGGCCTCTTTGCTTAGGCTGCTGCCCCCGCGACCCGGCCTCGGATAAAGCGGATGAAGATGGATGGATGGGTTTGCAACAGACCCTAACAACCTGGTGCATCTGATTGATAAAAAGCATGGGCCCAACAAGAGTGATATCAGTCTGTAAGATGTTAGTTCTCAGTTAACTAAACTGGAAAATAACTGGGAAGATAATAAAATGAAAACATAAAAATGAACTTTAAAGAGTTGTATTCTGCCCTAACCTCTTGAAAATAGAAAATCCACAATAAAACAAATGTAAAACAAACAAGTAGAAACAGAAGTTGGTGCCCGTGATGGAACAGTAAGAAATGGGCTGAATGAAGGGGGATTTATAAGCAGAAAAGCAAATAGCAACTAGTACAAAAAAAAAAAAAAAAAAACAAGGTTGCAGTGGGCTGAAGAGAGACAAGCATAGACTGTGGATGACTGGATGAAAGTGATTTTCAGTCACGAAGCATAAATCTTCACTAGCAGAGGAGATGGTACTGCAACTTTTATACAGTATTTTTCAAATGACACATATAGAGACGACTGTCTGAAGAAAGCAAGAAAATGTCCCACATCATTTATGATACTGGGTTGCATTACAGATGTGAGGAGATGACACTCATTATCTGAACAGTAAATGCACAGGTATACATTTAAATTTTGGACACTTTCCTGTCCATCAGAGAAAGTAGGTTTGATGATGGTGATGATAATGGATCTTTCCACAGAGCAAAAAGGGTGAACACTTTTTTTTCGGGAGATTCAGATATACTGAATGACAACTGATGGTAGAAACAGAAAAGAAAAATGGTCCAGGATAAAACTCAAATCTGCAAAGCACTTCTGAGATGTTTGGAACCAGCTTGATGGAGAATGTTGTTTTTCCTGAAGTCCATGCCTTAAACCATTCAATGCACGATAAAAGTGTGAGAAGATGCAACAAAGTATTAATTGGCATATTTTTCCTCATGATCCCAACAGGTGATATATGTCCTATCCTTGATCTGCAAAGGAAAAAAAAACCCTCACAGCCTTAATGAAAATAATTTTACATGTTTGAGTTGTTTGTTGTGGGCTGATTGCATAATTTTTGCCAAGGCTTGTACACTGGTCATGCATTGTTCTTATATGATTGTGATATCTAAAAGAGGAAAAACAAACACAGTCTACACACATACACTGACTGGGCATAGGCTCACAATTAACAATGATGCTAAACAGTGACAACCAAAAAGTGTTGTGATAAACTACTTGCTAATAGCTAATCCTATATATATGCCAGTCCATTTTTATTTGACACCTTCTTAAATGAAATTGTTACAAAAGCCGGTTCTGTTTTTGCATTCACTAACTGATTACTGTGCATGAGGTACATATTTTTATTCCTTTCATATATGTTATGATGCAAGAAATTGATCATAAGTGTACTATAGAGTCTAGTCTGCCAGCATTACTGCACTTTAGCATGATGCTCACAAACCTATCCTTATCAACCCAGCTACTCAAACCAATCAAGGATTGTTTGAGTAGACAGACGTTATACAGCAGCAGCTATCCAAGGACTATGAAAGCCAATTGTACAGATATCTTGAAAGAAGGAAAGTGTATTTATCATTCTGATGATAGGAACTGTAATCTAAAACATGTAAATTCCACTATTAAATATTTAATAACCATCTATCCATCCATCCATTCGCTTCCGCTTATCCTTTTCAGGGTCGCGGGGGGAGCTGGAGCCTATCCCAGCTGTCATAGGGCGAGAGGCGGGGTACACCCTGGACAGGTCGCCAGTCTGTTGCAGGGCCAACACACATGGACAGACAGCCATTCGCACTCACATTCATTTGCACATTCACACCTAGTGACAATTTGGATTATCCAATTAACCTATCCCCACAAGCTGCATGTCTTTGGACGGTGGGAGGAAGCCGGAGTACCCGGAGGGAACCCACGCAGACATGGGGAGAACATGCAAACTCCACACGGAAAGACCCCGGCCTGATGGTGGAATTGAACTCAGGACCTAAATACTAAATTATTTTAATTTTGTAGTTTATCACATGTAGCCCCCATACCATCCTTCAGGAGGTGCTGCAGCATGCTTAGGCACCACTAGAGTATCAAGACACTACTCTGGGAAATTGTTCATTACTATGGAGCTCAAAAATCCCATTCATATTCTCCCTATGGACTTTGACTATGAGCCATAATGTTATAACCATCCAAAGCAGACTTAGTATGATCTACAAAATAGTGAATAGTGCTCATGTAGAAACCATAAGCCTACATGATATCAACCTTGTTTTACGGACAAAAAATGTTGTAGAAACAGCATCGTCTCTGGTTGGTGGATGCTGCTGTTTAAAACCGCAAATGTCAGGATACCCGAGGATTGACTGCAGACTGGAACAGAGCATTCTTGACTGTAATCAGGAATAATCCTAGTTTCCATACGGATAACTGTGCTATACAGTACACACACACGCACAGTCACTGTTCAGTCCTATTTGCCTAGACAAATAAATTCATGTGAGATAAAGATCCATCCATCCATCCATCTCCGCTTATCCTTTTCAGGGTCGCGGGGGGCGCTGGAGCCTATCCCAGCTGTCATAGGGCGAGAGGCGGGGTACACCCTGGACAGGTCGCCAGTCTGTCGCAAGGCTAACACACAGGGACAAACAACCATTCGCACTCACATTCATTTGCACATTCACACCTAGTGACAATTTGGGTTATCCAATTAACCTATCCCCACAAGCTGCATGTCTTTGGACGGTGGGAGGAAGCCGGAGTACCCGGAGGGAACCCACGCAAACACGGGGAGAACATGCAAACTCCACACAGAAAGACCCCGGCCTGATGTTGGAATTGAACTCAGGACCTTCTTGCTGTGCGGCAACAGTGCTAACCACCGTGCCACCGTGCTGCCGTGAGATAAAGATGTGACCTTAAAATAGATGATGCAGATATTTCTGCTCAGAGATCTCCTCTCACTTTCTTGGTGTCACATTTTAACACAGTTAGTATGCTCAACATAAGCCTGTGAGCAGGCTAATGTTGAGGTTAGGTTTTCCTAAACCTATTTAATCAATTAATTTTGGTACTCTAATCAAAACAGTGAAAACAAACTAGGTACGAAATAGAAGCTGTATTTGGTACCTATATTTGATGTCTAATAAAGGAGATTGGGTTGGTTCAGACACTTAAATGTGGCAGTTTCTTTTTCATGTAATGAAATCTTCTCTTAGTTGATATCATGGTTTTACCCCAAGTTTCTTTTCCTGAGGTTTCTATTCTGAGGCCCTCTGTACCTGTGTGTGATTCCTAAGCATGATCATTTACTGTATAAATATTTTAAACACAGCTAGAAGTCAAAGTGCACCAGCCACTATCTCCAAAAAGTTGATTCTGTTCATCTGGACGTAGTGTTTTGTGGGAGAAACGTTTCGTCACTCACCCAAGTGACTTCTTCAGTTCCTTAATCTTAATTAAGATTAAGGAACCGACCTCCCAGACCACTGTTCCTTCAGTGGGCTGGTTTCAGTCATTATGCAAATGTTCTGTTTATAAGATTGGGGAAACCTGCAGTCAGCTGAGACTGAAGAACTTTTTGGAGATTTACTTTCCTGGATGATTGAGAATGCATCAAGACACCAGCCACTATGTTTTCACAACTTAAACTGGCTAGAATAATACACCTTGTGTCAGGAAAACAATATCACTTTGTGTACAGTAGCAATTTGATATCATTAGAATTGGTAGTATTTCAAGCACCAATGGTACCTTAACTCCAGTCTTTTATGAGTAGTTCATGTGCACCCAGTTCTGTTTACAGCATCAGACCTAGATGAACGTGGGGGCGGACTGTGGCTAGAAACCCTGTGGGTGCAGTCCTGTCAGCAGTAGATCTCACCGCCAGCCACAGATCTCACTGGGGGATATTGCAGAAGGTTCTATGATTTTCTCCCACAAATACAGATCATTCTTCTTCTGACAAATGTATAAAAAGCCCTGAAACCATGAGAACTGTTTGCCAGAACATTATCAATGTTACAGCCTTCTTTATGAGGAACTAAAGGAGCAATCAGCTTCCTGTGTGCTCACCGATCCTGCAGCACCCACGCCCTCTGCCTTTTAACGATGCTTAAGTAAACATAAACACCACTGTATAGTTTTATGGTCTTAATCAATCAACAAAGACTATTTTGGACTCTGGGGATTGCAGCTCTGCTTTTTCCCAAGTACGGTCACCAACATGTCCCTAAAACTTCACACAGATCCCACCGCTATAGGTTGAACCTGAATCCCTCAACAAAACATCACATTTTATGTTATATAATTTTCTTTTTTCTTTTCATGTCTGATTACCTTTTTTCCATACTTGGAACTGTCTGGATTCCTTTTTTAACTGCTAATAAGTCTATGAAAACATATCGTAAAACATAAAACGCTGCCAGAGTGAAATGCTATGTCTTGTGGCAAGAGACAAAAATAAAAAACTAAATATTATATGACAGGTAAAGTAAACTGAGAGTGACAGTGTGTGAAATCAGAGCCAAAGATGTTTGAGTTTTGATCTGCTTACTCATCTGTTTCAGCAGTGATTGTTTGAAAGAGTATTGATAGATCTTTGGCTATCAAATAAAATGTCAGACTTTTAGCTTGCCATGTTTTAGTGCTCAGACTTTAGATACTACAAGTCCGAGTCTATAAATGTGACAGTGTCCCGCACATGTTACAAGCTCAAGAAACATTTGTCAGAGAGTCACTAACCTCCTTTGGGGAACAAAGGCATCTGACCTTTTCCATCTATTTCTAGGAAGCGCGGTAGTGACGGATGCATCCATGCAAGCTTTTGACAGTGTTTGTGTTGGCAGCTAGTTAGTCAGCTGCATCTGTTTCCGCTCTGCTCTTTAGTCATCGCTGATGTTTCTTGGTGGTGCACTCTTCACATGCAGATTCTTTAAAACAACCCAGTCATTCCAATAAGGGATGGAAGAAAAATGAAGTAAATATATAAACTAATATGTTTTCTGAGACTTTTTTGTTTTTCAGTGCTGTTTGTCTTTGACTGTTTCTGTTACATAATTGCAGACACTTTTTTTGGGTGGTCGGTGGGGGTTGATTATTGGCCCTGAACTAAGGCCTTGAAAAACACATTTTTCCCCCTTTTGTTTTATATCAACTATATATCTATTTATATCTATATCTATATCTTTTTGGATTTATGCTCCAACTATTTGATAGGAAGGTGCTACAACCAAGCTAGCAGATATTTGAAACAATGCTTAGGCCCACAACAGGTTCCGTATGTATAACTTAAAAAAGAAAAACCAAAATGACAATTTAAAGACAGATGTTTCCTCTTTTATAAGAGATACAGAACACTAGAAAGAGTACTTGCCTTATCTCCATTCAGAGCATCATGGATTTCACTGTTCAGAAAATCTGTACACGTTTAGATATTTACATGTATAAATAAATACATCTTCAGGAATTGTGTGCATATATATTTTTATGTGATTGACTCCAAAACGTACATGCAAGCTACATCCAATAATGCATTGTCAGCACCATTAAAGCCCTTATTGATTTTAATTTTGTTTAATTTTTTTCTATGATGCTGATTGATGACTTCTCACTCTTCAGGTTATGACACCAGACTGGCTAATCTGTGCCATCATGAATCCTTGTCATTTCTCTTTAAACCTGAAAGGAATCTTTGTCAATTTGGTGGTCCGATGCATTTCATAATAACACATTTAGAAATTCAGATAAGCTGAAAAAGTAGAAAATATATCACGCCTGATGTCCAGATCGGCACAATTTTTAGTTTTTCTTTTTTCTTTTGTGATATATTTGAATTTTTGGGAACAATAAGGACTTATAAATGCTGATTATATAATTATATTTCTGTTGGTTATTACATAAATCAAGAGTAAATATCATCACACTCAACGATTGCTACATTTAACTAAATGCATATATCATAGACACTTCAACATTACACACCAACACCAAATCCAACATTACATCTCATTGTAGCATAGTCTTGTGTAAGTTGGTGAATACTCTTAAGGATAGAAGAGTGACAAATAACTTGTGATTGAATGTATAAAATGTAGTCTGAAACAGGAAAGTACATATAAGGTTGGCTTTATCAACTGATATTGCATATATTTTTGAATTTGTAATGCTGCTATAAATGTTGCTAACATTACACTTTGATTTTAGGATTTAACTGTGCTCCATTCTTTATCATAAGATCATTCTCATTAGCCACTTGAGGGATTGTCTAGTGCTGAAAACATGCAAGATCAGTTTCCCATGTTTTTCAAAAGTAAATTTACACTAAAAGCAGATCTGGACCTTTTTATTGACTTGGCTTGCATACATACAGTACAGCTTTGGTGTTGTGACATGGGAAAAAGATCTTTCTTTGTATGAAACCACTGTTCTGTTTACTTCTATTTATGAGATTCCCTCCTACTTGATTTTCCCATCTTAGCAACTTGCACTTAAGTGGTAGACAAGGAGCTCCACCACTTAGCCAACTAGCCAGCACTGTCCTCAAGGATGGCTCACACAGGATACATTACAATCAAAAGGTTGGGTGTAGTGAAAATCCACATTTTTATATCTATGTGAGGGTGAGATAACAGACCAGAACCAAAATAGAAAATAGGTTATGTGATAAATATTAGTCATGCATTGATAGTACTCCACTATGTGAGATATTCTTTTATTAAAAAGACAAAGTATTTGGTCCATGCTACAAATTATTCAGGCAATCAACTGATTCAAAACAACCAACTGTTTTACTGCCGTTCCACTTTAATTTCCCTTTGTTTTACCTTTTAAAAAGTCATTTGCTCTACTTTCCATGCAATAAGGTCTTAAGGGGGGGAAATCACAAAACACTTCACATATCACAGTCACATCTTTCTGGATAAAACTTTAATGTCTTCTAAAATGATTTAACATTGTTGTACATTTAAGGTGAATCTTGAGGTTTTTTAATAAAAGCAAAACTGCAAAATGTTTTTCATCGTCTTATCTTAAACTTGTGACTTGGTTTACAGTTTTTCTTTCTTTTGAAAACACTCACTATGTAACCACTGAGCGGTAGGGAAACTTGAAACAGGCACTACTCCATTTCAAAGTAAAAGCTGTGTCTTGTCACTTTTGCTTTCAAGGCAAACAGTCTATGTTTCCGGTATGGGTCACACTGTTCAGAGTTTCACAACTGCATAATGAGTAATTGGTGAGTGTTTGAGGCCAAGTCGGCGCCATGCATGTATTCATGTTGGAACCGCAGCAATATACTATTGACCAAAGATATGGAAGGAGGTTATTGGTGCAGCAATTTATAGCTCTTTGCAACTAATGTCATTTAGCAACGGAAAGCAATACCAATGCGTGTGGTTAGATTTTAGTGACTAGGCCTTAGCAATCGATTTAATAATGACTGTTAGCAACCTCCAGCAACTTCTTTGTACAACTACAGTAGGGGAATACTCATTTTTCTCCAGTTACTCAGCTTTATAGATTTGGAATGCCTTAGTTTTTCAGACCAAATGGAGCAGGTCAGAGACAATAAACTTCTCATCTTCTTCCTCCATCTCTTTTACTTTTTCATGCTACCACCATGTGTCAAAAGTGCATGGTAAACAATGGGGCCCAGCTTACACATAATGATAAATCTGTCTGACAAAGTTCCAACACTGTGATGCAAGTAGTAAGTATATGTTAGGTTATGTTTATAAGGGATTTTTTCAAAAGAATGATTTTCAAATCCCAAACTGAAGAACTAACTTTCTGACCTAGTTAAAGATTTGTCTGGTTTCCATAGAGATTACTTTTACATGTTTTGATATAGATTTAGTGTGTATATTGGTGTGTGTTGGTGCATCCCTGTACTTTTTTCAAAGGAAATTTTGATTTACATTTGAGGTCATGCTAGGAAACCATCAAGTTTAAGAGTCCAAATTTAGGAACGTGCGTGTGTGTGCGGGGGTGGGTGGGTGGAAAGGTGGGGCTATTTCAAAAGGCATTTTTTTCACTTTAGCTGAATTCAAAATGTAATTTTGAAATGTAATATCTATGACATTCACAATTTGGATTTTGGAAAACAAAAGTCTTCCAGATTATAGTTTGCACACACACACACACAGTAGTTTATTATAAATATTTAATCGAAATTCTTCATTAGTTTTCTTTTTTTCAAACCATCTAGCTACTGTTTAAAATCTCCCCACCTACCCACCCCTGCCCTAGCTACTCAATTTAGTTGACCAGGAGCTCCTGGTACTGCTCAGACCGGAGGAAACGGCCAAAGGAGTCTTTCTCCATGAGGGCATAGATCCTCTTCTGGGCCAGGTCAAAGGTTGAAGGGGAAAGCTCCACCAAGTTCCTCAGGGTCACATCCTTGGTGAAGTGGTCAATATTGACCTGTTAGAGAGATTTAAGACAAAAAACCAAAATTCTCTCAGAAGCAAGTAAAACTAGGATAAATAAGAGAAGTTGATATAAAATACGGGTGAAAATACGAGTAATATTTTAATATGTTAGCACTAACAGGCAGGCATCTGTTTCTATCTAGTCTAACCTCTCATGCAAATATGTTTGCCAAGACGGTAACAGCAATAACCTGAAATTTTACACTTAAATGTGATGTCACAGAGGCTACAGTCTTTGTTATTTCTAATTTTATAAGGTCATTCTGATCAAAAAGGTAGATCTTATGAAATAAAAACAAGTATTTCTAAAACTTGTTCACTCAAAACTCACTTGGAAGACTCAGTCATGGTTTTCTCCATGTTAGTTACGGAGTGTACCAATGGTGATAAAAGCAACAGATAAATGATTCTTCTTTCTCTTTGTTGCAAAAGAGAAGAATTACCACTGTTCCAAATGCTGGATTGATTCTCAGTTTTAAAAAGTTTGGTTATAGAAGGCTGATGAATATTATGCTTTTGTTTCTAAATAATGCAATTTGAATTCTGCCTCTAACCAATTTTATATATATTATATACAGCTCTCTGTGGAGTGATTGCTAATCTAGGGTGCTATGTGTTTTGGTTGTCATTCTCCTGCTTTTTGTTTTTTAACTTTTCTTTTATTATTTTCAGAAGTTACTTAATCATTCTTAGCCTGGTTTGATGGATTTTCCTTAAGTGGCCCAAACACGCAAAGATTAAAATATGCAAAAAAGTTGTGCAGTTGTACCAATGCTGCAAATATTTGTACATTAAGGCTGTTCTGAGTCAAATTTAACCTGTATCTATTTAGATCCACCAGTATGCCTCAAATTGTGGCAAACAATGTTCTTAGTCAGTCTTGAAACTGTGAACCTGTGGACTGTGGAAGGCAGGCAGAGCACAGAAAACCCACACAGGCGGGGGAGAAGTTACAAACACAGAAACGACCCAGCCGAGTTTAAAACCAGGAAACTTCTTGCTGTTTTGGGATAGCACTATTAACTCCACCATGCTGCCTATATCATTATTAAGTATAAAATAATGTTAATATAAAATGATATAATTTAACGTAATGAATTATATTAATAATTGAAGGTTGTAGCGATGGTACTTTGGCATTGTGAAATCAAAAACAAATTCACTCTCAACTTAGGATACAGGATTAATGAGTCATTTAATAATGTCAGATAAACTATTTTTACATTCCAAACAGATCTGTGCTTTGGAATTCAGCATAGACAGTCATTATGGAAATCTTGTCCTGGGTCAGTTTGACCTGGAACATACTGTGAACACATGAAATACTTAGAGTATGGAGAGTGTTAAAGTAAGAGGTCAAGCATCAGTTTCCACTTTGTGAAACAAGCAATGTATGATTAATTTGAAGATTAACTATCTATCATCTTTATGAGGCTGAGCTGATGAAAGAGTAGGGATAGGGAAGTGACATGAGTGCCTGACCTCTCTGGGTCCCTCAGACTGGATAAAGTCTTCGTAGATCTTCTTTGCCTTGGCAGCCATCTTCGCTGGGTTCTTGGTCTTCTTGAAATCCTCACAGGCCATCCAGAACTCGATGTTCTCATCACTGAACTCAGACTGCAGGAAGCTACGGAAGGCAGACAGACCATCTGATAGAGGGAGACACGACAGAGAAGGTCATGAACTGATATGTTATAGGATACAGACTCACAGGTTGTTATCAAAATCTCTCTCCTGGTATGCACTTCACTGAGGAAATATGTTGGCAATTGTAAGCTTCAGTTAAGTTACAGTGACAGTCTAAGTCAAACTAAACATGATTTGAGTATATCCGTTACACTTCAAACATGGCTCAAGAATATGGGTAATGTCATATTCCCGCAAAGACTACAAAGTTAAAACTGGAAATGAACACCATACAAAACGCATCTTATTTTGAAATGGGTTCCAAGTTTGTCACTTAATGAAGAGACTTTCAATTTACTAACGATACAGAGGAGTCAGCTGTTAAGGTGAAATGTCAGAACAGTACAAAAGGATCTCTGCAAATCACAGTATTATATCATCAACCACTGTGCTTATTAACAGCTTTTGTCTACAAAAAGGGACTAATTAGAGAATAGCTTACATACAGCAATGTAGAAAGAAAGGGACTTACATGTGCTATAATGTATCATTTCTTTTTATTTGATGACTGTACGTAAAAAAACAAACAAACAAAAAATAAATAAATTAAAGGAACAGAAAGTCATTCTAGCAATGGTGACATTGATAAGGAACACTGATAACAAAAACAAAGAAAAAAACTCAACATGGGTTGTTCTGAGTCCACCATTAATATAACTTGTGAGAAAACTGTTTGCGTCCAATGAAAAAATAAAGACTTCTGTTTTTATTCAGTTTGCAGGGCTCTAGAGTGCGACCAATTTGGTCACAAATGCGACCAAATTTTTCAGTGGTGCGACTAAAAACAAAATATTTGGTTGCACCTGTGCGACCAACTGTTCGGGTAGCAAAAAAACCCCCCAAAAAACTGCAACCTTCCCTGTGGTCAACAACAGACACACATTTTGCCCCTATCGTGGACTAAACCAATCAGAGATAGTCAGGGGCGGGATTTCTCTGATTGGCCGTGGTCCAGTTGAAAGTGCAGGTGGCAGTGGGAGGTGAGTAGCTTGAATAAAGCGATATCAATTAATTAAATCCTGAATCGACTTTTAAATATAACTGTGTTTTGCCAGAAACGCCAGATTCTCAGATTAAAGCTCACAAAACCATTTCAACAACAACCAAACAGCAGATGAGAGCAGGTACACGGATTCCACACAAAGACGTAAACACAGACCCGACGCATCAGAATCAACTTTGTCTTTCTCGGCTTTCTCACCCGACGGCCCGTAGACGGACACGCTGTCGGAGCTTAGCGGTTCTGATGCGTCCGGTCCGCGCTGTGATTATGTCTTTTTTGCGCTGATTCTGAGCTGCAGGTTTTGTCTCTCTCCAACCAAAATTCACTGAGCCAGCAGCAAAAGAAGCAGCAAACTGCGCTTCACATTTGATCAATGTCGTCATGAATTTTGCTGTTTTGCTTCCACGACTATTAAAATCACACTTCATGCACAGCTAGCACTCTCTCTATCTCTCTCTGTACTTCAAGAACAGTTTCCCGTCTCCAATCTCTGTTTTCTGTATTATTCATTCGCTTATTACCCACCAGTCTACTGTTGTTTACAGCGCTGTCGGCTGCTGTCTTTTTCTTTTCTTTTTCTTTTTTTCACTTGAATGACCTCCGACAAGAAAGCCTATTTTTTCTGTTGTTCAATACTGAAGTAATTTAAACTTTATATGCAGAACATTGTAGAATATTTTTAAGGTTATCTGCTATAAAAAGCCAGACCAGGAAAATCAGCTTCATGTTTTTCTGTGTTTTATTCTCAGTTACTTTCACACAAAGGCATCTGCTGTGATGTTCACAATTCTGATGAAGTCAGTACTGATAAATGATCAGAATTATAATATTTCTGACTGTCTGAGGCTAAATTGAATCGAATCGGGACTTTGAAAACCGGAATCGAATGGATTATAGAAATCAGTGATGATACCCAGCCCTAGTGAGCAGCCTAGGCACGACAGAAGTGGATGTAGCTGTAATAGGAAAAGAACTATTGCTAACTTTTCTTTTAAGTTAAGGCCTGATCCTTCTGAAATTCATAGCCAGTGCTCTGACACGGTGTCATCAATCTTTGAAAGCTGAAAAAGCACAGTGTATCCAGAAAAACACATTATATTATATAAATTATTATAAAATTTGTGTGCACCTAACTTTTTAAAGTTAGGCGTACCGGTACGCCCATGGCAAAAAGTTAGTCTAGAGCCCTGAAGTTTGTTATGGATGGCAGCCAAGACTTAGGAAAAGCTAATAATTTGGATTGTAGAGGAGAAACTCCTCCATTCCCAAGCAGCAATGTTTCGTGCTAAAAAATGTAGCCACTTAGGTTGTCTCTAAGAGCACATCCTCTCTAAAGTGACAGGATCTACTTATCAGCTCTTTAATGCTCTTTCATTTAAAAATGCTAAAATCCATGTGCAAACCCAGACACAGTCGGCAGTAATGACAGACTCTACTCTTGCAGAACAACACTCCTTGTCAAACAGTAGAAACTGTTTCCGAACAACTCAATGAGCACAAGAAATGGTTCAAAAGGAGTGTTGACTCAGCCTCTAGATTTTCCAAAGACTAATCCCACTGCATATTAACTGAAATAAGTCTGATCCACAAAGGCCCCAACCTTCAGCCCACAAGGCCCAAAGGATCTATTGCCAGAGTCCCAGAGTCATGGTTTTATGTATGAAAGACTGTTTTTTTGTTAATTTTCACTAAACTTGGGGAATCAAATGCAGGACAGAGATCCAAATGTTTAAGCTCACAATAGCACGTTTTTAGCTGATTCTGGTCTCTGTGGCTAATTTCCCACTAGACTGCTTTTGCAGAGCTGGGCTAAATTTTATGAAGGCTTAAAAAGACTTGTTAATACTTGAGAGCCTGTTGCTGCTCGCATATTAATGCCAAGTGACAGGTGTGTGCTGACTAGCTGTCTGCTGATTACTTCCTCACCCAAGTCACTGAACTGGACCTTTCAACCATGTTTGTGATGTTGGTGTCTTTTGTATGATTTTTCCCAAATTATTGTTATGTGACACATAAGTCTGTGGATGCAGCTTGTGCTAACTTTGCACACCTCCCCCTTGTCCAAATATGGACACTTCTGGCTCCCCCTGCAAAAAGCTGGCAGTGACATAAAACTAAGTCAGTGCTTCAAGGCTGTTTTTCTCAATGCAGTGGGTGATGTCACAGAGGCTATGTCAGTCTTTTGTATAATGTCTGTGGTTACTCCTCTACTTTCTGTTACCACACTCCAGGGAGAGGGTGACAACCATGCCGTCTTTTAGAAAAGGTCAGGCATTTTTCATGAATTAAATCCTAAACCCCCCACCACCCCCCACCAACCCCTCAATAACTGACCACTGTTGCTGTTTTTTTTTAGAAAAATATCAGTCCACCTATACTTTTCTAACTGCTACCTGTTTTCCATTTGTCATATGTCTGTTTTTCCCCTCCTGACTAAAACCATAATTAAAGCATTACATAGCAGACACCTCAGTTTCAAAAGCCTTTATTTGACAAATGAAACTGCCAATGTTACACATTCCATGTCTAAATAGGACTTTACATGATTAAGAAGCTGACAGAATTAATGTAAACTGTGCCTAGATTACAATGCATTTCTGTTGTTACTGATTAAAAGCGGATGGATGGTGTATGTTATTTAGTGGGGCTTTACCTCATACCTTTAAAAAAAAAAATCCACAAACAATTTAAAAAAAGCCCCCACAACTTTATAAACATTTAGACAACTACCTTTCAGGAATGTCAAAAAGTAACAAATTGATTATTTATGGACAAATATAAAAGCACTTTGGTTATCACAAAATAATTATCCAAACTAAAGCTTGATAAAACAGCCACTCATTTCCCCGAAGGCCATTGTAGCTCAACACAATGCCTGCAAAAGGTCCCATTGTCTATACAGGCATATGCTGCAAATGATAAGCTTTCTGCTGCGGCCTCAGGCCTTTATCTTCAATCTAAATGGCTAGCTTGATTAAAAATAGCTCAGAGTCCTAATCAAGTTGTTGCTTTTTCTTTTTTTGTCTTTTTTGGAACGAGTACAAGGGCACACAAAAAGCAAAGCGCACATGCACAGGCACAAGTTTGTAAATGAGAGCTGCAGCGACCAAAGAACACAGCCTCGTGTTTAGTGTTTGTGTATCTGCCTTTGACTCGATACTCATGAAATTAGTTTTATTAAGCTCCAGTGAACCTTCTTGCTGATAGCAAGTGAATTATTCAGCAACACGTTTAAAAACAAAACCCCTAAAAATGAAATTACTGTAATTTAAACCAAAATACTATGCCACCAATTAAACCCTTTTTATGTCAAGTGTAATCTTTTTTTCCTTTTTTACAGGTAGTTATGCATTATGTATTTTCTTCATAATATTGACTGTTGTGCGAGGGCGTTGGTGGTGGGGTTGTGGGGGGCAGAGTGTATCTCTGTGCATGAGAGAAAATAATTCATTTACAATCCCAGGGGACTTAACAAGGAAAAGCCATAAAGACTAATGTTAATGCAAAATATCATGTAGATAAATAATCACGGTGTGACAGTTTGCGGCAACTGTGCAATAAATCAGTGCTGCTGGAATCACTTAGACTGCTCCCTAGAGATGTAACCAAAACACCCATAACCTTCCTGGGCTGGTATACACATTTATTCAAGCATACAAACACTGGAGGAACGTACATCTCTCTGCCCCAGACGGTGCTGAAGGAGCCACTTAGAAAGGTTCATTGCCACTCCACTGAGCTCGGTAGAGGAAATGGTTCTCTGTTCACGTATCAGCAACATCTGTATCTAGGGTTTGTTTTAATGCGCAGGGGCCACCTAAGTGACTTATTAGCTGGGGAGTTTACACGTAGTACTAAATACCGCTAACCATTAGAGTTAATCATCAGTCTTGCAGGCTCTCAGGCTTTCTGTTCACTTTGCGAGGTAAACAGCCGAGCCAGAAATTGAGTGTTTGCTGCGCATAGTGACTGTAAATATTCCTTTCCCTTCTTCTTACATTTTTCAGCATCTATGCCAAAAACTCTCTTTATATAACTCTGTCCCCTGCAAACTATTTCATTATGTGTATTATGTGTTTTTTTTGGATAGATATATAATTAGATAAATGCATTTTATCCCCTTTTTAAAGATTTAAAGATGTTATATAAAGGTTTTTTTATTCATATTTCACCAAGCTCCTGCTACCCATAGTGTACTGTAAACCCATGCAGAGTGAGCACATAATATTGGATGAGATAAAGATCAAAACCTTATCGTCACCATCTCTCTTATCCAATTAAAACACCATGGCCACATGTAGGTCTTAAGCACACACGTTTGCTGTCATGGAAACCAAAGCCTGCTAGCTGTACTGTTTCTGTTTAAACTGTCTTGCAGACAGACACCAGACCTCAAAGAAGGCATGTTTTCACCCTTTGACACTGATTAAAGTTAAACTACAATGATAGCTCTTACATAATGGAAATGACAGCTTTGGACAGAAGAAAATAATGATGTTCTTCAGGCTTCTCTATGAGTACAACAAAGCAAATTCACTGTGTGGTGCACGTAAAAGGGTAACTTTACTTGGAAAATGTTCAATTTTGGGATTTCAGAAAGCAGAATTGTTGGTGTGCATTTCTGGCTTTGCTGTTACATAAACTGAAAGACGTGTGAGGTCCAATATCAAGAAGCAACAACTTTCTTTTTTTTTTTTTTGAAAAAACACTTTAGAGACCAAACACTTTTTAGTAACAGCCACATCCACCTATTCATGCGGTGCTTTACTTAACACCCTTTCTATCTGCCACACACACATTTATAAGGAGACGTCAGGGGCACTACTTGAACATGTGTACTGGAGGAGACCTTCCAATCCACTCCAACTTCTCGAGCCACAGATGTCACATAAAAAAATAAAACTCAGCCTTTTACAAAAAATAGGCAACAACAAGAAACGCAACAAAACGTTCAGCTTGAGCTTTCTGGTTAAGAAAGTGTAAGTGTGAGAAATAGAGAGGGTTGACTTACAGCTGTTGTTCAGGACCCGGTCCAGACTCTCACGCCATTGAGAAGCCTCTTCAGGAGCAGGCCTGTGTGCACAAAAACACCTCTTTTCAGTCAGGAGGAAAAACAGTGTAAAACTTACCTCAGGAGCTAAGAAGGCTTTCTTTACGGTCTTTAGCTGCCATGTTGTTAGTGCTTGAAGCTTACAATTTAAACTGCAAAAAAACAGTTATTAAGGTAAACTTATGGTACAAAACTGCTTCCCGCACAATGCAGAGACTGCTAAGTGGCAGTAAAGGTAAAATGTATGTATTTATTAATAATCAGGAAACATTTCAGCCTTCTCACTGAATAACTGTACAGACACCTTTGTACATGAGTGCTGATCCAACCCAAAACAATCCTTGACTTTGAGAAATCTCACTCAGACTCTTTTTTTAAAGCAGCCGGTTAGACGTAGATCGTTGTTGATCAACACAGGTGTTAATAATCACAATAATTAAGGCTCAGACCTAAAAAAAAATGCTTCTTTAATTCTTTAGTGTTTGCCTTGTTTTCCTTTGAAAATGGTTGGGGAAAATAAAAATGACTGTCAACAGACACCAAGTAAACCTCTGATGAACTGTTGCCAGACAGCTTCAGAAAACAGGCTATAAATATTCAAACACATTGTATTGTACTGTATTGTCCTTGTCTGAAAAAAGCCAGATGAAAGCTTTTGAACTGAGT
The DNA here is from genome assembly GCF_964374335.1 of Astatotilapia calliptera. NCBI lineage: Eukaryota > Metazoa > Chordata > Actinopteri > Cichliformes > Cichlidae > Astatotilapia > Astatotilapia calliptera. The sequence goes on along the minus strand of NC_137438.1, from coordinate 12,275,084 downwards.
TTGCACTATAAGATTTCACATTTCTGCAGAGGAAAAATAGACCGTCTATGTCTGAATCTTTCCCCGTCATTTCCACTGAGCTCCAACTTTAAACTCATTCAAAGTGGACTTTTATTAAAGAAATTGGACAAAGAAGTCAGATTGTGAAACAATGCTGCCTTCCAGTCACCTTTTTAGGGAGCATTTCCAAAGCAGCCTGCTTTTTTTTTATGGGGGAAAAATAGTTGGAATAGCTAGTGAGTGACACCCAATCTGTATCTTTAAAAAAAAACAAAGGAAAAAAAGTGTGCTTCAGAAAAAATGAGGGTTAAGAATAAATAATAAGAATTCAAACCAAAGCTTACGGAATAACGAAACATAAATTCGATTTTCTCGATGATATAAGAAAAAAAATGGAGTTCTGACAGCTCAGGCAGGAGAGCTGCTGCGACTGCTGTCAGCCAAACTAAACAAAAAGGTCAAAGGAGCTGCAAGACAAATTTATAATAAATAAACCCAAATAAAGCTTCTGCCACAGCCACATAAACCTTCCTCAAAGCTACACTGTGGCTGGTTTTTAGGTGGTAAAAAAAAAAAAAATCATCATGCTTTTACTGACACAAGTCAAGGTCTTTCTAGTCTAGTTATGCTACAATTTATTTAAAACATTTTCCATTATGTTAAAAACAAACATTAAAGGCAAAAGTTTCCCTTACAACACCAAAAGTCTAGGTGTACAGTAACAGAAGACAAATAAACACAAAAAACCGGCATAATTTAGCATCTCATACATATTTTTCCACTACCACAGTCTGTTCAAGGCAATGCATTTGAAATCTCAAGCTTTGTACCGTCACACTCCCAACGTCTGAGCCCACTCAATGTCTGGGGAGGTTTCACTTGATCTCCACATCTTGTACCTGCTTGGGGCTCTGTTCTCCCGCTTTACCATCAATTATCTGGTTAACAGATAATCAGGAAAATACTACCCACATCACAGACATTCAGCCCTCGGAGGGAAAAACACTCACTTCTGGAGCTTCTCCGGTTTCTTTTCAGTCTTCTCAGGGTAGGGGATGATGAGGTCGATGGCATTTTCCGGCTTCTGCAGTAAGACTCCTAATTTCGACTTGATCTCCTTAGCCCTGAATGACAGAAAGAAGAACGGGACAACAACGCGTTAACATCTAACAGTCCGGTCCAGATGCTTATCAAATTGTGACACTGTGATAAGTGTCATCCTCTAACCAGAGTAGTATATTTGAACAGGACACTGACATTACACTCACAAGTAAAAATCTGCTTTAACAATCAGTGTAACACAGCTTCAGAAATAAAGCTGCTAAAACTGTTAAAAAAAAATAAGTCAGGAACAAAACCTAAAATCCAGGTCTTGTTTTTATTTTAGTATTTACCACACTTTTTTTTTCTCTTTCTCTCATTAAGCAACATGCCTGACCTCCTTCAGTGTTTGAATGCTTAAGCAATACACTATTCATCTGTAAAACAATAAAAGCTTTAAAACAAGTCATGTACATTATTCTCTGTGTCAAAAAGCCTGTTTAAAAATAATTTATAGGAGGCAGAAAATAGACCACAAAAGTAAAAACTCATAAAGTGAACTTCTTTTTGCTTTAAAGTGCTTTCCAGTGCATACTGTTAACTTTAATGGCACAGAACTCCCACAAACAGGTTACAAAGCTTAGTCAAACTTTGCGGGATCCAAACCACATCACAGCAACACACTATTAAGATGTAAGCAATGATTCAGTACTCACCTTTCGAGGCAGGTTTGGGGTAAAGCGGCTAATCCTTTGCACATTTTCCAGTGCTTTCAATTGCAGTAAAGAACAAATTCAGTTTTCCTGTTAACCCACAGTCACTCCAGGGTTCCTTTTCCTTTCTGACTCTGCCTTTCAGCACATAGGGAGTTTTATACAGATGCCTTTTGGGCTGCGGGCCAACAGCTAAGCCAATCAGACTGGAATGTGTACTGCACGGGTAGCCTGGCTGAGGAAGGGTGGGTTTTCAGATGTGAATGGCTCTTTGCTTTGAGGTTTTAATTAACTGGTCCAGATACAGAAAGGAACATTAGATTTCACTGATTTAAAGTTTATGTAACAGGGATCTGAAGGTGCTAATCACGGTGTGGTTCCCATCTTGTCAGTGTGTTTATTTTATTTGCAGTGATGCATTTGAAAACAGTTCTTCTGGATTTTGTATTTATAGTTCCTGTTATATTTGTTAGTACCAATTTGTTTTCTGATCCTATTTACAGGATGGTTTTTTTTTTACCATTTTACACATTTCTTTTAATCTGACACATGAGCGTGGCTAAGAGTGAATGTGTTTACAGTTCAATTGAGTTCTTTTTGTATATCACAAGTCACAATAACAGTCTGCTCAAGGTGCTTTATGTTTGAAAAACCCCCACAATAATACACTATGCTATTGTTTAAAACTATAAAACTATAATGTATAACTTAACTGCGACTGAAGTTTGATGCTAAGTATGAGCTAATGTTTAACTTGTTTTGTTCCAGTTAATTGTGTCAGCTGTGTATACATAGACTTTTTTTAAAAAAGTCACTTTATTTGGCTTTTCCCCGCCCAATGTACTGAGCAAAGAAGAAAGAAAAAAGGCAAATGTACACATTAGTTATAAAGGTATTTTTTGATTCATGTCGGGCTATTGGGCTAATTTTGATTACAAACAAAAATCTGCAAAACTGTTGTTATTTTTAACCAAATTGAACTTTTCAATTTATTGAGTATTAATAGTTTAAAGCCATTTATATGGATATCTGAAACCCCAATCTGGGACTTTTGTAGGCTTGACTTGCTGTCACCAGAAACTCTAAATTGAAGAAGCTAAAAGAGAGCCTTCATCAATTTTCATCTTTTGACTGACATATTCCAAGTTCCAAAGTCTGTAATTCTAACTTCTAGTATGGTAGTTCTGTCCCCACTGCTCCATATTATAGCTTACCCTGCGACTCAACATTTTTAATTACAGATCATTTGCTCATTTTGTTTATTGTTGTTTTATGTCACACAACTGACTGTGCTGTCTAAATTACAACCGACCAACTGCGTCTCCTAAAAATTGCATATATACATAACGGCAATAAATTGTTTACCCAGTTACATTTACTGGGCAATGTACATCTATTTGCTGCCTGGGTTAAGCTGCGCCTCATTAATTATCTGCATCAGAGTAGACATGGTGGCTGAAATGCATGACTCATGTACATAGCAATCAACTCTCTCACTTGAGAGCAAGATTTACATCCTGGCTCGAAGACACCCGTACTTTGGCAGATGCTGTGCTGCTTTCTGCAGAAGTATGAACTCAGCTTTAACCAGATTTGACCAGAAATTTGATCAGAGATAATGCTTCTCTGAAAGAAATTATGACCACTAAAAAATCCTGTATCTGACTTGCACATAATGCAAATGCAGTAGCCAGTTTTCTGGCTGAATATTCCTCTGATTATTTATAAATATATAAGAATAAATGCTCACAGTGCCACATGTGCTCACTCTCTGCAGATTCACTGCAGAAATACATGCAGTTTTGAAAAATAGGCACTTAAGTTAAGGTTAGAAAGGTTAGTGGGGTTTACTTAAAGGTAAGCATGCCATCCGTCTTTTTTTATACACTAAGTATAACTTGGTCATAATTATTGTTTTCCTCAAAATCAATTTAGCTGTAAATGTTATTTTCACAAGGCTGCATTGGACTGGGAGACGGTGACAGTTTTCTCTAATCTTGTACATTCCACTGAGTCACACAATATGGTGCGATGACAACTTCAGGGTTAAGTGTTAATTCACACATTGAGCGTCCTTAAATGTCCTTCAACCATGACGCATTCATCGATTCAGTCTGATTCATCCCAAAAGATTTTGCAGCTTCTAAAATGTCGTTCTACATCTGTTTTACTGTTTGAACAATTGCAAGCTTAAGATTATTTTCAGAATATCAGTGAGTAAATGCACCATTCCTTTTAGTAACTTCAGGGACAAAATACATTCTTGTAAATACTGCTTTTTAACATCTCTGTATATGGTAAACACAGCAGACTGAAAATTTTTTAACTTTGAAATCTATTTTCTCTTTTTTTTTTTGGCATGATTGGAAAAACTGCATGAGTATATGTACTCTTGATTGCTGTCAAATAAATACATCTATCTGTCTTGAAAATTAGTTTTCAGCTGTTACAGCACTTATTGAGCATTATATTGAATGTACTGCCCAAGGTCCAAAGAAGAAAATTCTGTTGAATGACTAAAGCATGATGTGGTCACAAGTTTTTCATTGACAATGTAAGCCACCTACATTTAATTGAGAAAAATAGTGATGAATTTCTTCATTCACATGCTGCTTGCCAGTGTTATAAAGGCCGGACATGTTATACGACCAATTCATTACAAAGATAGAGCCGACCAATCCGAATTCTCTCAAAGTTTTGATGCTGATCAAGATTCTAATCGGCAGCAGAAGTTATTAGAAAGCAATTATGAGGCTTCTGATTTTAAAATCTCATCATGAGCAGGTTATTGTACCAACTTTATTAACCTTAGTGTCATTACTCTTTTGTGCGGGCATTTAAGTCACTGCCTTGGGCCCCTTTAGAGCCAAATTTAAATCTCATTCTGAAACGTGACATGAGTGTAATACGTGCGACATGTGCGCTATAAGTTAATTTGTACCACTGAGCATACACGTAACTGAATACATATGCACTGACCTGCTTTGGAAAGGAGGAAGACAGTTCACTGTTAGCTCTCAAAGCTAACTGCAACAAACCTTTCCCCCAACAACGATCAAGGCTTGAATACTTATACTTAGTTTTTAACATACACGTGACTCACTGAATTGCTTCAGTTTACTTTTCTTACTTTGGTATTTGATTTTTTCTGCAGTAAAGAACACTGAAAGTAAACAGAGCTCAAAATTTGCTATGGTGATGAACCCCATGAGATGAAAATCTAAATATATGAGCCAGAACAGCCCTGGAAAATTTCTAGTTTCACACAGTTTAACACTAATAACAAATAAATAAACAGCCATTTTCCTAAGAACATTGAGACTGCTGAAAAAAGAGAGGTAGGGATTTCTCAAATGAGCCCGAGGTGCCCTCTGGACCATGATTTGCTGCTACAACAATGTAGTCAGAAGGCGTAGACTTCTGTACAGCCAGTGCTGTAGGCCAAACAAAGGAGGATGGTAAATTATGCAGCACTTGTTAAACTGAAATATCAGTCTGTCTTGGTATAGGTCAGGGGTCGGCAACCTGCGGCTCCGGAGCCGCATGCGGCTCTTTAGTCCTTATAGTGCGGCTCCGCGTGGTTTGGGAAAATAAATTAGAAGTATTTAGCTGAAGTGTAATTTATTTATGTTAGTTCTTTTTTAACTTGTAGTTCTAAATTGGAAGATTATTGTGATATTGAAATATAAAAATACAATTATATTCTATTATTTTTTCATTGCTCAAAATAAGCGTCACACTCGCGGAAGCCGGTGTACCCGCCGAAACGCCGTGCATTTATCGAGACTTTCAACCCCAGATAGGCCAATTATAGACCTTTGGATCCACATCATGTCAGCAGCTATTCTCCTCCGTGAACTATGTTAAAAACAAACACCGCTCACGCCTCACAGATGGCACCTTACAGTCCTGCGTAAAGATGAAAGTGACTTCGTACAGCCCCGATTTGCAGACGCTGTGCGCAGAGGTTCAGGAGTAGAAGTTCCATTGTAAACATACCACGGCAGACCCGACGCTGTTTGCATTGACCACTTTTCACACACAGTTGCTGTACGCATACAGCCGGCTGTAGCTTTTCAGCTCACAGCCCGACACATACCAACACAACAGCATAGATAGCACAGACGTTAAGGCGGTGAGGCGTGATTGCGGGTGCCGCTCAGGTGCGTCCGCCTCCCCTGCAGCGGCGCTGCAGAACACCCCCCGCCACACACATTAACCAGGTAAAATACATATTTAGGCAGAATTTTGCAAATATCTATTTTTCATCTTTTAGCAGCATAGTGCTTTTTTTCCAATTATTTTTTAAAAGTCAGGTCAAGGCTCCAAAAGCCCAAAGGCGATATAAGGGTAGCGGCTCACAACAGTTTTTGTTTGCTACATGGATCATTTTAGTTCAGCTGGGTGTCTTTCCTTTTGTTATATTTCTTTAAGAGTTCAAAATGTGTTAATTACATAAATAAAATGTAATTTTCTCATTAGCACTTCAAGGATTTCATAAGCAACACACCTTAGTTGTTCACACAAAGCATAAAGGTAAAAAACAATATATATAGTGTTATCTTCATTTTAGATGTCAAAAAGTATTTGCGGCTCCCAGTGTTTTTGTTTGCATGGAAACCGGGTCCAAATGGCTCTTTGGATGTGAAAGGTTGCTGACCCCTGGTATAGGTGTTTTTATTAAAATACCAAAAACATAGCATAACCTGGCACAGAGCTGTTTGTTGTCATTTTCTCAGTTTTTTGTTTAGTTTTTGAGCACTTTAAGCTGCATATTTGCTCTGAACTTTAAGAGGTTATGGTAAGGCAAAAAAATTTTAATTACTGTGTAGGAAAGCCTGTGTTAGTGTGAACTACATTACCCAGCAGCCTCTGGGCAGTGATGGGATTCATGGGACTTCTGAGGTAGATGGTCTTCGTTCGTTCCTGGGCTAACGATTGAGGAGAGAGCTACTGGGAAGGGAAGCAAATAGCCCATCCTGTATTTGTTGGGGATGGTGTGTGTCACATAAACGAGAGTTAATGTTCCATGCTTAAGATGTTTACCCTGCTACTTGTGTGTATTGGTTTTAGTTACCGTTAGCATATGTGCTAGTTAGTGATAGCTATGGCAGCCCAGTAAATGTGAACACTGTAAGAAGTGGTATCAGACTGATTTGTAGTGGAGGAATTTGTTGCCAGTTTCCTTAATCCTTAATCTTTAATCTGTATTCATGTTTTAATGTATACCCTGTTCTTAATCATAGAAACCACACCATATCATCCCTCCACATCCTCCTACTGTATGCCATACCTCCCTGTACCATCCATCTGATCGCCAATAAACTCCACCTGTGGTAATCTAATCCCTGGATGTCAGCCTCTCCTTCCGACCGAGGATAGTTACTATTGCAGCACCACCCAGCATTAAACTGACGTACACCATTCTGTACAAAGTGGTCCTTCGAGCCGGATATGCTGCACCTAAATGACATGGCTGCCTCCAGAGATCAGGATGATGCACGAAGTCCCCGTCCTAGCAGGATCGAATCCCTGGACATCTGGTGGACTATAGGTTGTCCTACCATACCCATGGGCCAAGGCTGTCACCCAGTCTAACAGAGGAGGTTATGATGGCACCATCAGACTCCCACTACACAAGGAGGCCGGATGTGGAGGAGATAAGATGGCGAAAAATGGAGGATTGTCTGATTAATATCCTGCATCAGATGCGATCTCTGCAAGTGACTGTAGCAGAGTCCCGCAACCCCGCAGCTCACCTCTCCAGTGCCAAAGGGGACATTAATGGAGGTGGAACCAATGGCTTCAGCTGTCCCCACACCAAATCCTACAGACAGGGAGCCCAAATCGATTCAGGAGGGGGAGAGAATTACAGAGCCCGTCTGTGTGATGTCAGCTCCTTTAGCCCCAGTCCCTGCACTTCCACTGCACACGTTGGGCCACCCATCTCCCTTAGTGGCTCAGCTGGCCACTATGCAACCTTCTACTGCAAAGGAGGGCTTCACTCGGGGTTTCCAGCCCTGGATCCCACAACTTTGCCCTCTGCCTCAACAGGCTCGATATGCTTAATTCCAACCTGTGCTATCTGCACAGGAGCTTAGACCTCAGCCAGGTATGCCCCCAGCAGCAAACCACGCGAGTTCAGAACCCAGTATGTTGGAAATGGTGATTGCATCCTCCTATGGCCTCCCTAAGCCCAAGCTCACTGTTTTCAGTTCTGGGAAGGAGAGTGACTTTGTCTTACTGAAGAAAGGACTGGATAGTGTTCTTGGGCCTCACAAGCACTTGTCTGAGGATTATAAGTATCAGATCTTGCTAGATCACTTGAAGTTCCCAAGTGCATTCCAAGTGGCTAAACGCTACATCCATGACCGAACTCCATATACTAGTGCAATGAGGGCTCTTGAGCAGACCTACGGTCAGCTAAGACAACTGGTGCAGAGTGAACTCAGCGCCATCCTGTGCACACCACACATAAAACCAGGTGACTCACAAGCCTTTGAAGCTTTTTCCCTGTCAGTTGCCAGTCCAGTGAGGATGCTAAAGCGCTATACAAATACAGCCCAATACAGATCATGCTTACCATGATAGACGGGGTGGCAGAGAGTGAACTCCACTGTGGATCCCACGTAGACCGATTACTCACCAAACTCCCTCTGAGTTATCGGGATAACTTTGCGGAGTACTGCCTTAACCGAGGGATCCTGCAGCCTGGATCAAAACGCACTTATACCCTCTACGATCTAGCCGAGTGGTTGGAGTGCAAGACCCAAGCAATGCATGTCTCCCGACGAGCCACGGAGCTGTATGCCTCAGAGAAGCCCTGGTTGGAGGGGAAAGTCAGTAGGCACTGGGAAACAAAACACAAACCCAAGTTGGCCTCTGTTTATTATGGACCTGAAACCACAGCCACCAAACCACCTGCTGTGGCCCATCCAGGTCCAAAGGCTGTTGTGATGCAGAAGAAAAGAGAATGTTTCAAGCCTTACTGTCCTTTCTGTGACGGGACAGAGCATTACTTGAGTGGATGTAATGAGTTCTCCCGGCTGGATTTGGTGCGGTTGTGGACTGGATCAGAGATAAGAATAAATGTTGGAGGTGTGGCCGGAACCATTCTGCTGACAACTGCACGCTCAAGAAACCCTGCAGCACCTGTGGTGAGCAGAGGAGGAGCCAGACATTTGAAACACCCGGGGCTTAGCCCTAAAGGGTAGTATGCATGTGGGATTTTTTTTTTTTTTTTGAGGGGGGGGAGGGGGGGGGGTGTAGAAATGACTGAAAGATTAATAGGCTCTGTTTTGAGTTTTGTTCAAAAAAGAATGACTTCATATAGGGAAATATATGTATCACACATGCAGGACACCTTAAACTAGTTTTTTAATTGAGCAGCAAGACAGAACGAAGTCGGGGCTGTATCAAGACACAGGGACTAAACCCCAATTCAACCAGACCCAGAACTGATCCAGAATTAAAACAGGACTACAACAGTTCAAAAGCAGGATTACTGAGGACTTAACCAAGACATAACCACAATCAGAACTAGATGATAGTAGCACTAAAAATCATCATAGACCTGCACTACACTTATTTATTTAATTCTACCAAAGTACAATATTTAGATTGAGAAAAGTTTATATAATTATTTAGCCTTGTTGTGCAAACAAGCCTGCAGAACTTAATAAATATAGAATTTGAAAAATAGCAAACCTAAAAAGAAACACTAGGTACGAGATACATGAGTACCTATGATACAGTGATACTTTTAGTAAGCAACCATTTGACTAACATGTGTGTCTCACCTGCTCTTGTTCATCTCTGTTCTGTCCTCATTCTCCATCTCAATCTCTGTTCCTCTCTCTCCCTCTTTGTGCTGACAATCATCAAATATACAGTTGAAACCAGATATTTACAAACTCTTCAGATCAAAACACAAACACTTTTTTAATTGTAACATCAAATCAGACTAAATGTTTATTTTTTTAGATTGATAAATATAAAAACATATTTGTTAACTTTAAGAGTAAAGAGAGAAACTGTCTGTGTTTTTTAATTGCAAATGGCACCAAATTGTATTCAAATTGAGCCACACTTATGGAGCTCCACAATTATTTTCCTGGTGTTTTGGTTGACATCTCTTGATTTTCCCATGTCAAAGAAACAGGCTCTGTGTTTTGCCTTATATGCATCCACAGCTGTGCCACCAATTTACTCACATGGACTCTACTAACCTATCAGAAGCTTCTTCAGCTCAGAATGGAATCGTCTGGAGTTTTCTTATTAATTAACAATAAACTTAGTGTACATGTACTCCTAAATTTAATGAAAGTGATAAAAAATAGACAGCTCTGTCTCTCTTTATTCTGACATTTAACTAATTCAAAATATATTTCAATATTTATCTAAAACAAAAGTTTACTCTAAATTGATGTTGTACAGTAAAAATGTTTTATGTTTTCTCCCTAAAGTGTATGTAAATATCTGGTTACAAATGTGAATATCCTGCTGTGTACTGAAATCCCTCTTGTTTTGCATAGAAATATACTGAACAACATACAAAGCATAATATATAAAATAACATTTACCTGAGTTTTTTCTTTGAAAGAAGCCTCTAATGTCCATTCTTATATTTCAGTACATAACTGAAACCGAATTAGTCGTGGAGGGTAAGAACTGAAAATATGAAATAAACACACGTAAGCTAAGACTCTCTAAAAAATAGCATTTGTTCGGCTTTTCATTTCGCCATTTGTTGATTCACTTGAAGAGCAAGTAAAATAATATTGGTCAAGTGATCAGTTTCATATCAATCTTTCGTGATGCACCGTCATATTTACATTATTTGTACGGTACGAATGATTTGCTTTGGTACCTGCTCAAACTTAAGCTCTCCTTAGTATGGCTGGCTCCGTCTCTCCAACAGCGCACTCACGGGCAGCAGCTCCCCCCGCCCCCTCGCTCAGTCGCTTAGTGCCTGAGCTTGGATCATACCAATATCAGGGGGGGATTCACGCACAGTCGTAAATTCCCACAGTGTGCACTATGTGCTTCGAATATTGTGTGTACTTTTTGTTTTATACAGTTGTCAGCCAGGCATCTAACTATGAAAAAATTACACTCCAAAATACCCCGGGCTTCTGACAAAACAACCCGGGCTTAAGCCCCGTAAGCCACCCCCACGCTCCGCCCCTGGTGGTGAGCAACACCTCCTTGTATTACATGGCCTCGCCAAGGCTAAAGAGCAGAACCCCAGTATCCTGACCATGTGCACAGCATCCAGTGTCATCTATGTTGACCATCCCAGTCACTCTGGGAGAGTGATGTTGAAGGTGATAAGAGTTCAACTCCACAATGGGAAGAAAACCATGGACACCTATGCTGTGCTGGATGACGGTTCAGAGAGAACTATAATATTGCCTGCTGCTGTGAAGTCCCTTGGCCTAGCCCCCGGCAGACGAGGCTCTGGCCCTCCGAACCATCAGACAGGATGTCCTGCAGCTGCATGGGGGAAGCATATCATTGGAGGTGTCCACTAAAGCTAAGCCGAAGGTGAGGCATCAAATACTAAATGCATTCACAGCAGAACAACTGGCTCCGGCGGAGCAATCTTGCCCAGTGGAAACACTCAAAAGGAAGTACAGTCACCTACAAAGACTGATCCTGATTGGATCAGATCACCCGCACCTTATCACTCCGGTATGCCCGGTGATTTGTGGACCACCTGAAGGGCCAGTAGCAGTCTGCACGGAGCTGGGGTGGGCGCTGCAGGGACCTGCCAAGAGTCTTCCACATCCAGCGGCTGGACGGGCATGCTTGCACTCGTCATTCATCCCACAGACATCAGAGCTCTCCAAAGATGTTCAAAGGCTGTGGCAGCTTGACGTCCTCCCGTTTAGGAATGAAAAGGAGGTCACCAGGTCAAAGGAGGACCAGCAGGCAATCGACATTCTTGAATCAAGGACAGTCCGAGTACAGGTAGAGGGAGTCCACCGATATGCTACTCCCTTGCTTCGTCACACGGAATTTCCTCAGGTGAAGGCACCTCAAGAAGCTGTCATGGCTCTTCTGAGGGCCAATGAGCGTCGGCTATGCAAGGACCCCAGCAGAGCACAGACATACAACGAGGAGATCAAAAAAACTGGAGAAGGCGGTCTATGTGGTAAAGTTGACTCTGGAGGAGGTGCATGGTTCCACTGAATCCTGGTACATTCCACACCATCTTGTGCATCGCAACAACAAAGCCCACCTAGTCTTCAACTGCTCCTTCCTGTACCAGCAACCTGCCCTTAATGACCTCCTGCTGCCAGGCCCCACGCTTAGCCCCTCACTCCTTGGCGTGTTAATCCGATTCCGCCAGCATGCTGTGGACATAAGCGGTGACATAAAGGCCATGTTTCATCAGGTGCGCCTGCTTCCCGAAGATTAGCCTCTGCTTTGCTTTCTTTGGAGGGATGGACAACAGGAGTGCCCACCTGATGTGAATGAATGGCGAGTGTTACCATTTGGTATGATCTGCAGCCCCTGCTGTGCCACTTACGCTTTACAGCGGCATGTGCAAGACCACCGTGAGGGGAATGAAGATGTGTATGAGCCCGTCCACACAAGCTTTTTGTGTGGACAATTGTCTCCAGTTTCTTCCGACTCCCTGCCAAGCTAAACAGCTACTGGACCAAATGAGACAGCTAATGGCCAGGGGAGGATTTGAGATACGGCAGTGGGCTAGTAATGTGCCAGAGGTGGTGTCCCACCTGCCTACTGCTGCCCGTTCTGACAGCTTTGAGCTCTGGCTGACCTTTAACCAATGTGATCCACAAGAGTTGATGCTTGGGTTACGTTGGCATTGCCCCACCGATACCTTGGGGTACAAGCATCGCCCAGTCTCCTACGCAACACCAACTCTTCGCAATGTGTACAAGGTGCTTGCCAGCCAGTATGACCCTCTAGGGTTTATCATTCCCTATACCACTAGAGGGAAGATTCTTGTACAATCGATGTGGCAAAAGGAGATGGGCTGGGATGAACCTATCACCGGTGTCCTTTGTGCCACCTGGGCAGAATGGGAAAAGGAGCTACCGTACCTGCAGAACATTACCTTACCGAGGTATTATGTGCCACCTGCTACAGATAGAGTTGCACCTTTGAGCTGCACGTGTTCTGTGATGCATCCAAGAAAGCGTATGGATCTGTAGCTTATCTGAGGACCACAGATTGCCATGGACATATTCATTCCTATTGGCCAGATCCCGAGTCGCTCCTCGGAAGAGATTGTCCATGCCTCGTCTCGAGCTCAGTGCTGCTCTCACTGGAGCGCAGCTTGCCAAGACTCTTCAAACTGAGCTTACCCTACCACTGCAGAATACCATCTTGTGGACTGACTCTACTACTGTGCTGAGTTGGTTGCAGTCAGATTCCTGCCCGTACAAGGTCTTTGTCGGGAAATCCAGGAGCTCACCAGTTCTCATCAGTGGAGGTATGTCACATCATCAGAAAACCCGGCTGATGACATCACCAGGGGGAAGGAACTCTGTAGTTTTTCGGCAGCCAGCTGTTGGGCTCAGGGCCCCAAGTTCTTGCAACAAACTTCGGCACACTGGCCCTCCCAACCTACTGGTAGGGCTGAGACTACAGATGAGCTGCACAAGGGGATGCTATGTGGGCTTGTCACAGTGGCCCAGACTCCTACTCCAGACCCTGGCAACTTCACATCTTGGGAGGAGCTTGTGAAAGCTACTTACCATGCACGTCACGGGGCGGCTTCTCCTCCAATGACCGCCACTGATCGTGTGGAAGCAGAGATAGCCATTTTGAAGTCAGCTCAGTATGACAGTTTTCCGGAGGAGGTGATAGCTTTGATGAAGGGATGAACTCTGGCCCTGAATAGTCGACTTTGTTCACTCTGCCCCGAGTACGATCCGGTTACTAGCCTGATAAGGGTTGGAGGACGCCTGAGACGTGCCGAAGGTCTGGACTCAGACACCATACACCCTATTGTGCTACCTCCCGAACACCCGGTAACTAAGCTCCTTGTCCAACACTTTGACACGATTCTGTTGCACCCTGGTCCAGAGCGCATCTTTGCAGAGATACGGCGTACTTATTGGATCATTAGAGGGCGACAAGTAATCTGGAGATATCAAAGACAATGTGCAGAGTGCCAGAAATGGCGGGGGAGGCCTGCTCCCACCAAAATGGCTGATTTTCCGGCAGCAAGACTCCACAAACCTGCTTTCTGGTCAATGGGAGTTGATTGCTTTGGTCTCTACACTATCAAGATAAGCCGGAGGCATGAGAAGCGTTGGGGCAAGAGCTGGCAGTTCGTCTTGTAATCGGAAAGTTGCTGGTTCGAGCCCTGGCTCGGACAGTTTCGGTCGTTGTGTCCCTGGGCAAGACATTTCACCTACCGCCTACTGGTGATGGCCAGAGGGTCCGATGGCGCGATATGGCAGCCTCGCTTCTTTTTTTTTTTCTTTTTGCTTTTTGCTGAATAGACAGCAGCTGGATCACTGTCTTTTGTGCGGCACGGACCGTTTCTTTTTTCTTTTTCCTGGATCACCTGTTGAGAAAGAAAAAAGAAAACAAGCAGACGAAGACGAGAGCAATAGAATAAACAACATCATGATGATCTATGCGAATATAACAGTAAATACTAAATGTTAAACATTATTGTGCAGCACGTAAGATTGACAGCGCACAGTGTGCTTTAAGGTAGGAGCCAAAAAGGGTGTAGTTTTTGTGTGTGAGCACCCGTGTGTACACCTGTGAGCATGAATGCGCTTGTTTTTAAAAGGTTCCTACATGTAATGATCTGTTAGAGGGTGTGGGGAGCCACAGCGCCGTCCACTAGGGCATGAAGCAGGTATGGAGGAGATCAAGACTCCAGACATCCAGAGGCCCTCAGAACACAAGAGACCAAGGAAGACCAACAGAGGGACAGCCGTGCCACTATCCCAGAAAGAGCTGAGGAGAGTCCCAGATGAGGGGTCACTCAGCAGCCGCGGAGCATAAGCCCGGGGGGTTTGCAGTGACGTGCCCGGGAGCTCCGCTGGCAGCCAGCTGCCCCAGAGTGACCGAGCCCCAGGCCGAGGGCACCCCATCCCGAAGGGGCCCGAGTGAGCCCCCGGCTCCAGGCCCCGACAAGCAGCCACCAAGGAGTGAGCCGGTGTGTACCTGGACGCCCATCCCCGGACACAAAGAACCACCAATGCACCGATGTCTGAGGGCATCTTGCCACTGGCAGGGGAAGTGGTGAGGGGAGATAGGCCTCCATACCTTGGAGGGCCTGAGATGTCCCCAGAGAGGTGGCGTCTGATACCCGACCTGACATATGGACACAGACAAACAGGCACACACAGATACAAACATCCATTCCCACCCTCATCCTCTCATATGCAATTACTCAACACTCACCCAACGTGGAGACAGACATAAAGAGACACTGTACCCAGCTGGTGTTACCCTTTTCCCTGTGGTGGGGAGATGCAGACCGCCCCGACTCCGCAGCAGCAGGGAGGCCCCACATTCCAGACCCGAGTCGGATGGCCAACTCCTCCTCCTAGCCCCCCCCCCCCCCCACTCCAGCAGGCCGCAGAGAACGGGGGTGTGAGAAGACTCCAAACCTCCCTCTGCCCGCTCATATGTAGTGTTGATGCATGTGTGTTCTAAGGTGCATTTAAAACCCAGGAGGACATGGAGCTACCTGCCAGAGAGCAGCAGGTAAGCGCATAGCCCCTCCTGATAGCCCTCAATGTCTACGTGTATTTAAAATTGAGAGGTGGGCAACAACGCCAGGGGTGAGGTTGTACACCCTGATGGTAATTTGGAGTCCGTGTAGCGTGCCCACCCACAAGATCCTATATGTATGTGTTATGAGAGTGTGAGTAATGTGAATGTCTAATTTGTGAGATAAAATTGAGGCACAGGCAGCCAAAAGGGGACGGAGGTATGCCTCCCCTGCACCCTGGTGACACACCTTTACCCCAAGGCCCTGCATGTGTGGGTGATTGTGGTGGAGTGGGAAGAGGGAGGCAGCTGGAGATGGGGAGGGAAGGAAGGGAGGGGCAGCCTTGCTTCTGTCTGTCTGCCCCACGGCAGATGTGGCTACAACTGTAGCTTGCCTCCACCAGTGTGTGAATGTGAGAGTGAATGAATAGTGGAATTGTAAAGTGCTTTGAGGGTCTCAAAAAGTGCTATATAAATGCAATCCATTATTATTACCTAGATTGCTTTTGTTGTTGGTGGCTGCTCAAGTATGTTGTGGGGGCTTATCACCTAAAGGTGTATTCTTGCTGTCTACTTATTTGTAACAACAGTGCTTCAGTAATGCTGTGACAGGAAAGAGAAGCAAACAAAGCTGCATAGGAGATTTGCTTTCATTTCCTGGAAACCAAAGTTGAAGAAGGGACGGGCCTTTGAGTAGATGTGTACTTAAGGCAACGGCAATGGCTGGACTGCTGTCCAAATAAACTGGCACAAGTTGGCATCCAGGTGCTTTGTTTGCCACTCTGACAGGGACTCTACACTCAATTTACACATGTAATGGTTGTCTGAAAATGCAGTCAACACAACAAAGTAGTCTTTTTCAAAGGTAATGGTCTCCAAATGGCACAATAAATGCATGCATATTGTGTGAAAAGGTAGCTTTAGCAGCTGGACTGGACTTATTTTTGTTTTGTTTTTCAGATGAGTTCACCTTCCCAGACAATAAATGTAGAAAATTAGCTTTTGGGAGTTGATGAAAGTGGATACATTAGAGTTTCTCCTAATTAAATATACAGGGAACAAAAGCTGCTCTACCCTTTATAGTCACAGATGGTATGCAGGCAGATGTGGCTGAATACACTTACTGTACTTGGAGCTCGAGCTGTTGGGTCTCATTATATAGGATCTTGTTATCTGAGATGTTTGTTGCTCTTGCACACAGCAACACTTGGCTTTAGTTCACTTGCAGTATGTATTAACCCTGACAATTAGCTCTTTGAACTCAGATGAACAGACACTTAACGCTCCTTTTTCAAAATGACAACACATTATTTTCTTCACAACCATGTTGTTACTCTTACACAATTATCACTTTTTTTTGTCTCAACCTAGAGTTTGCCATAATTGCTGTCTTCCAAGGAAGAAAGTAAAGCAATACTTCATTGTTACCAGATGCTTTTTTTTGTATTTTTTTTTTAAGCATAACAGGAAGAAGAGTGGCTAACATTATTCTAGAAATACAAGCAAGCGCCAGTACTGGGCTTATCTCAGGGCTCTGCTATGACTCTTTGGCTCAGATTAAAGAGATTGCAGACAGTTCCTGACATTTCACTCACTTCCCACTAGTTAAAGGTCAACAATGAGCGTTCTGCGATAAAGACTGCAAAGTAATAATGCGCTGGAGGAGAATTTGTCTATGTTTGAATTGAAGGCAAAACAGGCCTCCAGTGATGTCAGAAGGTCAGTAGGCATTTTGTGATAAATACAGAACGGGGTTTTATTGTTGAAACCAGATTGGTTCCGAGATCGTGAACATCTAAAAATATCCAAATGGTTTGATCAGCATTATAGAGGTATTGTACTCCTTAAAAACTCCCTTTGCAAAAACAGAGATATAGCAGATAAATGGTTCTAGGCTTTTGTTTGATTTCAGAATTTGATTTTCAGAATTGCTGAAATAACTTTGATACCATAAGTTTTTTGTTTGCACCTCCATGCTGCTGATCATTTTTCCTCACTACATTCTTTCTTTTGTTAAACCTACTACAAACTGTCGTGACCCAAGATGTGGACACACCTGTGCACTTAGAATATTATTAGTGTTTATTGCAGTTTGGATCGGATCATTTTATAATGTTTGCATGGAACATCAGTATCCTGGCCACTTTTTTTCCCTTTGCCAGATCATTGTTGTTATAGCTAATAAAAACTAGAAACTAAAACTCAGTTAAAAAAAACTAAGTTTATTTACATAAAAATAAAAAATAGTTAAGACCCCCCAAAAAGAATACTGTGTAAGTCCACAACTAATAACTCTGGTCATTGAGGAAAAACATGTATTCTCCAGCTGTTTGGCGAGTAGTTGCTAGAAATTGTAGCTGTTGATAATCGATTGAAAAGAGGGTGCTGCACCAAAACCCTCACTGTGTTTGCTTTGGTCATTAACAGACTGCTGCAGCTGCCCATAGTTTTGATGGAAGAGGTGGACTTGTTACTTGTTATTGGTGGCTGCAACCTGCAAGTGACCAAGGAAATCACAAAGAGGAATTCAGTGCTGTTTTTTTTGTCACCAATTCCCATAACTGCCAGCAAACACAACAATCGGTCATAAAATTAACACTTTTCTTTGGTGACAAGTGGTTACCACAGAGTCACTGAGTGGCCTCTGAGCCTGTGTGAATCGAGCTTTATTTCATAGCCAACAACCTCCAGCAACCATTCAAGCAGCTGAGTACACATTTTTTCCTAGTTTATTGTGATGTATCTTACTGATATTTAATTACATAAATAAAATAATTTCTGTTGGGATTAAAGATTAAAACTGTATTTACTAAAGTCTAGAAAAACAGAAGTAAGAGAGCTAACCACTCCACAGGAAATGATATAACTATCCCATGTCCTGAGATAACACTGGTATTAATCTACGTTAACCATGGCTGTATGCTGACAGAAGAGAGGCAAGTCAAAAAGATCATGAGCCAGTGGGATCAAACACATACATATACCACATTCAAAGGGAATTTTGTACATGCTCACGCTATGATTTTTGTCTTTATTAATGTCACAACGGAAACACTTTTGATGTGTTCTTGCTTTCTTAGTAAGACGGCTGTGCAGAAGTGCAGGCATGAGGCTGGTTGAATAAGGAGGTGTCCAATTTCTCAGTGCTCTGTCCACAGGCCGGCGGGAGGAAATTAAATTGCTTTTCCCACAGCACCATTAATTGTTTTTGTTAAGTTGTTTATTTGTAAAGGCTTTTCCGGTGAACCTGGCTTTAACATGGGGAGGGGGCAGTGAAAAGCGGCAAAGCTTGTTTTCTCTTAAATTACTGTGGATTTGACTATTAAGGAACTGGCATTAATGCAGGGAGGAAAAAGATGTGTGGATAAATAATGATGTATTCGTTATCATTCCTGCCTTAGTTAAATAAATTGCATTCTCTGTTTGGAGAAATGGATTTTCCATTGGAAGGTCAAACCTAAATACTAGCAGTGGATCTGTTGCTAGGCTTCTTTTATTTAACACAGTTAAACACACCAAAAAAAGATATAAAATAAAATAGAATAAAAGATGATTTGCAGCTCATGTACTTCTATTGCTGCAATGCATATTCTTCCAGAAATGTACGTTTCCAGCTGTTGCTGGCAGCTACACTAAAGAATTACATAAAACATTGTACAAAGTACATTGGTTGGACAGTTATGTTCTAGAAATGGTGGGTCCAGATGCAAATGTGTTTCCTCTGTTTTTGCAGTTAAACTTCTACCACATCAGATCAGATGACCCACAACTTTAAAACAACACTGATTATCACATCATTTTATTCAGTCATGCAGTCTAGGTGTGTTTGGTTTTCAAAGATAGGGGCATGCATCAGATGAAATGGCCTTAAAATTGGTGATATAAAAACAAGCCAAGCCAAACATGACAGTGAAAGTAATGCTGTGTATGGAAAATAGCAACAGTTTGAGGTGACTGTTACAAACACAGAGGAGAGTTCAATCATGTGGTGTGAAAGCCTGTTTCCAAAGGAGCTCACGTACATTGTGTTTGTCATGTTCACACTGCTGGCGGGGTTAATGTACTAAGGAGCACTTCAAGAGCAGCTTTGGACTGGTGGCTGTCTAATGGACTCGTAGATGGGAACACTGATGTGGTCACAAGCAGAAATAGGGGGCCGATTTTCCTATGGCCAAGAGACACACTTTCCAGTCACATGTCTGATGTCTAGTCTTTATGCTGGTTTTAACAAAATTCCCCGTTTTTCATTATTGTTACACATTAACGTGACTGTTCACCATTTGATCTCCAGACCAAGGATATTAAATGTGATCAAATGATAAAGAAAAAAAAATCACTCTCTAAAGCACTTTGCTCATCCATTGTTATTAAATTTGCTTGACAAATAAAGCAAGTTTGATTAATATTCCACCTTCACTAGTTTTTATATGCAATTTTGAAACATGGCTTCGGTGATAAGGCTTGGCTTACAGTCAGGGCTTAAGTTAGTCCCAGATGTCTGTTTAGTCCTGGGTAAGTGGAGACAAGTGAAGTGCTTCCACTTCAAATATCTTTACGGACCCAGCTTTGTGCACAGGGGCAGTCTCATGCCGAAACAGAAAAAAAGATTTCCTTCAAAACATGGAGTGTTTTTACTTTCTGTTAATTTTATGAATAGCAGTCACAAAACTGTTTTAATTAGCCATAAGCAAATAAAGAAGACAATATTATTTCCTTAGCATACCTTCATTTTAAGGATAGTTAAGGTTAGCGGAGGTTGTGCTTACAGGAAGCTAACAGGAAATTGCCATTGACGGTCCCTGAAGAGCAAGGGTTGCTACGTGAAATCCAGTCATGCTGGTATGAACATGTGATGTATGATGTGTGAGTTGTCCAGTATGGAAATAATTCCAGTGAATAATATATTGAATTGAAAGCAGAGTGTTTGAACTTTCAACTAAATGGAGAAGAAATAAATGCTTGAAATGGGTCTAAGTTATTTGGCCATGTTGTCATTGCATTTAGTTAAAAAAGTGGCAGATTGAGGAGCTGATGAGACTGAATATATTTTACACAGAAGTGGTTAAATTAGTGTGCACTGGGAAGCTACAGTCTGCCAAAACTGACAAATACTCAACAAGAGAGTATGAAGAGTGACTCATTTAGAGACATATGCTGGATATAATCAGCCAGATGGTTACTTTTTTATGCAATAAACACTTGAAAAATGAAAAATAAAAAAATCAAGATAAAATCTTAGCAAACAAGATACGGCATTCAAACAGACTTTTGTAAGTAAACCTTGGGATGGATGGAAGGATGCCCACATCTAAACTTGATGTGAATGATGTGGCGACGAGGTGCTTTGCTGTTTAACAGCTATTCTGTTTGTCTTCTGTCATCACTGCTGTCCCCCTTTCCTGATCCATATTATGTGTTACATGCTCTCATAACTTTCCAGACCATTGACCTTTGCTAGATTGCATAACTTTGCAATTTTCTCAGCCAAATACAGCTTAATTCATAAAATGAATATTTTGAACTCTGCCACATTAAGTGTTGCCTAACCACCCTTTATATAATTCACACACCCCATCATCACTGAAATTCTGACTTTGTTTTAATTTTAGTTAATGAAATAGGGCAAAAGTTTTTTGTTTGTTTTTTTAACAAAGAAGCATAACCAAACACTTCATAGCACAGATCAGCATTTTTTGCTTTATCTGAAACATGCATCAATGGATGTGTCAGAAAGCATGCTTTATTATTGTCCAAACATCTGGTCTCAATTATTAAAGCCTTTACAACAGAAATATGTCAACACTGACACTGTGGTACGATACATGAGATTAGATCTGGCATTCAAGAGTTCATAGTGTTGAGTTCAAAGGGATGACCATAAAAATCTCACACACACGCATGCGCAAAAGAGATCAGCGTATCTCATCTGAATTAAGTCCCCAACCTCCATAGCATGCCTTGCAAACTTGGAAAGTTTTAAGGTCTAACTGAGGCCTAATTTAGTGAAAAATATAAAAACAATAGCGTACATGAAATAGTCATAAATGCTTGGATTAGATGTGGCAACGCTGCTGCAGTTGTATCCAAAGTAACCCCAGTTACCTCATGTTGACACAATGGATTGCTACATCTGTTGACATTTTAAGCAAGAATGTGTGACAGAATGCTCACAATTTAACGTAGGCAGATTCTTTTGTTTTCCCCTTTAATTGTTTGCAACTGGATTTCTATTTGCTGAGTTCCCAGGGCTGCATTGTATATTTTAGACAACTTAATTACTTTGGTGCAATATTTTGGTTTTTTTGCAATCATATTACATTATGTCAGACTGTTCAAAAAAACCTTCATGCATTCAATTACTGTACTTGCTGTAAGTAGAGTTCATTAGTTGCTTTATAAATAATTAAATAGTTTAGTCATGTGGTTGGGTTAGGGATCTCACTGGTCTCACATAGCCATAAAATGATTAATGGAACAAAAAGAATAACAAAAAACACACACAATATGCTTCACAAATAGTCGAACTAAAAGATTATAGAATGACTCAAATGCATTCTATGAAATAATGCATTCTAGCACTGTTTACAGTCTAGATTAACATACATTTTACAGCTTCAGAGTAATGACTTCTTTGCCAGTGAGATCACACATATTGAAAAACTGCACATTACTCCATGATCAATCATATTTGCTAAGTTTTTCATGCCTCTCAGTCACGAAAAGGCAAGATTTCATGATTCCACCAACATGATAAGAGAAAAAAATATTGTGTAATCTGAGTCACTGCATTTTTGTTATTTAAACTGTGCAATAAAAGATACTTTAAATCAAATATTTAAGACATGCTGCATGCATGTTTTGAAAAAAAAAACATATTTATTCATATACAGTTCCATGATGGTTCCTCCTCCTTGGGTTTCTGCGGCCTGAGGTATTCATTGACCATGTGGTTGGTTGGGGCCATCTTCCTGATGTATTTATGGATGTTCTCTGTTTCATCCTGGACTGTGGTACCGACACTCACCAATCCCTGGCCTCCTTCCTTCCACTTAGCATACAGCTTGGTGTCATCCACGTACAGGAGGTGGCTGACAACTTCTCCATTCCGTAGTCGGTATCCGTAGCCAGTCTTGTCAATGTTCTCTCTGAGAGGGTTCAGGCCTATGCAGAACAGCAGTGGGGACAGAGCATCTCCTTGGTAGATCCCGCGTTTGATGGTGACTTGTGCTACGGGCCTGAAGTTGGCCTCTAGTGTTGTATGCCACATCCCCACTGAGTTCCTGAGGAAGGCTCTTAGGGTCCTGTTGATCTTGTATAGGTCTAGGCATTCCAGGATCCTCTGGTATTCTTGCCAATCCCATTCTGTGCCCCACTCATATATTGACCCTTGTACCTGTTCATCTTAGCCACTATGATGCCTGACAGGAGCTTCCATGTGTTACTGAGGCAGGTTATTGGCTGGTAGTTGGATGGGACTGGTCCCTTCTGGGGGTCCTTGAGGATCATGACTGCCTGACCTTCGGTTAGCCATTCAGAGTGTTATATATATATATAATTAAATTATTAAAACTCTCCCACGTCCACCCTCTTGTCTCTGAACTTGCTTCTGGCCTTGGTCCGAGCCTTGAATGAATATATATATATATATATATATATATATATATATATATATATATATATATATATATATATATATATATATATATGTGTGTGTGTGTGTATATATATATATATATATATATATATATATATATATATATATGTGTGTGTGTGTGTATATATATATATATATATATATATATATATGTGTGTGTGTGTATATATATATATATATATATATATATATATATATATATATATATATATATATATACACACACACACACATATATATATATATATATATATATATATATATGTGTGTGTGTGTATATATATATATATATATATATATATATGTGTGTGTGTGTGTATATATATATATATACACACACACACACATACATATATATATATATATATATATACACACACACACATATATATATATATATACGTATGTATATATATACATACATATATATCTATATCTATATATATATATGAAGAAAAATCTAAGTTTTGGCAAGTCAACGAAATTAGTAATTAATATGAGATTATCTTGATGAAGTACAAGCCTTCCACCCATGGACTGGGTGGCAGGGGTCCTTCGTGAAATACAATGCCGTGAGTCTGCCTCTGTTAATATAAATGTCCTCTAAAGAAAAGAAGCTGCCATTAAACATTTTGGAGGCCATACTAGATAATTATAGAGGATACATGACATGACGCTCCACCACACAATGATAAAATGAAGGCCAGCCTGCTTAAGTTATGAAAAGCAGCCACTGATGAGCTTTCTTTATGATATTGGCTGTATTTATGGCCCTTGTGAGGTTAGTGGACATTTGCAGACCCAGGTATTTGACTATTGTCACCAGCTCAGCTTCTCCTGTAATAAAGAGGGAATGAGGTGTGTGAGCTCTCCTCTTAAAGTCTACCACCATCTTTTGTAGTCCCCACATGGATGTATAGATTTTTTGCATCACACAAGCCAACATGTCGCATACAAGTTACAAGTCATTATAAAAATTTAAAAAATTATTTTGAGCCTTCAGTTTTCAGCTTCACTTTAGTCCATCTGAAATAAATGTGTGCTTGTATCCTGAGCATATTTGGATTATAGACGTTTTTCTGATGCAGTGATTTTCACCACAGAGTGATGACTGAAAATGCAAAGTGAGGTTTCACTGATTTACCTAAATCTTTTAATGATCAAGTTTAAAGATAGATCTTTGCCCTAGAAAGCTTTCAGCAAACCTCTGCACCTTGTAAAAGCTTCACGCTTCACCTAATCATATCACCAAAAGCCTAATCCATTGTAAGATTTTTTTTTAACATTACGGTACTTTTGGGTGGAATAACAGCTGCATCAATACTTTACAAAAAATGCTCATTTTTAGTGAACTACATACAATTATAAGTAATATACACCAAAAAGTAAAATTTAACAAAATATGTCACAGACGTGATGTAAGTGAAGCCTTTTTTTTCCAGGCCTGAGGGATCTGAGAATACAGAGGATGTGAACCCCAAGGAACTAAGTCACTAGATAGCACAGTCGTCTCTTCTCACTAGGGACCCACACCAGGAGATTTCCCACGCTTGCAGCATTGTGTCATTGCACTCCCTCACTCATGTTCGTCTGTTCTCACCCACTCATTTAATACGCTTGATATAAATCCTCTCCTCCTCTTCTCACCCCTCTATATTCTGCTGCTGCTGGATTTATTCTCTATCACAACAAGACAATAAAAGCCAGATTTTTTTCCTCCATATCATATAAAAAATTCACATACTAAAGAAGTAAATGAGTAAATAGAGCAAGCTTCAGTTTATGAGCTTGGTGGAAAAGATCATTTATTAAAATGCCATCCTTCTAAAAGACAGTTGTAAATTGTACATTTCAGAAATGCAGGCAGACAGAAATTTGTTTTCCTGTTATGTGAGGGATCAGCTAAGAAAGAAAAAACAAAAAGGCTGCTACGAGGTCCAGGCCACAGTGAGGTGCGTCTGCACAGCACATGTCTCGTCCCTATGGGAAATAGTGAAGAATGTGCACTTTGGGTCCTCTTCTCCATATTTGCTCTTCTTAATTGCTGCTAAGGGGTTTCCTAAACATACAGCCAGGACACTGTGTGTTTAGAGCACCTATTTTAATCTCAAGGTCACAGGGTTCAGTACAGCCATATGCGATGAAGATGATCATGGCTGGTGATATGATGAACATACAGTGTGTTCTCTTGCGTACACACTGGCTCTGTTAACATTCAGGATGTAGCTGACAGTAAGGACATGGAGCACATGTTGCCTGCATCCTTATTTTCATGTTCATTTCTGCTGGTCACACGTGAAAATCTACAACATTAACAAAATGTACAATTATATTCTACACATTATACACACTAAAGTCATATTTACCTAACCACCACCCCCCTCCTTATTCTTTTAATGTCCTCTGCTCAAGAAGTGACGTTTTTGATTTTTTTGAGATGTGTTACAAGTGACAAAAACTGAGAAAATCCATGACCGCATGCTCTGGTTTATTCACAGCTCTACACTGCCCCCTGCTGCTGAGAAAGTAACCTGCACTCTGCGAACCTTGTGAGACTCTCTTACTGTGTCCAGGCCTACGAGACGCAGGTATCTGCTTTAAACAATTAGTTCTATTCAAAGACAACTATAAACCTTGACACTGTATTAGCAAAAGATATTTGCTTTCCTTCTGCCACATAACAAAGGAACAACCCACTCATCCTTAGCAGAATTTATGATCTGGCAAACCTGTTTATCTGGGTAACAATTCTGATATGACAGAGGGGAGAGAGGGATTTTTACCCAAGCCATAGATCCAGATGATGAAAGCTTCTGATTGAATGGTTGACAAGCGGACGGGAATAGAGCTGGGAGCGGCAGAGGAGTTCACTTGAAAGGAGAATTGTGAAACTGCTTCAAAGATGAAAGAATACAGCATAAACAGCATAGTTACTGGCCAAAGTGACACTTTTCATCATTTTTAACAGTCTGTTTTACTTTGGTACAGACTGTACTTTTTGTACATTATAACTTCACTCTGCTTTGTGCCTGGCTAACCGACCAAGAACAGCACAAGCAAGAGTGACCCATAGACTGGTTGTAGCACAAAGTTTGCACACTGCTTCCATGTGACAACAGCGCTCACTGCAGGCAGATGGGTAGTCTTTGGAGTGGAGCAGATAACAAACAGGCTACCTCAGCTGGGCCATAAATCCTGCTTTAGGAGTGTTTGCCACAAGGTCTTGGATAACATCTTTGAGCTAGCAAGTGTCCTAAATTAACCACCTCCTTCCTCACAAGTCCCGTCACACTTCTGCAATAAAACTTCACGAAACGACAGTTAGAACTGCCAGGATGATTTCTGGGACTTTGCATCGAAGCCTGAGCAATTAAGAGGCCAAAACGTCTGAACTTGAAATGCAGCTAAAGGGCCAGACACTCTGAAGACAAGAGTCTGACATGCATGTAAAAGTGCAGGAGGCTCCTACAAAAAAAGGGGACAAGTCAGCCATATTACTATACACAGTGATGTGGAGGACAAACTGAGACAGGAGGAGAAAACACAGAAGCTAGAGGAGGAGAAAAAGAAATCTGCAGAAGCAGAAAGACAACAGCAATGAATAAAAAAGGGGGTATAATAGAAAGATGAGGCAAATAAGAAAAAGAAAGCAAAAAAATAAAAATAACAGTCAATAGCTGCACGTGGAAGAAAAGACAAGGCCGCAGACCTTTCAGCTCCAGCTGGATACCAATAGCTCATCTCCCTTCCTGGTTTATCAACTTCTTCTCATCTTTTCCACCTGTGGTTCATCCCTTTCATTCATACCACTCCACAGATTATCCTCAGCCATTCCTTATCTCCCACACTCCCCACACTCTTTCCATTCTCTGTTACCCTCTTCACCATTACGCCTTTGCATTTCCTCTGTCTCTCTCACTACCTCTTTTCCTTTCTCCACAATCCCACCCACATCTCCTTTTCTTCGCATCCTCCATCCACCTTCTTCTACTTACCCCTGTGT
The DNA here is from genome assembly GCF_964374335.1 of Astatotilapia calliptera. Classification (NCBI taxonomy): domain Eukaryota; kingdom Metazoa; phylum Chordata; class Actinopteri; order Cichliformes; family Cichlidae; genus Astatotilapia; species Astatotilapia calliptera. The sequence continues at coordinate 12,247,957 of NC_137438.1, read as the reverse complement.
CACTCCTCTCCCTCCCACTCTCAATCAATCAGTAAACCAACCAAACGCACTTTATTTGTCCCCCTGTGGCAGTGCAAACACTGCTGTTGCTTTGTATCACTGTGAACCAACCAGAACTAGGTGCTGTTAAAATAAATTCTAAAAGTGAATCACTGGATTTTTTTTTAAAGTTCATATTTAGTTGTAATGTCTGGATTGTAAATCAATTGGCCCAGGCTATCAGAACATAGATGTGAAATATCAAAACTATTCAACAAATCAGCTTTTGTGGCTTAGAAAAGTTAAGATGTGCAAATTTTACTTCATCACATCAGATATTGTAACCTTAGTGAGGAGATGACCAATTGTCTTAAGTGCGTGAGTTGAGTTGTGGCTTGAAATTCCTAAGGAAGGGATGAAAAGACTTTAAAACATCTGTGTTTTCAGTCCAAATTGGGAACACTGGCATCTACGAAAGCCTGTCCTTTCTACTTTGAGTGCAGGTCAACAGCTGATTCTTGTCCTGGTGAAGCCGCTCTAGGTATTTGGTTTCTCCTATGTAGAGATATAAACATCCTCACTGCGCTGCATGACATACATTATGTAGTCTAGCTTGTGTTTTGTCCCTGGGATGATGGGGTGAACAGTTTTTTCTCACACACACACACACACACACACACACACACACACACACACACACACACACACACACACACACACCAGTACCTACTCTTTAACTCCCACCACCAACTGGAACACAAACTTGGGGTTACCAGGATGGGCAGAGAACATCGCACTTAAGGCAGAAATGGAAGAAATGGACCAAAACACACATAATGAACACTAAAAGCATCCAGTTATCATTTTTATAGTGAAATGTAGACATAATAGAATTCCAAATATAGTACATAATTAAACCTTTTAGTGCAGCTAGTAAATGATGTAATTACAAAATGAAACCACAAGATGGCAGTGTAGTTTCACAATTACACCACCGGATTTTTTGTTTTACAATTCTATTACATAAAGAAGTATACATTATAACAAGTAACGTACAGTAAGCTACTGCTGTACGAAAAAAGTCAGATTTTGTCACAATAAAAAAGTAGTTGAATAATTTAAAAGAAATCGGTTGTCATCACTACATGGAGATCAGTTTTGTGTCAACATTTTTCTTTTGGTGCACAATCAATGCTTTTTATGAACACGAACAATTAAACAATCTACATTTGTGCTTTTTCTTTGCAGTCTTTTTGCTATTTATACTGTGAGTGCTTTGTCCGAGAACACTTTTTAACCTTCTACAGCAAGTGCTTGAATTACATTTCAATATTAATTAGGCAGTTAATCAGACTAAGCTAAACTGGCTGAAACTGGCAGAGGCCTAGCGCTCTGTTTCCCTGTCAAGAAAAACATTTCCTCCCACGAGGATTGTGGGCGCTTGGGGTTTAAGCCATCCACATTCCAAATCATGTATTTCCAATGAACTGGGTGGTGGCAGAAAAATTAGAAGGAAATCTTGTAGATAAAAGTCCTGCAATGTAGTGACCCATCTATGCTAGAAAAGCACCAACACTTTCCCACAACTTGCAGTTAAATAACCATTACTGTAACTGAGTGGGGTGAAAATTAGCTTAGCAAATGATGACCAATTTCATTGTGATTTACTTACCGTGATTTACTGTTTTTGACTTTTTTTCAAAATGAGGCACTGACAACGATGAATCATGTTGTCTGTTTCCAGAGAACATTCAGGCAACATTTCCTGTTGTTTGCATGGCAGCTCTCACTAAGATTAACCATTGTTGACCAACTTTTACTATACAGTAAATAAAAGGGGACCAATGATCATACTTTCTGCATCTATTTATATTCTTGGACGATAATCAGCTGAATTTGTTATAATAAAATAGAAGGACCTATTACTCATAATAAAACTCAAAAACTTATAAATCCATCCTGAACTAGGGGCACTTAAGAAGTAGAAAAGGACAAAAGAAAAGGTGGCGCTGTCAGGCTAAGATGGCTAAGCTAAAATCTGGTGCCCCCACAGTCTCTAAAACAATAACAAAACAGTCCAATTTGAAAGCTGTTCCCCCTTGAGTTTCACTCCATACCCACCTTTTAAGAGCTGGCAGGTGACCTTTTTGGACAAGACGTTTGAGAGATAAATTGTAAGCTAACGCTAGCTGATAACTACAGCATTAAGATGTAGGTCCAGTGTACAGACACACATATCTAGAAATTTTTGCTATGTAACAGTCTAGCTAAAACACAAGAATTTCACTCACCAAAGCCGGATCACAAACATGACAGAATGGTCCAGTGCCTATACTGGGAACACTTATCAACCACATTTTGACTGTAGTCCAAAATAGCGTTTTGTGCAGTTCCTCAAGGAACTGCAGTTTTTTCCATTCAAACTGGCTTCTTTTTTCATTTTTGTAGGTTGCCCATGTGCTGAATCTCACAAACGAGAGAGCTTAACTAATCTGAATATGAGGTTACTTTGTTTTGGGAGCTTCTTTTGTTCCTGGGTCTGTTCGATGTTAAAGTAGAGGTTTTTGTCTAAGAGTAGAGTGTTTAAAGCAGTGTGAAGTCTGAAAAAGTAATTGCTTCCTAAACTTAATAACTGCTTTTGCCATCCTGCAAGAGTTTGCGTTATCTAGCAATGAGTCCTTTCTTTACTTACTTTCCTTACTGTACTTTGTATAATTGGTTTTATTCAGCCACAGTGGAGAGTTTTTGAACATCAATGACCTGCTTAAGAACTTGCAAAAGTATCTCAATCAGATTTAAGGTTTATCTAATTGAAGGACTTTGACTAGGTCTCTCAAAAACATTTGTTTTGGGGTGTTTTTAGCCATTCAGAGACAGTCTTGCTGGTGTGTGTTGATCATTCATCAGTCTTTGTACATAAACCAAGTGTGCTTGAGCTTCAGGTTACCAACTGATGACCGGACATTCTCCTTCAGGATTTTCTGCTAGGAACAGAATTCATAGTTCCATCAATTATAGCAAGTCCTCCAGGTCCTGAAGCAGCAAAGCAGCCCCAGACTGTCACACTACCACCACAATGTTTGACTGTTGGTGTGGCATTCTTGTTATGAAATGTTGTGTTATTTTACAATAGATGTAATGGGACTCAAAACTTCCAAAAAAGTTCAGCTTTTGTCTTCTCAGAATGTTCTTTTGGCGGAGGCTTGAGAGGTTCTTGTGAGATGAGGCTTCGTGTTCTTTTTGGTCAACAGTGGCTTTCACCTTGGAACTTGGAACATTTTTGCCCAGTCTCTTTCTTGTGGTGGATTCATGAACACTGGCCTTAACTGAGGCAAGTAAAGCCCGAGGTTCTTTGGAAGTTGTTCTGAGTTTTTTGTGATCTCCAGATGATCCAGTCTTGGAATAACTTTTGGTAGGCTTGCCACTCATAGGAAGGTTTTCCTCTTTCCCCCGTTGGTAGATAATGACTTTTTGTTCACTAGAATCTCAGAGCCTTGGAAATAGCTTTGCAACACTTTCTTGACTGATAAAGAAATTTTGTTTCCTATCTGTCACTTTAGATGATGGCATGTTATGTTGCTTTTTGAGATATTTCAGCCTACTTCACAACTGATTTCTTGATTCAACAGGTCTGGCAGTAATCAGGCCTGATTAAGGCTAGTGAACTGAACTTAGCTGAACTCGCCAAAAAATCTTCATTCACAATTTAACAAGGCGTTAGCGATTATTTTAAGAGCAGTTGAACATATTAGGCCATTACTTTTCTCACACAGGGCCAGATAAGTTTAGATATCTTTTTCCTTAATAAACAAGATCGGCATATTAAAACTGTATTTGTCTTGCTTGCTTAATCTTTTACAAAATATTATTGAATGATCTGAAACACATGTGTGACAAATGTGCATAAAACTAAGAAATCAGGAAACAACAATGGTTTCTCTATAATATTAGCATAATTCCCCGTAACTTCAAACCAAAAATTAAAACCAATATCCATCTTTGCTTTCAAAGAAGCTTATTTGATTAGTCTTATACATCAACCAGTTGTTGTTTCAGACAATTTTTTATATAATATCAATAAAAGCTATATGTAGCCTAAAAAGATAAGCTTGTTAATGATGCAGAGGTAAACCGATTACTTTGAATCCTGCTAGTGAAGGTCCATCAAATCTTTTCTAATAAAACTAAATGGAATAAATGGGTTTCTAAAACACTTTGGCTTTAAGTGCACCATATAAATAAAATGTACTTAGTTTCTTACTAATATGTATATCCTTACATATTATATCCATACAAATGTTGTTTTGGGGTATTTTCAACTAAGGCCATTAATTCAAGCTTATTTCTGCCTTGATAACTGAAGATATACTTCTGGATGTCCACTGCACTGTTCACAACATGCCAAAACGTACAAACCCCCCTAACCAGTTTTACAGATGGTCATTGCTATGCTTAGAGCTAGATAGAAATGTCAAAGGATTACTATGGAGAAGGGGGCGGCATTATGCTATATTCATATGGATCAGGTCTGTGGACCAGCTGTTGTCCACCTAATAATGGCTCCACTCTGCACTGATGACATATGAATACACAAACTAGACATTCAGACACATTTTGTACAGTGGACCGTACCAAAGCAATCATAACGACAGTATTTATCATTTTAATGAGAACAAATTATATAACCACCATCATAACCAGAGTCATTATTACCTAACTACTGCAGACTCTGGATGGCATTGCAGCTCTTTTTCCTGCAGCTTCTGTTTATTTGGTTAACAGGCAGCAGTGGTTGCGCTCTAAACTGGTAGCAGCTTCGTTGTCATTTACTTCCTGATGTTGATGTTGGGTGCAAACAGTGTCTATGGTAATAATAAACTTTTACAGCTCCTGCTGTTGCGTTAATGCTGTCATCATCTCTTGAGCTTCCTATTTGCTAGAAAGCTCATTCCCATTTACACACTATGGGACAAAAGCTAGAAGCAGGGGGGTACTGTCATTGTCTGAGTTCTTTATGATACATTTTAGAGCAGAGCAGTTTCCTAGGTGAATAACAGTTGTGCACAACATTAGCTGCAGAGTTCGTCATGACAGAGGGAAAATATATCATTGTTACCAGATAATATGAATGATTAAACATCCATACTCTGGGTATTTGCACAACTATGAGCAAACTGTGCCTGACCACATATTGACATTTGATGACTCGTCTATGTCACTAGACTAAATAAGACACTTAAAGTACCCATCAGCTTTTACAATGGGTGATTTTTTTCCCATCGTGCTGTTGCTTAGCAAATATAATTTGAATATAAATAATCTTATAGAAGTAATTTTAAACCATGATTTTGTTCAGTAAGAAAAACACACTTAGGAAATAGTCACAGTTTTTCAAATAATTTAATTTATTTGGTATGTAGAAAAAAAACAGTCATATAAATATTATAGTATAAATTAAACTGCACATTATTTTCCATATTTGATTAAAAATGCAATATATACATACAGGTAAATACATAAAAATCATAAAGGACCCCACATGCCCATACAAATACATACAGTGAACAAGTTTGACAGACATTGCACGTCACAACTACAAAAGTTTGCCTAATGGCTAAGAAAAGTGCATTTTCCAAATGTGCTGGCCTCTTGCTTGATTGTCACTCAGTCTGTTTAGTAGAACTCTTTCTTTACTTTGCTTTCCAAACTCTAGCTGTATCGACAGCAGTCCATTTTCAGGCATCAGCCTTCAGCTTTCCTTCATTTTCCTTTTTTTTTTCCCATTCTGTTGCCATCTTCAAAGTGATGGCTACTACGCTATAGGCCCATCCACAGCTGCTCTCATGTAGCACTCAGCATCTGTACCATTATTAGCACATGCTTCACGATGAAGCACCTTGTGCCAGACTTCCCTTCCATTCTCAAATCTTAAGGCGATCGCTAACAAATCCCTTTTAGGCTCATCGACAGATTTCAAGCCTTCTTCTCCTGTTGGGGCAGATTTCTGGCCTTGTTGCTTGGCTTGGCTTGGCACACCAGATCTCTGTAGGCTGGAGAGCGGAGAAAGCGTGGATAGCAGTCTTTGGCCATGAGCATGTAGATCTTGTGCTGGGCCATGTCGAAACAAGAATGTGTGGGGGCCAGCATATTGGCTTTGGTGATGTCACGGGTTTCGTGGTCAATATTAATCTACAAAAAAAGGACACAAGATATTAGGTTGAGTCTCTTTTTGACCACTTATGGCTACGTCTTCTTTGAGATTTGGCATTTACATACCTCCCGGGGAGCTTCGCTGCCGATAAATTCATCATAGATCTTCTTAGCCTTAGTAGCTAGCTTGGCAGGACACTTGATATGTTTGTATTCCTCACAGGCAAAGTAGAACGCAATGTTCTCCTCGCTGAACTCAGACATAAGGAAGGCTGTGAAGGCATACAGTCCATCTGCAGAAATAGAGGAAATGTGATTACTCGTTGCACATAATGGACCCAGAGTGGATGAATGTGTATGTGTGTGCATCCACACAATTTACCCACATTTGAATGCACTTTTGTTTTTGTGAAAATGGCACAGAACAATAAAAGAAACAAACTGACACTTTACTTACATTTGCTGGAAAGAAGTTTTTCAAAGGACTCTTTCCACCTTAGGCATTCCTCCAGGGTTGGCCTGAAAACAAATGAAGCATTAGTTTCAAATTAGATTCAAACTGGAATTTTGACCAAACACACAATGGCAATAAATGCACCCTGCAGTATTATATTGTGTATATGAGCCTTACTTATTTTTCCCTATTTTGCAACAGGATAGATTCCAGTTGGGGATCTGCAAAACACTTCCCAGCCTTGCCTTCAGCTCCTTGGCCCTAAGACAAAGAGAAAACAGATTATTTACATTTTTCACCAAGACCTTGATGGCATACCCATTGACAAGCCATCTAGATTTGCACAAACTAAAACTTACATTGTATTTTAGCTTCTCAGATGCTCACATGCAAATGTACAGTGATAAAGAAAAAGCTGTTCTCTATAATCTAATCCAAATCCCCAAACATCAGTGTTTGCAAGAAGCTTAATATACCTTTCCAAGCAGCAGGTAGGCAGTGATGCTAGTCCTTTACACATAGCAGCAGGTTGGAGCTGGTAGGGGTGGTGTTTCGGTTTTGTGGTGCTCAAATTACTGTTCAGTAAAGCTCAGTATGGAGCGAGATTGTCTGTATCTGAAGAGAGTGAGTACAGAGGCTTTATAGTTCAACCGCCCCTGCTTGTGATGTGTCATCAGCCACCTCAGCCAATCACAAAGAGGGAGAGAGAGAGGGAGAGAGAGAGTATATGCAAGGACAAGGCTGGGAAATTACTGTCAGAAGATAAATGCTACTGATATTCTCCACTTTGTTTTTCTTGTATTTCCCTTAACCAGCCACAACCAAAACAAACCACTCTGCCTCTTCCATGAACAATCCCAACAAAACAAAACAAAACAAAACAAAAAACATCAGTGTTCAAGTAGAAAAAACACATCTGGTGTTGGTGGTGGTGAGCTCATGGATTTATTTAGTGCTAAGAGAGCACTGGTGCTTGTGAAATTAGTTTTTATTGACAGCCTTTAAAATAGTCTTGGGCAAGGGAACATACATTTTAACATGACAGTTCATATAATACAACAGGCTTCAAGGTCAAATGAAAAAAGCTTTTTATTTTTGTGGGTCTCTCATAGGTCTTATCACATCCTTGCGAGCTGTGGCTCTTCCCTAAAGAGTCATTAGGGCAGATTGCCACTGACATTCATGTGAGTTTGTTCCACAAAGACTAAAAAACAGAACAGAAAAAGGAAAAAAGAATGCAAAGAAAAACAACACACTATACCTACACTAAACATACCCAAGTTCAGTGAAAGCAGAATCCCAGCAAGAAATCTCTCACAAGCAGAAGATTAAAAAATAAATAATAATCAAATCTGATCACTTCATACTGCATGTGTTCTTGATATACAGCTCTGTTGTAAACTCCATCAGACTAAACATCAGGTCCACTCAGTGTTGGGAAGGTTACTTTTAAAATGTATTCCATTACAGATTACAGAATACATGCCCCAAAATGTATTCTGTAATGTATTCCGTTACGTTACTCAATGAGAGTAACGTATTCTGAATACTTTGGATTACTTAATATATTATCATGCTGAATGTACTATTGCTGTGATTTATTACTGTTACTGAAGGTCCGCGGCTCCGAACCCGGAGTAAAGGGACCTCTGATACGGCGGGATCCGTGTTGGGCTCATAGCCGAAAAATAGCTTTACTTTGTTGTCTGGGTCAACTTTGCTTGCAAGAGACAGAGAGAGGCGTTGAAAGGCTGCTCCAACGAAACTTATTGTTTTCGGAGGAAAACACGAACACAGTGTACAGTCGAGTCTTAATAGCTGACTTACAACTGGGCTCGTCAGGCACTCTTCTTGGCTGCAGTGGTTATTGTTATATTTACATGCTTCCAGCTCCCGTTTTTGCTTGATGACAACTCGTCCTTTTCCACTCGCCTTTTTAAATACGTAACGGCGGTACATGTATTCCGTTACTCCCCAACACTGAGTCCACTATATAACAGACTTTGAAATAAAACAAGTTGCTAAATGCAATGATAATAATAATAATAATAATAATAATAATAATAATAATAATAATAATAATAATAATAATAATAATAAGCATGGCACTGCACAGGTGACTGCCAGCATCACAGAAACTCTTTTGCACATCACTGGGTTTAATTTGACAGTAAAATGTTCAACTGGCATTTGTCCTTTTAAAATTTTGTGTTGTCAAATTGATTCTCGACACCTCCTTTGTTTTTTTCCCTGATTCAGTGCCCTCTAGGTGCAAACACAATCACACTTTACACTCTTTATGAGGCAGATAAAGGTGTTCATTCCTGGGCATTATGGGAAGGAAATGTGATATTCACTCTGTTTAATTATATTTTCCTGAAAGCAGGGTGGATGTACTGCCAACTGCAGGACACAATAAAGCTGAAGCTAGACCGTTTCCCATATGGCAAGCTGGGAGTTGCTTATCTGGGATTTGTTTGTCATATTCATATTACAGTAAAAAAAAAAAAGGACAGGCACATAACTGGTGTTATAACTAGAACCAATAGAACAAATATTAGAATCTGGGTTTCCTCCTGACAGTTGGAACTTTGTAATGTGCTACTTATGTAAGGTTACAGCCATGGGCGTTTCAAGGAACTGAGTACCCACAAGGGCAGTGTGATAAATGCAATAGCCTCTGCTGGTAACATCCCTCCCCCTAGGATTAAAAACCCCACTGTGGTGATTGTCACTTGTGAATTCCCAAGAAACAGCTAGATTCACCATAACAGTATTTTAAACCACTTCAAATAAAAACCATTATACAAAGAAGGATATTCAGCTTCCAAGTGTTTTTTGGTTTTTTTCGTTTTTTTTACTGTTTAACAAGGAATCACATATCAGCCTGGAATCTTATTAGACCTATTAAGCTGTTACATGCTTAGAATGAACTGATAAATTAAGGTACAGCATCAAGACATGACATACATGAGGTTAACCTGACAACTAATTAATAATTCTACAATTCCTTCTCTGAACAACACCAACTATTAATTCATGTGACATTTTTTGAAAGAGTTAAAAACTGTAGTTATTAGCAAAAGCAGTACAGTGATACATAGCTATGAACTACTGAACATCAGCAGGACTATACACTGATCACTCTGTTCAGGGCAAACACATGGGACCTGTGCAGTTGTCCTGTGATGTCTGGCACTGGGTTTGAACCTTTGCATCCTGTGCGATAGGTCCCGGGGGGAGTCTGCTGGCTGACTCAGTGACTTGGGCTCTTTGTTGTACTCCTGAACAGTGGAGCAGGGTACACTGCCCGGCCGTGGGGCAGCCACTGCCATTGGGGAGTGCTGTTGCCATATGTGGGTGTGTTTAGTCTTTGAAAACTTTTAGGCGGGTGGTACATGTCAAAACAGTATGTACAGGGTGGGCCATTTATATGGATACACCGTAATAACATGGGAATGGTTGGTGATATTAAAGTCCTGTTTGTGGCACATTAGTACATGTGAGGGGGCAAACTCCTCAAGATGGGTGGTGACCATGGTGGCCATTTAGAAGTCGGCCATCTTGGATACAACTTTTGTTTTTTCAATAGGAAGAGTGCCATGTGACACATCAAACTTATTGGTAATGTCACAAGAAAAACAATGGTGTGCTTGTGTGGAGCAGGGAAATTATTTTACTGCTATTGTTAAATAATCATCATCATTACCCTTGCATTAATAATAGAATCTGCAGCATTGATATTGTATTCAGAGGTTTAAACAGTGTGTGTCTTTTAGAAAGACCAAGTGCAGCAGTTGACAGGAAGTTGCAGAGAGTTTGCAGAAGAGTTTGCAGAAGAGAAAGCAGAAGTGAAAGCAGAGTCTAAGTTATTCTGAGGAGCAGGTTAGACGAGGCTATTTGAATTACTAGGTTATTCAAATTGTCTGTTATACTTTTATATTCTTTTACTAAGCTCTTAGTAGAGGTTCTTGATTAAAACATTTATTCAACATAGTACATGTAGTTTCAGTTAGGTTATTACACATAAGGATGAGCCTCTGGTCTGGTAAAAGGTCAGAAGTGCAACGGGTGAGATGAGAGGGCATGTAAGGTCAACACATACACACACAAACACATTAGTTAGACTCATTTATAGGTGAGAAGTTGGTCATGTTTGTCTCTGGAAAGAGGAACAGCGTCTGGCAGGATGTGGGGCTCGTGTTCCAGACGAGACGAAGACAACGTTCTTTTAAACTGTGTTAAAAGTCATTGTGGTTTTGATTTGACGTGTGTATATATTCTGTCTGTGACGTATGAAGGGGCGTCGTTAATTCAAACCCTGATGCTATAAAAATCTGTGTATGCTTTGATTAAGTCGAAGATCAAGTGCTGTCTGCGTACAGTGGTCTTCCCACGCGTGTATTCATTAAAATCAATTGTTTGACCAAGATCTTCTGGACCTGGTTGTTTGTACTCTCCTTCCTCAATTATGTGAACCTTAACACTTGGTTTCAATGTAACGTAATCCAAGATGGCCGACTTCTAAATGGCCACCATGGTCACCACCCATCTTGAGGAGTTTGCCCCCTCACATATACTAATGTGCCACAAACAGGACTTTAATATCACCAACCATTCCCATGTTATTACGGTGTATCCATATAAATGGCCCACCCTGTACATAAATGTCAGGACCCATGGTTTCCCAGCTGGCAGCTTTATACAAAATCAATTTGTATTTTTTTTTAAGTGACCTTTTGGTCTTACATGAATGATGACCCTCAGATGCAAAGGCGTAATGTGGCTCAGCGATTGAAAATTGCCTGCCAACAATAATCTGCATTTTCTTAACTTTAAATGATGCTCCTTTTCTTACAGTAAGGCAGTGCTTTCAGTTGAAACCTGATATCTGGAAAAGCACTATCTGGACTATCTGTTTGGCACAATACAAATGACCCATAAGACATTTTAGTCCAAGAATATCCCTAAAAAGGAAGTAGTGCAAACCACGCTGCCTTTGATACAAACACATTTTAGCAAAAACATTCACAGTGTGCCAGGGCCAGGCAGCACTGATTAGGTTAAGTCAGCTGATACTGAGGGGACTAATTTTGCTGGGGAGGATTTAACTGCGCCATTTGGTGCCATCAAAGAACAAAGGTTTGCCTGAGAAGCCTGGGGGAACCCGGCTACCCACTCACCTACTCATACAGTCACGGTGATGTCAGCACAGCTCTTATCAATCCTGGTGACAAAGCCGGAAATGAGACAATGTAGGAGACGGTGTGAAATATGACTATGACTGACCAAAGGCCATTTTTGGAAGTTGGGTAGTCACTGTCCTTGGAGCTGGGTGATGCTAGTACTTGATACTGAAAATTATTATGAAAGGTTTCTAGCTAATTGTGATGACTATTACACAACTGTTCCAGCCAAACAAGGATTTAACTACTATGTGCTTCTGACAAAAAAAGCAAGAAAGTGCTCCGAGCAGTTACAATGTTTTTGCCTCAGTTTTCTGTTGCTTTTTACAGCAGAAAACTGAGGCATTTTAATGGCTATAATTCAGGTCAGGAGAATAATATTCACCAGAACATGTTAATGTTTCATACAATAGTTTCCAGTGTTATAAATAAAGCACAGATGTGATGCTGAGATAAAGCTGAGAGAGAAGGCGTTAACATCTGATTTCCCTGAAACTCTTTTGGTGAATTGAATTTAACCATGAGTTTGGATCATCTGTCAGCTAGCAATGCCCTCGAGCTTCGTTCCTTTGTTTCACAACAGCACCACATATTCTTTATAAAGTGCTGGTCATTTTTTCCTGTTGTTAAACTGCTACAGCTCAGACTTCCTGTCAGATAAAAAATAAAAATAAAAAAACCCACTAATGCTCACAGAATGGAGACTGCACAGACACTTTTCTCAGAAAGCCCCTGGGTGTCTTTACCCAGTAGTCAGACTTAGAAAGAGTGTTAGTTTACAAGTGATTTAAGAGAGTTCTTTGATCGCACAAAAGGTCATTTGATATATCTGGGGGGGCTTTAGCTTAATAAAAACACAGAGTAAATGACTGAACATTTCTGCTTCAGAGCAATCTCAGAGGAGGTTATCACTTCTCTTCACTGTTTATGCCATCTGTAGGCTTTGAATTGATTTCAGCTACTATATTATGATATCATGATTTACCAGGTGTATTGTAATGGTGTAAGAATAACATGCATTCATCATGCTCAGTACAATATCAAATGCAAGTCATTTGATATTGTATTGAGCATTTGTTTCTTTTTTACTTTTTGTGTGCTATTTTATGGCATGTAGTCTTGAGGTATAACTGCCTAGCTTATATCTATTCATGTGGCATTTAAATGGTGTAAAAGTTAGTAGTCAAAATGGATATGATGTGCTATTTATGCATATTCTATAAGAATGATGTGCTATTATTTACACCTGGGATTCAGTGAGAGGCAAATAGCTGACAGTAGGTCAAATCTCCATTTCAAGCAGAGCAGAGCTATTCAGTGGATGCACAATATCGCAACAGAATCTTTTCAAAACATGTTGCTTTGTTTCCTTTTCCTCAACAGCACACTCTGCCTCAACAAATAAGACAGTCTCGTTACTTTGGAGACAAAATCTTTATTCAGAACAGTACTTATCATTTGGCTGTGTTATGACAAGAGACAACCAAAGAATTAAACATTTTCAAGATTCATGCCTCGGTCCTCAATCAAAATGAGAAAAATATAAAGAGAATTTTTAAAACTTTTATTACAGTCTGGTTTTTGTTTGTTAGGATAGGATTTCTTGAAAGAGTTCTGGATTTTCTAGTTTATAGTTGTTACAGCTATTTAGTAACTTACCATGTAACTAGAAACTATTTTTAACCTTCCACGAAATCTGATATGAACCTCCCTGAGAAATGGAGCTACATGTCAAGTAGATGCATCCCACAGAGACTTGAATGGGACAGGATTAAGAGATGTTTTTGGTTTCATTATAGGTTAGACTTGAGTTGGGCTCGGGGTATGCCCCCTTTTGTTGGTAAAATGTTTTTGGGTTTTTTTCGTAAAAACTCTGATGTATACTATGAGCAAAATTAAGACCAGTCTACAGACCAGTATAAAGCCCAGTCTAGTTGCAGCCTTTTGGTCTGTGACCAGGAGCTAAGGCTACAGTTACTACTGGAACCTGGGGCTGAGATTAGGTTGATGTTGGGCTGAGAAGCAGGAGGACAGACTGAGGGAAAGTGAGCTTGGAAGGATCCAAGTATAACCACTAGATATACCACATGATAGTATCACATTGTCTCTGCTATGTTCATGTATGGGGTTTTTATTTAATCATTTTAATTTAAATTGCAGAATTATTATTATTTTTTTATCTTTGATTGAATAAAAACTGCAAAATTGTCAACTTACTCAGTGTGTACCATGCCTTCCACATTGCATAGCCTCTTTCTTAAGGAATTGTAACGTTTTCTTTGCTATATATATTTTAATGTTAAGATTATGGATTCAACTGATTACATTCAATTTCTCAGGTTTGAACAGAAAAAAATCCTATTAATTAAAATAATTTATTTAATCATTAATTTCTGAGGTGTTTTTTTTACAGCTATCAAACAAAGGCAAAGTAAAAAGGATGAATGAATAATGAATTAATGTGCGGTTATAATGTTTTTTAAAAGGTTACTCACACTAGAGTAAAAATAGGATAGTAATCTCCTTGTGACTAGAAAAAAAATGGTGTTTGCCCAGTAACTGCACTGAATAATTTGCACTCAGCACCCAGTTGCAAGAAGTTGCACAGAGATTGAGAGTGATGCATGCTGATCCACTTTCAATCTCAAACTATCTTCTAACAATCTCTGTCTGACTCAGACTGACCGTCACAAGGGTTTGAAATAACTCCTGTTTAATTCTTGTTGTAGTGTCTTTACCTTACAATATAGTAAGCTTTGAGGCAACTGCTGTTGCGATTTGGTGCAGACTGATTGCCTACATGTTACAATACATTCGAGTCAGTCTGTGCTGATGAGTGCAACTCGTCTGAAATGTGCATCTTTGCAATAGAAGACTTGACTCAACTGGTTGTAAAAATCAGTGATGCTGAGCACCTATGAGGTTTTGATGTTAAATTGCGGCAACTACATCTCTATTTGTAAATGACTTTCTAAATTTCAGGTTCAAATATATGAGATCCTGGCTGTACTCAGGATTTGACTTTCTGTGCATGTAGAAGGCAACAGAAATGTGAAGTTTAATCAGTATCACAAACAGATCACATGTAATTGACAACTTGACCCAATTCAGACTGCCTTTAGACTAACTGTCATATTGCTGTTTTATTACTGTCTTGATGCATTGAAGACAGCACATGACTGTGATACCTGGTTCCCATCTTGGAACCAATGATTTGAAAGGCAACAAGATCAGAAATTGCACAAAGTCATAATAATTCCAGTCATGACATAAACTCCAACTACAGTTTTCTCTAGTGCGATTGTAGCATAAGAGCTGAGGCTGATGAGCCAGAATGTCTATGAGTAGAGGTTAACGCAGCTCTGGTCACAGGGAACAAAAATGGGAGTAAAGCCAACTTTGTCTACCCCAGTCAGAAAAAGAAAGCCATGAGTATTGTTAGGTTTGTAGCATAAACCTATTCGCTGGAACGTTCAAGACGATTCTACTACACAGCAAGCAAGACACAAGCAGGCAAAGTTCTTTATGTTTCTCGTATACAAGGAAGACCAACTGGACAAACGCCGGTCCTTCGCTTGACCCCAGTTGCTCTTGTCCGCTCCCTCGTAACACTGCTCTTTTATTGAGGTTACATGAATATACATAGGTTCATTAACATATGACGTGTACACACACACAAAGAGTACCTTGCCTGTGCGTTGTGTAAGTATGTATGTGTGTGTGTGTGTGTGGGGGGGTCAAGATGTGACCTCATAAAGGACTTCCCTAAACCTGCTGGTCTGGAAGTCCAGCAGTTCATCTAAACAAAAGGCACTTAGACTAAAACAGACATAGATTTGTTTATCCTACCATAAAACAATAAAAGAAGGTACGACCTCTCCCATGCTCCCAGGATGTAGGTGTGGATGCCAGCACAGTCTTTGCTGACCACTAAGGATCACACATCCTATCACTACACAATCGATTATAAACCTCTAAGTATATATGGTTAGATATTTCCCAATACAAATGACAATAATAAAATATAAATCCAACAAGTATGATTGCATGAGCAGCGTCTGTTGTAGTCAGTGGTGGTGGCAGAGCTGATTGCTGGAAGTGGGACTGATTGAGGAAGTGGATGCAGCTGGCGAGACTGTGCTCAGGTTGTGGTGCACCTGTCTCCACTCCTGCCATCAGGCACACACCAAAGCACAAGAAGGGACAAAGAGAGAGGCTACAGGCATACTACATGTTACTTTTAGGACTAATTAAATTAGAATGATGCATTAAGTGTATATTGTCTGCACATATATTATTCTACTTGCTCCAATTACAAAATGTCTCCATGCATGCATGTGTTAAAAATAAATACAATTCATATTTATTGTGTCAAATCAGAATACTGAATACCACCCAGGAAATGCACCACAGGGCAGTCCTGATAAACCAGAACTGACATTTACCTTCATGAGTGAGTTTTAAATCAAAGGTCATATCTCACCTCTAGCTTACTCAATCGTGTCTGGGTCAGAAATGTACCTGGGGCTAATCTAGGACACTTAAGTTGCAGGGCCTTACTTTACCTCTGCAAACAGCCCTGTCCATATTACTTGCTGGTCTTTTTACCCCGTGTAACCTAAAATTGCAAGTCATTTAACATCAAAGGCTATCCATCTTAAGCCTAGTCAAGATCTTTTGGTTTCATTCAGCCTCATATGTCGATGACAAAAGCTCATCTTAGACTCAGCATGCTCTTCTCACAGTTCACTTCTGTGTAGGTTTTTGTTGTTGCGATGAAAAGACCGCATTGAGATTATCGCATCTACATGAGCTGCTGCATTGCTGCCTTCGCAATTACCATTGCCAAGGAGAAAATGAAAAATGACACTGTGGTCCAAATTCACCTACTAAAAACATGACCAGCAGGCAATAATATCTGGTTATTTCATAGTGAATTATACCCTGATGGAAATTCTCATAAGAAATCTTTTCATCTTTTCTTCACGAAGCTTCCATTAGCATAAAAAGTAGGTCAAGGAGCTAAAGAGATTCTTCTTATTCTTCTAATTAGGTTCACAGAGAGGCATACCCAAACTTTTCATCGTTTGATATAATTACGTGTTCAGGTTTAATTTTTCAATTTGAACAAAAGGCAGCTGAAAATGTTAAAGACACCTGTGTTCTTGTCCATGTGTCTGCACGTAACATGTTGTGAAATTCACCTACTTTTGCTATTATTATTAGATGATGTTACTTACCACATGTACAGCATCTGGATCTTGCATGACACCTGCAGTTTTTTTCCTAGTTGCTAACAATGGGGTCCTTTCACGTGTCAAGCTGTAATAATTCCCACCATCTGGTAATTAACTGTGAATACTTTTAGGAAAAAAATATTTTAGGGTGTAAAATTTAACTCTGTATTGACAAAAGAGCCCATAAAAATACAGATATAATATTAAAAATTAATTCATTATTATTTTGTGCAGTTGAATATTGTACCAATACACATCCTTCAAAATCCTTCAGCACAGCTAGGCTTGCCTCCCAGCATATTGTTTGGGGACCACTGGTCTGCAGTTTGTGACTTTGGTGGTAATGTCATTGTCATCTTACAGCTAGCTATGGTTGGGACACTCTGTTGGATATTCTAGGTCCTCTACATTGTTTGTGAGTCATTGCTGTCCATGCTAGCAAAGTTGCTGTTGCAGTTGATGGATACCATGGTAGGTAATATATGTCTTGTATCCTCTACAAAGCGTAGCATAAATGTATAAAAGTGGTTGCCATGGGTGGTTTTCATTCTAATAATTTGGATTGCACTGTTGTTTCCACATGAAGCCTTAACCAAGGGTTAAATTGGCTTCGCTATGTGGTGCTGATTGTAAATCACTTAAGCTGCAGAGTACAGCTGCAGAGTACATTGAACAGCTGATGACACTTCAAACTAACTAAACAAGTTGTCTGATGTGTAAGCTTTCAGTGTACTGCCTGGCCATAGATGTTTATGTCAGTGTATAGCCAAAAGTGAATCATTGTGTTGCTCCAGAATGACTTTACACCCGAGGAGCTGATGAATTCGTAGCAATCATTTTTCAAATAACAGCCCCACGTTTTCCTGCTTATCTGGTTGCTTGTGTTCATGGGCAGTTTGTGTTGAAGACAAGGTCAGCTAGAAACTCCCCCTCCCTTCCCAAACATCTGAGTCTCAGGTCATTGCCAGTGTTTCCTGGCATTACATCCGCTTGTTTGTTTGTTTGTTTGTTTGTTCTTTTCAGAAGGTCCATCAGAGTGGTGACTCAGTAAAGAGCGGAACAGGAGAGCAAAAAGCCCATGAATGGAAATATTTAAACAGAAAGATGAATTTCAGGGAAATTCCTGCTGGTTAATCTGCCCAGTATACGAGGTTTGCCTAAGAGGTGTTTTACAGGGATAGCCAAAATAAGACAAACGTCAACAAATCAAACAAACCTTTTTTTTAATGATTTTGTGCTGTCTTTTTTTTTTATATGCTCCACTATGCATAGACTTCCTCACCTGTTTGCACGGCTTCCTGGCTCAGAAACTGTAAAAATGATCATTTATATATTTAACAATACATTTACCCTGAGAATGAAAGAGAATGATTGATAGAAGTCGTTATTTAGTAAAGGCAATGAAACATTATGAAAACACCCCACTACACATAATGTAGATTGCTGACAAGTTGTACATAAATTACTGAAAGTATCCCATCAGTCCTATAAGGATTAATAGCACCGCTATAGATATTTGTACTGTGTTGAATAATGCAAAAAATGCACCATTCAGGCCTGTATTGTAGAGTGGTCAGTAAAATGCACACGACAGCACATCTGGAGTTTGTCAAAACAGACCTAGACTCTCAGACGACTAAAAATAAATTTCTCTTGTCTGATAATACAAAGATTGAACTCTTTGGTCTGACTGTCAAGTGTCATGCCTGGAGGAAACCAGGTACTGGTCATCACCTGGCCTATACCAGCCCTACAGTAAAGCATGGTGGTGGCAGCATCATGTTGTGGGAATGTTTTTCATCATTAGGAAATTAAAATCTAGTTGGTGTCATTGAAACATTCAATGAAGCAATGTATAGAAACATCCTTGATAATAACCTGCTCCCGAGCACGCTCGATCTCAGACTGGTGTAAAGGTTCATCTTCCAACAGGACTAAGCATACAGCTTGTGAATGTCCTTGAGGGGCCCGGCCATAGCCCTGAGCTGAACCCGAGTGAACATCTCTGGAGATATCTGAAAATAACTGCACAGCGATACCTGCCAAATCTGATGAAGCTTGAGAGGTCTGCAAAAGAAGAATGGGAGAAACTCCCCAAAAAGGTGGGCCAGTAGGTGTGTCAAGCTTGTAGCATCACACTCAAAAAGACTTGAGGCTCTAACTGCTGCTAAGGGTGCTTCAAGAAAGTGTTGAGCAAAGACTATGAATTCTTTTTTATTAATTTGTAAGAATTACAAGCCAACGTTTGTACGTTTTTTACATCACATTATGGGGTAATGCCCACTGATGTGAAACAGTGTATAGGTGTGAAAACTACATGTGAAGATACCTGACAACTGTAGTTCTGTAATAAATTGTATTCTATCTAGACAGACGCTTTTCATTCACTAATTGAACCAAAAATGCTGGGGGATTTTGTGCTTGGACAATTCAACATTTGTGTAGTGGTCATGTTCGGTCTCTCTGGGAGTCATCTGGCTTTGTGCATGTAAGAGCCTCATGGTGCTCATCTGTCTGATTGTTCTCTGGGGAGGAAAGAAGCAGCCTACAGCAGGGCCAGCCAGATGCTCTCTGTGACTGTTAAACAATAACTACTGAAGTGTGCTCCTTCTTCAGCAACACTATGATCTGTAACTACTCCCAAGGGGCAAGAGGTCAGACAAGCCTACAATGTGCAAAATGTCCTGACATTTGAAGTGACAATCTGTTAAATTCAGTTTTTCATTGCTGGTAATAACTGATGATGTGTGTTTTTCGAATAAAATGAATTAATTTATAGAGTTTCTTTTTTCTCTCCCTCAGTTCTAATTGTGATTTACATGTTTACACCGCTTACATGATTAGCATTCTTAAATTTCATCACTTGTGACTAGGAACTATAGAAGAAGGCTGGTGCACCAGTATACAGTTACAGGCATTACAGATCTGATTAAAAACGACTGCTTATACTAACAGCTGTCAGTCATTGTGACACACTTATAATCACAAAGATAAAATACCAGCGTGAAACAAGCAATGCCCACCAATGCCCACGTGTCACTTGACTTTATGCTGGTGCATGCTAACATTTGGTAATTCATAGTGAATTCTCATTGATGGCAATGTAATTAATCTGGCAGATGTTTGTCTACTAATTAAACTAAGGGGAAATTAAAATTTTCAGCTCATGATGGAGCAAGATGAAAAACCACTGCACAGGGATTCACTATCAAGAAGCCATAATGATCTTTAGCTTGTCCCAAGCCATTTTGTCTTGCAGGTGCCATAAAATGGAAACTCAACCTTTGGAAACATAAATATATTTACCAAATGTTTTGACAGGTCAGTAATACATGTCACAAAAATGGCAGAATCCATCTTTGGAGGAACAGAACTGGGCCTAGGCCTTCGAAAAAATAAATAAAATAAAATAAAATAAAATCAATCAATCAATTTAATAATAAACACATTACGTTTTCATTATGTATTAAATACATTCCCATATTAAAACTACCCCATTACTGTGTTTGTATGTGATATTACTGTGCTGTTTCATCTGTGAGCTGGTTTCTTGTCTATCTGTTACATAATAGAAAAATATTTTGGGGAGTAAACTCTACCACACTCCAAATCATTTGTTCAGACCTAATTTGAGTTGTCTAAAAATAAAGTGAAGAGCACAGCAGAGATACAGACAGTCCCCTCTAGATTCAATACTGTGCTAATGATAGAGGCCAGTGGTATTATAAACCCTTTCAGAATGCATTCCGTTTTACAAGTGTGTGTTTGTATGTATATGTGTGGTGTGTGTATATTGTGAAAATGTAGACTGTAATGAGAGCTGAGCAGGGTTATCTGGCTGAGCTGAAACAGATTTCACAGCAATGAATAACATATGATGCTCCCCCAACAAAAGCACCTCCTGCAGTGAAATGACAGACTTGTATGTGGTCCTTTACCAGCAGAGCATGCCTTGGAGAAATCACTGCTAATCATTAACTTGAAGCTGGATGGCTTTGTTGTTTTCCCCGCTGTATCCCCACGGTTGGGTTGTGAAATATCAGGCCCAGACAACAACACCGTTGATATTTGACTCTTGTCAACATCACATGCACACAGTATGAATGTACCTGCTACCTTGGAGATCCTAACAAACAGTCAGCAATGACAATATCAGAGAGCAGCAGGTATTATTGCTCCTACAGGCTGTTGTAACTAAAAAATAGGAGCTGACACACAAATGCATTAGCTTATATAAAAAAATGTTACAATTTGATTTCCAAATTACAAAAGAACATTCTTATAGCCGATATAATGCTGTATCACTGTGAATTTAAAATAAATCAGCGTTTTTCTTGCTTTGTGTTTAGAGTTGGACGTTAAAGACAGCCTCATTCACACTGGATCAAAAATATGAATATGAAAATATCAACATCCGTGTGACTAGAAAAAAACTGTGGGTTGCTCAATGATTGCATTCAAATATTTTTGCTTTCATTCACAAATAAATAAGCAACCAACTGGTCACCCAGAGGTTCATGTGAATACTCTTGATTGGAAGGCAATTCAGTGTTTCACCTAGTAGGAGGCAATCAATCACTATCCTGCAGCAGCTACATCACTGGTTGTGGAGACATTTCAGTTTCAATTCTGGGTCTGGCTGGACCAGAAGTGTCAAACATATTTTAAATCATGGCCCACATACAGCCCACTTTGTTCTTAATTGGGCCGGACCAGTGAAAGTCCTCTTCCTGTTACATTTAATCTATAGGATAACTCACCTTTTCTATAAGAAATGGTTTAATTTCAACAGCACCATTCATTCTTTTTCCTTTTTTTGATAAAGCAACGCTATTGTTCAAAAGTCCAAAATCTATGCCCTCCTTCACTCATGCAGTGGGCTGGACTGGAGTCATTGCGGGGCCGATTTTGGTCTTATGTTTACTTACTCTGACTGTAAGAATGTGAATATCTGTGTAATGTGAGTTTCTCTGCATGTACATAGTAACAGGTTTATGATTTTTGTAGATTTTCGCCATTATTATCTTAAACAGATTACTTATAATTGCTAACCTGACCACTCTCAGCTACAAACAGACAGTTTATTGCACCAAAATTGCTTTGGTGTGTCAAAATGGCAGCTTAATTTGAATAGTCACAGACTTCGTACCCATCTTTGAATAATTTTAAAGGCAGCAAGTTTGCAAGTTCCTGGTGTCACAGCTTCCAACCACTCATGTGGATACGCTTTTGTCACTGCTAAATGCTACAAAAAGAAATAATGTATGGCACTTTGATAAATTAAGTGTATATTGATGATGTCACTGTATTGCTGTGAAATAATGCATTAATGTTCCAAAATCCAGCATTTACAAACAGTTACATCAAGTGTGTTACATAAGTTCATCATCATTAGGCGCCCTTTCCTGTGCCTTTTTTTAGCACAAGCATTCACCCGATGTCAAGGAGAGCAAGAACAAAATGCCACAGACTAAGAAGTCTATTGGATTGGGAAGTGCTGTAAATGTTTAATCCTAATGGCTTGCTTATTTGAAAAGTGATTAAACAACTAATAGCTTAAATGAACAATAAACATATTGTGTTATTAAAAAGTACTAAGGAGTTAGTTTGTATTATGTTAGCCTCAACACTGTTAACAATTAATGTATAATATATTCCTTCACAGTAACAACTCCAATCCCCAAGTTAGCTTGTATCTCTACTACACATCGTTGGGTCTGTGTAAAGTCGGGTGCATCAGTCTTTCCTTGTTTTGATGTATGGGATGAGGACTGAAATGCATAGTAAATGTACCATAAAAACAAAACACATGGCTAAAACATTCTGTGTTCCAGTAATTTTGTATTTTTTGTGTTCCTGCACAAAATGGATCTTCGCGTTTATAGTACATCTCCCATTACCAGTGAAGGTTACCTAATAGAAACAAATGGGTTTTTTTTCAGGTTGTTGCGAAACAGGCAATCCAATATGCTTTGTTGTTTTCCCGACACTGCTTCTGTTGTTTGTCTCAGGGCTGAACAGGAGGAGTAATTAAATGTTCTCTCATCCTCACCATTATCCATAGTCAGGGCAATGCTTCGCCATGGGTATTGTGCTTACTATTGATTAAGAGACTAGAGAAATACAGACTGATTGAGAAACAGAAAATATATTTTGAAGCGAAAGAATAGATGGAAAGATAGGAGAAGATTATAGAAAATGAGCCACAATTTGCCGTTTGTTGCAAACCACCCAAATTATCTTTGTAGAGCAACAACTGGTCAAGACGCATATAAAGCCTTATGACTGTCCTGTACATTTACTGTAGAAATCTAGTTTCTGCACAGGGACTCACACGCCCCGATATTTTTTTTTTTTCTAAAAAGTGCATGTTTGCCTTTTAGACAAAATATTCAATTTTTACACAAGTACAATGCTTTTACAGCTGCAAGAGCACCAAGACAGGGCTCATAATGGATCGCTTCGAAAGCTCCAGGAACACCTTCACGTAGTTTACTCTATCTCTTATGTTCAATTACATTACTGTAATTTACACTTTCATAACCACTGACAAGACTGGTCATAATGTGTTGAGTTGATGCTCTGCTTGCAGTTACTTCCGTTGTGAGATATGCATTGACTGCTTGCAGTCTGCTGGCCCAGATAGGCTTGTGTTGTGTCTACCGAACAGGGCACTGTCCCACATTCAGACTGCTCTTCATTCCCAGAGTGACTAACACATTGACAACAACAGTAAAGTAAATGGATGTGTAATGGGGCAGCGGGCGACTGCGTCACCCGAGTGCCCCAAATACAAGGTATATGTGGTAGTTTCAACTAAGTAAAAATAGTATCATGAATGTTTGACGATGCTTCTGCTCTTTGCTTATTTGCTTACTTTTAAAAGAAAAAAAACCTAAGTCATCTAGTCATCAGTCATCATATGAATCACTGCTGATAAAACTTAAAAAAATCTTACTTAGCATAGGATGAGAGGTGAAGATGCTGAGCAAAGTTCTCCATACCTAACCCATCAGCACGCATTTTAATTTAGTTTAGAATTGCAGTAGTAGTTATTGTGAATTAAAATGATCGACTCTGAGTTTAATAACTGGTAACTGTAATTCTTGAATGTGATCATCAAATAATCAAATATCAAACATCAAATGATTATAGAATAATTCTAAATGTTTTGAAGTATCACTGTTCTCTGGACAAGGATGTTTATTGCTAGAAAGAACAAAATGGAAATTGTTGATGTGGCTGGGAATTTCAAGCTCAATATAAAAAGTGGAATTAAAATTGATCATGACATAAAGTTTGCATGTAGCTGTTTGTGGTTCAGGATGTTTGTAGGTTAGTTTATGGCATATACATAAGAGTCCTATTGCTTCATTTTTAAAATTAATCATTTAAATTTAAAGAAATAAAGAAATGTACGTTTCTCTTGTTTTTTCAATTACATTCAGCTCATTTACTTCTTTGAATTTATGTGAGAAAGACTGAAAAGTCATTAGCACATGTGCTCAATAGATTGTATTTACTGAATATTTAGCATGCAAAGTCTTCTAATACAAAAAGCAAAATTGAACAACCAACAATTTTGCAATTTTGAATCTGTTCTTCAAACATTTAATTTTAACAGAGGTGTGAATCATGCAGATGGAGAAGTGGCTTCTCATTAATTAGAAATGTTTTGGTCTGCTTTCATTGCTGTTATAAAATGGCTGGGAAACGAGGTCAACCCGTCTGTCTGTGTGTCTGATCAGTGGATGAGTGCATTTTCATAACTCTAATACCGTTTTGGTATAATGAGAATGAAGTCACACAGTGCAACAATAAATGCAGATTAACTTTTTTTAATGCAAAAAGAAGAAGAGGGAGATTACATTCATGTGGAGCACAGTAACATACCATATATGGCAGTATGCTTTTTTTTTAGTCTTTATCCGTTTTCTGGCATTTCAAACAGGCTGGCCTATGTGGTACACATGCACTAAAGAAAATATTACCACTCTTTAAGTGCTCAGGAAAGTTTTGCATTTAATTCATTTAAAGGATTGGTAGGTTAAGGAGCACATCTAATGCAGAAACACATCAAATGCTGAAGGAGCACACTGACATATTATAAATAAAGTTATATGCAGTATTTGTTTAACATACTGTACATGTTTAAGAATATATAAACAGTAAATCTGAGTATTGCATCATGCAGAAAACTATTTTCAGCAAAGATTGGATGGAATTCAGTGGAAGAGTATCAGCAGGACATTGTATTTCACTGTAACCTTGATGGAACGTCTGCTGTTTATGCTGCTTGTTTTGGTTAATTGGGTATCAATCCATTATAGAATGGATTTAAATTACTCTTTAACTCTACTTGCAAACTTTTTTGCTAGTCGATAATCCGTAAAAAACTCATTACAGTTCAGTAACATATTTTAAACCGACCAAATCACCAGAAATGATGAAGGGAATCTCATTCGGGAATCTTTGACTGCCTAAACAATTTTTATCATTTAGAACAGAAGTGAAAGCTAAACTGCCTGTTGAGCTGAGTGAAATGAGCTGACAGATTACCTGCAGTTTAAGATACACAGTATTATGCAATAACAACATCGAAGTGCAATTGATTATTTTGGCACAGTTTCAGATATTAAGTGGTCACTCACTTAGTTGTTCATTGTAAACACACAAACTACCACAGCAGGTATAATTACCTGCATACAACAGTGTCTATTTCACAGACGAGGTAAGACAAGTAGTGGCAGGGCTGAGCAATAAAGCAATAATGATAATTACCACAATATAGTTTCCTCAGTGATAAAATATATCAGAAATATTCATAAATCCAGTGAACTCTTGAAAAGAGAGAAAATAAAGCAGAGAGACCCTCTTCCCATTGAAAAAGACACCCTGCACAACATTTGTGCTGCTTGCTGTGACCCATGTTTTATTGTGATAGCACCCTCTACTTGGCAGAGTAATATAATGAAAGCAAATAAGAAGGATGATGCAGGGCTGCAAAGTCCACAAAGAGAGGGTTGGGAATAGATGCATAAGATGGAAAAGAACATACAACATGTAGGCCACCCAGTGACTTATATATAACCGGTGCTGTTTATTATCCAGGAAAATTGTATTTATTAAATTATTATATAAATTTATTTCAACCAATGAGTACTTGAAATGTGTTGCTTAAACCAACACCTGGTTTCTATGTGTAATAACCATTCAGGTTAGGAACAGTTACTGGTTGTAATATATGTAAAAGAATGTGAACGGGCCACAACTAGACAAATCATTTATTTTGCTATGAAAATTCCTACAAATTTCTGACCAACTGCAATCACGGAGGTAAACAAAGGTGCGATCAAAGAAAGAAAGAAGAAAGAAAGAAAGAAAGAAAGAAAGTTCAGTTATAAAAAAAAAAAAAATAATAACTCAGTTTTAGTTTTATCTGCTTTTTGCAGATCAGTCCAAGTGGTCACATCATGACTACTTGGACTGGACAAGTCAAATTTGGGAAGTAGGCAGCTGGTGAGAAAAAATAGAGTTGGCAAGGCCAAAAAGCTTCAGATTCAGGTTGCAGAATGTTCACTGTTAGGATTTTGAAAATTCACAGTGCACAACCATAGTAATCAGTCACACACACACACACGCGCACATGCACACACACACACACACACACACGCGCGCGCACGCACACACACACACACACACACACACACACACGTACACAGATATGTTCTTGGTCATAATCCAACTACTTGCTGTGATATGAAGTTTGGTGTCTGGTCTCTCAAGTCTAAGGACCATTGTGAAATCACAGGTTCACAGTTGGTCACAACTGTACTTCCATGTAGTGATCAAGCTGTAACAATCCAGAGGTGCACATGGAGATTACCATAAAGGTTTTCTTTTGCTTTTAGGACTATTTGAACAACTCATTTGATTTCTTTATTGACTGTAAAGTTTCTTTATTACAGAAATGCATATATCAATTCAAACCACCACTTACCAGTCTCTATTTGAGTCTTTTATTTGAGTCTATAGCCTATAATCACATAGTGCATGACTGATATAAAAATAAATAACTTACATAGCTAAAGAACTAACAAAACATAGCAAATATTGTGATAACTATCATTATTGCATGATACTGTACTTTTATTTTGATATTTCAGACAGATTGCTCAGCAAACCATTAGCTTATAATCATCCACACTCATTGTATTGTATATTGCAGTCCACAGAGACACGTTTTATCTAGAGGGATTGCATGCATGGAGCTGGTGTTGATAAAGGAAACAGTCAAGCAGGTCACCCCCATCCTTGCAGATTCACAGTATTAAGAGATTTCAAAGGATAAATGATCTACAGTAAAGGTCCAGTTTTATTGCCACTGTTTGTCAAACAGACCTTCGTTGTCCTCGCGCTTGTGCCCTGTTGACTATATCCTGGTACATCTTGGACCTGAGAAACCGTGGGTAGGAGTCTTTCTCCATGAGGCTGTAGATTTTACCTTGGACTTCATTGAGGCTGGCTGGGGTGGGATCCGCCAGGCTCTGCTTAGTCTTCTCCCTGGTACGGTAGTCAATGTTAATCTGCCAGGACAAAGAGAGGAAAGAATAATTTTGAAGAAAAGAGTCATTTACTTTCATTAATGTAATAGTCAGTTTGTTAATTTGTCATAATGAATAATAAAATGTCCCCCTTAACTACATGCATGAACCTTCTCTGACGTCTTCTTCTTTTCCTCCTGCCTGGCAGCTCCATATGCAACATCCTTTTCCCAAAATATGCACTATCCATACTCTCCAGTATATGTGCAACCAATCTTGGTCTTATCTCTCTTTGCCTACAAATTTTGTCTACAAACCACTCAACCTGAGTGGTCAGTCCCATCTTGGTCAGTCCCAGTGGACATCTTAGGATCCTCAGCGCTGCCACCTTTAGTGCCAGCTTCTGTCTTTTTGTCAGTGACACTGCCAAACCATCATAGCAGGTCTCACTACCATCTTGTAAATCTTCCCTTTCAGTCTTGCTGCTATCCTTCCTTGTCATACATCACTATCCTGTTACCATGATAAGAATCTTTTAATTTCTTTTGACTGGGTTTATCATGGGTTTAAAGTAGTGAATCATGGGTTTAAAATTAATAGTCAAGTCTGTAGAAAACTGCATTAACTCACCTCTCTTGGTGCCTGAACCTCAACAAACTCCTTAAATATCTTGTTTGCTTTTGACACCAGCTTAGCTGAGCTCTTGATTTTTTTGTAGTCTTCACAGGCCATCCAAAACTCAATATTCTCATCACTGAATTCTGACTTAAGAAATGTCCGGAAAGCTGCCAGCCCATCTGAGAACAAAAAAAAAAAAAAAAAGAATCAAAAAGTTAAAGAATGTAAAATATAAAAACACATAAGACTCACGTTTCTGTACAGCAGCTCATTTTACCCTTTATTATCTTTTGGTGTATGATGAACATAAGCAGGAAATTGTATTATAGTTACAGCATAAATAAATCAGAACAAAATATTCCAACAAAGAGAACACATTTTTGTCAGCCAAGATAAGTGAGTAATTAATGTGCTCCCTGTTGACATTATGAGAAGTGGGGCATGTTTTTCTATGTGCCTGTGTCATGCTGACATGTCATTTCCGCCCTTTCTGCTGTTTACCTCTTAACACAGTGCAATGCAACAATACTGTTTTGATTGGCCTCGAACAGCATATACGCTTACTGTGGTGCTTAAAAATTTGTAAACACATTACAATTTTTTGTTCTACTTACCAACAAAAGCATGAGAAAAAAAATCTTACATTTTTTTTTCCAAAAAAAAGGAGAACTCAATTAAACCAAATGAGACAAAAAGTATCACACTTCATTTATTTGAGGATGACTGACAGAAGAATATGAATATGTTTTCTGTATCATTTGGGACCTCGTTCATCACAAATGAGTGCGAGAACTGGAGCTAAACATTTCCAGTAAAAATCACTGTTGGATATCAACTTAATGGACATTTTGCCATATTTGTCTCTAAACAAGTATAGGATGATGTCAGGTTTTTGCACATGAACTGTTACGTTTAGGTCGTTTTGCAGATTTTTTGTGTTATTTGAAGGTTGTTTGTAGATAAATGAAACAAAAGTAAACCTGTTTTACGTTAAAGATACACGAGCAATCCACTTCTATGGCTATATAAGCACTAACAAGCACATAGGCACAATTCTAGGTTCCTGTTAGACACCATCACCAGACTTCTTACCCCTGCTCAATCTGGTTTTCCTACCATGACTGTGATTTTTATTTTTTATTTTTTTGCTGGTAAGGTCAATGGTATCAGATCACAGTTCAAGCCAGGAACCTTCCAATCTGTCCAAGTGTCTCAGCCCACCCCATTGTCTGAGTTTTATCCTATTTCCATGACAGATCTGCCAGATATAGTTTGCATATGTGCACTTCTTCATGCCCAATTGATATTCGTTGCAAATGAGGTTCTACTTATCACCTCCACCTCCTGTCCATTATCAGCCTGTCTCTATCTTCTGTGTGCATGCCAGATTTCTTTAAAACAGTCACTGTCATCCTTTTGCTTTAAAACCTCTCCCCAGATCCCACCATTTCAGACATTTACAGCCCATTTCGAAACCTCCATCAATTTGCTAAATCCTTAAGAAAGTCGTGGACCATAAGTTACATATTTCTCCTGTCCTAACCCTTTTAGACATTTCTGGTACAGAAACATTAACGTTTTTTTCCTCTCGGTATTTTTTCTCCTAATCTGTTATGCATAAAAAAAGGTATTGCTTGTTATTTTGTTCTAACAAGTCACATATAGCTAACAGTGCCCACAGGTTGAATGCATCCAGATGAAACACACAGTATTCTTTTTAAAGCAAATTAAGGTTAATACCTTATTACAGGAACATCCAGCACTCTGTTCCTATTGATTTAACATCACTTATGTAATCCAAATATGTGTGTGTTTGTATCTACATTTTGTAGTGTGCTGCTCTAATGCTTGGTCAGTGGAAACAGGATGCACAGGTGCATCACGCTCCCTGTGTCTAGGGAAATCCTCTAGTTTGCCTGGGAAACATTATTTTGTTGTGTGTCAAACTGATGTGTTATGTCATAACCTCAATTTTAATGAAGCTGTTCAAGTGAGTATGACTTTTCAAGACTACCATTTGTTAGCCTAGTGTTATGGAGTTCATCACTGAACAAAACTGGGATGCAGCTGTTGCCACCCACCCTTTGGACTCCAACGCTTATTAATTTTTGCAAAAATCTTGTCCAAAACACGCAATAACTACACGCATATTACTGACTTGTTAATATTTCAGTGTCTATTAACTGACAGCAATCTTAAAAGTGCAAGTAACACCGTGCAACAAGGATACATTGATTTGGATAGCACTTCAGTTTTGGTGTATGTATGAGAATTATGGTGTGTTTTAAAGTCTTGTTCTTTATTGTCTTTGCTGATGAAATGATGAGGAAACAACAGAGGGAAATATGTGTTTTTTAATCTGCCAGGTTTGTAACTGCTCATAAACCCTGGTATCTTTCACCTGGAAAAGCCCTAAATTGTACCGTATGTAAAGATGAATGAATTTCATATAATTGTACTAAGAACAGAATTCACAGACACAGCTAAAGCATTCACCTAGCATTTCAATTAAAAAACAAAAAAAGAGGGTAACTGTGGATTGACATTTAGTTAGCAAGGACACTAAAAATAAAGATGGTCCTGGGTGAACTTTAAAAAAGTGAAATGATACAATGATGGACACCCTAAACCTTTCCTGTAATCGAACTACTGGGATAATCACGTTATGGTTTTAGACATTCATCATTCACCCAATATCCAGCAGTTCAAGCTCACTCATCTTTGGTTATATTCATGTATAACAAAACAATGATTTTAATTATTTGAGACAATATTTGGCAAATGAATTGGCAAAAAAAGACAAACAAATAGCTAGTTATAACCTCATGTGTTTCTTTATCAACATTTTTTTTTTATAGTATTTCTCTCACCTTGCTACAGATACTGACACATTATTGCCACAATCATTGGTCATATAACTGGACAGGTATACAGTGTTTTTATTACCATTTTTAGGGAAGCATATGTTGTAAATTGTGTGCTTGATCTATGTACATGTATGCATACGTACAATAAGGAAGACAAAGCTGTCAGCTCATCAAATGTTACTTGGGGGTCAACAGTCCCAAAGGTATCATTAAACTCATCCAGTACTAGTTGACTGACCCAAGATTTTGAGTTGTTCCAGGAAACGTGGATAGGACCTCAATCAGCCTAGATTAAATATTCACTTCCTACAAACGACGATTGATTTCTATATCAGTAAAAAAAAATTTATTTGACCTTTGAGGTTCAGCAAGACACGAGCATCCTAATTGTAGGAGGAAAATGTTCGAATTTGATTTGAGTTGATCCGACTCTCACCAAATGAATGTGCCCTTTACTCTTTTAGTTTAGAGTTTTCTGTCAAAGATGCTACGTCACATGGCTTGTCAGCAGAAAATAAATCCATGACCCATTTGTGCAGACAGACATGTGAGTTGTGAGTGCGTGCTGCTGTCTTTTTGGTCCAAGGGGAAGGTCAAAGACGAGGATGTGACTCATTATGCGGCACGGACTCTTAACAACAAAGAAATGACACACTTGCATAACATGGGCTTGAGAGGAGAACAGTAAAATTTGTTTTTCCTGAGTGAAAAAAGGAACGTATTAACGAAACTGGTAGGGGCTTGTTTACTTCTGTATAAGGTGGCTTTCATTTTCTTGGGGCTGGCTATGAGTGTTCTGTGCAGTATGAACTGTTCCCTCAGAAAATAGAAAGTGTTCACTTACACTTATGAGTGAGGAGGCTATCGAATGATTCAGACCATCGAACAACTTCATCGGTTGATAGTCTGATGGAGAGAAAGACAAAAAGAAGTGCCTCAATTACATGCTAATCAACAACTATGCTTTAATGCATTTTGAGTCCCCTGCAGTGTTTTATATAAATTCTTGAATGGCAACTGAGTTTAATGCATGATTAATTCCTCCTCATACTAATTCTTCTTCTCAAGGCCATAAAATATTTCAAATAACAGGTTACTTTTAAAGATTGGAGGAGACAACAGAGCTACAATTAAATGATTAATGTCTTCCACAGCATGTGCAAAGCAGTCTGAAATATTTTAAAACAATGCCACAAGTTACTTTAGTGAGGATGTGTTAGAACATCTGACAGTGTACCTTTTTTCCAACTGGCCAAAATAATATTTACTTGATTACTACTAGCCTAAGTGCAAAAAGGTCTATGCTAAACAGACAATTATGCTGTACAGTTTGCTCTGTCTGTGCGTTCAGCTCATACAGTTAATGACATTGAGAAAAGATTTTTAAAAAATGGGGTATATATATATATATATATATATATATATATATATATATATATAGATATATAGATATATATATATATGAAGATAAATATGGAACTCAATGTCCATTTATATGCAGCAACATGTAAGTAAGTAATCTATATATGATTAAGGGACTGTGTGTTTCATTGTCAAAAGAATAAAAATCATAAAAAGTGGCATGCAAGATTAAATTCAATGAAATACTTTGTAAGCAGATCTATAAAAGAGGACTTTTTCATTTCCACCATGAATCTGTATTTACATGCATTATGGTGA
This sequence comes from Astatotilapia calliptera, assembly GCF_964374335.1. Classification (NCBI taxonomy): domain Eukaryota; kingdom Metazoa; phylum Chordata; class Actinopteri; order Cichliformes; family Cichlidae; genus Astatotilapia; species Astatotilapia calliptera. The sequence goes on along the minus strand of NC_137438.1, from coordinate 12,215,242 downwards.
ACCTGTACATATGAGTAACATGCACCTGACAAAGAAATTTCTTGGACATGCTTTAAAAAAAGACTGGAAGGTTGGCTAGATCAATTCACACGGCTTGAAATGCCATCGCCTAACATACATTTAGAAGGTTACTGATCCAACATTAAAGTTTTGATGTAACCCCAAAGTACAGTAAGCTTGACTTCATAATATGTCATATGATATAATGTAATTTCGAGGCCGTAAACACAATTTGGAAATACCAAAAATGGTTATATTTAACATTATATAATATTATTATATTATTTTGATATATTACATGTCATTGTGGTGAAATTAAACTTACCAAAGACAATGTTATAAAATGCTATACATGCTATAAATTTCAGCCAGTTGATAGGTGGGTGTTAGGCAATATGATGATATCATAATATCTGATATAGATAAGAATCAGACAGTTTCGAAGCCTAAAGTGCATTTGTTTGCCAACTTAGGTTGGGCAGACAAACAAACAATGGTTTAGTGCAGCAGTAACATTCATACAGTCATTACAGCGGGACATGCACCGCTGAAGTTATCTCCTCTAGTAAATGCCAAGGGTGATTCTTGCAAATATGTTATGACTTAGGACTTGCATTAATAATAATAACTATAATAATAAAAATAATACTTGTGTCATTCTCAGAATATATAATACTTTTGCCGACATACTGCTCAAATGGAAAGCAATAAATTACATTCATATCACCTCAAATTAAAGAAAGTCTTAAAGGCAACTTTTCCTTGAAAGGTCTGATAATTCTAATTATTTCACACAACAACAGGTCAAGCACAAAAATAATTTGTAGTCTTATAAAACCAGCACAGGAAGGCTTGTTTTCTGGCAAACTCACTTCAGACACCTGGCTGTGGTTTCGTGGGCTGGAGGCAGGAATTCTGAGAAGTCATTGTAGGAGTCAGATTTGTGGGACAGGCAGCCTAGTCTGGTCTTCATGGTGCAAATCTTGCTGAAAAAGAACACAGTATTTAATGGTTTTCAACATTTATTTTTTAAATCATGAAAACTGACTTTTGCATCATTTTCCATATTGTCTTGGTACTTTGCAAGAGTCGCCACTTTATGTAACACTACCTGCATCAGGACTGAACCTGTGCTCCAAAATCATTCACAGCACTTTAACCACAACACAACTCCAACCTTCTCCACTGGACCCCCTCCCCCCAACCCCTTTTTGCTTTTCCCTGTGCCATGCTATTTATAATATACCAGAAACAGCTCTGCTATCAAGAACCTTGCTCTTACATAGTTGCTGTTGCCAAGGTGGCTAATCATATGTTTTGTCTTTGCGTAATTGGGCTGTTCCTTCAGATGATGTATTTATGTTCTCAAATGTTGATGGATGGCCTGCTGAATAAGCTGATCATAAAGAAACAAGATGCAGGCCAACTGAATCCAAAAGACAGGACTAAACATGGACAACAGGTGCAACTCCATATGCAATGGCTCTGCCTCATTCAGAATGAAGCTTCAAACATCACTGATACCCAACTTCCCTTCCTGAGAAGGTGTTTTGGTGTGGCTGTATAATGCACGTAATGCAAAGTTTAAAATGATTTTCACAGAGTGTGAAAAGTAAAGATTTTTCATTTTTCAATTTTTCTGATCATTTTACCTGCACTATAGATAATAAAACAAATAAAAAATTTATTTTTGCCGCTATTCTGCTCATCATCTTATTTATTACCATTAAACCAATCACAGTGATAGAACTCCCACCCAATAGCTAGGCTTATTTGTGATTTCTCTATAAATGTATCATGTTTATAGTATTTAGATGACCATTCAACATGTGGGGAGTCTTTAAAAGCCCCACTGTGTATTAACACTCACCCCACCCCCATCGCCCACACCCAACCCCCAACAAAAGAAAAAAACAGCATCTCTCATGGACCACACTGAAACAAACCATATCTCCATCTCTCATCACAGTCTGTCCTGTTTCATTTGTACACTGCTGCTGCCATGTACAATTTGTCACTGTTCTGCCTCTGGGACAGATGGGTCACTCCAGATGGGGCATGGTTATTAAGATGCTGTTTTTTAAAAGTAAGTCTATACGGATAGTCTCAATAAACTGTTATTAAGTCTCAGTGTTGTCATTAGTACTACTTACTTCCTTACGTAATTTTAACTGTAAAATGCTACTGTGCTTAAATACTGTGTATTTAAATCCAGTGATGTCTGTCATCACTGAGGAAAAGACGTACCCTAACTAATAATTCTATGCTATATTTATTATATATTATATATTTGTGTAATTTGGCTTTCACCATGTCTTGATATTGTAGATCATTCATTAAATTTCAGATTTTAATTTTCATAAAATACTTAGTTTGCTAACTGGAAAAAAGCTAAACTAGTTATCTATCAGTTGTTATACATTACATGAACAAAAATACTGAGCTACCTACACGTTACACCTGGAGAAGCTGCTCTGCCGTGGAAGCTCATACTACGAAGCTCCCAGCACACAGTTTTTGTCCCGATGTGAATGCCAAGAGGAGTTTTGGAGAAACATTGGTGACTTTATGTGGCTTTTTTTCTTGGTGACTGAGTTGTTGTCGTTGGTAAACACTTCCACTTCCACACATACATTTGAGCATGGAACACACAAATGGACTTATTGTTTGCAAATACAGACTCAGTGACTAGGCTCTTGATTCTATTCAACTGTGGCACCTTTGTGACTGAAAAACCTTGAATCCAAAGATAAAGAGGTGCGGAAAAGTATCATTGTCCCTACCGTCTTTGACACTTTACCAGATGACTGCATGACTTTTGTTTTATCTGTAATAAAAGCCAAATAAAGTCACTCTTTGTTTGTTTCCAGTCTTTCAGCTGATCTACGGTAAACAGCTGCTGACAGTAGCACGTATTTGGGTAAAGATTTGTCTTGTCCACTCACTTTGTTGCAGTGTTACATCTACAGGATGTTTGCTTGGCTTTGGTGATAGTCCTGGTTTGTAAACATTTCCAGATTGGGCTACTTTATTAGACACTGTTGAGCTTTAGAATGACTCAAGCAGCTTGTGTCTCCATCCTTCTTTCCATTGTAGTTGTCCATCCATCATAAAAAGCCATTATCCCAGTTTAGTGTCCCTTTTTCTTCGATGATATCAGTGCAGCAGAGGAGTTGGAGCACTGGATTGTTTTGATGTTTGGACCTTGAAGTGGGAACATTGCATGAAATGTACTGTTTATTAGCTGACCGAAATCCATTTGCTGGACATAATGGGCTTCGTCCACCACATGAATTCCAAAGCTCTTTAAAATATCACTTTTTGTTTTCCATCTATCCACTCCTGGGTGTTTTGAGGGGTTGCATGCATGTAAGAGAGTGTACGTTCACTTATGTTTGGGCTGCACTAATGCAGAAGGTTTGTGGTATTGCTATTTAATGAAATTTGTTCAGCACTCTGCCATTAAGTGGAAGAGGTAAGCCAGTGAAATAAATCTATGTTCACAGAGGAGAACATGAGGTTACAAAACAATCAATGAAACCTAGAAGATTGCGCACTGACAGATTTGTTTGGGTTTCAGTTAAGAGTTAATGCTCTGTCAAAAACCTTTTCTATTCATCAAACGTAAATCTAAATAAAGAATGTAGGCGGGTTGTTTCAGATGCACTGCAGATGTGATGCAGCTTGCCCCAGAAACGCCCAAGTTATATATCGGATGTTATATATAAAACAAATCCACTCAACTAGAAAGGCAGCTTATGTGTCATCTATATGAGTCATAATCTCAAGGTGCACTTAACACAAGGTATTATTGAAAATTCATTTTCAGAGAGGAAAGCTAAAATAATAGGCAGGGATATTTTAAACATGATAGACTATGTATAGACTTGTAGTTAAGTAAAGATCACTAGTGAGGGCTGAGTTGTGCGTCAGTAGTTAGGAACATTTAAAAAAAAGACTGATGTTAGAATGAAACAAATATAGCAATAACACCAGAAAGATTAAACTTTAAAATATCACATGACAAATTTGTAATGTCATTTTTTAAATCAAAATTGTCAAATTTAGTGGCTGTTAAGCAGCTTTTACACACAATTTCCCCCACAAGATGATGCAACGCTTTAAACCTATTAACATCCACCAGATTGCTGCCGATTCCTCTGATGCAGTAGGAGCATTTGGTCTCATTAAGCTAAAGAAACATAGTTTCAGATACTTAAACATACTTCCCTTTAAGCTCTCTTACATGTGTTTTGGCCTCGCAGTTCTTCACTTGTAGGATTTTGATTTGGATCTGCCATATAGGTGAAGATTTCATAAGAGTTGATGTGTATATAAGCAACCAATTGAAATATATGAGCTTAAGTGTTCAATGGTAATAGGATTGGTAAATTCCATCACCTGGATGGAAATGTACATGTGTCAAGTAGCCTTAAATCAGGTGTGGAACACGGAAACATAGATCTATACATTGCAGAAGGTGCTAACTTTTTTTTTTATCACTGAAGTAATGTAATCACCAAATCCATTTACTTGTGTATATGTTTGATTCAAACCCGTTTTCAGTTCCAAGCTGAAATGAAAGCATAATGTATTTCTATTTAGTACTGTCTGTTATTAAATTCAATTTGGTAATACTTATTCATATTCAGCAACATAGTCATTTCTATTCCATTTTAATTTTGACTTACATTATTAAAAAGCTTAGCTTTGTCTCATATTTTCTTGGCTTAAAAGAATAACCAGGCTGTTTCTTTGAGATTAAAATCAAATGTTTTTCACATTTTATTTAATTCTATTAGTGGCAGAGGGCGTGCACAGGGCATTTAGGTGTGTGGAAACAGCAAAAGGTAATGCACATGCTTTCCTACATGAATAATAAAACAATAGTGTTTATAAGCTCCTCTTTTACAAATATTATATTTGCCAAGCAGTTTGTGGCAATAAATATCTAACGTAATCAGCTGCTTCTTCAATAAATTTCAATAAATGCTGCAAGTAAACCCCAAATCCACTTGCTGCAGGTGCTGTAAAGTAAGAGACCTTCTAGCCAGCAGAGCAAACGGTGCACTGCAGTCAACAGAGTCGTGTTTGCAGTGATGAACTTTTCAAATGTAGTAGCATGGCCTACTAGTAAATCACAAAAGTGTTGTTCACTCAAACAGGTGATTAAAAAAAGGAAATGAGTGAACATCCTTAGGTGTCAATTAATAATAGTAGTAATTAATTAATAATAGTCTGTGAGTGAATTTTACAAAAGCAGTATAAAAGTGAGAAAACTGAGAAGGGTGCACTTAGCAGACATAAACAATGACGCAAAGCTGCAAGACTCACAACAAATCTCACTTAAAATGCTCTCCAAGAGAATGAAGACTAGTTAGAGAATTGATTGGGATTCAATCCATTTTAGTGGTGCACAAGAAACCAGAGGTTAGAGCACAAATGGGGAGTGTCGACATTACTTATTTGCTACTTTACTTAACATAATTTGTAGAAACCAAGCTATGCTTTTAAATGGCACTTCCTGCAAAACAGTGCAGTCATTTAATCATCCCCTTTATGATCAGTGAAAATGAAAGGTTATTTCATGCAGATTGCATAATATATTGAACATATTGCCTTTAGATCGCAATTAGTGATTTAAATTGAAACGCATCTGGTCATGAATTCATGTTTGGCAATAATACTCGAGCATTTAAATTTGAAATACTGGCACGTTAGGCAGCAGCTTTCATCCATTAGAAACTATGCATTATAGTTAGATTTTGTTTGTGTGCCCGTGCCATTCTTTAGCAGGCAGAGGCCATCAAGTGAAATTGATAAGGAGAGACATTTATATATTGATAAGCTTGTTTGGTGAGTGACAAAATTGTCAGTATCATGGCAACAGATGCCCTCCTCCTGTCTTTTCTCCCTGCCTCTTCTTTGTTCAGACAAATCTGTATGTCCGTGGCTGCTGTGAAGTACATTCTTCATCTGCAGTATGATGCAGACACGTGCTGCTGCTACCACTGAGCTATTTATAAAAACCCCTGACAAATCCGTGTAGTCAGGGGGAAGCAGTGCATGTTCTATTCAGCCATGCAGCAAGGCTGGCTCCTGGAGGAAGGAGGCTAAAAACAGCAACAGCGCTCGAATGCCTCGGATACACACAAGTACGCCTCGTGAATCTAAAAGTACAGGAAGCATCCGCTAGACTTCCAGTGTCTGAGTTCCCTGGTGGGGTTGGTGGATTAAGATGTTAAAATGTAGATCATGGAAGCTGCGACTGTGTGTGTGTATGTATATGAATATTCTTTGATGTTACCTAACTTGGTGCAATGCAGGTTTTAAGACGTCTCTCCATGTCCTCATTTTTGCATGCCGACAAGAAACACTCTGCAGTTCTATACACTGTATGTGTGTAGTATCAGCTTTTCAACAAATCCTGTAAAAAGGGATTAGATTGATGTACATATAGCATATTCATCCAAAGATTTTCTACTAGTCAGCATGCTGGTGTATATTGGTAAAATGCATTTATTTGGTGCTAAGGAGAGGGACCGTATTGATTAAAAAATTTATGTTGTACTATTCTATACACTGCATGACCGCGTAGGGTACATGTACAGGGCCCTGGTGACTATGTCGGCAGTGACGCTGCGTTGACGTTAAAAGCAGAGGGCATGCGTGTCAGGTCATCTCTCAAGTTAAGAGAAGATAATCTTATGCACAGGTCACATCCCTGCTCTTGTTCCTGTTGAGTGCCAGTAAAAATAGCAGCCTGTCAAGTTAAAGTTTTATACATTGCTCTTACATTTTCTTCCTGCTTCCGAGCCCATCTCACAGCATACGTCATACTGTTTCGGCACTCTGTTTTGCTAAAAGACACTCACACTTTATTCCAACATTTATATGTTTCCCATTATTGTAAAGTTATTGTTTTCCACCATAGGTTTGTCTCTTCTTGATTGCCACTACTGCTATTCTGCTTCTACTTCTACTTTTAGAAGTACTCTAAAAATTGAAAATAAAAACTCTAGAAATCCTACAATACTGTGTCACCTCTCCAAAGCCAGACATCCATCTAACAACCCATGCATCCATCCATACTCGACTGCTTATCCAACTAGGGTGTTGAATTTATCTGAAAGTGTGGTCTCCATGTCTACCATCATGGACAGGTTACCAATGCCTAAAACGCTACCCTGAATATCAAATGTTTAGTTTAATTAAAAAAAAAAAAAATCAAAGCTCATAATAAGAGCTAAGAGGATTAAAATAAGTAATTATTTTGAAAATATGTCTCATTTTGAAAATATATTTTCAAAAATATATTCATTCAAAAACACTTTAAATAAACTCTTTTAAATAAGAGCCTTAAAAGAAAAAATAAGACAATCATATAAACTAACGTAAAATGTGTAACAACATTAACTCCCAATGCTTTGTAGAGCTCACATTGTGTGACAGGTAATTCCAGTTCCAGTAAGAGCTGTCTATCTTGCCATTAAATTAAAGAAACAACTCTGAATATGTCACTGTCTAGGTCACACATAACACTGATTGGAATAATGAGGAACTGTTTCACTTTTAGCAGGGTGACTCAGCCTTCCCACTATTTGTTAGTATTATATAAAACCCTTTAAACCCCAGACCATGTTAGATGTCAGTAAAATGGTCTTGGTTTCTCTCTCACTCTCAAAAACTTCAATAAACCTTATTATGAGGGGAACTCTTACACTGATTACTTAGGACATGACACTTGTTAAGGTTGTTCCTGAGTGGTTCATGTGCCAAAATAACCAGCTGCTGTAGTTCTATTTTTGTAAATTATATAATATGGACACTTTTTGCTCCTCGGCTCAGTCTGTTGTGTATAGTCATGTCCATAATAGAGCCATCCTTTAAAAACAATGATTTTGCAGTGTCTGTAATACTGTCATTAATAATCATCATAAAGAAAAGCATTTGAAAAATATATAGTTATTATTATATGCCTATTTTATCTGATATTTATATTACATAAACAATATATTATGCAATGTTACTTATGCTATTATTTTTTCACTCATAAAAAAATCTTAGTTCTTTGTCTCAGTATCACCACATCACAATATCATTTGAGTACTTCACATCCACACAGGAACTGGCATTCACACATCTTTTAATTAATGGATCTATGAGTTGCTTAATTACTCCACTCACTCACTGTCAGCCTTACACTCGCTCTTTTTCACACAAGAAAAGTGTACAGTTGCTTATGTTATCCCTGCAGAACCACTTATGCATCCTGGCTGATTTGCTTCTGTGGCACTGTGTCACCTTGATGTGCGGACCTCAAAAATACTCTTTGACGATTCAGCAAGTTCTTCTGGACCAAGTATGGCAAGAAAAATCACACAGAATCTTTTTATGTACATACATTTAGTACATAGATAGAAGGAGAAATGCTACTGGAGTGCTAATATTATGCTTAAATTTTTAGTGAAGAAATAACAAAAGAAAGTATTTTCTTTTGTCATTCAAATCCCCAAAGTACTAGAAAACTCTCAAATATTGGCTAGTCTGCTGCCAAATGTCACAATCAAAGTGCGATTGTTTGTCTAGCTCTACTCTCCATTCATTACATAAGCCTGTTTTTGCTGTTTTCGGGCTAATTAAGATGCACTGTGACTCAGATGACAAGTTATAAGGGTGACTGCTCGGCAGTTCAGCTTTGGCAAGTCCATCCATGTCCGTTCCCTCTCTGCTGCAAACTTGTCAGATTTGATACTTGAGTCACAGTAGCACAGCTGTGGTCTTGCACTTGTGCCTTCGCCTGTGTGCATTTGTGTACACTTGGCCACGAGAGCGGAAAACCGACTGCCCACAGAAGTATGTGTCAGACCATCTGATGTGTTGCCACCTTTAGCAACAACAGAAAGAGAAATCATGGCCGATTTCCGTTTTATTACTGGTCTCAGGACAGGCCAACATGCATTGCCCTGAAGAACTGTTAGCTGCCATTCTGTTCCAGAAATGTCTGCAGACTAGATTCTTTCTGTTGTCAGAATTGAAAGCCAGTTCAACAAAAAAATGAATAGGTGATAATCAAAGTGTTAAAGAGAAAATAAGGACTGTTTTCTGATATAGAGTTAAGTCTATATATGTTTGGACACTGAAAAAAGTTTAGTTTTTTTAACTGGTTACAGAAACATATTTGGCCTGGAGTTGCTTTGAGGTGTGGTGTATATTTTGCTATGGACAGACAACATTCAGTCAAAGGAGGTCCCCATGCAGGTGAAAAAAGCCACCCTTAGGCTACAAAAATTGAGAGAAATTGCTACAATAGTAGGAGTGGCCAAATCTACAATTTGGTACATCCTGTGAAAGAATGAAAGCACTGGTGAACTCGGCAATGCAAAAAGACCTGGATGTCCACAGAAGACAACAGTGGTGAATGATCACAGAAGTGAACAACACTCTGAAGGAGTATCTACCAAGCCTACCATAAAGAAAAGATGGCATGAAAGTAAATACAGAGAGTTCACTGCAAGGTGCAAGTCACTCATTTCATTTTATTCATTTATAAAGCACATTTAATAACAACAGGGCATTGACCAAAAAGCTGTACAACATAACAATTAAACAGTGACATTAACAACAACAACTGATAAAAATTAAAAACAGATTAGGATAAAAGAATTGGTAACTCTCCTACTGTTTCGAAAGCCAGAGTAAAAAAATATGTTTTAAGATGCGATTTAAAAAGAGTAACAGTTGGGGCCTTTCTAATGTGGAGAGGTAGATCGTTCCACATTTTCGGTGCCACAACTGCAAATGCCCGATCTCCTCTATGAGCCATCCTAGACTTATGTAAAGTAAGGAGCAGTGTTGGGGAGTAACGGAATACATGTACCGCCGTTACGTATTTAAAATACAAAATATGAGTAACTGTATTCCGTTACAGTTACCGTTTAAAAAGGTGGTATTCAGAATACAGTTACTTTGTTGAAATAAATGGATTACACTGCGGTACTTGTTTCATTTTGTCGCGGGTCAGGACTGTTTGGGTTTTGTTTGACAGCTACATTCTGTTGTTCCAGGTGGCAGCGTTACGGTTGCCATGGTTACAGGGCGACGCTCTCTCTCTCTCTCTCTGCGACTGTGTGTTTCCTGGGTGAGAGAGCACCTTTTCGTTGTTGTTGTTGTTGTGCTAAGCTAACAGGCAGAATGCTACAAGCATAGCTCTAAAGAATGTAGCATCATGGGCAGTGTAGTCCGTGTTGCAGGGAGAATGGACTGCCATACACGTTATGTGTCTGTGAGCGCGAGGAGGGAGAAAAAGGGGAGTGGAAAGGTACGAGTTGTCATCAAGCAAAAACGGGAGCTGGAAGCATGTAAATATAATAATAACCACTGCAGCCAAGAAGAGTGCCTGACGAGCCCAGTTGTAAGTAAGCTATTAAGACTCGACTGTACACCGTGTTCGTGTTTTCCTCTGAAAACAATAAGTTCCGTTGGAGCAGCCTTTCAACGCCTCTCTCTGTCTCTCGCAATAAAAGTTGACCCAGACAACAAAGTAAAGCTATTTTTCGGCTATGAGCCGACAGGGACCCCGCCGTATTAGTCAGAGGTCCCTTTACTACAGTTCGGAGTCACGGACCTTCAGTAATAGTAATAAATCACACAGCAATAGTACATTCACGTTGTTGTAAAAAGCATGATAATATATTAAGTAATCCAAAGTATTCACAATACGTTACTGTCATTGAATAACGTAACGGAATACGTTACAGAATACATTTTGGGGCATGTATTCTATATTCTGTAATGGAATACATTTTAAAAGTAACCTTCCCAACACTGGTAAGGAGTAGGTGATCACTTGATCGAAGGGCTCTAGAGGCTGTATACAGCTGCACAAGGTCAGACAAATAGTCCGGTGCCTGGCCATTTAGCACTTTATAAGTTAAAAGTAAGATTTTGAATTTAATTCTAAAACGCACTGGAAACCAATGAAGGGAAACAAGCACCGGAGTAATATGTTGGTGTTTCTTCACACGAGTCAAAAGGCGAGCTGCAGCATTCTGTACAAGTTGGAGCCGGGCCAAGCTGGACTGACTGACACCCACATACAGTGAATTGCAGTAATCCAGTTGAGATAAAACAAACGCATGAATTGCTCGTTCCAAGTTTCTAAAGGATAGAAAAGATCTCACTTTGGATAGGAGCCTTAATTTAAAAAAGGACCGCTGGACAACTGAATTAATTTGTTTCTCAAATGTAAGTTTGCTATTCAAGAGAACCCCCAGGTTTTTTTACATGTATTTTAACAGCACATGTTACAGTAGGTTACATAAGTCCAAATCTGGGGCATTGAAATTACAGCTTGGTCCAAAAATAATTACCTCTGTTTTTTCCTCGTTGAAGGTAAGAAAGTTTGAGGACATCCAGGTTTTAACTTCGTCGAGACATTTGACTAACGATTCCATGGGCGTAGAGGTGTTTCTATTAAACCGAAGATAAATCTGGGTGTCATCGGCATATGAGTGAAAGCAGATGTTATGTTTCCTAAAGATTAGACCTAGGGGTAACATATAGATTGAAAAAAGAATTGGGCCTAACACGGATCCCTGCGGGACACCACAAGTAAAAGGAGCTGGGGAAGAAATAAAATCATCAAGGCTCACGGAAAAAGTCCTCTTGGAGAGGTACGACCTAAACCATTCCAAGGGGATACCTTTGATGCTCCAAATGGGAGATCAGAATGCTGTGGTCAACAGTATCAAAGGCTGCAGTTAAGTCTAGGAGCAGGAGCACGGCTGGGTCTCCTGAGTCAGTGATTAATAAAATATCATTAAGTATTTTTAAGAGGGCAGTTTCTGTGCTGTGGTGGGTTTTGAAGCCAGACTGGAACTTCTCAAAAATATGATGACTGTTTAGAAAGGATTGTAGCTGCTCAAATACAATCCTTTCTAGCATTTTTGACAGAAACGGTAGCTTGGAGACAGGTCTAAAATTAGCAAAAACAGAAGAATCAAGATTTGGTTTTTTAAGCACTGGCTGCACTACAGCGTGCTTGTATCCAGTTGGTACTACTCCAGAGCTGAGACTGCTATTAAAAATAGTTAAAATGTCAGGACCGACTACCTTAATAATCTTTTTTAGAAAATGGGTTGGGACTCCATCTGAGGGGCAGGATGATGTCTTTATGCTATTGCAAAGCTCTTCTACCTGGTTAAGACATACAGCCTCAAACTGGTCAAAAGCAGCTGAGGAGGTATATGTTAATGAGACATTATACAGCGATGGGATAGATGTAGATCGAAGCCTTTCTATCTTATTAATAAAAAACTGCAAGAATCTATCGCAAGTTTCAATGGAGCTATCTATATGGAAAGTGGGGGAGATATTCAAGACCAATTCAATAACTGAGAAAAGAGTTCGGGGGTTATTAGAGTTGGTCTCAATAATGCTTGCGAGAAACTTAGATTTTTCGGCTTTTACGATGACTTGATATCTAGATAGGCTCTCTCTCAGCAGCAGGAAAGAGACTTGTAACTTTTCTTTTTTCCATTTTCGTTCGGCCTTCCTGCACTGTCGCCTAGCTGATCGAGTTGAGTCGTTTATCCACGGGTCTGAGTAAGCTGTTGATCGCACTGATTTAAATGGAGCGATCTCATCAAGAATAGTCTCATAAGCCTCAAGAATAGAAAGGCTGGATTGGACTTTGCTAAAAATATCTAAAATAAATAAATAAATAAAAAAATCAAACAGCACAGTTCTGGGAAACCATTGTTTGGAAAGATGAAACCAAGATCAGCCTCTACCAGAATGATGGAAAGTATGGAGAAGGCGTGGAACTGCTCATGGTCTAAAGCATATCACGTCATCTGTAAAACACGGTGGAGGCAGTGTGATGGCTTGGACGTGCACTGTGACACTAGTGTTTATTGATAATGTGATAAAGGACAGAAGCAACCGATGGAAAATGTAAAGTGCAAAGAAGTGGAATATTATTGAATGCCCAATTTAGTCACATGATCTTAATCCAACTGAGCATGCATTTTACTTCTTGAAGACTAAACTTCACACATAAAGACCACAAACAAACAGCAGCTGCGGTGAAGGCCTGGCCGAGTATTAAAAAGGAAGAAACCCAGCATCTGGTGACATCCATGAGCTTAAGACTTGCCAGCAAAAGTTTTCAACCAAGCATTAGAAATGGCCAATTTATTTTCAGTTATTTAATTTGTTTTTTTGTTCACATGTGAATTTTGTTCCATTCCATTTTCCGATAACTTTGGTGAATGCTGTTTACAGTAAAGTCTGTTGGATTTTAGGCAGTGTTTCCCACTGTAATTGCATTGTATTGTACTGTGGCATGCTTTTATGCATAACAGCAACTCGAAATGTAGAGGGAATGTAGAGAGGTTGTACAATGGTAAATTAATGAATGAATGAACTGTGAAGGATAGAAGAAAAAAAATATTAAAATACTACAGCAAGTAACTGGGTAGCTGTGTGGACAGCACTAAAAGAGCAGCACAGAAAATGCTCTGCAGTAGAAACGGTACTAAGAAAAAGCATGAGAAAATACAAAACAGGGACAGATGTAAGCAATCCAATGGGCCAAACATACGTTTATGAAATCTAGGTGTGATGTGCGAGTGAATGTGAGTGCGAATGGTTGTCTGTCCCTGTGTGTCGGCCCTGCGACAGACTGGTGACCTCTCCAGCGCCCCCCGCGACCCTGAAAAGAATAAGCGGAAGCGAATGGATGGATGGATGGATGGTTTAATTGTTTTGGGTCCATTTTTCTGATTCTTTTTCTTTCTGTTGGATTCATCATTTTATTATAACTTATTCTATTTATGACTGATAACTTAGACATCGCCATAAAAATGAATGGGTCTATATATAGTCACACCCATAAGCTAAAGTTGCATGTACAGTTGTGTTGATATGTAGCGAACCTTGATGTTGTTGCAAAATCAGCAAAAAAAAGAAAGAAATCCTATTATCTTTTCTTGGTTAGTCAAATAGCTTTAAAACTACAATTATCTGCCCTCTTTTGTGCCTTAAAAAATGTCATATCATTGTTATTATTATTATTCTTTTCTTCCATTTAGAACTTTGTAGTCATGGACTTTTACATCTTCCATCTCAGAAGCAACATTCTAAAAGCAATAATGAGTTCTAAAACTCCTCTCAGGTTTGCTGACCCCTGACCTAGGTGCTTATTATGGGTTCATTAAGTTGATTAAGCTCATGGTAAATCAACCTTATGATTAACAATTAACTTAATCAGATACATTAATAAACCAACTGCAGAGTTTGGTGATACTTTTCTTTGGCAATGTTTTGCTTTATAAGTACAGCTATTAAATATTTTGCATTACATATACAATATTACACACATACAGACACACAGACACTTTCATGCTTTTTTTATACCAAAGTCGACCCCAGCAACAGCTGATGATTAGTTTTCTAAAATTTTCATTTAGTTAATCATGTTCCATAACGCCACAGTTCCTCAGTCCGCCAAGGCCTGCCATGAGAACACCTGAGCTCATTACTCACCTCACGACTCAACCTGGGGTAAGAACTGCCCAGGGGCTTTTCAGTACATAACACCCTGTTACTATTTTCATCTTCCTTTTACTCAAAAAAGTACATTCATGTACGGTCAGATTATTGTCACTTCCCTGCTGCAGGCTTCTCTTTTTTAGTTTATTGTGTAGAAACATAATCTGTGTTCACTTCACAAGCTCCAGCGGATTATAACTTAATCTCAGACAGAATACAAATGTACAGCACTGACCATTTAAGGGCACAGAACATTATCTGTTATTGCAGTTAGTTTAGGATCCTGAAAAAAAAGACCCATCTGTTTTATGAGTGCTACTACACTTTTCATGTCAAGCGAATATATAATGACACGCACAATTTTGGTCACCCCCAGTTTGGTCAAAAGTTCATTGGCTGTGATTGTATATGTAAAGGCTGACCTGAGCAGCACTGCTCTTTTATTTCCATCTTTTACAGTTTCAAAGTAACAAAGAAGGAAGATTGCTTGAAGCAAATGTTTGGGCACACTGCATGGTCTGTACTTAGTAACCGTCCCCCTCACCCCCAGCAAGTATCACAGCTTGTAAACAGTTTTTGTAACAGCCAAGAGTTCTTCTTGTCTGGGGGAATGTTAACCCACTTTTCCTGAAAAGTGCTAGTTATGTGAGAATTTTTGGGCCATCTTGCATGCACTGACCTTTAAAGGTCTATTTTCAGATTTTCAAATCTGATGTGTGGTGTATTGCAAATTAGAGGCTTAGAGAGTTTTGGCACCCCTTTTGCAAACATACTTTTGCTTTTTCCTGCTGAAATATACTATATTTAAATACCTTCCTTTACAGAACTTGTTTGCAAAATGGAACAAGCTTGTTTAGAACTTTACTTGATAGTTCCTAATTTTGTGGCGAGAATGCACAAAGCCTTGATATTTTTCCAAATGTGGCTGAGTGATGGACCAGAACACCACCAACCTGGATTCTCATAAGCTCTTTTACAGTTAACTGGAGAAGCAGTTCTCCAGAAAAGATCTCTCTGTCTTCTGAATCTCCAACCTTGACACCTGTGGGTACTGCTCACTGCTATGTCTTCATTACATTATCAGGTGAGGAAAGGGCTGACTAAAAAGGTTTTACTATCATTGTATAGCCTTATGTCTTTTGGAGTCCAATTCTTACTTAACCTATACAACAAAGACATTAGAAGAGCGGGGTTGCTGATTTCAGTTATAAGCACTTCAATGGCATGCCATTCTTTATTTCTTTGTTTATTTTTTTTAATTTTATAGGACTCTACATGCACTTTTAATGTTTTATGTTGGCAGCTGAAATTAATGTTATGGACTGTCATCACTGAGTTAGATAAAAGCTTCAAAAAAAGATGTCTGAATGTGGTTCAAAGATGGCTGCAGGAGCTGCAAGACAGACTTGTAGAAAGAATTAGTTTGGACTGAGGAGAAACAGAGATGTTCTTTTGGACCAATATTAGAAATGTAGATGATTCATTGTATTATGCACGTTGGAAATAAAGACAGTGATTTACATTGAACAGTCAAATTCTTATTTTTCTATTCCCCTTAAAAAATAAAGTTCCAAGAAGAAAGATGAAGATTCTTGAAAGTTACAAAGAAAGAAGTGAATGTAATGTAATATGAAAACACTGAAATAATTAAAAAGACAATTATTGGTGTGGGTGTCCTACCGTCCTTGCTCAAACATATTAGATATATAGTATGATAGATTGATATTTTGGGGGACTCATCACAGGAACCCTCTTTGGTGTCTCCTAATTTCAAAATTACTCACGTACACTCGTCACCACTTTTGTGCATCAATATGATCAACTTCTAAAGACCTCTACAAGTACAAACTAAAATATTGAGGAGCATTATAATTTCCTTAGCCCAGAATTAGAACAGTGCAGTTCATTGAAGCAGTTTGCTGCTCTGAGGGATAATTCATTCCGATTTTGATGCTGCTGTAGCAAAAGCATTTTGACCGGTGTACATTGGCTATCAGGGATAATGCTAATAGTTAACGTGGCACTAATGGTTTTGTCCACCTAGGTGCTTATTATGGGTTCATTAAGTTGATTAAGCTCATGGTAAATCAACCTTATGATTAACAATAAACTTAATCAGATACATTAATAAACCAACTGCAGAGTTTAGTGATACTTTTCTTTGGCAATGTTTTGCTTTATAAGTACAGCTATTAAATATTTTTGCATTACATATACAATATTACACACATACAGACACACAGACACTTTCATGCTTTTTTATACCAAAGTCGACCCCAGCAACAGCTGATGATTAGTTTTCTGTCAAAGCATTGCTGATCTTGAAATTTTAGGTATTCACACCGACTGTGATAACATGGTATGCCTCTTGAAATCCTTACATTCTGTGCTTTAATAATCTGTTACACATCTTTGCTTTCACCTCCCACAGTTCTCAAGTGACCACTGGGAGCCCTTACCACTGTCACTCACCTCGGGTGTAAAGGGAGGGCAAACAAGGCTGCCCAGTCGTTGGCCAAGTATTTATCTCAGAGCTATGTCAGATTACACTCAAGTAAATCTGCTTGTCACTGGCTGCACAGAACTATTAAAAGCACACGCATGTTTAGGATGATAAGGGCACGGCAATGACTTGCATTAGCTAGTGGAGAACATTTTGCTTAGTGATAAAATTAGAGCTTGTCATCTCCTGTGGGCTAAATCTGAAAATGATGAGATGTGACTAGACTAGAGTTTTTTTTTCTTCTGTTTTTTTCACCACTGTGTCTTTTTTCTCACAGTAGGCTAGTCTAGTGTTTTGTGTTTTGTCTTGCTTTACCTGGGTTCATTGGCCTAAGTGTCAAAACGCTTTGTTCGGTTAACTGCTCACTACTACAGGCTGTAAGCGTGTCTCTTTTTCTCAGCCCGCCGTCAGTCATTTTTGTAATCAGTTTGTTACAGAGACTTATTTTGAATTGTAGAAAATCTGATTCACTCCTAGGCCTCATATTGTGTCTACTAAAAGCATTTCATTTCAGCAGGATTTAAAACTGTGTTTCATACAAATGTAACAAGAATACGCTGACTTCCATTGCTGAGCTACAGTGGTGCACTTGTGGTGACAATGCTAATTTTAAAAAATATGTGATTTTCTTCAATCTTATAAAAAAAGATTACAGTACAACAGAACTGTTAACATGTTCTGCAAAATGCATTATGGTGATTGTACTTTATTTGTAGAGGCAATGTCAGACAATCATACAATAACATAAAACTAATGTGTTAAGTCAAATAATCTTTTATGGGAAATGTAATGCCAAGGGATTAGGCCTTTTTTTTCTTCTTTTTTTGTGACAACTGGCAGCTGGGACAGGCACAGAACATGAGGACAGAGAGCAAAGAGAATGAAACGTGACAGAATTCCCTCACTGGAATTGAACTGGGTACATTGCATAATGCTGACCTTAAATCACTGGTGCACAGGGACACAATTCTGGCATATGCTCTATCGACACAACAGTGTTGTACAAATACGAATACATTGATTAGTGTGTAATAACATCTTCCCAAAAAACTTCTTCATCCTCATACACTTGAAAATAATCCATTAAAAATACCTAAGAGCAGGCATTTGTGAAAGTCAACATGTTGCCCCGCCCATCTTGAATACAGTGACTGCAATACAGTGATGGGCACTGGAACTCTGTCTAATCACATTGTATCCAAATAACAACAGACTGGACACATACTGTAAGTAGTTCTTATAGGCATTTGTGTGGCATGAAGGCAAATTTTAATTCATGCCTGCACTTTCTGACTCAGGATATGAAGGCTCATACCTATGATGAATTGGAACCTCTTCTTAAATGATGAAACAAAGAAGCAAAAACGTGAAGCCAGAGGATCTACATAAAGCATTATCCTCTTCCTTCTCATCTGAAACTTCATATCCTGAACTGAATTCAGGACTCTAACACATAAAAACATGCATAAACGTACTCATTTATTATTACTGTCAAAATTAGGTATTGTCAGCAGATTAGACATGTGACCCACCTGTCACTGAACAGCTGACAAGGACAAAAAACACAAAACAAAACAGAACAACAACAGCAACTGGTTATAAGCTAACGTGTTAGCTAATTTTAGCCAGTGTGCTAAAAATTAGTTTTTCCCTCTGATAAACAGTTTCATTACATTTTCACATAGTATGTAACTTATTAGTTAAGTGTTCCTTCAAGAACATTAACAACAAAGTTTCACTAACTAAGGGTAATAGAATCTCCTTCCCCACCCAACATATTGACACTGCAAACATACTGATACATTGCAAACATAGTGGCCTACACCCACTACAGAAAAACTGGAGGCAGAGTTGATTGTCCTATACCGGCCACAAGGATAATGCACTTTAGTTAGGAGCAATAAGCTAACAGAATTCAGTTGACTGCAATTTGCAATACACTGACATCTTTTGGTGAGATTTTACACAGTGTACCTTTACTACTATTACTACTGCCCAAAAAACACTCACGGTAGCATCGTTAAAACTGACTAATCTAAACTTTACTAGTGCTGTCAGCGTTAATCTCGTTAAAATAACGTTAAATTGTTTGCCCCATTCCCAACAAACTGCATGTGTTTGCACATTTTTCAGTGACATTTTGCACATTTTTTGATTGAAATGACTAAAAGCATTTCTACTGGGGGTTAATGTTCTTTTTTTTTTTTTTACTTTGCCCATCCAGAGTCTAGAACCACCACTGACAGGATGTGAAGCCTCCCTTCCAATGTAGAGATCCTACTATTAAAAAAGATTATCAGTATGACTCTCAGAAAATAGGGTTTCCTCGTCAAGTACAAGTAAAAATGGCTAAAGGTTCACAGAGGAAAATGATAGAAATTTAAAAAAAAGAAGTCATTCCATATTTTAGGGGGAATTGACCCTTTGTTAATAAAATCAATGGCTGAAAAAAGGTAATAAGGATTAAAAGGAGTTTAGGAAGGTTCAGGATGCAGCCTCACCCTCAGATGCCACTTGTGTAGACTTCAAAACCCTTCTCCGTTATTGATAGCAGTGCTAAGTGACATTTACTGGACTGAAAAGCCCTCAGAGCTACCAGAATCAAGGGAGGGAAAGTGGGAGGGTGTGAACTGATTTTCAGGAGTGCTTACAGGAAACGGAATTGAAAGCATGTGAAAATAAGAAAACACTTAGGAAGACATTTAGACTGGCAGTGTACACAAACACTCCTTAAAATTAGCTGCATGACACTGATGTTCATAACTTCAATTACTCTCCCATAATAGTTTCATTAGTGTTTCCAATATTAGCCCCAAAGACGTCATATCACTTAGACAACAGTGTTCTCCCTGATTTACTAGTAAGCCTCCATTCAAAGCTACACATAATAATCCGTGCTGTGAACCATCAAGAATAACAAAGACCTACATAATGCCTGGAGCTCAGTGTCTACAACAGAATTACATAACACTCTGTCACCCAATAGATTAATATGGATCCTTTACCTTGAGTCCGGTGTGAGAGAGCAGCTGGACTCTTTCTCCCCCTCTTTTTTATCACTGCCTATCCCCAACGTGCCTTTTGGCTGAACGCAGCCTCCGTCTAGCCAATGCTGTTGTGTATTTGTTTGAAACTGTACTGCTCAGCACTGAAGATATCTAGTGTTTCTGATGCCAGTGAGTGGGAGCTACATGCGGCATGCTCATTGGTGTGAAATTATGAGGTGGGGGGGAGAGAGCAGCTGAGATGGATGGAGGCAGAGAGTGGGGCTGGAAACAGAGAGAGAGTCGTAGGGGAGGAGAGCTTTGTTTTCATGGGGAAATCTCCAAGGACAGCCCAGAGCACATCTGTGGAGAGGAGAGGTGCTGTTCGGTGATGTCAGTGAGGTTGCATTTGAAAAGATGGGAACGTAAATGTAGCACAGGAATACAGCTGTGCGTGGCTACTGATGCCTAAGGTTGACTACCCAAAATTCTCAAGAGGAAACTAAAACTGTTTGTTTGAAATTAACACTCTAAGAACTGTTGAAATTGGTTTGATTGTGAGATATTTTAGGACATTAGGGCGATAGCAACAGAATTATCATTCAATCATTTAATTTTTTTTTTGTAATTTTCTTACAGTTTTCTCTCACTTTTTCTGGCCAGGAAACTGCATATGAAATTCAACCATTTTAATATAGCGTTTAATACTTGCCTAAGCCTCTGTGATTAATAAAGCATTTTGATGCTGATTTACATGATCAGCATAAAAGACAATCACTTTAATGTCCGTCCTCTGAATCACTAGAAGCTGTGCATCCGAACGAACTAAAATAAATAAATAAAGATTACGTAACCCAAAACCTAGTGTACACTCAGGAAAACTGGAACAATGATGATAACATGATTTGGTAGTCAACGGAAGCCCAGTTATCTATGCGTATGTGCAATTTTGGATAAAACATTAAGACAATGTGTGGAAGAAGTGGGATTGCACCTTCACTTGTTTGTAAGCCAAAAGCATATGGAAAACGGCACATGACAAGCTTAGGGCACATAGATGCGAGTGAAAGTGAAAATTATTTGTCTTACTGCAACGTGAAGAGAAAGATAAGATCTGCAAGGAACTGAGAGTGTGAAGAAGGCAGTCTGGCTGAGAACCAATAATTCTTGCTGCTGAATAGGCAACTAAGTGTTATATAAAATCACACACATGCACGCATATGCACATGGACGCACACACACACACAAAGCAGTTAAACAGCACTGCCTACGTGCACATGCTCTGAGTTTCCTCCCGTCTCGTTTTCTCCAGCTTTGGATGTGCACTCACACATGGGTAAACGGTGTTACAGTGGTAAAGTGTAAAAAGATTTAGCAGCTTGAGTAATTTACACCACTATTCTTTTGAGAAAGTAAATCTACAAGCCAGTTAAAAACATTTTGCACTGGAGGTTTCAGGCAACGTTATGCAGTTTGATAAGTACTTTGTGTGAAGCATACTAATGCACTAACCCCCTCCAAGAGAGTGAAGTTAAACTGCTTGCTTTCTTGCTGTGTTGGCATCAGTTAAAGAAGATTAATTCCAACTGAAACTGCTTTTTCACTTCAGAGCAAAGTGAATCTCGTACACTACATATTAAGAATTAAGGTGTACAAAGGAAGTTTAAAATTGTTGTAGAAGTAGTGCATAATCATGCTGGGAGTGTGGCTGCTTTGAGGTGTACAGGTGTAGTGATGCACAAAGCTCTATCTGATAGCTGGCTGCCAGAACTAGATTTTTTAATGGTGTTTTTGCCTTTTTAGATAGTTTTTCATGGAGTCATTTGACAGATAACATAATATGCCTTGCTGTGTGATTTATTAGGGACATGTGAGATTCAGTTTCGGTGAGTGAAACTGTGGCATTTTAAGACTTTAGGCTAAAAAAGCTAGCTAGCCTCAGCTGTTAACTTAGCAGTCTTGTCCAAATATTGTAACTCCTGGCTCCAAAAAAACAACATGGTGGCAGCCATAAAAGAGCGTGTAACACAAGCCGACCTACAGAAATACAAGTTAAAACTGACTTTTACAGGGTTTATAGGGGTACATGTGTTTGGATGGCTAATAAAAAAAAGTTCCCTATGCTTTGCCCCAGGTCCGAACCTTTCTTCAGTTCCCAAACTCAAACAACTCTTAGATCATTGAGAGTTAAAAATAGTCAAAATTCCTTCATGTTCAGTAAAATGATTAACGTGGCTGCTTTGCAATAAACGTTAACATTCAGACATGCATGAGAAAGAGGATTTACAAAGTCTAGCAAAAGTTGAAGTCAGCAGGAAGTTAGCCTGCTACGTGTCATCTAAAGACGAAATACCATGTTTTGACTGAGGAATTTCTAAAAAAGTAAAATGTGCAGCTCCGCTATCACTTTCAACATCAGTGTGGTCAGAAAATTAAACAGCAGAAATGTTTGCAGGGTTACTAATGTTGGGTAGCTGGTACACAATGGTGTGCTACCTAGTAGTTAGCTACACAGTTATGGTTTGGATAATATTATAACAGAATAATATTATTAACAGAATGAAAATAGAAGATGAATGCTAACTTTTTTTATCCTCAATAAAAGTTTATTTGAGGCTCCCGAATGGCGAAAGACAAACGCAATCCTATCAGGGCAGGGAAAAAGAGGCTGAAAACAGCCAAACTTCAGTCAAGAGAGCACGTTCGATGATTCATCCACAACACAAAGTTAGTCATTATGTTACTGCGTGGTTTGGATTACTCCCTATGAAAAAATTTGGTGCCTTAGCTACCCATTCAATTCTTAGTTAACCTCAGAGTGATTCTTTTCTGAATCATTTTAATGTTTGGTGTCTGGCATATTGTGAGCCCATGGGCTGTAGTTACATAATATGGTTTTAAAAATTGAGCTTATAAATGCAATGCACATGAATGATGCTAACAAATAGTCAGAAAGATTGACAGTCACCATTGAATATTTTTACTGGCTTGTTTATACATGTAAAAAACAGACAGCCTTAAAGAAGGAGTTTGGACCCAGAATGAGGGTCGATAAGTCATATGCTCAGTCATATGTCAGATTTCTAATCACAGATATACTGATAAAGCAGATGGTACTTATAAAAACATTTGTAAAATTCAAAGTCACTTAGAAAGCCATGAATTGCTTTACCCTTTGCTGTAAAACTGTTGTACTCCTTTATGAATAAGCGAAACAAAGTGGCACATAGTAGAACACTGTCTTGTCAAAAACTTGAGAGAATGTCAAATACTTCTAGCCCTTCACTAATATTACTGAAAAATCTAAGTATATAATACCAGTGGGGCTGGATAAATCACTTAAAGGACATAGTAAATACAAAGAAAAGATTAAACACATGGCTACACTTTTTATGGGCAAAAGGTAGTTTGTTGAAAAGAAAAAAAAATCCCTTTGGTGCATTTCAAAAGAAGAGTAAAAACACTAGCAAGAAAGTAAAAACGCAAATAAGCAGTGATTCCTTGTTAAGTCTCCTTTTCAACTTGAACTTGATGAACAGGACAAATTTACCTTGTGAGTCACCAATTATGTATTGTGATAAAAGGGAGTGCAAAAAGCACACATCTTTGTCTATGCGCCCAAAACAGGAAATTGTGCTCACACACAACAATGGTTTACACAATCCATTTTCCCCTCTGTGTGCTAATGTCATCTAGCAATTACACACATTACACAGAGCAGAGAATAATTTGAGCAATTCAAAGACCTTTTCATTTAGAAGAAGGCTGGCCACATAGAGAGGGTGTATAAAGAATGTTCACCCACACACATAGTTGGCCAGGTGCAACTTTCATGATGCTGTTTACATCACAGGTTTCCCAGTCGCCTTTGTCTCTTACTGTATCTCTGGGGGACTCATCGGAAATCCTCTCCTGGAAGCAAAACTCTTTACCTCATCAAGTGATTTATGTTTCACGTTGCCTGACACGCACACACCCCCAGCTCTGTTTGACATTTTACACAACTCAGATGTCAGTGATTGAGATTTGAAGGATGAACATAACAAAAGAACTAAAGTATTTCTTATATGATCATTATTATTTGTTGGGATATCTTAGTCTAAACCTTCAGCTTTCTTGATGTTGGCTAACAGAACTCTTTTTCAAGGAGAGCAATCCTTGCAATTACATTCTTGAGCTTATGTCCAATTATCTGGATGAGTAGTGTTGTATAGGTGTATGCCAATTCATGGGTTTCCAATATGCATTTATGTCTTTTTATAGTACTTACATTTCATTTCTAATCCTGAAGTCTGCAGCTATAACTGCCATTGCTGATGCATCTCTACCTTGCACTCCTTTCTTGTGTGGGGCCACCTGAGAAGTGTATAAATTCTGTGATTCCCAGTTGTGGCACCAGAGGCTAAAAGAGAAAAACGCTGAGCACCAAAGACCCAGCATGTACTGCGAGAGGGAAAGGGCACACAAAAACAAGTAATTACCAAGTGCATGCTGGGCCTGCTGTTTTAGTAGCATTCTGCATTTTTCTGTCTATCTAACAAGTGCTGTTTTAATGCATGTGCTTAATTTGGTTTAAGCCTCATGGCATGATGGAAAGGGGGAACATGGCTCAAGAGGAAAAAAAAAATCAGTGCCAGGGTGCAGAGTTAATGCAGGTTAACAAAAAATCACACTTCTAAATTTGAATTTTATTCTCAATTTGCACTACTCGTTTGGATCTTTTTTGTTTTTGAATCTTTTTTGAGCTCTTTTGATATTTGTTTAGAGTGCTAAGAGTGTTCACCTTTTGCCAGGCTGTCATTATACAGGTGGTCAGAAGTTTACATATGCTCATAATGGGCAACAATGTCATTATAATTTTTAGGCTTTTAGTGATTTCTTTGAACTGTTCTTTTGCTAGGGTGGAAAGATAGTTAATGATGATTGTCTTTTCATAAGTGCTGCTGAGGAGTCTACAAGGTCCCTTAATTTGACAAGGACAAGACCTATTAACTTCATGTTAGTAATCATGATTGACTACAGATGGTAGTTTCTCTTTGCCAGTATAAAAAAGGAATTGATTTGACATCCCTCATTGGATTGATTGATACTCAGAACAATGGAAAAGTCCAAGGAACTCGGTGAAGATCTAATATAGACATTTTCAGATGCAGATTCAAGATCATCAGTTCAAGCAATTGCATGAAATTACAAAATATTTGGATGTAAAACCACTTTTCCAACATCTGGAAGATCCAAGCTGTCCCCCACACTTTGCCAGATGACATCTAAAATAGCCTGAGCAGTCCTCAGAGAAAAAACCCAAACAGTTCTTTGGACAAATGAAGCCAAGATTAAATTGTAACTTGTAACTTGAATGAGGGGAAGAGAAAAGTATGGAGACAGGAAAGAACAGCTGATAGACATTATGTAACATTGTGGGAGATAGTGTTAGGAACTGATAAGAATTTAGCGTTTCCAGTGCAGTTTGCACTTGAAGAACACATTCTCATCCTTTTGTGGAATAAAAATAAAAGTGTCTATATCCACACTGTAGAGTGTCCCCCTACTTTCCTCTTCTGACACACAACAACTGAAATTCACTGATTGTACCATAAAAGCAAATGTAACCAATAAGTGGGTTCAATAGGCAAGCAGACGAAGAATTCCAAGGAACGGAATGGGGACCTGTTCTCTACAAGAATCAGTTCTCAATTCTCACCCCTAGTTGGTATTTTTTGGCATGGTTATGCATGGCTGCCAGTGGAACTGGGCTGCAAGTGTTTACTGATGATGTTCCTGCTGATAAAAGTAGCAGGATGAAGTACACAGCTACACTCAGATTGAGCCAAATGCTACAAAACTGATTGCCAGGCACTTCACAGTGCAAACGGACAATAGATTTGAGAAACTGCAAAAGCATAAGGCACAAAATATGATGATATTTTATTTAATGACCAACTCGGTCACCTGGTCTCAACCCAGCAGAGCGCGATCTTCAGTTACTGAAGGCATTGACCGCAAATTATTTTCTTTCATGTATTAAAAGCAAGTCTTATATTTAAAATAATGGTAGAATGTTTGAATACTTTTAGGAATATATTCAACAAAAAAATGTGTAATGTCAAATGAATTAATGCAATACTTTCATTAAACTGCACTTCAGTCACATCTTGATTGTTTAATTTAAAATCCACTCTAAGGGTGCACAAGGCTAGCTACAAAAACTCTTATTGTCCAAATAGTTAGGACCTGGCTTTATGCATCATTGAAGCAACTTTTGCTCTCTCTGGACTGAAGAGTAGAAGCTGATTCAAAGCACGATTCACTCAGTTGTTCATTATTCTTCTCTGAAGGGCTTTAAGCTCAGAAGTCAGCCCATATGGAAAAGAAATAGTAAAAACTTATATGTGATTACTCATGAAAGTGGCTACTTTCATGAGTAAATCATATAAGGATTACATGATTTACTCATGAAAGTGGCCACTTTCTCATTACTTTCATATATTGTTTTAGTAAGTATCCAAAACATACAAGTTTCATTATATAATTTTTCAAGGGATCTTATATCTGTTTTCACTCTTATATGCTTTTCATACAAGTTTCACACAAGACAGATAAAAAACTTAATAAGATTTATATATATCTTTTCCATATGGGAGGCTAAATTGCGGAGCGCTATTATTAACCCTGGAAATTTCCTCACCCTGTATGAAGATGTATAAATATGAATAAGAGCTCATTTAAAGTTACAATAATGTTGGATCAGTTTCTGCTTTGTTGGAGCTTGATTGAGTATTTTTCATCTACAATACCAGAGATGTTTTATCATTTTACAAGAATAGTCATGATGTTGCTCTTTGTTTTTCTAGTTATACTGTAGCTTTGTAAGGGGAAAAAGTACCAATAGCAGTTTCATAAAGAAAGGCTGTGACCTAAAAAAGTATATTGTTGTTGTCTTCTCTGGACTGTTAAGGCTCCACTATGAGACAGAGCACTATGTGGAAGATTTACTGGATTCTAATTCTGGTGTCATATCCCTTTCATCTATTTGTGGTGTTTATGCCCTACATCTTCATTATTCTGTCATACGCAGTAAAAAAAACACACACACACACACACAAGGGGGAGGTTTATAGATTCGTTCAGGGATTTTATGTTACCCCTACTAAACCTGTACAATACAAAATTATTGTCCCCGCATCTAAATATAGAGATGCTGTTAGTCACTCTCTTTTCAATGTCTTTTCAATGATCCCATTTTATTTTATTGGTTCTTTGCTCATCTTTCTGCCCGTCACTCACGTTGTATTTTTGTTTCGCTACACACATCATCTGGAATTTCCCGAGCTCTCTCTCCAAATGGTGAACATATAAACCTTGGTATTATTTAATCAAGAGTTATCTCATTAGAAATGTATATCCAATGTCATTCATAAATGACTTTAAAAACAGAAACCACTGACCAATGTTTGCGACATAGGACCACAAATGAGTATATTATATTAAAATCAATAGAATTAAAATCACAACACAAAAAAAAGCATAACATTTAAAAAAAAAATAAAAATTAACAACTTAAACTGTGTCAAAAGCCAAGCAGAAGAAGTGGGTCTGAAGAGGCCTTTCTGTGTATATGTCTAATGAAATTGAATTCCACACTTTGGCCTAATTATTTGGTAAGAAAACAGTGTCATAGCATTTAATGGTTATGGTTACAAAAGGGTTTCTGTAATGCACATTTTCTGGGAGCTGTTTATTGTAGCTAATACCCAGAAATCTTCAACAGAAATTACTTGATGACCAGATATCGTCATCAGCGATGTGACAAAGGTGTGACAAAGGAGTGGTTCACTACGGTTTTTCCAAATGGCTTCATAAAGGGTCATAGAGACTATCTGATGTCATCATATTTATTGGCCAGAGACAATGACAATGTAGGCCACCATGCCACGTGCCACAGTTTAATCATGTCATTAATGTTACAGTGTTGAGGCAGAACAAAAGCTGAATAGTTGTGGCCTATATTAATACAGTTAGGGTGTAACTTTGCTATCATGACCTATTTATGAAACAGATTATGTGGATTGGTGACCAACAATGGTTAGTGTCTACACTTCATCATATTACTTTTATCCATTTCAAACACTCCAATGGAAAAGTTTTTTTTTAAATACATTATCATCATACAGTATCATTTGTGTTAACCCACACACCTGTTGCAGGATATTGCAAGGATAGAGTTCCAAACTAGCTCTTACTGTGTTAGCCAGGGCATTATGCCCTCACATTATCTGGCACGGAGAGCGACAAAGTGTCAAAGACATGCTTGAAGCAGTATTGAGGAACACAAGTAAGAGTGTCCATGTGCAGTGTTTGTGAACTGCTGATCAAAGCAGAGAAGACTAGAAGGTTTCTTGTATAACACGTCTCTTAGTAGCCAGTTGGTAAGAGTAGATATGTGCAATAAAAAGATATATCCTCTTCCTCTTTGCTACAGTTAGCGTGGTTGTGATGTAACCAGTGTATTCTCTGCCAGCACATTGGAGTAGTCTGCTTCATCAGTGACTTTTTCTATTTCAACAGTTTGAGTAGAAAATAACATTATCAAGCATTGCTCACGTGCAGAGATTGCATCCAAGATGCACCAGATCTAGTACACCTTTTTTTTTCTTTGAGTGTTTAAGTAAAAAAAGAGAAATGAAGTAGGGCAATTCTTCTTATTATTGATAGGCACCATACCTGTAGAGTTAGTGCTGACTCACAGTTTTAGGAAATGTAAATGGCTGTCATTAATCATCACCACTCATATATCTGTAAGCTGAAAGAAAAGGAAGTTGACCTTTTAGAATGCCCTTTTGCTCTATGTGTGGCTCAGTAGTCAACAGATAAGTAAAATAAAGCCACCAGTTTTTGAAAAATGTGAGCTGCTGTAACAGTTCCAGATTTTACAGCTGAATGCCCAAAAATGTTGGCCATGTAACAGTTGTGTGTGGGATGGAGAGCAGAATATTCTCTGCACTTTCTTTCTGAATTCTCCAGAAAGAAAAAGCAATGCTGATGGCTGCCAGGAGCCTGTAGGACTCTGGCTCTGGTGCAGAGTGTAGGTTTCAATTTTTTTTTTACTTTTGTTGTGCCAATAAAAGTATAACTGCTGAGCTTCAAAAAAATATAGAGAAAACAAGGGTTAAAACTGCATTTTCTCTTATTGTGACAGCCTTCAGCAGGGGTCAGCAAATGAGCTGTTTGTTTTGTTTTAATTCTAATGATGAAGGCTCTCAAATTACCTGTTGAGCGCAGCAGTGAATGGGTTTCCTTTATGATGCTATTTTTTGCAGCTGTCTTCTGTCGTTGTTGTGTGCTGGTCATTCTGCCTTTAGTTTGACCTTTATCAAACGCATGCTCAATTGGGCTTAGATCGGTCATCTCAAAAATTGCACACTCAGTATGACGTGTATAGAAGTACACGTCACCAAAACTGACTCCGTCACTGGAAGCCATGCATGCCCGTGCATCTCATTGCCTCCAGTGACGTTTACATGTATTGTAGTGTGCTTCAGACATTACAATCAAGCAATGGTAGATATTTGTATATTCATCTGATGTTTTTTAATTTAAATTTAAAAAAAGGTCAGCGTCAGTGGACCGTTACAACACAAATAAAGCTAGATAAATGCAAAGAGAAAACTGTTATTATAAGAGCTCCAAAATGCAACAAAACAAAACAAACAAACACAAAAATCGTCATCATTGCGTTACAGTCTCAGATGTTTGTTGTTTCCAGTTAAAGGTTCCAGTTTTCCCTTAGATGTGGAATATGAGTTCTGAAAACAGCCATCAGATTTTTAGTTGTAACATCCACATAAACTCACTTACATCCTATGTTTTTATCCCTTCCTTTGCATGATTCTCCCGTCACCTCTCCTACCAACCCGTTCTCACTCCCAAAGCGTAACATTTTACGCTAGGTGACAATGTTTGACCAGCTGGTGAGTTAGACAGAGGATTATATATAAGAAACATTCGAGACACACAGAAACCGAAATTTAGCGAGGGCCACACTCATACCAGTGCCTCAATGTCATTTACATAGAAAAAAGCCCTTTCTCTAATCATTTAGATCACTGGCTCTTGGTAAGCTGACTTTAATGACGACATAAAACAAGCTTAAGTAAACCTAATAATATTGGGAAAATAACAATTAGGTATTAATTTTCCAGCCCTTATTTTGAGTGGCAAATGTGAAAGCCACTTTACCATACATACACAGAATAAGGCTCCTAATTACAATGACGAGCAAAACCATGGGACATGCCATTGTCAAGATGTTATAAATTAGAGTGTGTGACACATATAATATGCCAGCTCATTCCAAGTAATCACTGCTCTGTTATCCATCTTGTAACCTTGATTAGTTGACTGACATAATTATGAATTGTAGGTCAGACGTGAGCATACATAAATCATCCGACCACTTGTGAATGGTCATTTCCATATTTTCCATGATCCTGACTTCTCTATGGGGTTTATGAATAAAGGCAAAAATTAGTTTGTACACCGCCTGCCGAGAAACCCAGCAGAGGACAGCTGACTTTAACAAGGTCTCTTTTTAAACAAGGATGATGAAGAAAACGGAACAAATAAAGTTCTAGTTCTTTGAATGTGGTTCCTGAAAATAACACATGTGCAAGTATGCACATATTTAATAAGCAAGCAGTAATAACACACACAAACAAACAGCAGTAGTGGAAGCAGATTTTTTGAAAGAGGCTTTAAAGTCTCCAAAGCAATTGGACCTGTTACCTGGCAACAGCACACTGCTAGAAATATACTTTCTTTCTTTTTGATTAACAGCCAGCTCGGAGGTACTAAGGAACTGAGATGGTCCAAACAAAAACCCGGAGTTGGCTCCTTAGCAGTGCAGAAAAGTACTTTCTAGAAAGTCCAGGAATAGTTACTGTGCATTATGCATCAGGGAGCTCATGTTAGCGAGGCTATGAAGCAGATCTTTCACTGTCACTTCATTATTCCAAGAAATCCCACACAAAAATGTGCATGCATTGAAAAGGAAAATTAATTGCTAGGCAAATAAGTGTTTTTCATTCATTATTAATTAGCGGGAAAAGTTGCTTTAACTGGAAATTTGTAAATTCTTTTCTTACAAAGTCTCTATTTAAGAAATATTCACCAGACAAATTGGTTTATTTTATTTATTAGCTTATCTGTGTATTTGCTCATTACACTGTAAACATATTCATATGTCTTTATTTTAATTTACACACCGTTTGTTGTCTTCACAACAATATTTTCTATTTTCCATGTAGGCTTTTTATACAAGAAATACATTTTCAATTGCTCAATCCAGTCATTTCTAAAATCTGATTAATTCAAAGTGCTGCTTTAATGGTAAAAGTGAAGAATAGTCTGTGATTGAATTGCCATAATCTGCCACAAAGGGTTCTGCTGCTCTCCAGTGGCCTCTTCAATCCACTGCACTTTCACTGTTTAAGCCATCTTGTGTGATGAATCGATTAGTTTACTCCTACTGACGACAGACTGAACCACAGCCATTACTTAATGGACCAGTATTGATGTACAGAGATTGCTAGTGGTGACAGTTATACAAATTCTCAGTCTTCTTGTATCACAGCGACTCATCACAGTTAAGAGCAGACAGGTTAGCTGGAGGTGATCTGTGGCATGCTGGTGGAGCGCAGTGTAAACCCCTGACTGCAAACAGGAGAATAGTAAAAAATAAAAATAAAATGGGAAGCAAAGACAAGGAACTGAACAAGGATGTGAGAATTGTTTGCACTGAGGATGATGCCTTCACTGGATGCCCTTCAAGTATTATTTTTGATCTGGGGATATTTTATGCAAATATTTATTTTTTCTTTACTGCTAAGGCATTTTAGCTTTTCCTTTCTTTATATTCCTCAGTTTGTCATTTAAAGTGAAGCTAACTTAACAGTTTCAAAAACCACTGGTTAAACACTTTTGTTAAATAATAGCCAAGTGATGACTAATCAATTAAATGCTAACAGAATTATGCTAGAATATAGTTCGAGTGTTTTTCAGTTTCATAATTTAATACTTCACAATATTCTTGTCAAACAAAGAAATGCAGATCTCAGTTTTAAATAGATTTCATACATTATTGTATGTAAACAACAGTTAACAGGAGGTATGGCCTCCTCTGGGGATGACTTAAGTAGTCAACTGTCTGTGCATGGACTGCAAAATTGTGATTTGAAACAAAAAAGTGAAAAATGTATTTCACAAAATAAAAAGTTTTTTTCAATGTCCCCCATAGTAACCATGACAATTTCAGTTCCTTCTGTTCTGATTCTTAGGACAATCGTTCATATCACTTTGTGAGAGTTAAGGCTATATTAGTGGTGGCTTTTACGCATATAATCACACAGATGAGAGGGAATCAACACAAGGAGATTTATAGATAAAAACCAACAAATGGGAAAGTCTGTGAATATACAGAGATGGCCATTTAGCAGCAGCATACAGAGAATAGTAATGTGCACGATTTCCACAGCCAGTAATAAAACATAAAGCACAGTGGTAGGCAGTATCCAGCCTTTTTACTGGGCAGGTGCTTTCAAAAAAGCAGATCACTAACAAACTAATAAAGGTAAAAAACTTGCACATGTCACTTGGAGAGAGAAACAAGATTGATTTCTAAAAAAGTAATAATGCCTTTGCAAAGTTTACTTGGAGGACTGTCATAAAGTTGATGTAAAGAGCCCCTAAGTCTTTTAGGAAAAACACAGAAGGGGTTAAAAGAAACACTTTAGAATATTAGTGGAAAAATGATGCATAATTATGCATGCTCACTGATCAGTGTTAATAACAAAAGTAATAACATTTGGTGAGCATTAGTATAATTTCAAGCATTAAAACATAATATATCTGCCATTTGCAAACCTACTTTGCTTTGAGTGGGTGTGTCCTTTGTTTCTGTGAAGCAGGACACAGCTGCCTCCACTCAGCAATCGGCACTGGAGGACACCAGAGTTAATTTTTTTACTACAGGTTTCTTATTAAATTTGCCTTCTTTGATGCAGTTCAGGGGAACATAAAGTACAGAAAATGTGTTCTCAGAATGCAGCTGTTGCACCTTTGGAGTTCTAAAGTAATATTATGTTGTGGTAAGCTGGATAAGATCGAATATTTTTATGGCATGACATCCATTAGGATGTTAAATATGAAGCTGCAGTGCAGCAGGGAAAAAGGAAGATCGCAGAGAAGATTCATGGATGCAGTGAAGGAGGACTTGCAGAGAGCTGGTGTGACAGAGGAGAATGATGAGGATAGAGTGAGATGGAGGCGACCTCTAAATAATAAAACTGATTTTCTCAGTTAGCTTTTGATAATGTATAAATAAATCTGTCTTTTACTACAATTTTATAACATATATAGTCAAATAAATGAGAGTAAAACAAACATATTAAACTTGGAATATTAAAACAAAAGTCAAATCCTGACCTTAATCTATGTGCATATATTGTAGCACCTGAGACGTGTTGGGGAGCTGCAGGTGCTTGCTGTTGAGGACAATAGCAGTGAGCGTTTTGTTCATGTCCATGTACCATCGTGCTGGAGCTTTAGCATCCCAGCTACCTTAAAACTGGGGAAATACATACATCTTACAATATAGGTAGTTCTATATAGTAGTAATATAGTAGTTCTTTTATCAGCTCCACTCTGACAAATAATAAACACAGTTAGGCCTTTTTTGGCTATCAAAAATGCCTCCATTCATTATAGACCCGTAAAGGCTTAGAAGGAACGCTTTGCACAGAACATTGCGAGTTGGTAAACATATTTGGCTGCTGACATAAATACGTAATGTAATCCTATATGCAGATAGTGGTTAGACCCATATAAACTATTTTGAAAGGGAGCATGTGTAGCTGATCCAGATGTTGTCAGTTAGATCCATCAGGAATACGGCCCCAGTGATGAGGAACGAGAAACCCCCTAGGACCACTTCTCCCCACACAGACCACTCCAGAGACATGTGGCCCATAACAACAGTGGCAGCAGCTCCTAAAGGAGAACACAAATATTTTTAGAGTAAATAAGAACTGCCAAAATGTGACAAAGAGTTTTTTTTAATTATTAACACAGTGGAAATTTAAGGTAACACAAACACCAAACAAGAAAACTTCTCCTTTTGAAACAGTTATTGTATTTCAAAATGTACTAGGGAAAAAAAAAGATATATTTTGAAGACAACTGGAAAGGAAATATGAAGAGTGTACTCTCTCTGTGGTGTATACAATTACAGTGGGGCAAAAAAGTATTTAGTCAGCCACCGATTGTGCAAGTTCCCCCACTTAAAATGATGACAGAGGTCAGTAATTTGCACCAGAGGTACACTTCAACTGTGAGAGACAGAATGTGAAAAAAAAATCCATGAATCCACATGGTAGGATTTGTAAAGAATTTATTCGTAAATCAGGGTGGAAAATAAGTATTTGGTCAATAACAAAAATACAACTCAATACTTTGTAACATAACCTTTGTTGGCAATAACAGAGGTCAAACGTTTACTATAGGTCTTTACCAGGTTTGCACACACAGTAGCTGGTATTTTGGCCCATTCCTCCATGCAGATCTTCTCGAGAGCAGTGATGTTTTGGGGCTGTCGCCGAGCAACACGGACTTTCAACTCCCGCCACAGATTTTCTATGGGGTTGAGGTCTGGAGACTGGCTAGGCCACTCCAGGACTTTCAAATGCTTCTTACGGAGCCACTCCTTTGTTGCCCGGGCGGTGTGTTTTGGATCATTGTCATGTTGGAAGACCCAGCTTCGTTTCATCTTCAAAGTTCTCACTGATGGAAGGAGGTTTTGGCTCAAAATCTCACGATACATGGCCCCATTCATTCTGTCCTCAACACGGATCAGTCGTCCTGTCCCCTTGGCAGAAAAACAGCCCCATAGCATGATGTTTCCACCCCCATGCTTCACAGTAGGTATGGTGTTCTTGGGATGCAACTCAGTATTCTTCTTCCTCCAAACACGACGAGTTGAGTTTATACTAAAAAGTTCTACTTTGGTTTCATCTGACCACATGACATTCTCCCAATCCTCTGCTGTATCATCCATGTGCTCTCTGACAAACTTCAGACGGGCCTGGACATGCACTGGCTTCAGCAGCGGAACACGTCTGGCACTGCGGGATTTGATTCCCTGCCGTTGTAGTGTGTTACTGATGGTGACCTTTGTTACTTTGGTCCCAGCTCTCTGCAGGTCATTCACCAGGTCCCCCCGTGTGGTTCTGGGATCTTTGCTCACCGTTCTCATGATCATTTTGACCCCACGGGATGAGATCTTGCGTGGAGCCCCAGATCGAGGGAGATTATCAGTGGTCTTGTATGTCTTCCATTTTCTGATGATTGCTCCCACAGTTGATTTTTTCACACCAAGCTGCTTGTCTATTGTAGATTCACTCTTCCCAGTCTGGTGCAGGTCTACAATACTTTTCCTGGTGTCCTTCGAAAGCTCTTTGGTCTTGGCCATGGCGGAGTTTGGAGTCTGACTGTTTGAGGCTGTGGACAGGTGTCTTTTATACAGATGATGAGTTAAAACAGGTGCCATTCATACGAGTGGGGGACAGAAAAGCTTCTTACAGAAGACGTTACAGGTCTGTGAGAGCCAGAGATTTTCCATGTTTGAGGTGACCAAATACTTATTTTCCACCCTGATTTACGTATAAATTCTTTACAAATCCTACCATGTGAATTCATGGATTTTTTTTTCACATTCTGTCTCTCACAGTTGAAGTGTACCTCTGGTGCAAATTACTGACCTCTGTCATCATTTTAAGTGGGGGAACTTGCACAATCGGTGGCTGACTAAATACTTTTTTGCCCCACTGTATATGGCTTTGCCCCCATGTCAGGAGCATCTGAAAAGATGATTTACGTCCTGTCATCCATTTTCAAATTGCTTTCTGCTGTATAGTAGAAAACAACTAGGAGGACGTCAAGCAAAAGCAACACATCCCCTTAACATCCCCCTTACTATGAGAACACTTCAGCTATATTATTATATTTAGGAAAAATCAAACAGATAAAATGACCCTTTGTGTATTATCATGTGGAATCTGTGAGGTATACTACGTTTATATTTTGGGTTTTTTTTACTTTGTTTGCTGCCTTTTAGCTACAGAAAATATTGAACAATAAACAACAAAAACTCATTACTTATAGGGTGGACAGGTAACAAGAATTTGATGGATAGTGATATTTCTCACTTGTGCCACATGGTGGCGCAGTGTGACTGGTTTATCACAAAGCTCCACAAAGCTCCTTTGGGCACATGTGAAGGAGCATTGAGACCTATGAGAGCATATGAACCTGGGGGCTGTGACTCTTCGGAGCATTGATTATTTTAACCTCTTCCTCATTTTGTTTTGTCCTCTCGCTCTCCTCTGCTCTTATTAACTGAACCTATTTGCTACATGTTCATCATATATTTCCCAATCAATGCAAGTAGCCTTGTCGAACTGTACTTCTAATTGCTGATGGTTAAATAGGAACTAAACCCGAGTCACGACCATCAGTCAGGTTGGTGCAAATGAGAACACCCTAGAGACACAGATCCACTCACTCAGAGCTTTTTATCTACCAAAATATAAACACAGGTTATGTGTTTCCTTTGATTCCTGAACCTTCCTGGCCAATCCATGCTAATAGTCCAGCATAAACACCCCTAAGGCCAGTCTGTGTATCTAACATGTACTTAATCAATCCCCTTGGCTCTGATTTTCAGACTGGGGTCAAAAGAAGACTGAATAATTAAACCAGTTTCCAGAGCAGTGTCAATTGGAGGCTTAGCAGGGTCAGCCAGAGCTAGCTGTAAAGGTTCATAGAGAGAGATCAATAATGTAACAGGATGTTCACACTGCAGGAGTTCATTTAAAATATCAAATGCTTTGATTAATTGGATATGTGAAAATATTTTTTAATTTAAATCATCAGATGGCACATTGAAAGCCTTCAAGAGGATTGTGCCTACGTCTTTTCTGAAATATTTTCACTGAGAGTTTGCCATGGACAACAAATGAAAGCTAGCATAAAAGACTAAATCTGTTGTATTTACATGATGCCCTTTATGTTATTTCATTTGTACTGCCCTATTTAAAAAAAGGTTAAAACTAACTGCTTACTGGAGTAAACCCAGCATTGCTACATTATGCTCAAGATAAGAGAAAGCTAAGGTTAGAGAACTGTGATTCATGGTTGATGGAGTGAAAATAGTATCAGAAAGGTCGCAAGTGTGTACGATATGATCCCCAATCATAAACGGTGCTTTACAAATAAGCACGATGATTTGTGCATAGTTTTGATTACTCAAAAATGCACTCTCCAATCCACAGACAAATGCAGGAATATGCATTCATGACTGACACACAGTTTGAAGTTTATCTGCACAAATGAGATCATCATCACTTTCAAAAGCTTCCTCTGCCTACAAATGTCTAAAAAATATTTGTGGCATTCATTTCACTCTGTTTTTTTTTTTTTACTTTTCAGTCCAAGGTTACTGGGCTTCTTAGATATACAGTACCTGTGCAAGGTTTTGAGTCTGCACTGTCCACTGACAGACCGACATGACCCTCCAGACTAATAAGAAGGGCACATCTTTCCTTAGATCCCCTCCTGCGTCTTTAAATATCCACATATGTTGAACTCAGGTCCCCAGTTTAACACCCATCATCAGTTTTTTAAGAAGATCACGAGTTCTAATATCATAGTTTAAAGGTTCAGACACAAGCTGCAGATTTTCAACCTTAGACAGGGAAAAATTGTGACCTCATTCATGCTGGCTTTTCACACTTATTAGATGGCATCACACTGTGTACAAGGTTACAGGTGGGGGATGTGAATTAGTACATGCTGTGTTCTGGTATATGATGAACACTGATGCTAACGTGGTAGCCGGTGTGTTAAGGTGACGAAAAGTGGTCTCGAGTAAGCATCAGCATGCGAAGGGTTGAGAAGTTGTTTATGTTGCTGTAGTGGAAATCTAAATTGAACTATATTCAATCCTGGACATCCCTGACCTGGAGAAGGGAATGTCCTCACTGAAAACTGAATATATTATTCAGGTGTTTGATGTGCAAATGACTTGAACTTACTCCTTTAGACCACAGATAAATAGATGGGTCGTGGTGCTCTGTAACATCGTCTCCTTGACAATCACACAGTACAAAGCAGAACTCAACACATGCATTTTGTCTCATTCTAATACCAATAAGCTTTTTTCCTTCCACACTCCAGGGCATACAGTTATTAATATGCTGAATATGAAAATAGTAAATTATGTTGTGCTTTTCTTCCATATTTTATCATGTTGGTAATCCATATTCATATGTTCCCTATCGGTTTCCACCAGGTTTTTTCCTCAGGGATGTTTTCTAAGTGTGGAATAGAGAAAAAATACAACAGGAATCTTTGGGGAAATATCAGACATGGGCCCTACAGCTTGACTGCATGTTGGACTGAACCATTTACAAGTGAAAGGCATACAGCTGGATGTGGTTTACACAGAGTAATTGCCTTTGGTTTCTGGGGAATACAGATATGTATCAGTGCTATAATCAATAAAAGTGCACTGGCTGGATAGCAGCAGCAGCTGCTATACCCATATGGGGATGAGAGTATGAAATTAAATAGTCTAATTAATGCTGTTCCTATTGTCTGCTGTGCTTTGGGGTTTGCAAAATACTGACTGTAGAATAGGGTGGTGTTTTTTTCTGTCTGTTTATTCAATTATTTTTTGTAATGGAATGTGTATAACATCCATAAGCTTTAATGAATTTTTTATTATTATTTACAAGAACCAGAAGTAGTTATGTTTAATATGGGACTGCAGTAGTTGGATTATTATGTCTTGCAGTGATGTTATGAATCTGATTATTTCTGCTACCATTCACAATTGTCATGTCTATGTAACCTTGTCGTTTTTGCTCTTCCTCGCAGCAATCGTTGGTGTAAGTATTGGCAGATGGCATTTTTCTTACTGACAAACTTTTAAGGTGCACTGAGGTTTTTGCTTCGTATTTGTATCAGCGTGACATAATCAGCAGACTTTTTGAATGCCAACGAAGGAGCATTTGTTTGCCCCTTGACCACGTTTTCCCCCAGACAGCACAATTTTCTTCTATTACTAATGTCAGGAAAAAATATGTATGTTTATACGCATTAAACGCAATAAATGGAATAAAAGATTGTAACGTGACTGACGGAGGCCTTTGTTTTGGAAAGCTCTAATAGATACAGTATATGTGAATCAGTATATTTGAATATTTTAATGTAATAAGTCGTCAGGAAATCGTATGCATGACTACAGGGGGAAACCTGTTTCGATTCGAATAATAATAACAGAATAACCAGTAGTGACTAAATACTTTAAAATTGAAATATATTACCTAAAGCTGAACCAGTAATTACCTAATGGCTTACATGACTTGCATGTAATGTGATAGCAATTGCTTATAGTGACCGATGACCATCCCCTCTAAGCTTTACAGAAAGCTTTTAAGTGTTTCATTTTTTGCTGGGAATTTATGACCAGTGCCTTTACTGTTGTTGGTTTACTCTCACCAGTGTCATTGTGGAGACAAACTGAATGACTAGCTGATGAAGTAGGTCAGCTCATACCAATGCTGACACTTTGCTTTTTGGAGGAGATTAAATGTAACTCAATGAGAATGAATAAATTAATCAGGAGGTAAAATGGATCAACTCTTCGTTTTTACTGTATCTAAGATCCCAAATTGAAACCTTAATGTCTAAAGAGGCGTTCTTTGGGAGAGTTAAGTTTCAACACTGCAGACCCACATCACCCACATCACCACTGAACAAGACACACAAGCTGAAACGTCAAGACTGGGCCAAGAAATATCTCAAGACTGATTTTTCTAAGGTTTTATGGACTGATGAAATGAGAGTGAGTCTTGATGGGCCAGATGGATGGGCCCGTGGCTGGATTGGTAAAGGGCAGAGAGCTCCAGTCCGACTCAGACGCCAGCAAGGTGGAGGTGGAGTACTGGTTTGGGCTGGTATCATCAAAGATGAGCTTGTGGGGCCTTTTCGGGTTGAGGATGGAGTCAAGCTCAACTCCCAGTCCTACTGCCAGTTTCTGGAAGACACCTTCTTCAAGCAGTGGTACAGGAAGAAGTCTGCATCCTTCAAGAAAAACATGATTTTCATGCAGGACAATGCTCCATCACACGCGTCCAAGTACTCCACAGCGTGGCTGGCAAGAAAGGGTATAAAAGAAGAAAAACTAATGACATGGCCACCTTGTTCACCTGATCTGAACCCCATTGAGAACCTGTGGTCCATCATCAAATGTGAGATTTACAAGGAGGGAAAACAGTACACCTCTCTGAACAGTGTCTGGGAGGCTGTGGTTGCTGCTGCACGCAATGTTGATGGTGAACAGATCAAAACACTGACAGAATCCATGGATGGCAGGCTTTTGAGTGTCCTTGCTGTCAAGGGTAGTGTCGTGGATGAGAGGAGGAGGACCCAAACGCTGGACTCACAGGCAGGTAGGTGAAGGTGGATGTTTATTGCCGAAGGAGTGAGCAAACAGTGCAGAGGGAGGAAATGGCTGGCTGACTGAATGAATGAATGAACTAAGGACTGACTGACTGACTGGACATACAGACGACATCAGACATACATCATTAACATCAATGACACGACAGAGAACTGGTGAAACCGAGGAACTTAAATACACAGGTGGATGATGACAATGATTGGAAACAGGTGAGTACAGGGCTGAACATAATCTGACTAATGACACGGGAGACAAGCTGACACGGGAAAAAACAGGAAGTGAGAACATTAATGTGGCGAACCAAACTGAACATGAACAAACTGAAATCACTGGGTCAACGACCCAGGAACCCTGACAGTACCCCCCCCTCCAAAGGCCGGCACCCGACGGCCAAAAGAGAAAGAAAAAAAACCAGAACAGGGCGGGCGGAGGGGGCCCAGGACGGAGGGACGGAGTCCACACCAA
This sequence comes from Astatotilapia calliptera, assembly GCF_964374335.1. Taxonomy (NCBI): domain Eukaryota; kingdom Metazoa; phylum Chordata; class Actinopteri; order Cichliformes; family Cichlidae; genus Astatotilapia; species Astatotilapia calliptera. Next base: position 12,174,159 of record NC_137438.1, on the reverse strand, counting down.
GACAGTTCAGGTGGGCGCCCCTGTGGCCGAGACGAGACAGTTCAGGTGGGCGTCCACGCGGCCCGTGGCCGAGACGAGACAGTTCAGGGGACCGACCGTGCGGACGGCAACGGCGACAGCACCGGTCCGGGGGCCGACCGCGCAGACGGCAACAGCACCGGTCCGGGGGCCGACCGCGCGGACGGCAACAGCACCGGTCCGGGGGCCGACCGCGCGGACGGCAACGGCGGCGACGTAGACACAGTTCGGGGGGCCGGCCGCGCGGAAGGCGACGGCGGCCACTCAGGCGAAGAGGGTCCGTGGGCCGCCCACGACGGCGATGGCGCCCGGCCAGTGGCTCAGCCAGCGGTCTAGAAAATGGCCGTTTAGCTCCAGACCCAAACGAGGCTGGGCCAGGCGAGGCTGAAGGCTCTGAGGCTGCAGCAGACGAAGGCTCTGAGGCTGCCGCAGACGAAGGCTCTGAGGCTGCCGCAGACGAAGGCTCTGAGGCTGCCGCAGACGAAGGCTCTGAGGCTGAGGCCGGGCCGGGCGTGGGTGCAGCTGAGGCCGGGCCGGGCGTGGGTGCAGCTGAGGCCGGGCCGGGCGTGGGTGCAGCTGAGGCCGGGCCGGGCGTGGGTGCAGCTGAGGCAGAGGCCGGGCCGGGCGATGCAGGCGCGGAGGCCTCTGGCCGGAGACAGGCAGGGCCAGTAGGCGCGGAGGCCCCTGGCTGAGGAGCGGCCGGGCCAGCGGGTGCGGAAACCCCTGGCTGAGGAGCGGCCGGGCCAGCGGGTGTGGAAACCCCTGGCTGAGGAGCAGGAAGGCTCACAGCTGGCTCTGGGTGCTGTGGCTGCAGGTCCGGGAACTGGACGGGATGGTGGACAGGTGACTGGGAAACAGGAGGCGACTGGACTACAGGGCACTGGGCGGCAGACTGGACTACAGAAGAGTGGAGGACAGGTGGAGACTGGACTACAGGTGACTGGAGGACAGGTGGAGACTGAGCTACAGGTGACTGGAGGACAGGTGGAGACTGAGCTACAGGTGGCTGAACTGACTGGAGGGCAGCAGGAGACTGGACAGCAGGTGAGGGAACCGATTGGACTAAGGAGACTGACGGATAAACAGAGGCCGGTGAGGCTAATGGCTGAGCTAAAGAGTGAGCTAGTGACGGAGATAACATTACGGCTTGGGCTCGTAAGGCTGGTGCCTGGGCAGGGGACAGTTCAGCTAGTCTAACCAGTGATACTGCGAGGGCGTGAAAAGCTGGATCAGGAGGTGGATGAAAGGGTGAAGTAGTAGGTGGACCAGTTAGCTCTTCCAAGCCTCCAGGGAGGTCAAGCTGGGTTCTGGCTGCCCTCAGCCTGGGCGCTGGGACAGGCACAGAAGGTGGCTGGACACCAGTCACCCCCACCCGAGAAACAGGAGCGGGTGTGGAGGTAGACTGGGTCGCAGCTGCCCTCCTCCTGGGAGCTGGCACTGGAGTGGGTGTAGGCTGACTGATAGGAGTGGAAATAACGACTGGGTGAGCGACACTGACAGGTCTATCGGGTTGTATTCTGGTCTTTCTGCCACCACTATTTACAGTTTTTGACTGAACAGTCTTTGGGGAGCCAGAGCAGAAAAAATCTTCCCAGTCCACATCATCCTCAAGGAGGGAAACTCCCCATGAATCAGAAAAGAGTCTGTTGTGTGTTTTAAGTGGATAATCAGATGAGGGGTGTGGAAAACAGTCACTGGAACTCACCACCGGGAGTTGCTGAACAGAGTCCGTTTTATGGCGGCGTGTGCGCCGCTTTCCCCGGGAAGAGGAAGCGGGCCGGGTAAACGGCTGAGCCTCTGGCGCGGTAGCCTCCGCTGAGCAGAGATGGGAGGTGTAGCCGCCGTGCCGTGGCGAGGCGGAAAGGCTGGAGAGTGAAAAGGCTGGCGGGCGAGCGAGGAGCGAAGCGGCGGGAGAGCGAGCGGCCGAAGCTTGGGCTGTGACGCCCACTCTCCGCGGCGAATGCTCCGGTGCAGCTGAGGCAGCAGGTGGGGGAACGTGGCGTCTCCGAGGCCCGCCCAGAGCCAGGCGAGTCCCCTCGAAGACGTGCTCTCTCTCCGCGAAGAGCCGCTGTTTTCCCCGAAGCCCCTCCGTCCAGCGAAGGAGCGCTGCCTCCTGCCGCTCGAAAAGTTCAGGGTCCGCTGGGTCCACAACGCGGGGTCGTGTCATTCTGTCAAGGGTAGTGTCGTGGATGAGAGGAGGAGGACCCAAACGCTGGACTCACAGGCAGGTAGGTGAAGGTGGATGTTTATTGCCGAAGGAGTGAGCAAACAGTGCAGAGGGAGGAAATGGCTGGCTGACTGAATGAATGAATGAACTAAGGACTGACTGACTGACTGGACATACAGACGACATCAGACATACATCATTAACATCAATGACACGACAGAGAACTGGTGAAACCGAGGAACTTAAATACACAGGTGGATGATGACAATGATTGGAAACAGGTGAGTACAGGGCTGAACATAATCTGACTAATGACACGGGAGACAAGCTGACACGGGAAAAAACAGGAAGTGAGAACATTAATGTGGCGAACCAAACTGAACATGAACAAACTGAAATCACTGGGTCAACGACCCAGGAACCCTGACACTTGCAAAGAAAGGTGGCTATATTGGTCGCTGATTTGTTTTTGTTTTGTTTTTGAATGTCAGAAATGTATATTTGTGAATGTGGAGATGTTATATTGGTTTCACTGGTAAAAATAAATAATTGAAATGGGTATATATTTGTTTTTTGTTAAGTTGCCTAATAATTATGCACAGTAATAGTCACCTGCACACACAGATATCCCCCTAAAATAGTTAAAACTAAAAACAAACTAAAAACTACTTCCAAAAACATTCAGCTTTGATATTAATGAGTTTTTTGGGTTCATTGAGAACATGGTTGTTGTTCAATAATAAAATTATTCCTCAAAAATACAACTTGCCTAATAATTCTGCACTCCCTGTATGTTGAGCAGGAAGCAAATCTTGTACCTTCACCAAGTGCTTTGGGAATTTGTTTTTCGTTAGAGTCTAACTGCCAAAAATAGTTTACATGCTGATGTTTTTGCTCTTCTTCCGAATTATCTCTCCTTCTATGTTAAGAGCAGAAAATTGAATTAGTGCCACGTGCGCATTCTTTGGAAACTTTTTTCCTTCCAACTTCATATAAATTTCAAAAGTCCCTCAGGCCACAAGTTGAAAAGGTAATTTGCATCAATTTGCATCAACATGATTGAGCATCAAATGAATGCATCTGCTATAATTTGTGTGAACAATGCAGATCTCATTCCACCGTGTGCATCACAAAGTGATTGTCATTGCAGAGGTGTGAAGGATCTCATTTTCTCCTTAATGCCAGTGAGGCAGGATACTGTAAGGGCTCTCCTGCTCCCCTCTCTGTTCCAAACTTTATTTCATCTCTGAATTCAAGTTATGTGAACATGGTGGGACTACTGATGTCGGTCTTATGCATGCTAAGACCACTTTGCCCCAGTTGTACATGAATTTCTCTAGAGAAGATGACACTTGCATGACCACTTGCGGCCACGTCACCCCTACTTGCGACCCATATATTGATGTGAAGAAATATAATGAAATTTGTCCCTTGAAGTTAGTCTAAGGAGCTTGGAAAGAAAAGCGTCTGGACTTCTATAAGTTTTCTTGAAGACATTTCACCTCTTATTCAAAAAGCTTCTTCAGTTCTAAGAGCAATTGGTAAAGAGTCCCAGATTTTAAGCCCTATAGGAGTGACCCCAGGAGGGTCATGGACCCCTTTTTGATCCTATACCTAATCACATGAGCCAAGGTGTGAAAACGGGTGTGGGTCACAATAAGCCAAGGTTTTGAGTGAACCCACTGTGAAACCTAGCCCCGCCCTATCATGCGGTTTATTGAGGTTAAATGGTCCAGGATGTTAGTGGGCTAAGGCGTTTGGGAAAGGATATCAAAACTGAAAGTTGGGGTCCTAAGCAACACATTTTGGACTGAGAAGACAGATGGTTTGAAAGAGGAGTGAAAGAAGCCATCTATGTCCACTGTGAATAACCATCTTTGAACAGAGGCAGTGGCTTATCATTTATACAGATTCATACTCCAATGGATGGATCAGAGAGCAACTACGGGTTAGTATCTTTGGTGTCACGGTTCGATATTTTTTCGATACAAAAAAATGTTCATGCCTTTTTAATTTGTCATTTATTAAAATTATAAATATATATTTTAACTCAAAAGTACAGTTTTTAAATCTATTGTTGCTGAAACAACAAAGTAATAAAAAAACTAAATCTATCTGATCGAGAAATCACTCATCTTTGGAAAAGAGAGTTTATTACAGAGAAATGGCTCTTTCCAAAATACAGTGGGGCAAAAAAGTATTTAGTCAGCCACCGATTGTGCAAGTTCCCCCACCAAAAAATGATGACAGAGGTCAGTAATTTGCACCAGAGGTACACTTCAACTGTGAGAGACAGAATGTGGAAAAAAAAATCCATGAATTCACATGGTAGGATTTGTAAAGAACTTCTGCCCTGCGCTCAGTGAATCTGCGTTCGACTACTCCGCCTAGGCTTCACTGTCGAGCGCAGATCCACTGAGCGCTCAACACAGACAGTATTGTATTGTTCGATACATATGCGTACCGAACCGAAAGCACTGTATCGAACGGTTCAATATCGATACGAGCATTGTTGCACCCCTATATATATATAGGGGTGTAAATTAAAATTAATATATATATATATATATATATATATATATATATATATATAAAAAAAAAACACCCAGCACGCCCCTGCGGGCGGTTTATCCTTCAAGCTCGGGTCCTCTACCAGAGGCCTGGGAGCTTGAGGGTCCTGCGCAGTATCTTAGCTGTTCCCAGGACTGCGCTCTTCTGGACAGAGATCTCCGATGTTGTTCCCGGGATCTGCTGGAGCCACTCGCCTAGCTTGGGAGTCACCGCACCTAGTGCTCCGATTACCACGGGGACCACCGTTACCTTCACCCTCCACATCCTCTCGAGCTCTTCTCTGAGCCCTTGGTATTTCTCCAGCTTCTCGTGTTCCTTCTTCCTGATATTGCTGTCATTCGGAACCGCTACATCGATCACTACGGCCGTCTTCTTCTGTTTGTCTACCACCACTATGTCCGGTTGGTTAGCCACCACCATTTTGTCCGTCTGTATCTGGAAGTCCCACAGGATCTTAGCTCGGTCATTCTCCACCACCCTTGGGGGCATCTCCCATTTTGACCTCGGGACTTCCAGGTTATACTCGGCACAGATGTTCCTGTACACTATGCCGGCCACTTGGTTATGGCGTTCCATGTATGCCTTGCCTGCTAGCATCTTGCACCCTGCTGTTATGTGCTGGATTGTTTCTGGGGCATCTTTACACAGCCTGCACCTGGGGTCTTGCCTGGTGTGATAGACCCCAGCCTCTATGGATCTTGTACTCAGAGCTTGTTCTTGTGCTGCCATGATTAGTGCCTCTGTGCTGTCTTTCAGTCCAGCTTTGTCCAGCCACTGGTAGGATTTCTGGATATCAGCCACCTCCTCTATCTGCCGGTGGTACATACCGTGCAGGGGCCTGTCCTTCCATGATGGTTCCTCGTCTCCCTCCTCTTTCTTGGGTTTCTGCTGCCTGAGGTATTCACTGAGCACTCGGTCAGTTGGGGCCATCTTCCCAATGTATTCTTGGATGTTCGTTGTCTCATCCTGGACTGTGGTGCTGACACTCACCAGTCCCCGGCCCCCTTCCTTCCGCTTAGCGTACAGCCTCAGGGTGCTGGACTTGGGGTGAAACCCTCCATGCATGGTCAGGAGCTTTCTTGTCTTTATGTCAGTGGCTTCTATCTCCTCCTTTGGCCAGCTTATTACCCCAGCAGGGTACCTGATCACGGGCAGGGCGTATGTGTTGATGGCCCGGATCTTGTTCTTACCATTCAGCTGACTCCTCAGGACTTGCCTGACCCTCTGCAGGTACTTGGTGGTTGCAGCCTTTCTAGCGGCCTCTTCATGGTTCCCATTTGCCTGCGGGATCCCCAGGTACTTGTAACTGTCCTCTATGTCTGCAATGTTGCCTTCTGGTAGTTCAATCCCCTCAGTTCTGACTACCTTCCCTCTCTTTGTTACCATCCGACTACACTTCTCCAGTCCGAACGACATTCCAATGTCATTGCTGTATAGCCTGGTAGTGTGGATCAGTGAATCGATGTCTCGTTCACTCTTGGCATGCAGCTTGATGTCATCCATGTACAGGAGGTGGCTGACAACTGCTCCGTTCCGTAGTCGGTATCCGTAGCCAGTCTTGTTAATGATCTCACTGAGGGGGTTCAGGCCTATGCAGAACAGCAGTGGGGACAGAGCATCTCCTTGGTAGATCCCGCACTTGATGGTAACTTGTGCTATGGGCTTGGAGTTGGCCTCTAGTGTTGTACGCCACATCCCCATTGAGTTCCTGATGAAGGCTCTTAGGGTCCCATTGATCTTGTACAATTCTAGGCATTCCAGTATCCAGCTGTGGGGCATTGAGTCATAGGCCTTCTTGTAATCAATCCAGGCAGTGCACAGGTTGGTCAGTCTGGTCTTGCAGTCTCGGCTGATTGTTCTGTCTACCAGTAGCTGGTGTTTTGCGCCTCTGGTATTCTTGCCAATTCCTTTCTGTGTCCCGCTCATGTATTGATCCATGTGCCTGTTCATCTTAGCCGATATGATGCCTGACAGGAGCTTCCATGTAGTACTGAGGCAGGTTATTGGTCGGTAGTTGGAGGGGACCGGTCCCTTCTTGGGGTCCTTGGGGATCAGGACCGTCCGGCCTTCAGTTAGCCATTCTGGGTGTCTTTCGTTAACTAGCAGCTGGTTCATTTGTGCTGCCAGACGCTCGTGGAGTGCAGTCAGCTTCTTCAGCCAGTAGGCGTGAACCATGTCGGGCCCTGGTGCTGTCCAACTCTTCATACTGGAGACCCTTTCTTGGATATCTGCCACTGTGATGGTTACTGGACCCTGTTCAGGGAGGTCGCTGTGGTCTGCCCTCAGATCCTCTAGCCACTGAGCATTGCCGTTATGGGTTGCATCCTTCTCCCATATGCTCTTCCAGTATTGCTCCGTCTCCAGCCTTGGTGGTGCTGTTCTCTTATTGTTCCCTTGCCACTGAGAGTACACCTTTGCTGGTTCTGTGGAGAACAGCTGGTTTATTCTCCTGCCTTCTATCTCTCTGGTGTACCTCCTTAAGCGGCTGGCCAAGGCTGTGAGTCTTTGCTTGGCAGTTTCCAAGGCCTCAGGTATGGACAGCTTGCTGTATTTCTTATGCACCTTATTCGTCGCACCTTTCTGCAACTCCGTTAGTTGGCTAACCTCCCTCCGTGCTACTTTGATCTTGCCCTCTAGCCTCCTTCTCCATGGAGGGTACTGCCCCTTGTGGCTGTTCAACTTGTAGCCAAGCATCTCACTGATCACTGCTGCCGTATTGTAGATCAGCTTGTTAGTGTCGGTAATCGTGGTTGTAGGTATTGCCCGTAGTGCTGCATTAACATCATCTAGCAGACCTTCTGAGGGTACTTCACGTAATCTTGGTAACCGGCTACGGGGGATCCAGGTTTCAAGCTTGGCCATGATCCTATTTTTCAGGTCAGTTCCTCTCGCACTCGCGAGAGGATATATATATATATATATATATATATATATATATATATATATATATATATATATATATATATATATATATATATATATATATAACATATTTAACAGGCTCTTCTTTGTCTTACCTTTTGTTTCATAATGATCCAAATCTTTTGAACTGGTGAATGTTCTGGACTGGAGGCAAGCCAGTTCGCCACCTGGACTCTTATATATGCAAGACCATTCACTAAAAAAAAGATGCAGCATACATGGTTGTAAAAGCTGTACATGCCCTTTAGAATTGATCGTGTCTTTCCAGATGTGCAAGCCACCAATTCTTCAGGCATGGTACACCACAATACCATCTGAGATGAAGGCTTTTGAACTGAGCACTGATAACATGGAGATAGATCCTCTCCTCTTTAGTCCAGAGGTCAAAGGCATTCATGATTTTCTGAAAGAATTTCAAATTTCAATTCGTCTGCCCACAGGGCTTTTCCACTTTTTCTCAGCTCATTTGAAATGAGCTTTGGCCCAAAGAAGATGAAAGCTTTTCATGTTCCCACATTGCTTTTTTTTTGCTTTATAGATCTTCGACCTGCATTTGTGGATGCATACTGAGATTTCTCCAGATTTTTAGGCTATTTATTGATAGCCATTTAGACAGAAAGATTATCCACCCAAATACCCAAGTGTTAAATACTATGATACTTTTTCAATGACAACCTTATTTCCAGGTAACTCAATTCCATCCATGTTCCATCTGCAATGTCATTTGTGAAACACACTATGGGCTAATGAGATGCATCACTGACTCTTCCTATAAGGAGCTCATGATTAATAGAACTAAATGTTACGTTTTGAGCAGTGGAACTATAAAAAAGTCCAAAAACATACATTTAACTACTTTTGTTTGGCTGTTAATTTTTGGACTGTAAAGACATCTACAAAAACTGTGATATTCAAAGATGCTGAAATTTTGATCTAGTATATTGCCTAACTGAGAACACAATGGATATATATATATATATATATATATATATATATATATATATATATATATATATATATATATATATATATATATATTTCAACTACTCCTTAGAATCGAAGATGTTAAAAAACATGGTAGCTTGTTGGTATTGTGGAGAGATATCTTAGCCCCAGCTGTCTGCTTAATGACGATGTTCTGCTTTATTTGTGCATGCTCCATAATGAAAACAACCCAGGCAATCTAAAAACCTTACTCTTCCATTATCTTACAGCGCTAGCATATTTCATTTCATAGCTCAGTAGTTCACTTGCTCAGTGGTGAGATTCTTCTGAGTTCCCATGAGAAACTCTGTCACAAAGGCTCTATGGGCCTCATCATGGAGCAGAAGCCATAGATGCAGAGCAGTACTGTAGGGCCCACCCATCCAGCCTGGCAGGGCACATAATGGCTTGCCCAGAAAGGCCTATTGCCACACTTCCTGTTCCAGCAAAAGTCCATCGCTCCTCTCCCAGTCCCTAGAGACGTCTAGCTGCATCCGGCGAGAGCACAGCCTAATTTAGGCAGTTTAATCTGTTGAGATATAGAAGCCCCAGATAAGGCCAAGGTGAGACTGACTGTGAACACCAAGCCGCCTGCTTTGCCATTGTTGTTTCTCTTCTCTGAAGTTTTCCTGGCTAAGGCAAGACAGGAAAAAATGTGAGGCTGTGAGTGAAGATACATTAAGATGAAATATGAGGTGCTGAGCCCCTGGGGCTCCAGCAGGTTATAATAAATACTGTCTCCTATTCTGTCTTTATACAAAAACACCCTAATTTTTGCAGATATTGTGGAAGACGTCAAGCAGAGGAATATGTATGAGTCCATGCATGTGTGTGTAGAAGTGTGCGTGTATGTGTATGTGAGGTACAGCTCAGTAGTGTGTTTACCTGCCCTGAGCCTGCACACACTGTTTATCTAACCTTTTCCACCATTAGCCAGCACAGTCCAGCAAAAGGTGTTAAATCCAAGCATACAGATCATCAAATCAAAAATCAAAAAAATATTCTAAATAACTTCCTGATTTTATTTTTACTTAATAACCACTTTCATACCTACTTGAACCCATCCTCATTCCAAATTAAATGTAACTGTAAATAAATGCTACAAGGTTAACTTTAGTTGGATGGCTTCACAATGGATCCTCAATATTTTGGGAAAAAATAAGTAAGTCAGTTATTGCTCAGATGAGAATCACTGCACTCTGCAATTTAAAATATCCAGCAGTGAATAATGACTCACCAGTGAGGTGTCAACAGAAAGCTCTGCCTCAGCTCAAACTGTCAGGCTGCCTCCATGACTAAATTCTCAACATCAAGGTCACAGCAGAGAAAATGTTATTCACATCCATATATTTCACATTTAATGTTATTGTGTTTACAGCATAATGTACAGTGACTACAGCTGGGGGGCGGGGCATTTGAAAAAAATATGACCTTTCAAATTTCATAAAATCATGAAGCCTGGAATGATATTCTCTGCTGTTCCTCCCATTCTCTTCCATTCAGTACATGCTGTACAACCGGTAATATAGTTGGCAGTTCGTCTTATAATCGGAAGGTTGCTGGTTTGAGCCCCGGCTCCGACAGTCTTGGTCGTGTCCTTGGGCAAGACACTTCACCCGTTGCCTACTGGTGGTGGTCAGAGGGCTCGGTGGCGCCAGTGTTCGGCAGCCTCGCCTCTGTCAGCGCGCCCCAGGGCAGCTGTGGTTACAATGCAGCTTGCCATCACCAGTGTGTGAATGGGTGAATGACTGAATGTAGTGTAACACGCTTTGGGGTTCTTAGGGACTAAGTAAAGTGCTATACAAATACAGGCCATTTTACAACAGGTAACATAAAAGTCCACATGATCATTACTTTCCAATAAGGAAAGTAAGTTGTTTAAGTACTTAATGTCATTTAACATCTTTAAATATAGTTGTTGCTGTTGTATTTTGGTTGCAGTTGTTAGTTGCGTCTTCACCTCTGCTGCAATTACTTTTCAAGGATACACGGAGGAGATATCAGGAGACACAAGGTGGATGAACACTCACATTACATAATGTATGTCCAGGTGTTCAAAAAAAGATGTTAAACACACATAAATAAGTACGTCAATATAAAGGATGATTATATTTTCGTTTTTTGCAAGTTGTCCGGGCAATATGCATCATTTAACAAATGCTGCATATTCACATGCATGTCCCACATGCTCCTTAAATATTAATTAATATGAAAAGTAAAATTCATGGGTGTTTTTCTCACACACAAATTCTTAATGCAAAAACAATTTCCCCCATAACATAATGAGCGGCAAAACAGCTGCATGTTACAGATAATCTACTTCATTTAACCACAATTCTACAGTTCGTAATGAGACTTCTTGAATAATAAATCTTGATGAACTAAATACCATAACCGATTCTTTTATAAATTTAATCAGCGAATGGGTCTTTTGTCAGTATGCATTAATTGTTGCACTTGCAATATGCTGTACAATAAAAGACATTTCTAAATGTTTTAGTATCCTCCTTATTTTCTGCTGTTTGTCATTCTGTGAACATTCCTTCATAGTTTGTGAAATCATAAAATCATAGCAGGTGTCATACCGCTGCAGTGGAGATAACACAATTAGTAATAAGAGCACTGTTCCTGTTGCTGTGTATTCTGTTTCTGCATATAAATCAAACTATTTGGCAACTTTATGTCATGATTCCCCAACGATGCAATGAAAGGAGCTGTGTAGCTTTTATCCTTCTTATGTTTCGCTCATTTTTTCTGTAATAGAGAGAAAATGAAAAAGAAATTGTTGTCATGTTGAGCTATTTACCAAAGACATGAGGATACTCTATTTTTATGGTGTTTGGATAATACTTAGACTGGTGCTGTTACAATTCTGTTGCATTTTTCATACATTATTTGCATTAAATATGGTATTGAAAAAGCAGCAGCAATATGCAGCACTAGGATCACTTGATCCTGAACCTCACTTTCTGAACTCATTATGCTCCTGATTATCTCGGACCTGCAGTCCATTTCCCATTATATTACAGCAGACAGAGATGGACCTCTTTCTCATTCTGAGGAGCCGGCTCAATTTCTTTCTCTCTTTTTTCAGTAATACTCTCCATGAAGTCTGTGCTGGAACTAAAAGAATGATCAAAGGTAGAGGATCTATCTTCCATTTCCCCTTCCTTCCATCTGTAAGTTTAAACTTAAAGATAGTGTTAGACAGTGGTACGATAGCATGAACAGAGTGCAAAGCCGTGGGAGGCAATAGCAGGCAAATGTCTGAAATTGCCTGCTGTGCACAGTAGGGCCAAATGGAGCGCAGCGTGCTGAAGGACATCTAAAGGCTCCATGGCACTGTATTGCTGTGTGTCACATGAACCTACTCGGAGAAAACTTTGTAGAAATGGCTGTGTGGAATTTGATTTCGGAGTGAACACGGGCTGAGATTGACACTTTGTTGAGTAAGCTCTGAAGCGGCCTGGCTGACCCCCGTTGTGTTAAGCCGCACAAGCAAACCTTTCCACAACTCTAATGTAACAGAACAGAGCAGGGAAAATGCATAAGCCAGAGTGTTTTTCTTTTAAAATTTGGGAACTCTTTTTACTGTTTTTTTTTCCAGCAGCATTTCACTTGGGTTATTCAATTTCTTGTCTATGCCCTTGCTTAATATTTCAATTAACCCGTTTATCCTCTTCTTCTCATGATTCTGAATTGCGCTATAGTGAATGTTCAAAGGCAACCCAGATGCATTGATTCAGAACGCTTCACAGACCAAACCTTTCTTCCCGCAATCTGCCTTTTTTCCTTCTTTGCTGGCAAATCATGTGAGGCTGCTGCAGTCAGGAGCCTGACTTTGAAATAGTGTATTTGTGTGTGTGCATGTGTGTGTGAAGGTTTGTGTGTGTGTGAGGTGTATATTGAGGTATTTGTGAGGCTCAGATAAGCATATGTGTACAGTGGCTCAGCTGCGAAACAGAACTCCCGCTGTGTCGAGTTGATAAGACGTGATGTCCAGTGTTTCTTTTCTCAACCCTCCATTGTGGTTCTTGTTGATTTCATTGGACATTGTGTTGCACTTATAATAATGTGGCTGAAACTATTTTCTGGTTTAGACAATGAACACAAAACAACATATTCCAAAACCACTTAAGCAGTTTTTTTCTTCAAATTACTTAATATTTACATTTGACAGCATTTAATTGCACAGTTACTATACCAACAGTTATTAATGTTTTGTATATAAAAAAAAACATTCAACAACATCTAATATACCTGTTTAATAATTTAACTTTCAACTACTCCAAACCTAAACACATTACTCTAGATAAAGATAATGCATATGTACTGTATTCCACCAAATATGAAATGAATTTAAAATATTAAATTAGCATCATAAATTAGTACCAAAACATGCTGAGAGCATCCATCGGAAGCATTCAGGGAGATCTGTGAGCCAGATGCTGGCCAGTCAAAGTGCAGCACTAGATGGAGCTCTTGAATCAGTGTACACCTGTAACATCACTCCTCATCTCTGTGATGCAGGGTGCTCGTGACACATTCCTGACAATTTTGAAAGTCTCTGCTTCATACTTGTGAGGGTGGGAAGAGCAGCTTGTGATTGACACGCTGATGGACAGACAAACAGTTAAAACCTCAAAACCAGCTGTCCTTGCCATGTGGCCATCTGCCGCTTCCTGTCTAACTGGATGATGAGTGCTCCGATTGGAATGTGCGCTTGACTGCTAAATATTTTGTCCCCATATGTTTAAATTATGTTTTTTTTTAGAGTTTCTATACAGTTGCAGAAATGTAGCAGAATTGTTAATAGCCCTGTCAGTACAAGGGGTAAGAGTCAACAGATCATAGCTATAGCTATGATTTCTGCCTGTGTTGAAAATATAACTTGGACTGCACAATCATATAAAAAGCTATGTTGCTGGCTTGGTGCTAAGCCCCTCTGACACTTTGTTCATTCAACCTTCATGCAGAATTTTCTGGCACTGACATACTGTAAAGATCCAAGATTTCACAAGTATGTAGTTACCTACAGTAATGCGGGAAAAAGCGAGCTTTGTTTACTAAACTCCGACCTGAATTTATTATATGATGGACGTCTCCATCTGGGTATCACTGTATGATCGATACCAGGAAAGATATGAATCATACAGTACAAGCAATTTGTCTCCGGGGCAAATTCATGTTTCTCATTCTACCTGTCAGTCAGATGAAAAATGAAAAATCACCTTTTTCATCATGTATTCCGGTGTAACACTGTCTTGCAGCCCCGCTGAATAATCGAGACATTTTTTTAATAATAAAGAGATTACCACAGCTTCCAATGGAAATAGTGCTTCACCAGTAACATCAAGGAGTTTCTTGCAGTGGTCTGACAGGCAAATAAAAATTCTACTAGTACTGTGTTCCAGCGGCTATAAGAATGAAGGCCATCATTCCCACTGAATAAGTAGAAACGAAAAACTTGTGAAATTCAAATGTCACTGAACATCAGCAGATGAAAAGCATTGTAAAGCTCACAAGGAGCTGCTTCCGATCACCACTTCACATTTGAGTCAAGTGGACCTGTGGCTGTCAGCACTGAACCCAACCCTGTGACATTTAAAAGGGGAAACAAGAAAGGCTTTTTCTGTCCAGTCGCACAAAATGACAGTAATATCTCCAGGTATGTGTGACAGGGATGATAACAGTACCGGTAGTTGGAATTCAGAAAAAAAAAAAACTTTTTGGGAACATCATACTCATCACCAGGGTATAAAATGACCACATGATTACGGCCATGGGTAACAAGTCTAACAAGTTACCAATAGAGAGATAAAGACAGTGATTCTCATGTGACTGTCATTAATCAATAACCCCCCCACTCTAGAAATAAATTTGAGTTGAGAGCCCAGCCTGTAGGAGGTCCACAAGATCACCAAATGGGCAAGTTCAGCCGCCAGATCCATCAACAACAAAGATGGACGGTTGCCAGCCATTGGAGGTGTGGAAGAGGTATCTCTATTAATTCAGAGCACCAGATGATTTGTTTCACTGAATCACCTAAAAAGTCATCCTTGAAACTCTTTGGAAGAGGAAAGGCACTTTCTAAAGAAGTAACATGGGCATGAATTTCAAGTCCATGGAAGTGCAGTGCAGTTTCCGTGTTTTACATCAGCCTGTGACAAAGATCTCCCAAATCATGAAAAGTCACATAATAGCTGACTTTTAAAGATGAATAAATTCACTTACCTGTAATTGTTAAACCTTGGATTCACCACAGTGTATAATTCTCTCCACAATGTGATAAGCACATCCAAACAGCAGCCTGAAGGAATTTACATAAGGCTTGTTGGAGATATATAAACAACAAGAAAATAGGTCATCTGACTCCTTATGCCAAAGCTGAAGAAAAGGTGATGAAAAGGTGAATCAAAGGCGCGAAAGGTTCTAAATTCTACAAGTTACAGATGTGGTGTGTGACAACCCGATAACTCATCTGCTGTGAGCAGCATCAGGTGGAACAGCGGTGCTTTGCAAGCTAGTTCAATGTAGTTTGGCAGGCAAAAGAAGAAGTCTATCAGGACATTGTCCAAAGCCGCAGAAAAAAAAAAAGATGATGTTGTATCCCATGAGGGAGACTCCGTGGCTACTGTTGCTGGGTAGCAAGCCAGAGAATGTTCAGCCCCCAGCTGGGTTGCCTAGGAGAGACTATATGATGTTGAAAAACCTGAAACACCCAGTGCCTCCAGGATACGTAACTATTCCCCAGAATCAGCATCGCCAAAGGTGGATGCGTTAAATTAAAATATTTTATGCTTCATTTCTACCAGTGGCAGAGTGTACAATGATCCTAGGGTCACAGCTATATTATCAGTTTCAACAGTCCTTAGGCAAGTATTGATTTGCGCTTAATGCTAACACCATAATCATAACATCCTGAGATATAACGTTTACCGCATTCAAGCAGAATCTTCCCACTTGTCATTGCTATTACAAATGTTTGGTCATAAACAAGAATACTGGGGGGAAAAAAACACAATGATGTACATTAAAAAACAAAAGTAGTCGTTCTAAAAAAATCCCGAGTATCAGTACAACACTTTGTGGTAATCTGTAAAGTTTAGAGAATTGTCAAGGAAAAAACTCGACTGTGATGCAGCTGATAATTTCTGGAGTTAGTGGTTAGTGTCTCCTGGTCCTATAGAGCAGCGGTTGGTACCGGGCCGCGAGAGTTGAGGCTCGGGTGTGAAATGTATGGTTTTCAGAGTTTTTTATTGGTTTTTAGCGTTATTTTGTTATCATTTTTATCATTAACTCGGTTTTCCTGAGTCTTTTCCCGTGTGTTATGAATAAATCTTTTTTTTCGGTACCGGTATTAGTTTTATTTTGTTGTATTTATCCGCGACACCTTAAAGGCCGGTCTGTGAAAATATTGTCAGGCATAAACCGGTCCGTGGCACAAAAAAGGTTGGGGACCGCTGCTATAGAGGTCTTAAAGAGGTCACGGATTACTTAGTACCAAATGAACAAGTTTGAAATAAATAAATATAAAACTCCTTATCCCAGTATCCCTACTAGTTAGCTCACATCCATTAGAATCCATGCATTAAAACTCATTAGAACTCATTTGGTAAGGATGCAAGGTCTTTTGCACCAATCAATCAAGGTCATTGCAAAGATGAAACCACTCCAGTACTGGAGGGCTCTTAGACTGATGAGTGTCAGCGGCCTTTGGTGATCGCTGGAGGGCTAATGTTCCCCTCACTGGGGTCCCTCCTTCCCTCCTAACAGATGAGTGCTGTTCTGACAGAGAGAGAGCTGTAGGAGGAGGAAGGAAATAAAAGCTGACATATCAGCACCCTCTTGACATCTTGTCAGACTTGTCCTGTTTTGCCTCGATCCAGTATCCGGAACTTCTTGTTCTCCTTTTCAGTGCTTCTTTTCCAGTTCCTCTTTGCCTCTTTTCCTTGTCTCTTTCCACACTTCATTCTCTGTGCATTTTGCTTAAAGTAATGCTCCAATAATCGTGACAGAGGAGGAGTAGGAGGGGGAAGGGTACAAAGAAGGAAGAGGAGGAGATTAGCTTAACAGTTATTTGGTGTAGAATTATTTTCCCCCTGCTTCTTTTTCGGTTCCGAGCACCACTCAGGCTTCTGTTTGACAGCTCTTATCCAGATCCTTCAGGGTGCTTCCTTCCGCAATCAACTAATCATATTCTTTACAGTGCTGCCTTGTGAGAGACTATCTATATTTGGCTCACATCCAAACAGGAAGTGGTATTAAGTGCTCGTCATTTGGGCTGAGATCTAAGAGCCCTAAATGCTTAGATGGGATTTAATTTGGATCGCAGTAATAATTGACATTATTGGGATAGAGAATGGATTGCATGTTCTCGCCGTGTCTCCAGATGCTCCAGCTTCCTCCCACAGTCCAAAGATATGAACATGAAGTTAAAATGGTGATTCAAAATTGGCCTGCATTTAATAGTGAATGGTTGTCTGCCTCTCTGTGTTAGCCCTGCGATAGATTGGCGACCTGTCTCACCTTATGACAGCTGAGATAGTCTCCAACCCAGAAGAAAATGGAAGGATGGATAGATCTTCATGGTCTCTTTTTTTCATAGAGACCAAGCAGGTCATAACATTGGATACATGCATTGTTAATTTTAACCTCTGCGGTGTTCCCAGTAAACGTGTCACTTTGAGTGTTTTCTTTTAATAACTAGCACAATTTTCTGCCACTGCCATTAAACCTTTTATGTTAATGGGAAACATTAAAAACGGAGGAGAACGAAGAGTCCACAAAAGGTAATCAACAGTCCATTTTAGGGAACTGACAATGGGTTCACACTATGCTTGATTTAGGCATTAATTATTCTAATGAAAGCAGGAAATCCACTTTAAGGTCAAGTCGAGCTACTGGCAGATACATTTGGTGTTGAAAGTCATACTGTATGTTAATTAATACATTCGTCTGCGAGAGGTGGTGTGCAAAATGTTACTTTTTAATGACCTTGCTGATTACTTTTGGTGCGATCTCTTAATGAGGCTGCCTCATTATGATTATTTGTATGGTGTTATTATCCATGTGAAAATAGCAAACAGTCAATTAATTCTCTGTAAATTGCATTCAGTAATCAACATTCACCACTTGACAAAGAAAAGATGGCGACAATTCACGAGCGTTTTAAAATGCTTTACTTGAAATTTGGAAAAGGAAGAAGAAATGTTTAAAGTCAGAAAATATTTTGAATTTGATGGCTGTGACACATATTTAAAAATTTGGAAAAGGGTTATGTTTGTCACTGAGTAGCATCCCTGCTTTATGTAACAAAAGCCTTTGGGAGAGTAATGTTGTAACATTCTTGGATTATACCATCGTAGCTGCTGAACAGTCCCAGCTCTTTGTCATATTTTTGGTTTTATAATAATGCTCCAAATGTTTTCAGTAGGTGAAAAGTCTGAACTGCAGGCAGGCCAAAACAGAGTTTATTGCTGCAGAGCCATGCTGTTGTAATGGATGCATTTGTGCAGTTTAGCATTGTCGTGCTGAAATGTGACAGGCCTTCCTTCAATAGATTTCATCTGGAAGAGCATGTGTTGCACTAAAACTGTACATACATTTCAGCATTGATGGTGCCTTTCTAGATATGCCAGCTTCTGGTTCATTAGGCACTAATTCATTTCCATACCATCAGGGAGGCAATAAATTGACATTTTTGATTTGTTCCCTTTGTTCTATTGAGAATAAAACATTTTACTGTGGCTACGGCTGTAGTTTTTTTTTCTTTTTAAGTTTCATGTAAAGTATATTTTTTTCTGATTCGTATCAGAAGTCATCAATCAGCTGTATTAAAGGACCTGCGCAGGTGCCCAGCCCTCACCAGATAGTAAGCTATAACAGAGTGGTAAATGGGATCCCCAGTGTGTCTTCCTGTTCCAGTGCTCTAACACTTCTGTCTTCCTGTTCCCAGCCACTCCGTTCCAAGCAAAAATACGGATGACTTACCCTGGCCACTTACCTCCTTCAGCGGATCCCGTTCCTCCAGTTCGGAAAAGGTTTCTTAACCACCAATTCTCGCCATCCGCCAACCTGCAAGATTCTCCTCCCCCTCCAAAGTAGGCTGGAACATTCTCTCTCACAATCTGCTCTGCATTTTCATCAGCACTCTTCTCTCCTTGTGGAGCTTTCTCTAGACATAAATAGTTCCCTCACCCCCATGAACAAATCCTGCCCTGCCTGCCTTTTAAATTAAATAAAGATTTCAAAACTGCTATTGCTTTTCAGGTTTTGCTTGCATTTGAGTTCTTCATTCTACTCTTGTGGCAATGGTCCATAACACCCTCTCAACATTTTGGGAATTGGTGCTGTGTAACGGGGTGGTTGCAGGTCCATGAAAAGTCCCCAGATATATACATTAACTAATAATTCAGATTGGACGGGCATCATTAAGGCCGTGACATTTTTGGAATATCACCCTAACCCCCATTCGACTTCAAAGGGCAGCAGAAAAGCACCAGAAAACATTTGAAGAGGATGACCTTGATGCTAATGAAGAAGAAGGCCTTGCTATCCAGACTGCTCATTAGTCTACAGAAATGGGAAAATTCAAGTTTAACAACAAAAGGCTTGAGAATAACGATCACTCTTTGATTAAAACCATTGTTACAAAGCTGCTCTCATTGCCCAAGGTGTTTCAAACAACGGGAGCAATGTCATAGGATTCAGGACAATAACGCTTTCAAACTGACATCAATGTGAAAGAGGATATTATACTTTAATGAACTTTATTGAAAGTGGTTTTAAAAAGGACTTCAGCTGATTCATTACATTAAATATTCTGTAAAACTGTGCATAGGGTACATTTTGTGCGAGTATACATGAATTTTTGTGAAATTAGTAACAGATAATTATCAGAAGATATTTTTTGCTTTTTGTTTGGATTATTGACAAATATCTTATAACTATTATTTATTTATATTATTATCAATTAAATGTATGGTTCACTTCAGCCCTGTGTGACTCTGCGAGCCTGTATCCCGCTTTAAATACTCCCACAGCAACATCTTGCTGTGAGTTTCCGTATTCTGGTTGTTTACCATCAGCACAATAGCATAAGCTATACTAGCTTGTTAAATGAGGGGACGGAACCAAATTTGTTGAGTGATTAAGTGACATGTTCTTGTCAGGAGCAGCTGGTATGGAAATATCCTAGTCAGAAACTTCAAGCTTAGATGTCTCTTCCCCAATCATGTCTAAAAATGGTCGTTTCCTCTTTTAGAGTTGCCTTCTACAAAAAAAGAGAATAGCTTAAAAAAACAATTAAAAAAACCCAAAGCATTTACTTCTTTTCAACTATTAATATAACAGTTTATTTCAGACAGAAATGAACTATGGTGGAGTGTAATGTGTGTACATTGTTCCATTAGAGATTCACACCTCACTTTAAAAATGCACATTTTGCCACGTCTCTAGGACTTCTTGACTTGTGAACACGAGCATATGTGCTGCTGTCAACACTGGAGTGCTCCTGCATCAACTAGAGAAAGTATGTATGAACTTTGTGAACTTGCAAAAATGTTGGTTTGAACTTTTGCACCACTTACTCCGGCGCTAACAGCTTTGAACCAGAATGCAGACCTACAACCCATGCTCTTCCTCAGCCACCTTTTCCATCTTTTCTAATTAATTCTCCGTGGAGCTTCACACCTGCGGGGGCCAGAGCGGCTCTGCTCTCTTGTTTCAGGCTACAAGAGACAGTAATGGATGTTCATCTATACAAAAAGAAGTATCCCAGGTCGCAGGGATGGGGGACAAAATGAAAACTGAAGCTCGCTGTAGAGCTGTTTTTACTGTGGATTCATTTGTTAGAGTCCAGAATTGAACTGTAACCAAACCCGCCCCTCCCCCATGACCTATCCCTACTGGTCTGCTTTTTGGACTTGTTTGTCAACAAAGACTTGTTGTTAGCCTGTGTTGCCAAGGAATAAAATTGGCACCAATTTCGAGAGAGCCACACAAATAGCTAGGATAAGAGCCTGACCACTCATGGGCAACTGAAAAGGGGGGGGGGAAGCAACCAAAAACAAAGCAGGTATCCGAAGCGTAAGTGTTTACACCTGTCGCAAATAGCCACCTGGCATCATAGAAAGGGAGAAGTGCAACCATTATGCAAATGTCTGTGCAAACTTTCTTTTCCAAGGCATTCATATGGTGCACATATTTGCCTCAGTGGATTAGGTGTGTGAGGAATAAAAACAAACCAGAACTTAACTTAAAAAAAAAAGAGTTGAAATCCTGAATGATTTTGTTCATGTAAAGTGTAATCACCAGATTGTTGGTTCTGCAAAGCTGCTAGCTCAAATTCCGATGTTGTGAAGGTGTAGTGTAGTGGCCTCTTTTTCAGTACCACTCGAGAAAACACAGTAAACGTTTGCATGCTGTTGTCCTGGAAGGTTTCTTTTTTTCTTAACCAGACATCAGAGACATTTTTATCCATCATGTTTTGTTCCTAACTGTGCCATTCAAAATGCAGAGAGGACTTTATTTTCTACATGAGTGGAAGCACAGTCTGACTGCACATGTAACCTGCTGTGACATGAGCAGAGCTAATCTTGTGCCACTGTGTTTCCGGAAAAAAAACACTTTTGCCCTTTTACCAACGTTTCAGGCAAGCTCATCACAGATTCGGGTGTGCCAGTCAGCGTGAAAGTGCCCTAAATTTCATCCCCTTAAACTGCTGGATAAAGATGCCACCTTGGCTGCTCACACTTGGCACCCAGTTGTTTCTGATTGGGGGCCACATAGAGCGGAGCCAATGAAGCAGAGCGTCTCATTTGATCTGCCAGGGCTCCGTTCCCTCATCCAAACAGAACAGTGTGAAAAAGAAAGGCAAAGCTAAAAAAGACATCTATAATTAGTGAGTCAGTCAGGCTTCGCCTCTCTCCAGCAACACTCTCAGCTGGCTGAGACCCCCAGTACAAACACGCAGTCACTCACACCCACTCTGTCCACCCCACGCCTTAGATTCATCTAGACTCATACTCTGGTTTGTAATTGCTTCACAAGCCTGGTTATTGAGAGCCAGCCTATTAGGAGGGCACTGGAGTGGAACATAACATTTTCAGTTTCAATTAGGTCCACGAGGGCACACATAATCCACGGGGGAGGTTTCGTCCCCTCGGAATGGTGAACTGATGAACTCGTGGGGAAATGACGCAGCAGCGGTCGAAAGAACTGAGCTGAGCTGACTGTTTCCCTTGCATATGGCTGCGAGATTTGTCAGCCTTAAGTGAATTAGTGTGTGTGCTCATTGGGATGTGGAGATAAGTTTGGAGGGAGCGTTTCTGTGTGCAGTGAGAGAGCTAAGCCATAAGAAGGAGGAAATTGCACCAGTCTGAACAAACTGAATTACATTTACGCTCATGAGGCTACAATTACCTTGTGTGGCCTTTTTTTTATGTGTCTAACGTGCAGCAAACCCCTACAGATTGGGACTCCTATGTCATTCAATCTATCCTGTTCTATTGCCTTTAAGTATAATGCTAAAAATGACAAAAATCACTTATTCTTCTGTGATATTTTTAAAGCTAATAATCCATGAGTCAGAAATGCTTAAACAAGTCTTCAATCAATCCCTGAAGTGTATTGATTTCTACTATATTTGCTATATGAACAAAGTCAGTGGCAAGCACTCTGAAATGAGCTGAAGCTCAGTTAGTTTCATGCTTTTTATTGTGGTGCCTACTTTATGTGTTGCCTACCCTATTGCTCTGCACAAATTTGGCCTAAACCTAACTCTCTATGCAACAATAACTGTGTGCCCTAGCGTACCTCTTGCATCCATTCATGGCCTTCTTTTCTCCAAGAGTAAACCTTCTTGGGTTTCTGTATTAATGAATTCCCCTTGTAAATTCCAAGCGCTTGCATGAAGTTTTGTAGACTTAGGAGACAGATGCTCTGATTAAATCTGAGTGCGTAACAGCCCCTGGTGCTCACATAGTTTCTGTTTCCCCCCCTTTTTTGATAATGTGCACCCTCCGGCTTCTAACCTTCATATCTGTGCCATCCTTGCTGCCTGCCAGTTAACTAACTTCGCAGTATCTGAACTCCTTGGCTTTCCTTCACCTTGCAGTCCCTCGTAGCCAAAAAGTCTTCTGAAGCACTCCACCGGCTTCCTCCTTCTTGCACTCTCACATTCATTCTTCCTCCTTACAAGCATGATGTGTCAGCCTGCAGCAGTGTTGTATACCATTATAAAACTTTTCACCAGAGTTGAGCCAGTGCCCATAGCGGAATATCTCTTACCTGTACTATGTAGACTTTAACATTTACAGATCTGCTCCCAGGAGGCTGCTTTCACATGTAACGCTGTGAAAGGAGGAGGTAGCTAAACTAGCAATTGTCTGGTGAGGCTAGGCTACACTTTAATTAGCATAAACTGTACTCACAGAAACATGATAGGCTGTGTTATCCATTACACCATCATCTTTTATATCATTATTGGCTCGGACTGTGTTATTTTGTGCTTGTAAATGATTGCGAGGTAAAATACTTTCAGGTCTGCGTGCCAGTGCTGCAGTTGGGTATCACTTTACATGTAAATACAGAAAAAAAAATTGCAGAACAGCAATTATCGTTAAGTTATGCGCATAGTGTTTTGACAAATTGAAGCTCCACCCCCTGAAAAAAAAAACCCAAAACAGTATACTGAAATTTCCCTGTACAAAAACCAAACTGTTTCACATGGGTGAAAACAGGGAGTAATCATTTCTCCCATTTTAGGCTGCACAAAAAATATGTGGATTTATTTTTTATTTTTTTTACTCCTGTCTAGCAAACCTCTGTTTGGCAGATCTTATGTCACTCTTGGCATGAGTGCCCAGTAGAAGTTCACTTATGCAAATAAGCATTTCTTTTCTTTTTTTTTTTTTTTTGGAAAAAGAAAGAATACATTTTAAAAAAAAATAAAGCAGTAGCTTGTTTTTGTAAAAGCATGCTACAGAGAAATGACTCTGCAAAGAAAGTTCTGCTTGAAAAACAGCAATTACCACATATAAGCCCACGGCAGTGAATATGCGCGTAACCCCCTGCCCCCCACCCAAACAAACCCCGAACAAACAAAAAACTGCTTCGCCACTGTTTTTTTGTTTTTTGTTTTTCCAGAGGCATGGCTAGTGGCCTCTGGCTACCCCTGAGCTCTGTCCCTGGACAGCCCTAATATATAAACATAATGTTTGAGCAGGATTGATTAAGAAAAAGTAATTAAGCATTACAAAACAATGAAGTAGGTGGTAAGGAGAAGAAGGCTGTTTAATTAGATGAGTGTCAGGAGGTTGACATGATTTAAGCTTCTTCCCATGGGCCATCAGGCCACTCAATACCCACAATAAACTTTAAGCAGTCACTGAACATTGCTGATCCCTGTGCAATATCTATGTAAGTGCAATAAGCAATAGTCAAAATACCTCCATTGGCTACCTATGTTATTGTTAAAGCTGCTATCATTAGAATTACAACATTTATAGTTTTTATTCATAATAAAATTAAACATGTTCTTTTTTTTATTAATCTCTTGTTCTAACTGTATTTGTTAAAGAGTATGTTTATAATTCTCTTTCAAGATTAGCAGGGCTTCCAATTCCGTTGTATGTTTGTGCTTATAATGACAATAAAGATTTTCTTACCTTCTGATTTTTAAAAAGAGGGGCAAAACAGGGGAATTTTGCACAGGTACTAATGAAGGGTTAAGATTTGCAAGGTGTCTGATGCTGTGTTGAATATTTTCAGTGTTGTCCCACTACCATTTTGTCAGACTTCTTGAAAGCCCAGATTTTTCAAATTTTGCTGTTTCTCTTTTTGTGACAGACAAACAAACAAACCCTCACTTTAAATGGCATTGTGTTGTGTGACCAGCCACAGAAAGCAATTGACTCTAGCAAAGACTGACAGCGGGCAGCAGGCCCACTCACCAACGAAGGCGAGCTCTTTTATGTGTGTATTTATGTGATCGGTCAGGCCAGAGAGGCCAAGCGTGGCCGGGTGCCCGCCTCGGCTGGAGCAAACGAGACAGGACAGAACAAGCCATTTTCTCAAAACCCCCTCTGGTTAAAGTCCCTATTTTCACACCAGTCACCCTGGGATTGCTCTGTCTCTCTCTATGAGCGACATCCTGATGGCATAGAGGGCAGCAAACCCAGAAGGCAAAGAGGGGGGAAGCCAGGGGCAAGGCAGCAGCAGAGAAATGTGCGTGATTAAATTAAAACTTGGGGCCACAGAGAATATTTTTGTTTGAATTGTTCTGTTTGGGCTTCTTCGTCAGCTTTTAGTAGAGACCAGCAGACATAGCTCTCCGGGGCACTAAGATCATGTTGACATCTATCATGCTTATGTTCATCAGGCGTTGTTTACTCAAGTTCAACACAGATGGAGCCAGGTTGGATGTTGTTGTCTTGTCAGGACTCATAGGTGTGTGTGTGACCTTTCCCTGACCCCAGTCTGAGCCTGACTGACCATGGGGCGCACTTTAACTCAGCAAGTTGAGCCTCTCTCCCCCAGGTCCTCTTCACCACTGGAGCGGAGGGTCAAAGAGCTTGGCTTTTCTTTAGGTTCAGACTGAATGTCCCGAGGGCTAAATTGTTAAGAACACATTGCCTTGTGTGTACCACTGATTGCTTGGGAAGCTTTCCAGGTATTACAGCACAGGGCATGAAGTTTGTTCTTTGATAACTTATCCACTGTCTTGCGTTTATTTGTTCAGTATTCAATGCACTGTTGTTTCTTTGTAGTTTCTTTGCCACTGCTATGGGTATTTGCATTTTAAATATGTTTGTATTGCATATATTGCACTCACCCTGAGAATGCATTGGACTGCAGCTTCAGGAAACGCAGAAAATAGAGAAAAAAAAAAAAAACCTACACAACACAATTAAGAAAAAATCTTTATTAGGTGGAAAATGCATAACAAAACCACATAGACAGACACACTGCAAATACAACATAACCAAATACAAAGAAACACTCTTTTGAAGTGAGTCAAAAAGGTAATGAACTTGTTGTTAGACCTGGCAGCCACAAACAGTACAATTTAACAATTTAGTGCCGTACTTGATTAATGTAGTGCGATTCACATGCGATACTGCTAATCATGTTATCTTGTGTTCGTTTGTCTATGTGGTGTCACTGTTCTGTGTTTATGTGTGTGTGCGTGCACCTCTCCACTCTACACAAATAGGAGAGAAGAGAAAGACAGAGAGAGATGACATGAGGGAGTTCATTTCCCTCTCCCTGCCTGAAGAGAAAGTAACATGTCTATATACCAGTGGGAGAGCACCAAATCATATTTCACCTCATTAAGTGATGAATGGTTTACCCCTCCTCGATTAGTGGATATTGTTATATTGTAGAATCAGCTGAACAGGTAAAACAGTTTAGTCATATGTTCATCATAACTTTCCCTTTTTATTAATTCCCATTTAAAGTATGTTTTAACTGAAAAAAAAAAGATTCCCTCTTACTTCTTACTTCCTAAAAGCAATCCAGTTGTGTTACTTAATCTATATTTTTGGAGAAAGCAATACGTTACACGCCTAATTATATGACTTTTGTTTATCACAAATCACAAAGCCTAAAATGCACTGTCAAGAATTATCAGTTAACAATGTCAACCTTTGACTACAATCCCACACACCAACACAAATTTGTATCCTAATGAGGACACATACAGCATGCAATCTTTGTTTTATTTTTTATGTATCCACAAAACTGACAACAAAAAGCAACGTTGAAAAATTGGCTGAAGAGATTTTAAAGCGATTATCAGTCAAAACTCCTCGGATTTCCGTCAAGGCTGTTGGAAAACCATTGCAGGTGACGACCTCATGAAGCTCATTGAGAGAATGCCAAGAGTGTGCAAAGCAGTAATCAGAGCAAAGGGTGGCTATTTTGAAGAATCTAAAATATAAAACATGTTTTGAGTTATTTTACACTTCTTTCTTTACTACATAATTCCATATGTTTTCATTCATAGTTTCGATACCTTCAGCAAGAATCTACAATGTAAAGAGTAATAACAATAAAAAAAAATCCATTAAATATGAAGGTACCAAACATTTGACTGGTTGTGTATGGAAATGGAGGCTGGATTCTTACAAGCCTGAATGCTCATCACAGCTTTTGTGACCTGTTAAAGTTCAGGCTCGGGCTGCTTGGCTGGGGTCTACATTCATCCAGCTTTAACGTTACTCTTTATTCTTCGTTAGGTTTGTGTTAGCATACATATTTTTGTTCAGGTGTTAGCACAGACCTGCACAGCTGACACTGTGTTAACAGTATAATGCAGTTGTTCTTGTCCCACGCACAGTGTCATGGTCCTGGGCCATGTGGGCCCAGTATTCTTAGTTTCTTATATTTTTGTATTTCGTTCCTTATTTAGGCCATGTTTCCTAAGTTGTCCTGTTGTGTTGTTCCTTATTTGACTTCCCCTTGTGACTTTTATCCCCTGTGTGCCCCTCTATGTATCTGTGAGCCCTCATCTCCCCTCCTTGTTTCATTCCATGTTTCCCCAGCCCACTATGCCCGCGCTCTCTCTCTCCTCCTGTTTGCACCTGTGTACTTCCTGTTTTACTTTGACTTTCTCCCGTCAGTGTTGTTTACTCCTGCCATGTCTTGTTATGTTTATCTGTGTCAGCTGTGCTCCCATGTGTGGCCACTTCCCCTGATCATCCCTCTTGTGTATTTAGTCTCTGTGTTTCATGTAGTCTGTGTCGCGTCGTCTGTGTTACCACCCCCTGTGTTCCGTATCTCCAGCCATAGCTTTTCCTTAGTTTATGTCCAGTTTAGGTTTCTGTTTGAACTATTACTCTTATGCTGCCCTCACTCTGTTTTGTTCCTTTCATCAGCCAGAATAAAAGGCTCGCTTTTGTTTAACTCCACTCCTGCATCCTCGCTTGTGTTCGCTCCTGGGTCCACCACACACATTTCCGCACGGTCTGCCTCCGCAGACCGTGACACACAGTTTGCATTTTATCATTTCGCTCTTGTGCTTTCTTGCATTAAAAATAAAAGTCATTGTTTTTATCTTCACCTCTGAAACTTTTTAAAATATCACTGACATAAGCTTGCACTACAAGTGTACAGGAAGATAAAGACATTATAAAATGTTTATGTTTTTCTATTCACCTGTCATTCAGATAACAACATAGCTGTAACTGTAATGTAATTATTGAATTTAGTACAGTAATGTGTTTACATAACTGCTTTACTGAAAAATGTAACATTATTACAGTAACATGTTACTTTGAAACAACTGTAGAGAACCTGTTACTGATGGAGATGTAAAGGGATAAGCTAACAAAACAACAGATGATTCGTAACTAGAAGTCATAAGTGATGAATTACTTGATCACATGGAAATTAATACTATCATCGCTGCTTACAGGTAAGCGTAGATTACAAACAGTGCAGGTTTATCAGAACTGTCCAAGTACGCACTTATTAGACAGCTTACTAGTGACTTCACGTGCCTAAGATAGATATAAAAGATTCAGTAATCTACTGAATCTACCAAGGCTAAGAGGCTTCATCCACTGACTTTAAGAATGTGGAAGTCCTCATAAATAATTGCTGTCCAACAGTCAATCGATCTTTATGTAGGCTGACTTGAGAAAGAGAGAGTATTCTGTCTTCTTCCTTAACTTAAGCTGCACAACCAATATTGAGTGTAGGAATGAACACGTTACAGTCTGCAGGCTTTTCATGTAAATAAATAATTTCTCTTGAGGACCAAAAGCAGTAACAGTAACACAGGGCTGCAAACTGTTTGATTAAAAGGAGTGCGGGATTCTGCTCTCTGATGAATCAAACAGCTATTTGTTTGAGCTTATGTGTTATATTAATTGATTTTGCTATGTGGTATCTGCAGTCCCCTGTAGTCCACACCGAGCCTGGATTTTAATCAGTGCAAAGCATTGATCTTTGTGTTTTGTACTAATACGTTTCCACATTCACTGCAAAATCAAACATGTTAGGAGAGGCACACACGGATAACATAAAAAACATACACACACATAATCATTGTCACACATATACACACAAACCCCACAAGCCCCATGTTTAGAACACCGGAACATTTGCGCAATAAATATGAAAATAATCACATACATATTAGCCGTTTATGAATTATCAGTGATTTTTCTAACAAGCCACCAGAGCCACGTTAATAAAGTCTTATTGACCGATATGATTGTTTTAATGCTGTATTAAATGTGTTCTCTGGTGAACTTGGAACTATGAAAACCCATGCTTCTACTCACATTCGTTTAGTCATGCTTCCTTACTGTATATGCAAAGGGCAGACAGGAGTCACATTATGTGCAATAACACAATATATGATGAATAATTGATTCCAGGCTCTTGGGTGACAGAAGGAAGATGTTGCTAGGACAACCATTTAAGCACTGCTCTCTGTCTCTCTCTCTCTCTCTCTCACACACACGTGCGCACAAACACATTTCTACAATAAGGCCCTCTAACTTGCTCTGTCCTGTCTATCTCTGCAGGTTCCCATCCAATGGATGTCATTTAATTCTTTAACTTCCTGTACTCATGGACACACACACACACACGAACAATATCCTCTGTTTTTGCCATACAACCTAAATATGTCACCAATGTGTGAAGATGCATATGCTTTGTACTGTCTTCTTTTATCTGCAGAATTTTATTTCATTACCAGTGTGAACTTTTTAAAAACCCTACACAGTATGCCTCGCAGTTCCATCAGCATTTCATCAGTAAGACTTGCTAAGAATTTTAATTATGGCGCCCGTATTTTTATAATTATACAGCAATTAGCCATCAGGACGATACAGTGTGCATAACTGCAATGTTTCTAAACTGAAAACTGGAAGCTGGGCACTTTTTTTTTTTTAAAACTCAAGAATCAACCAAATCCCTATGTTGAACAGCAGATATTCCCGGTGGGTCAGTGACAAGTTTATTAGTACAGTAACAAAATACGCTAAACGAATTACCCCTGTGTAACACTCTAATTACAAAAGAGATTCAATCTAAAGCATCAGAAAAAACAGCTAATTGCCTCTCAAATCCAATTCGTGGCTAGTCATTGCTTCTGAGAAACTAC
The DNA here is from genome assembly GCF_964374335.1 of Astatotilapia calliptera. Classification (NCBI taxonomy): domain Eukaryota; kingdom Metazoa; phylum Chordata; class Actinopteri; order Cichliformes; family Cichlidae; genus Astatotilapia; species Astatotilapia calliptera. Next base: position 12,144,370 of record NC_137438.1, on the reverse strand, counting down.
CAGGTTTGGTAATACAGAGATTTAAATGCAGCAAATGAAGAAGAAAGTTTCATATAGCTCCCAGCCCATAATGTAACACACACACACAACCTGTGAGGGCATGGAGGAAGTGAAAAGTTGCAGTTATTCTTGGAATGTAGTGATTCTGACATCCTTTTCAGAGAGTGCACTGGTGCTGGAAGTTAGTATGTTATTAATTAGTGAGCTTAAAGAAGTCTTAAGAAAACAGCGTTATGCTGTTATGCAAGAGACGCTTTTGTCTTGCAGTGAACACTTTGATCTGATCGGCTGAAAAATGTACTTAATGGATAAAGGCGATGGGTCCAATAGAGAGAGCAAAAAATGTCTTCCTCTTTCCTATGGTGAAAAACTCGTCTGCTCAAAGCACCAGATTCCTTTGATGCTTAATAAAAAAAGAAAGAAAAAAAATCCTAGGTGCAGCTGAATGATGCAATGTCGAGCCGTGCCTGCTCCTGTCAGACTAAAAAAAAAAAAAAAAAACAGATGGAGAAAATGAGCCTTTAATTCACACAAAACTAGACGGGGACCTTCCACATATTCATGTGTGTAGAAGGGGAAGAGATGGCAGATGCTCTGACTCTTCGCATGAGTCCTTCTTTCCCCGTCTCTATCTTCCTTTTTACCTCTGTTGCTTCATTCATTAATCAGCCTTTTATTAAACAAAAGTAGCTTCCAGCACTGCCTAAAAGCTGCATAGATAATCTTGACATAAAGACAGTGTATTTACCCTCCTTACCCTCTACCTCTGCGTCGCATTCGGCATGGTAATGGAGGGAAAAGCTCTTGCAGTACATGAAGACTGATTGAAAATACCAAGCTTTGTAAATATTACATACAATTCCATTTAATGGTCTGTGAGCTATTTTGCCTCAGAAAGCTGAACATCTGCTGCCAAGTACAGTCTGTGCAGAAAGAGGTGATGTGCATGGACAAAATGAATGGGGAGGTGAATTATCCACTGCGGAGAGAGGCTGGAATTTAATTACCGCTGTTTGACACTGACTTTAAGGACGCGGGCAATTTTCGAGGGCCATTGTCTAACTACTCACAGGAAAAGCGATACAGCCGAGCAGGACAATAAAGCATTGCACAGCAGAGAAAACTGGGCCAGGGTGTACTTCCTTTGAACAACAGACAATTTAGAAGTTCGAGTTTACTAGTCTATGGCTGAGGCAAAGGCACTCAAAGGGGTGGCGGGGGATGGTGGGGAGTGTAGTGTGTAAAGGTTTGATGTGTATAACAATGACAATGAGCAGTCGAGCTGGAAAGGAGCCCTTAATAGGTACCTGTCTGCCCTGGGGACCGTACTCTCCTCTTATTGGTCATCCATTCACAAGACAGCGGCACATTCTCCTCACCGCCAATCAGCCAATTACAGTCTCTATAACAGGAGGCCTGCTGGCAGAAAGGCAGTCTTTACAAGCCCAGCATCTCAGGCAGGGGAGACGACCCTGTCACCGGATCATAACTATGATGAATATGGCCGTAGGTTTATGGCAAAGCCACTGTTTCTGGTAATGTGAGGAGGGTGTGAAATGGCCATTCATTGGGACCAGTCAGCATGACCCTATCTGAGACACTGGAAAAACTATGTCAAATACTGTAAGGTGATGAGACGGGTAGGAGGAGAAGTGATGCTAATCCAGACATGGGGAACACTTTGTAGTATTAGAAGGAAGTGGCTTTATTCGTTTTGCTTCTCACTTCCTGCTAATGAAGGCAGTAATGAGAAAGACGCTTGTTAGGTGCTGAGCAGAAGGGCAGAGAGAGAGGTTATATGTTGCTACCCTTGCTTTTAACATTCAGCTTTTTATAGAGTAGCGGCAGTCCATTTCATCCTGCAATTATTAATCTGTCCATTACAACAAGGACTCTGATTCCAATCAGCATTAGCTGCTTGCCTATTTCGCTCGAGTCTATGTCTCTTTGATTGCTAGTGAGTCCCAATAACTCTGCAGCACATTATCTACCCTGCAAGTGATCCCATTCGTTTAGTGAGTAGGCAGATTTTGATGTCGGAAATTACAGCATCTTCTGACACTGCAACATTTGGAAAGTATGGCCTGCAAATTCTATATTTGATATATACTCTGTGTTATTGAGTATCAACTCCTAAATAGTACACATGTTTGCTTCCAGCACAACAACGAACTTCTTCATCTATCTATCTATCTATCTATCTATCTATCTATCTATCTATCTATCTATCTATCTATCTATCTATCTATCTATCTATCTATCTATCTATACATACATACATACATACATACATACATACATACATACATACATACATACATACATACATACATACATACATACATACATACATACATACATACAGATATATGCTGACAACATAGGAACTCTCACCTTCTAATCAGGCATCTGAAGTCTTTGAAATAGTTGCCTACAGAGCCAAATCCATAAACATGTTGTTGTTTACATGCACTTAATTAACGTGCAAACATTTTGGGTAACTAGGACAAAACAGACTTTCTATACTATTTTTGTCCAAGCGAAAACAGAGCAAAGACTTCAAACGGGAAAACAGCAATGGCTCTGACAGCGGTGTGGGGAAATGAAAGGAGGGATCATTACGCCCAAGCGTCCTTACATTCGACATAATTTTCAATTTAGAGCAAAACTGAGGTTAGGAGGAAGATTGGATTTCGCCCAACCAATCAAATCAAGTAATAGAGAACAAAGCATCGTGTTCAAAGAGCGACGATAGACCAATCTTTTCATACGTCAGTGATATTAGTGTAACTTTTTACAGCAGGACATTTTTCTTAGAAAGACCTTGATACGGAAATTTGGAAAAAGGGTTGTGAAAGGTAAAAATGCAATTCAGTTTATTTCAGTTTATTTATTTCCCGCGAATTCACAGCCTCAACTCAAGGCGTTTTGCATTGTAGGGTAAAGACGATACAATATTACACACATATAAATGATCCACAGAATGAATAACTGGCCCGTATGTCACATTTCACAACAACATGTATAAAGTGTCCCATGTGTTTACTGTTTACGTTTCTTTAGTTCTGTTTGTGGTTTCACATGTTTATGTTGCCATTTATAGTTGTTGAGAAAAAAATGTAACCTCGATATCATTACTCTATGTATTACAGTATCTCTGTATTTCCAGATAGCTTAATATTTGTAATTTTTTTTCTCTTCTACTTGATTTGGTTTTGAATCACTTATGTGAAGCTATCTATTGATTTGTTACTGATAAATGTGAAGCCCTGGACATCAATATGGCCATATATTATGAAAATAATTCATTATGTTAGAAAGAAAATTAAATCTATGTAACACAATGCAATGTTTATGTAGCCTAATTTATGAGTCAAACTGTAATAACGTCATGGTTTCGGATTTTTGCCATAACTGCTGTTTAAGTCTTTGGCTTTGATTTGGGTTCTTTTGTCATTGCAGTTCTGAATATTAAGCTTTTCCACCAACACAGGTCCATGAAAATCACAGAGAGCATGTCCCGAGGTGCACACAGACCTGTCTGCACAAGAATACCCAGCAGAAGGTAATCTGTGTTTGATGATATCATCGTGAGATATCATCACCGTTGCTCTTTGTAGGAGTGTTTCCTTTGACTGTCTTAATTAACTGCAGTTTCATAGGGTTACCTACAGGGTCCATATGGACATCACCAAAGAGAAAAGACTTGCATTTATTTGAGCATGTTGCACAGCAGGCTATGAATATTAATTATTCATTGTAATATTTTATTGTTCAAAAACAGAATGACTCAGTATTTGCAGTTATTGCCACCTCTCTAAACACCTCCATCTGCAGTGCTGCTTTAAAAGTTGAGTGCAAATCCATGAAGATGTGTCCACAGAGAACCTCTTACACTGAGTTGTATGTTCTCATTAGTATTAAGTACACCCCCCCACAGGGATCTGCTGCTAGTTAGTTAACCAAGCTCCTTTTGAATTAGCAAGATGACACAGCCATGTTAGTATCTGTGCATATATGTTATCAGCGACAATAGCCTGCTTTTCCTCATACATAATTCAAGCAGCACACAAAAGATATGTAACTCTGTGTTGCTTGAACACCATATTTCTGGATATGTACTGTACATGATGGTATTAGCACAAATTTCCTGTGCTTAAGTCTATTGAGAACTTCTTCTCTGATATTTTGCTTGAGCAGTTTTTAATGAGGTTGGTGGACTGGTCAACACAGTTGGAGAGAGATGAAAACCGAAGATTACTTCACTATCAGCTGAGGGGTTTAACCACTGGCCACTGTGAATAGTGCAGAGCAGAGATACACTGGACCTCTGTTGACACAGGTATAAACTTGCAGCTCTTATCTGTTTAAGTCGAATGGAGCAGAAGATAACGCATTATGCATTTTACAAAAGAATTCTGCAGATGCAATGTTCTATGCATCACAAAATTCTCCTACACAATATATAAATTCTAGCAGCATGGCTCTGCCTGCGCAGACATTTGTCAATCTATCGGGTCAAGACCAATAGTATAAAAGGTCTTAAAAGACCTTAAACATTTTGCAACTAGTAGTGACTTGAAATTACAAGTCTCATATAAACTGTGTACTGTTTTTTTATGTGGGTGGTTGTAACTTCGGAGGTAAAGCAGGCTATCTACTAATTGGAAGATTGGTGTTTGAGACTAGTCCCGAATATCCTTGGGCAAGATATTAACTTCAAGTTGCTCTTTGGCACTTACACATAGAAAGAATTGCTTGTGTGAAATGAGGCATATTGTATAAAGTGATTTGAGTGTAAGTCACAGGCCTGAATATGTACTTGAAGCCATTTATAATTCTTAACTTGTTTGATCTGCTGATTGCCACAAACAAGCACAAGCAGAGATTTTGGACTTTTAACATCCATACAACACAAAGTAATTGAGAAATTAACAATTAACCTGTTGAACCCCAATGCCCCCGATATCGGGAGGAATAGGGAGAACATCTGGTTTCACGGGATGTACCACCAGATGTCCTATTTAATTATAGACATGTGTGGTATCCACAGAAATGTCAGAATCTCAGCTAAAGGTCACAAAAACATTTCAACAACCACCAAACAGCTAAAACAGCAAACGATTAAAGAGCAGGTTAACGGATTCGGCACAAATGTGTGGATCCTCCTGTTCACCTGATGGGCACGTACACAGATATGTGAACATTGAGCTATTAAGAACTCTTAATTTAAGTCCACATTGTCACATCAAGTGTTTCTTTATCATGTAGAAAATCAGTTAAATATGTAACTTCTTTACACTGACAGAAAGGGGAGTTTCACTGGTTTGGCCCTTTTAAGAACAAAGTTAGATGTATGTGACCCACCATGTAAAATGAATTTGACACCCCTGATGTAAAGAAACCAGGAGTGACTTGAATCTCGAGGCACAGTACCTTACAATAATAATAATAACTTTATTTATATAGCACTCTTCACGGGATAAGAACCACAAAGCGCTTCACAGTAATATAAAACTGATATACATGAAACAACACAATCGACTGCTCATCCCCCTTGGGGACCCCTCACTTCTTCACATATGTCTGAGTGAGGGTGATCTCAAGTTAAGATCCCAACTTGACATTTGTCAGTGACGTGGAGTTCTGTTGCTTTTCCTGGGTACTTTAGTGCCAGACTGGATGTCATACGAGGACAGTCTAAAAAATGTGGATGACAAAACCATCACCAAAATGTAAGTGTTGACAGATGTCAACATCTGCTCGCTCTTTGGGGAACTGCCTCATGTAGCTCAGAACTGCACTAAGTAAAATCTGGCGTTTCCTCAAATCACAAAATAAAAAGTGTGATTTGAAATACAGCAATACGAGGAACTTGCTGTGGGTTAAGTAAAAATCTAAGTAAATGCCTTTTTTGGTCAAATAATGGAAGCTTGTTATAACCATGAAGCACCTCATAAAATATAACTCTTGGAGTCCATCTGGTGACTTTAATATCATAAAAATAATCATTCTTCCTCGCGCCGCACCTTTTTGACTACTTTTTTTATTACTTCCATCACTTGTCACCAGAGACAAGAGAGATGCATGCAGTGTATCCCTGGCTCTGTAATCATCCCACTCTCCTTTTTTTCCTGAGTGAGATGTGCTTCCCCTTTTGCCATCAGTCTCCCGCCTAACTCAACCCAGCCCAAAAGCCCTTTGATGTGTCACTCCACATCTCACCCTCAAAGCTGTGAAATCTCAATTTTCTGATAAGAGCAACCTCAATTTGTCAGAAGATACTATTTATAGATCTGACAGAGATAGAGCTGCATGAGCTGCAATAATTCTTAGCAAGCACTTAGAGGCCATTGTCACTTCTTCTGTGAAGCAAAAGCAACGCTGCCCCAGTCGATTCACCCGATAAAGATGCATTGAGGAAGTAGATTTAAAACGATGCTCAGCAGCACTTTTATTTTGCCCCGTTATTAGACACGGGTCCAGCGTGGCCCAGCTTCCTGTTTGAACTCGTGCCTCCTGAGGATTGGAGCTCTTTTAATATCTCGTTCAACCCACTTTGTGGTTCTTAGATAGTTCTGCTCCTTCTACACACCAGTCAAGAGAAAAGGTAGTAGTTTCAGCAGCCTTTGGCATAGGGCAGGCACATAGTTTCACACATATGTACACACACCACTTCTGGGACAGCTACTCTGAAATTCCTAAAACTTGCCATTACTCATACAGAACAACAAAATCTGGCACTAATTATAGGTAAAATGGAGACATATTTCAGTTGGTATGCTCCCAATTAATTCTAGCTAAATCCTACAATAGGGTAAGCCTGACAGGCTTTTCAGAATCTGACGGGAAGGTGAACATGCAGGGTGCCAAAGCTAGAACGTATTTATCGAATCCTTGCTCGTTTACAGCACTGGCACAAAAATGCAATACATACACAGATGGGAGAGCAATGCATTCTTCAAATTCTTGCTTAACATGTCTTCACATCACTGATGACCATCCTCCGAAGTACACCGTAAAGTACAAGATTCTAAGAGATTTTCCTGATCCTTCTCCAATCCCCGCAGGGAGCTTGTAGTGAAAGAGACTTAACAAGAGACTTAACAAGTACCGGCTGATTAGCAAGTAGGCTGTGTACATTTGACATCACGGTGGTGAAAGCGAGCGAGTTCTTACCGAGTTCTTTTCAATGCTTGGAAGAACTAGAAATGTGTGGAAAATTGATAGTGTGGGATAAAATGATTTTGTGTGTCATACAGATGCATACATAAAACAGATGATTTAAGTAAGAAAAACTTTTTTTGCATTCATACGGTGGGGACACAAACCAACTTGCAAACTGCAAAAAGCTGCCTAGTGAAAGCAAAAAAAGGAAGAAGAAGAAGAAAAAGTCATGCAACAGCGTGATAATGGGCCCTAATCTGAAGTAAGACATGAATATGAATAAGCATGTTTGCTTGAATAATAATAACAAAAATTGAGTGCCTTTCATTAAGTCATTATTTTGAAGATTTCAAATGACAAACTTTCAAAAGCTGTCTAATTATAATTCTGATCATTCACACTGCAACACAGACATTAAATTTCACTTTGGGCGAGATGTGCTCATGCAGATTAAAGTAATTTACAAACATTAATATTTTAATACACAACTCTGTTGATGGTTGTCCAGATGAGTACTAGCCTGGAGGTGTAAAATAAATGAATAAAATCATAAATGATCTAGTGGTGCCAGAAATGTTTGTCAGCGGTTAAGTGATTATTATGTGATGAGGGAGTCCTTCAATTTTCAAATTAAGAACTAGAGAAAAAGTCTCCGTCTCCTTGGAGGAGCTATGAATCCAGACTGCATGCTTCCAGTTTCTCCTCCTCAGTTTAAGGTTACTGCCACACAAGGGGGACAGTGTGTAAATACCCATGAAAGCCTTAAAAGCATTGACTTGACAAAGGAGAAACAGAGTGCTGTGATTTACAATACAAGTCATGTTGGTTGTTGGTTAAAGTCATGGAAGCTCATTTCCATATGCCACTGAAAAAAAGTATCCATAACTCAAAATTTTGAGTTATTTTCTCGAAATTTTGACTTTTTAACTCAAAATTCTGAGAAAAGTAGCTTGAAATTTTGAGTTAGCTCTGCAATGTCAGTAATAAAGTGAATGACGGCATTTTGTTGTTACCCTGAAGGATATCACGTAGAGGAATGCGCACTCAAAACCAGATCGCAACAAACCGGTACTTTCGAGAGTACGTTTGCTGATAGTAACGCCATGTGATTCAGCTACAAGCATTTCATCATTTGTGTGAAAATACTTAGCAATTTGTGCATTCATGCCCAGCTGTAATCCGGATATGTGTATAATGAATAGTGGAATTGTAAAGCACCTTTGAAGGTCTCGAAAAGCGCTATATAAATGCAATCCATTATTATTATTATTATTTAAACCAACTGTTAACTGTATATTTCTGTACATTTAAGTATTATTATTCATATTGCCACATTCATTGACCTTGTTTATAGGTAATTCCATTGTTTAATCAACTAATTTAATGTTTAAAAGCACTTGAACAAGGCAAAATCCCATGTAAAATTAGAGCAACAAACAGTATTGTCATTACTGAAAATAACCGTATTTTTATGAGAAAGTTATTTTCTGTTATTTTCTGTTATTTTCTGGTATTAGCTATTCCCAGCTGTCGGAATATTACTGTTTTTTTAGGATTTTTTTTAACAGTGTAGCCTAAGAAAACCTAGAACCTTAACATTTAAATAGTCTGCCAGTATTATATTGGGGTGGTCTTAGTAGACACAGAAATGCCTGAAACTGGGTGAAATGTGGGGTTACCATAGGAGGCATTCCACTGCTTTCACTTCATAGGTACAAGAATTGACTTCAACTGGAAAAGGTGACGCAGATAATCATGAAGACAATGCAATGGCAGTGAACCAAGCCTGTGGTTCTCTTCAGTTGAATATGACTGGAATATGTTTCTGAGTGGCCTGGAGTTGGATAGATATTGCCTTCATTAACTGTGAGGGTTGCAAAACTGAACTGCTTGTCTCCATTGAGTCTCTCCTCACATATTCTCTATGCATGGATATTCTTTAAGAGCCCGAGAATAACAAACAGACCCAGCTGGTAATGCAGGATCATGAAAAAGCACTTTAAATCAATTAAATGTTTACATTCCAGAGCAGTAACCCATATACTATACAAAAGAGTGGCCATAGCTCATTGATTTTCTCTGGAGCCAAATGGACCAAGATCTGAATGAGATGGTGGAGCTGGTGTATCAGTAACATGATAACACTGGTTTATTTGAGGTTAATTTGAAAAAAGAAAGCATTTTGAGGATTAACATCTGATAAATGATGGTACCTCCAGCATATTTTCGAGAGGTGTGTTGGAGATTCCCTGTTAAACCTGGAATAGATCCTGAATGAGCAGGGCCTATAATATCTTAAAGACCTTTTGGTATTAGATTATCCCAACAGAGCATGGCGCTCACAGGCTGCAGGATTACCTGTTTCTAAAAGCAGAATGGGAGGAATGCCTGCAGCTTTCAAGCAGCTCCAAGTTTGAGTCTTAGAGACAGACATCCTTTCTCCTTTTAAAATTAGGGTCCAAACTATTCTTTTTCCTTCTTTCTTTCTTTCTGTTTTTATAAAGCGTATAGTTAGGGCTGGACCAGGTGACTATGAATCATCCCTTATTTATGCTGCTATAGGCCCAGGCTGCTGGAGGTCTTCTCATGGTGCACTAAGGACTCCACCACTGCATGTCATTAACTTTTGTCTAGTCTCTCCCATTGTCTGGATTTTGTCCTTGTTCACACAAGGAACATTCTATCTATTCTTACTGTAATTCAGGCCAAATCCTTAAAAGGTTCATCTAAAACCATTGATCAACATCAGACATAATCATCAGCAAAACAGAAGCGAAGCAGCAAGTCACCAATGAGTGCAAACTTTGCAGGTAAAATGAAACAAGCTTCCTTCGGCCTTCACCACAACACGAGGGCAGTCAGTTTTGGGACCCATAACTTTTCCCAGAGGTGCCTTACTCTGTAATAATCGCCAGCTACACCACACAGCAGGGAACCCCTGCTTTTAATGGAATGGTAGCTACAGTAGTCAGGCACAGCATAATTTAACAAAAAAACATCTTAACTTTTATGGTGTATATGTATTGATTTTGGTCACTTTGATCAAGTTTTGTTATTAAATAAAAAACAAAAGTCTGTTTAGTTTATTTAAAATCCCATGATGTCAACTTCTTTATCCAGAACTCCAAAATAAGTTTTGTTATTACTAGTTAATTATATGGTCTTCCGGGTTAACCCTGCAAAAAATGTAAATGTGAAGAATACATGAAAACAATTTTTTTATTGTTGCTGATGTTATTTTTTATTTTTTTTGCAGGTAACTTCTTTTGCCATCTGAAGTGTGTTATCCTTGCACAGTGTGCAACACCACAGTCCAATTAAACAAAGTGGTATCACAGATGTAACGGCTTACTTTACTGTAACAAACACAATGACAGTTCAGATTTAGCCCTCTCTGGCTTATAATTAGCAAAAATCAGGAATAAAAAAACAGATATGTGAGAATTTAACGCTTTGTTACATTTTACATTTTTACCTTGGCTCTTGCCACCGTTCACCTTGTGCAGGGGATTAATTGGCTGATTAAAGTAATTGATCCTCGTTTCCAATTCGCTAATCACAAACATTTCTATCTACACAGGACTATAGAGATCTTTCACAATTTCACAATTGAGTGACTATGTCAGTGTTGTTTATGTTCTCCTTTGTTTACATTTAATGATTCTTGAATTCTTATTGAGGGCATATACACAATATATAAAATAAAAATGACATGTTTCATTTTGTATTAGTTTTAAGGTACATTTATTATGTTCAACTTCTGACAATAAAGATATAATACTGAATTCAAAATTAACCCTATATTTTCACTCATGAGTAAAAATTTGCATTTAAACTGCACATAAATGATTTGATTTATATTGTGACTATATATACTGTATCAGTGTCCACGGTTGTGAAAAAGGAAAAAAATGTGGTTTGGTTTTTCATGTATTGCTTAGCTCGTTCTAATATCTATCCATTAGAGTCCGAAGAGGCCTGGCTCTATTTGTTTGTAGAAAATGCTTCATATCGTAGGCTAATGCATGTCAATATGCTTTTTACATGCCCTTTGTAAGTAGAAACTTGAATATTGTTGTGATTGTGACATTGTGTGTGTGTGTCTATGTATTTCCAGGGGTTGTTTTTCTAATCTAGTTCTAATCCAACTGTATGTTGCCCACTTCCAATAATTTGTCCTAAATTGCAACATGTAACTCCAAGAAGTTTTTGAAGATGTTTAGTCAGATTGTTTCTTTCTATAATTGTGACCTAGAGGTATGACATTTTGGATAGGGTTGTCTCTGCAGCTGCGCTATAGGACACAAATTGGTCAAATTTGTCATAGCACAAGTATTACGTGAAAATCATTTTAGACCGTAATACAAATACAAATGCAGGCCATTTACAAATGCAGGCCATTTACAAATGGAGGCCATTTACAAATGCAGGCCATTTTACCGTAATTGTGTGCTTTAAAAAATGATCAGGCATCTTTATCCCACAACCAAATAGCTGTGTTACAGTGGCTTGCTAGTTTCTGAAGAAATGATGAAAGTATGCACCTTTTTTGTCACAATGAACACGGAGTGAACATGGAGTACATCCACACTTGTTTGCAACTAGGAAGAAAGCATGCTCACTGACTTCACCAGTCAAAGGCAGTCCAGAGAGGGACCTGTGGGCCAGCTCTCTTCTTACTTGGTAAGCAGACAGCGCTGATGTCAGTGCATAACATCACCATTCAATGCCAAGATAAACAAACAGCAGCTTGACTCAAAGGAAATCAAGGAATTCAAGAGGCTTTGCCAATCACTGCCCCCACACAAGCTGTGTTTTACAGAACAACAACTTCAGCTGGCCTCTTGGGGGTCACATACAGAATACACATAGGGTGGAGAGAAAGAACATATATGATTTCTTAGTTACTTTCTCATCTTCCCTTTTGACAGATTACTCTCTTTAATGGCACCACTGTAGATCAGAGGGAATAGAGAATGTTTAGTTTTCATTTGATTTTTTTTTCACTACAACTGTGTCGCAATTTACCTTGTACATGCAGCAGAAATATTTTTATACAAAACTGTCTGCAAATGATCTACAATAATAAACCTAAACTTTAAAGCCCAAGATGCAGTGGCAATATTTTTCTGCTGAAGGTTTATAGTAATTTAAAATTGCATACTTTTACTATGATGGCTTATGTCTCCAGATATTGCACTTTTATAGTTATCATTGCTACCTTACCGCAATGTTTCACAGGCAATATTGTGAAATAGATATTAACATAAACTGTTTTTCTGCCAATAAATGAAAAATAGCATTCTTAAATGAATAAGGGTGATGACAAATATGACATTAAAGTACCAAACCACACCAGTCTATATCTCAGTGGAAAAACTAATATTAACAACAACAACAATCTTTATTTATAGAGCACATTTAAAAGCCTTGGGCATACCAAAGTGCTTTACATAAAACAATAAAAGGTTCAAACATTGATAATGGATAAGTAAAAATAACGAGTTAAGTTCATAGATAAAAGCTACCAATAAGAATGACTACAGCACATGGGTAATAGCAAGATAAAAGCTGTACCACCATAATAAAAGACACCAATAGAAAGATAGGAGGGAATTAATACAAGAGGTCAATAGGTCACAGCAACCAAACAAACAAACAAACAAACCAGCAATTAAAAGGTGGAGAAGGCAAGTTTAAAAAGATATGTTTTAAGCTGTGATTTAAAAGAATGAATAGAATCAGATGCCCGGATGCCAATCGGGAGATTGTTCCACAGCACAGGTGCGACAAGAGCAAACAATCGATCACCTCTAGTCTTAAGTCGAGATCTGGGCTGAGCCAGCAGTAACTGTGACGATGACCTTAAAGCCCTAGCAGGAGCATAAGGGTTTAAAAGGTCCTTAAGGTAGCTGGGTGCAGTGTTGTTAGTCATTTTAAAAGTAAACAACAAAATTTTAAATTGAATACGATATTTGACAGGCAACCAGTGCAGATCGGCAAGGACAGGAGTAATGTGGGCAAACTTGCTGGTTTTAGTTAGAATGCGAGCTGCAGCATTCTGAACTGTCTGTAATCTCTGTAAAAGGGAAGAGTGGAGACCACAATAAAGTGAATTACAATAGTCTAGCCTCGACGTTACAAAGGCGTGGATGAGCTTTTCGAGGTCTTTATGCGGGATATAGCGCCTAGCCTTAGAGATAGGACGAAGCTGGTAAAAACTAGATCTGACAACAGCAGACACTTGTTTGTCAAGTGAAAAGGAGCTGTCAAATAAGACACCCAGATTCCTGACAGTATCAGAGAGAGAACAACTAAGAAAACCAAAGGCATCGCGGAGTTTGGCACGAAGGGCATTACTACCAAAAATCATAATCTCGGTTTTCTTCTCATTAAGGATAAGAGAATTCGACAACAACCACTTCTTGGCCTCAGACATGCATTCTCGGAGGCTATTCAGAGACAGAGCAAGATCGTCGTTTAGCTCAAAATAGAGCTGGATATCATCTGCATAATAGTGATAAGCAATATGGTATTTCTCAAAGATGGCACTTAAAGGAAGCAAGTATAATGAGAAAAGGGTAGGGCCCAGCACAGATCCCTGGGGGACACCACAGCAAACAGGTACAGCCGAGGAAGAGGATGTAGCCAGATGTACCGTAGAGAGCCGATTGGAGAGATAGGATTTAAACCAATCCATTAATGCCGCAATGCTGGACTGACGTTTTATTATTATATATATATAACACATCTATTGTGTGTTGGATAGTTTCCTCTATTTTTATGAACAGGGATGCAAAGGGATGAGTCAAACATGTGGGCAGAGGGTCATCTTCAAATTTTAGTACCTTTTTTGGAAATAGCTCTATTTTAGGCTTTAATGAGCTTTACCTTGCATGAATACACTGCGCCAAAATGTGATGCAGCCTTGTTTGGGGGCGGGTTATGTAAATGGCACAGAAGTAATTCACTGCTGTGAGTCTGAGAAGTGGGGTGAGTCTGAGTACAGGGTTTCACCTATGCCTCTAGTTCTTTAGAGAATATCACACTATGCCATGAGAGGAGATGATTTGACCAGAGGGAACAGCAGAATGATGCATGTGTACCAGCTTTCCCACTTTCAGTAATATACAGGGTGTGGAATTGGGCACTTCTGACGCACTGTGCCTGTGTTTGAATAGTGGCACCAGCATGGCTGAATGAACTTTTTCCATAACCAGTCGTGGAATTGAAATGTCATTTTTAAGGACAAAAGCATGCTTTGCCTAACCTTTGGGCTATAGCTGGCCCAATTTGTCTGAAATGGTAATGTGTGTCCATCAATGAGGAAAGTCCTGTTTTTACGCTGTCGTCACACAACTCAGATACTGTACATTTTCGTAGTGTACACAGCTGTTCACTAAGAAAATGTTTCTGTGTAGATCAAAATATTCAAATTGTATTTTGATGATGCTGTTGTGGAAAATAATCTAATCTTTAGGCTGTTAATCATTTACACGAAAAACATATTCAAGTTCATTCAAAGGCTTTGCTGGGGACAAAAAAGAAGTGACTTCTACTAAACTTCAGCAAAGTTTTAGAATTACAAGGTTTTTGCAGTTTGAATGTAACTTTTAAATAAATGTCTCTTTAAATGCTTTTGAATCGTCACAGGTGAAACAAAATGATGCTCTGTGTCTTTTTATATGTAAACAATGCCAACTTAGCAGACTAAACTTGTTTTCAACTAGAAACTATGCTACCAGAAAATGTCACCCTTCATTACCATACTGCCTCCACTGATGTAAATTGTAAATAACAGTTTTCGATAAGCACTGCCAGTTGTTTTAGAAATGAGAGAAATAAATATACTTGTGTTGTTTTTAATTTTGTTCTATTTATTAATTTTGTTCTTATAAAAAGTATTGAATATATGTTATGAGAATCAAAGTCAAGTCAAAGTCAAAGTCAACTTTATTTGTCAATTCTGCCACATGTACAGGACATACAGAGAATAAAAATTTCGTTACTCTCAAACCCTAGATGAAATAGCAATGAACATTTAAATATAAGAGAGTGATTAAAAAATGCAAATAAAATAATAAAAAAGTAAAAATTTTAATAAATACAATACAAATTAACAAGAAAGCTATACAATATACAATATACAGTATTCAGGTAAGGGTAAATGACATTGAGTGTAAACCAGGCAGAGTAGTGCAAATAGGCAAATAATGGAAAAGAATGGATCATTTTTTTCTGTGAATCTGTGAATTTTAGAAGCATTTGAATAACACAAGTAACAAATATTTGGTGTTTTAAGGCAATCAGTTTTCATGGTTATTGAGACTCCTGTTCAAGTAAACAACTAAGAAATCATATCTTGCTGGAAGTTTCAAATTAGTTTGTTTTAACTAGTAATTCTAAGTAGTTTTTATTAAGCCAAGAGTACATCTGACTTAAAATGTTAAGTACTAAGGAGCATTTCTTTCTGCAATCTACAATATACATATATAAAATATATATATAATTTGTTATTTATTTGTTTTTAAATCAAAAGGTTTGCATGTGTTTTCTTACTTAAGTTAGCTAATTAAAGTTTACAGTGTATATTTGAACATGTGTGTGCTTTTGACCCTGTGTGAATTTGAGATAATCCAAAACAAATTCAATCTTGTGCACCCAGTTCTTGTTTTTTTAAAGTCATTAAAGATGTATGCCGTGCAATCATTCCACTCCTGAAAAAGAACAGTTGAAAGAAACCCTTAAAATGACATCCATCCCCATGATAAGAGTATATAAAAATTTGACATAAAGACGTGAGAAATGCTTCACAGGATCACTGTAACGGGAAGAGGTTCTTGTGTATGCTTGTCCGCATGCATGTGTGGTGTCCCTACTGTGTCCCTGAATGGGATTTGCAGTGACAGGCAGGTGGATTTTGAGATGAAGTCCCGTATGCATTTTTAATGAATCAAAGATAATGCATGCTGGACTACTGGTTTGTTTTGTTTTTTACGTTTTGTTGTGCCTCTGTGCTTATTTTAAAAGAGAAAAAAAAAATGGCAGAAAGACACGAAGACAAATAAAAAAAGAGAGAGAGAGAAGGAGAGAGAGAGGCAATGCAGCCCGGGGGCAACATCATATTACCTTCTCAACGTGATGCAGCATTCAAAACATTGGACTCACATTCCCCTCGGGAAAGCATGGTGCTATTATGCCATGTATAGAAACATGCTGTCGTCATGTATCAATTTACCAGTGAACCATAAGAAATGCCTCAGCAGCAAGAACTGACCCAGAAATGTCAAACAACTCTCGCACAATGTCCTAAGATGGGAAGAAATTATGCAAGGAACAAACCTGCTGGCAGAAGTGATCAACTACAAATTATTCTATTCAGATTCACAAAGCACTGGCTAATTTGAAGGAGTGACACCACATTTCCCACAGGCCAACCGGCATGCCTTTTTTCCGCCTGTATTTACTATTAAATACCAAAGAGTGCATCTAGCGATTGAGCACGAGGGAGATATTAATGAAGGATGGATTCCATCAAGGCCCCCACACCACCCCCAGCCTTTCTTACCCACTCATGATAGTTACGCAGCCTTTACAGATTTGGCACATATCTCCTAGCAACCACAGCTCATGCCAATAACCATAGAGTGTCTCTGCATAATAACTAGAATAAGAATCCATATCTATCCAGATCTTTGAGCTTATAAGATAAGATAAGATAAGATAAGATAACCTTTATTAGTCCCACACGTGGGAAATTTGTTTTGTCACAGCAGGAAGTGGACAGTGCAAAAGTTATGAGGCAAAAATTAGAATACAATAAGAATAAATACAGTACACAACTGTACAGAATAGAATAAAATACTATATACAGTAGAATAAAATAAAATAAATATACAATAAGATAAAAATAGAATACAAATACAAATACTATATACAACTGAGTAAAAATACAACGATGACAGAAAGGATTATTGCACTTAGTATTATTGCATATGTATGGATGTGTGTGCTTGATCAGTTAAAGTCTTTATTATGGAGTCTGACAGCAGTGGGGAGGAAAGACCTGCGAAATCTCTCCGTCCCACACCGTGGGTGCCGCAGTCTCCCACTGAAGGAGCTGCTCAGTGCTGTCACAGTCTGCTGCATGGGGTGGGAGATGTTGTCCAACAGGGATGACAGCTTAGCCGCCGTTCTCCTGTCACTCACCACCTCCACTGGGTCCAGAGGGCATCCTAGAACAGAGCTGGCCCTTCGGATCACCCTGTTCAGTCTCTTCCTGTCCCCAGCAGAGATGCTGCCGCCCCAGCAGACCACACCATAAAAGATAGCAGAAGCCACAACAGAGTCATAGAAGATCTTCAGGAGTGGGCCCTCCACTCCAAACGACCTGAGTCTCCGCAGCAGGTACAGCCTGCTCTGCCCTTTCCTGTAGAGGGCGTCTGAGTTATGAGTCCAGTCCAATCTATTGTTCAGATGAACACCAAGGTACCTGTAGCTGTCCACAGCCTCAATGTCCATACCTTGGATGTTCAGTGGTTGCAGTGGAGAATGCTTGTGCCTGCGGAAGTCTACCACCAGTTCCTTGGTTTTACTGGCGTTGATCTGGAGGTAGTTCTGCTGGCACCAGTCCACAAAGTCTTGGGTCAGACCTCTGTACTCCTTGTCGTCCCCATCAGTGATGAGGCCGACTATTGCAGAGTCATCAGAGAACTTCTGCAGGAAGCACTGGGTGGAATTGTGGGAGAAGTCTGCAGTGTAGATGGTGAAGAGGAACGGAGCCAGAACCGTTCCCTGTGGGGCCCCCGTACTGCAGACGACCCTGTCCGACACACAGCCCTGAGTCCTCACATACTGTGGTCGGTCGGTGAGGTAGTCCAGGATCCAGGTAGTGAGGTGATGGTCCACTCCAGAGTTCACCAGCTTGTCCTTTAGAACCGAGGGAAGAATGGTGTTGAAGGCACTGGAGAAATCAAAGAACATGATTCTCACAGTGCTTCCAGCGGTCTCCAGGTGAGCGAGGGAACGATGTAGGAGGTGAATGACGGCATCATCCGCTCCAATGCCAGGCTGGTAGGCAAACTGAAGTGGGTCCAGTGATGAGCTTATTAGGCGCCGAAGCTGAGCCAGGACCAACCGCTCCAGGGTCTTCATCAGGTGGGATGTCAGAGCCACCGGCCTGTAGCTGTTGAGGTCCTTGGGGCGTGAAGTCTTTGGCACTGGTACAACACAGGAGGTTTTCCAGAGCTGTGGGACTCTTCCCAACCTCAGGCTCAGGTTGAAGAGGTGCTCCATCACCCCACACAGTTGGTCCGCGCAGGACCTGACGACCCTCGAGCACAGTATCGGCACAGTGATCTTTTGATCATAATGCTAACGCCTAATGCTTACAATGACACTGTTAAGTTTGTGATGCTTTCTATGTTAACTTGTTCTTAATTCAGGAAAGAGTCAAATGAAAATTGCTATTTTATCTGGCAGCGTGGCTGTGTCTTCAGACCTGTACAGCTATGACACTAAGTCAGATGAAATGGGGTGGAGGCAGGTTGCAAAGAGGCTTGCCCGTTTGCAAGTGCTGTGGTAAGCAAAAGCACCTTAAACAGCAGATATCCAAGTGAAGTGAGTTCAGCTGATGTAGGAATATGACCAAGTGGGACTACTGTATGTGGTATACCTGAACTAATGCCATGCTTGGTTTTTGCATCGGAGTGGCTGTAGCTCAGAGTGGGTCACCTACTAACCGGAAGGTTGTTGGTTTGATCCCTGCTGCAGTCTGCATGCCAAATGTTCTTGAGCAAGATACTAACCCCAAGTTGCTCTCCGATGACATACGATGATACTATATGAAAGAGTACCCTGAACAGCATTGCTTCGCAGAATGACTTCTGTTCAGTAAATCTAAACGAACTTTAAGTCAAATAACAATTCAATAGCAATTCAGTTAGCAAATAAATTGATTACTTCTTATATTATTACTTGCTTTCTTACTATTACTATTACAGCTAGTTATTCTAGCATTTCACTTTGAAATATTAGTTCACCAACAGTTTGCCTTGGAATCTTCCTCTAAGACAAATAACAATGAGTTTCCTGTGTTCAATTTTTAATTAATTTTTAAAAGCAGCAGTTTGACATTTTTAAAAGTAGGATTATTTGCTTTCCCGTCGAGAGTCAGAGGGCAAAATCAATCCTACTGACATGCCTGCACTAAATATGAAGAAAAAGCCAAAATATAGCTCACCTCAGCATAAAGGCTGTGGGTAAGAAGACATAAGGAACCTGCTACAGATAACAAAATTGTCTTGCTTGTTTGTTTGTTTTCAGCAAAAATGTAAAAGTTGCTGTGGCTCAGACATGCACAATACACCACTCACCACTGGGTGCAATGATCAGATTTCCAGCATGTAAATTCAGGGCCTGTTCTGCTCTTTCTGCTGCTTAACATGTCTTTACCTTCACATGCACAAGTACGTCTACAAATATGATGATAGGTTTTGGAACAAGAGACTATAGCCAATAATGCTCATTCAGTTCCTTAGACCACTGTTACAGCACGATCAGTGGGGCCTATCATGCGGTGCCCCGCGCTTCACTCGGACTTTCTGACCACATCATGATCCACCTGATCCCCGCGTACAGACAGAGGCTGAAGCTCTCCAAACCTGTCGTGAGGACTAAAAAACTGTGGAGCAACGAGGCTGTGGAGGAGCTTCGCACGTGTTTGGAGTCTACAGACTGGGACACAATGGAGGCTGCTTCTAACAGCTTGGACGACTTTACGGACACTGTCACCTCCTATATCCACTTCTGTGAGGACAGCATTGTGCCATCACGCACCAGGGTGAGTTATAACAATGACAAACCCTGGTTTACTCCTAAACTCAAAAAGCTGTGGCTGGAAAAGAGAAAGGCGTTCAGAAGCGGAGACAGGGACTGCTACAGAGAGGCCAAGTACAGGTTCACTAAAGAAGTGGACATTGCTAAACATCAGCACTCTGAGAAGATGCAGCAGCAGATCTCAGAGAATGACTCGGCCTCTGTGTGGAAAGGTTTTAGGAATATCACCAACTACACGCCTAAAACCCCCCACTCCACTGATGACTTGCTCTTGGCCAACACCCTTAACGACTTTTACTGCCGTTTTGAGGAGCCATCAGGCAGCCTTCACACCTCCAATGGCCCCAACAAAAGAGACACTTTGGACACTCGTTCCCCCACCTCTACCCCCTCCATAGAGCCATCACCACCATCAAACACTTCACCTACAACACCCCCCTCCTCACCCCACACAAAGGAGGATTTCACACCACCTCCTCCCACCACAACTCTTCATATTCATGAAGCAGATGTGAGGAAGCAGTTTAAGAGTCTGAATGCTCGGAAAGCTCCCGGCCCAGACGGCGTGTCTCCTGCCACCCTCAGACACTGTGCAAACGAGCTGGCCCCAGTGTTTTCTGGCATTTTCAACTCCTCACTGCAGGCATGTCATGTGCCTGCCTGCTTCAAGTCCTCTACCATAATCCCTATCCCCAAGAAACCTAGGATCACTGGACTAAATGACTACAGACCTGTGGCTCTGACATCTGTGGTCATGAAGTCATTTGAGCGCCTGGTTCTCTCCTACCTCAAGACCCTCACGGCCCCCCTCCTGGACCCCCTGCAGTTTGCATACAGAGCCAACAGGTCTGTAGATGACGCCATCAACATGGCTCTACACTTCATCCTGCAGTATCTGGACTCCCCAGGAACCTACGCCAGGATCCTGTTTGTGGACTTCAGCTCTGCCTTCAACACCATCTCCAAGGCAAGCTTTCCCAGATGAATGTGCCTGATCCCATCTGCCGGTGGATCACTGACTTCCTGACGGACAGGAAGCAGCATGTGAGGCTGGGAAAGAATGTCTCGGACTCCCGGACCATCAGCACCGGCTCCCCTCAGGGCTGTGTTCTTTCTCCTCTGCTCTTCTCCCTGTACACCAACTGCTGCACCTCCACCCACCAGTCTGTCAAGCTAATCAAGTTCGCAGATGACACCACCGTTATTGGGCTCATCTCTGACGGGGATGAGTCTGCCTACAGGAGGGAGGTTGAACGTCTGGTGTCCTGGTGCAGCCATAACAACCTGGTTCTGAATGCCCAGAAGACAGTGGAGATTATTGTGGACTTCAGGAAGCACACAGCCCCACTCCCCCCCATCATCCTGACTGACACCCTCATCCCCTCTGTGGACTCATTCCGCTTCCTGGGTACCACCATCACCCAGGACCTGAAGTGGGAGCCCACCATCACCTCCGTCATTAAGAAAGCCCAGCAGAGGATGTACTTCCTAAGGCAGCTGAAGAAATTCCACCTGCCAACACGGACGATGATGCAATTCTACACTGCAATCATCGAGTCCATCCTCACCTCCTCCCTCACCGTGTGGTACGCTGGAGCCACTCTCAGGGACAAACAGAGACTGCAGCGTGTTGTGCGCTCTGCTGAGAAGGTGATTGGCTGCAGACTCCCATCTCTGCAGGACCTGTACACCACCAGGACACTGGGGCATGCAGCTCGGATCTCAGCTGACCCTTCTCACCCTGGACACAGTCTGTTTGACCTGCTCCCCTCAGCCAGGAGGCTCCGGTCCATTCGCACCAGAACCTCTCGCCATAAGAACAGTTTCTTCCCCTCTGCTGTTGGACACATGAACAATAACCGTATGACTGTACCCACCACTAACACATGACCCTACGCTGTGTTCACTGCATCATTCCATGTTTGGCATTGATCACCACCTGCACTCATATATATATCTATCTACTTAGCACTTTTAATTCTTATTCTTATTTTTATTTTTATATCTATTTAAGCGTTTATGACAGTATGTTTGCACTAAGCACCGAAGCAATTTCCTAATGTTGTAAACCTGCTCAACATTTGGCAATAAAACCCTTTCTGATTCTGATTCTGATTAAACTAGCCTGTATATTGCGCCATATAGCACAAGAGTTTAGAGCACCCGCCACACATTTCCTCAACATTTTATCTCTCTCTTCTTCTGTCTTGCTTTCAGCATCTCACTCTTTTTTGCACACTATATAAATGAAAAGTGTGACAGCACTCCAGGGATCATTTTACAGCAATTTCACTTCATATCAGATGTGACGATATTCATAAGAGGGCAGCAAATGCATATTCACTGCATCCACTGCTTTTTGATTTAGTGTCTTGGTCAAGGACACTCCAGCTAGTACATTAGAGATGTGCATAGAGATTTTACATTTGTATTTTTTCAAACAGCAAAGCATTCTGAGTTCTTTGTGTGCATGTGTGTTCGTTTGTTTTAGTAACAGATGAATCTGGCAAAGACAATCCAATTTTTGTTTTCATTAACTTCTAATTTAAATACATTTAATTAATATTAATCTCCCTGAAAAACTATTATAATTCACACTAATGTCATATTAAATATTAAATTGGCACTAATATTGGTTTACAGTTTTAATAAAAAAAGGGATTTAACAAGTTAAACTGTAAACAACATGAAAATAAAATCACTTTAAATGACACTCAATTTCTCCCACGTGAAACCTGCATCTGTGTGACACACAGCCCAACCAAGCAGTAAACATAACGTGATGGTTAATTAGCTAGTAACTACATGCCCAGACCTAATGTGGGCTAAGATAAGGAAATACCTCAGCAAACAGGCATAAAGTATCGCAAATAACAAAAATAAAGACTTTTGAACGAAATCTTTTTAATCCAGTTTATAGGTTTCTGGTTTTTAGAAGTGGTTAGAACATCCTACTGCTTCCACCAGCTTGCCTTTTTCCCGTACATGCACACGGCTGTCAGTGATGTAAAGAAAAGATGACTCAACGAGGCCACTTTCTTCTATTTCTCCACGGTCCAGTTCTGATGGTCACATCCCCATTGCATCACAACCAGCATTAAGGTTTTCCACTAATTCGAGCTGCAGCAGTTTTTTTTTTATTGGACCAGACCACACAGCCATCCTTTGTTCTCCACAAGCATCCATGAATGCTGGGCACTCAAGACTCTGCTGCCCGTTCGCCAGTTACCTGTACCAGTTGTTTGGTATCATTTTGGTGCTAACTGCTGGATAATGGGAACACCCTCAAGAGCCACTGTTCTGGAGCAAGCAGTAACCTCTGTAGCTGAAAAATAAAGCCAAAGCACAAGTACAAAAAAACTGCACGTAGAATTCTTGTATTGACAAGTTGAGGATGGCTCTTAAAGAGGCAAACCCCGCACAAGCTCATATGACTACAAGGATTACATAGATTAAGTCATTTAGTTTGTGGGTTTAAGATTGTCTTCTTTGATTGACAGACACCTGTAGCTAGTCCTTGTCTGATTAGGCCTCTCCTCTGCTAATGTAAGTTGCACTTTGACTGTATGCATGGTGCTGGTAGTTTTTTGAAAGATTTTTCAATTAATTATATGACTAACAAGGAAACCAATCATGTGCTTTAATTTTACTTTTGGTATGTGACATCCTTTATTTCTTTCTTATTTATTACTCATTAACAGATCTGCAACTTATGGATGGAGCTTGCTAACCAAATTGGCTATAGTTAGTTAAAAACTCCAGGCATTTTTTTGTGCATAAGACACAAAAAAATGCCTGGAGAACGGCAGCAGGGAGAGAACAAACTTTAGATGACAGAGAACTGGATGCCGTGCTTGTTGAGGAGGTCGACTAGTGTGGTCTTTGCAAACGCAGCTCCTGGAGTATATACTCAAAACAAATTGCCCAGCTTATAGCATCATACTAAAAAGACTGTATGTATATAATTATAAAGGCTGTAATTGCCAAAAATGCTCTGGATACGTTATGGATGAACTGTAAAATCTCTTCTCCCAGAAATGTTTCATTGTGGTCAGTGCAACTATATTTGTAGCAAATGATTGAGTGCAACAAGATTAAGAGTGTAACTGGAATTATGAGACCTATATGACAATATGTTTTGAGCTCACTAGCTGAATTGGTTAAATAGCACAACAAAGATCCTGCATATAGAGCTTAGTTTAGGCTTAGGCTTTAGGTTATGGTGGGCAAGTTCAAGCAGAGTCAAGTTTTAAGGCCTGCTAAACGAGTCCTTGCACCACAGTGCCGACTGCGGTCTTCTGCAATGTTGTGATTTGATTGTGGTTTGCTATTAAAGCTCTCTTTGCTCATAATGGCTCTTCTTTATCCACTATAATATTATTCAAATGAGAGCCCAATGGCACACTTCTCTAGGGTATAGAAAAATCCACCCAGGCTTCAGATTAGTTTGAGGGCCCCATGAGAAATAGGCTGGCTAAATGGAAAGCCGTTAAGTTTTTAATTTCTATACTTTCTGAAAGAGTAAGAAGAGAAGGGAGAGCTGTTACAATGGAGGAGAATCTTAATATAGAAATATAATGACATTTTAGCAAGTTGTGAGCAGTGGTGCCTGTCTGCGTGCAAATAAAAAGATCAATTTGGAGGGAAATGATTTGTTATGCTAATTTGTATTTTGTGAAGTCTCAGCTGAGATAGGTCCCTAATTAGTAGGAGAAACGGCAGCAGCAAATAGCCTAAAACAAATGTGCTTTTAGCTTAATCCATGCACATGTACACAGCTTTACAGATGCCTTGAAATGATAAGATTCAGTGGGAATGATGTCACCTTTACATTTGCTGTTTTGCCACCAATGACCAGTTATTACCAATAGGTGGCAATCTGTCCTTGTCACTCAATGTGTGCTGTGCTGGAGCATATCTGCAGAACTTTAATGTATCCCAACTGAGATTTTTATAGCCATGTTTCAGGGAGAATAGGTGAGGACATGGAGAGGGGGAAAAGCCAGAGAATGGTTCAGAGGAATGAAGGAAAGACGACAGGGGTGCTGAGTGGTCAAAAACTACACCGTCTCCACCTGCTACACCTTCTGCCAGAGTAAGACCTAACCCCTTTGGTGTTTTTAAAATTCCTCATGAGGGACTAACCCTCAATGAATGCCTCGCCTCTTTGTGATTCCTTGTCACACTGTATGTCAGAAGTTCGTCTATTCTGCATAAAGGTTAGCGGCAAGGACGCAATGGGTATAAGTCGTTTTGGCTTGTTCCTCATTAAAAGGCTAAAATCAAATGAGGACTCGGGGGCACAGAGATATGGCTTATGATTGCATATTTTAATGAGGCAGTGGTTGTGCCTGCACAGCTGGCTGGCACAACACACCAGGGTCTCAGTCAAAGCCCATGCAAAACAAACAACGCCAATCAACCTTATGCCTCTGGATGCCTCTCTGTGTGAAGTCAACTCAACTCAGCACAGGCGGGGTCTTAAAAGTCTTCTCCTTGGCGTTGCTGGCTCCCATGTTACTGCACTGACCTGAAAGCAGACAGAGGGCAAAGCAATATAGCCAGTGTCTGCTTGAAAATAACAGTCTAGTAACTCCACTTCCAAGCAATTATGCAAACACTGAATCTCTGGTTCCTACTTTTAATGTGGAAGGAGAGACACCACACGGCTTTCAAACCACACGGAGAACTGCCAATCCCACATGGGATGTTAATAAAACTATTTCCTGCCACTGACTATAAAAGTAAGACTTTGAATTCGAAGTGAACTGTAGGGAAGGGCACTGGAAATTGCTGTTTTTTGGGGGATTTTTTTTCAAGCACGTAGCAGTATACTTGATGAAGACTCAGTATATCTTAGATTTCTTTCGGAAGGATTCCCTTTGTATTACATCAGAGTATCTAATTGTCTATTTAACCTTTTATTCATCAGAATTTGTAATGAGATGCAAAGTAAAACCTATCTTTACCTACTATAGAATTGTTCTTTTTTCAAGTGTGTCAAAGGCCTGCGGTAAAGGTTAAAATAGTTGAGACATTCTCCTCACAAAGATGCTGTTAACAGTGAGGGGCCCAAAAAAACCCTGCTCTTTAGGCTTTATGCTCTCACAGGAAGGGCTGCATGTTCTCCAATGAGTACATATGCACGATGACTTAGACTGTTAGGAGAAATGCAGCACGACTTCTCGCCTACATTCAAACATTGACATGAATGAATATTGACAGAGATAAGGTGGTTTGTCATTTATGTCCTACACAGAGCTATACGTATCAGAGATATATGTTTAATCTGATGAAGTGAGACAAAAAAAAACAAAATTGTATAACAAAATATGCACTGATCAAATACATCTCAAAGGCCTTACTCACAGTCTCTCTCCTGACTAAACCCAGCATACTAGAATGAGTTGCATTTACATCCAAAAGATAATATTATGTACAGTCAATCACTGTAGGGATTATATCTTTAATATTACATTATCGTTCACCATCGCAAACAACGTTCCACGGCAGATAGGCCAGCGCAAAACATGATATGGCAGTAGCATGCTATGCTGATTAAGCCATCTGTTATCTTCATATCGAACATATCGGGCAAACGTTAACTTCCTTACAGCTGTATTCTGAACACAAGTAAATTAGATTAAGATCTGGGAAGATTAGAGCTTTGCTATACAGTATGACACATTTAGCTGATACGGTTTTATCTAGAACATCGGTTAATGACAAAAAAAAAAAGACAATGTGACTTATTACCTCCTGACAAAGATGACTGATTAAGTGTTTTTCGCATTACAACCATGAAGGTTGAGGACCTTTCTGTTGAGGACACATTCAAACTACAGCCTAATTAATTCAGCATTAACACATAGCTTGTAACAGGAAAACTGCATTTATTATATCGCTTGCAAACAATCACTTATAACATTTGCAATTTTACAGTATTTCAAAAACATTTTAAAAACACATGAAATGTACTGGGTCAGGCAAAGTACTGAAGTAAAGCTCTGGTGTTTTAGTGCACTGGCTCTTTTGCTGTCAGCTGTTAGTTATATTCATGCAGGTGCACAATATGGCCACTGTAACGTCTCATTTTCAGCTAATTCCTTCCCTTTTCACCCTCCACAAAGTACAAACAAATTGAATTTTGAAATATGCAGAGCACATTATGTCCTTGTTTATGTAATTCCTGCGTGCCTGTATGGCAAAACGACACGAGCAGCACAGAAGAATGGGTGTCGCTCGACTGGAAAGAGGTTAATGACTGTAATGTGTCTGAAAATGTGGGTTGTTACTTACAGCTTGCTGTTGTTAGCCTGCTCCTAGCCATGTTGGCTCCCATGGGATGCGCTTACAATATTACCCACACCTTTTCCTGACCCACCTGCTTTTTGCTCATATCACATAGGTAAATTTTGCCTGAAGAAATCGAGTGTGAGGGCACCTTTACTGTTTCGTTACATTGCATGCCACTACATTTTGCTGCCACAGCTCCCTCCATCACCTTGACCTTCTCTGTTAAGCTTTTAGTGTACTCAAATAGGTTTTGTTTTTTCAAGAGTAGTTTTGTTAAAGGAGGGTTAGTTCTCCTACAGTATAGTTTTCCTCTCATACACCAAGAGTTTTTACCACAAAATGAAGCTAGAGTATGCAACTGTTCGCAAATAATACATGTTCAAGTTTTTGTGCATTTGTTTCTGCCTGATATACTCGGAAGCTACCAAATAGCTGTTTCTCCTACATGCACAGATGTACATCAATATTAATTTCACACACACAGTTACACAATAACTACGGATCAAAAACACAGGGCCGTGGGTTTTTTAAAAAATCTGAAAACATTACCATGAATGTCTTAGTGATGCTCTTGAAATGAAGCACATAACACACATTTTCTGTTGATACAAATCTGCCTAATAATATCATAATTCATCTCACCCTGGTCATCTACTGTTTGAACTGTTACCATCAGGGAGATATGGTACAGAACAAGACAATCAGAGCAAAAAAAACCCCCAAAAAAATAAAACAAAACAGGTTTTATCACAGAGCTATACAAGCTTTAAATGCTGCAATGTCCACTTGAATGTGTTCTGTGCATTTTGGCAGAATGGAGCAAGGTTGTTTTTGTCTGTTTTTGCCTCTTACATAATTGTATAACATTTGTATGACTGCACAGTTGAAGTTGCACTTAATTTTGCTATAAATGTTACAATGTCAATAATACATATAATCATATATAATTATATATTTAGACATTTATAATTCTATGTCATTACATACAAGGAGCTTAGAAAGAAGTGACTGCACATCTTTAATTTCTTGAAGACCTTTCCCCTCTCATCCAAGAGGCTTCAGTTTATTAACTTCAGTTGTAAACCCAAATGGTGGAGAGTCCCAGGTATTTAAATGCTAGCGGGTGTTTTCCCCTAAGGAGGTTCTTTGACCCACTATTTATCATTTGACCCATCACATCAGCCAAGGTGTGAAAAACAATACCTGGAGCTCCCCATTATTTGGTTATAGAACTGAACTTGATGAGAGGTGAAACATCTCCTAGTCACTTTCTTTCTGAGCTCCTTAGAGTACCATGACCTGGGTGACTGAGAACCTACACAGATATCCTGTTATATTAGTCACACAGGCCTAGAAAACAGCTAGCAACCCAGTATTCTCTAACAGGGTGTCCCCGACCACAATGGAAGTTCCGTAACTGGTTGTCGAGTGGTTGCTGGATCTTTAGGTTGAAACGGTTGCAAAGAAGGTAAGGTGTAGCGATTGCTTTGTTGGCCATCTGATCACGAAACACAAGGGAAAAAATGTGTATTTCTTGAACAGTTTGTGAATTGTTTCTAGAGGTTGTTAACGGTTGCTGCGAATTAAGTCATTCTCTGCAGTCCCTTAGCAAACATTCAGCAACATACATGTATCTGTGTGACTGAGGCCTAAATATGTAGTTTCTTTTTTTTTGACATGAGAAAAATACTCCAAAGCAGTTCTGTTAGTAGCAAGCGTACTGAATAGTAAAAGTAGCCAAGTGAAATATTGTGTTTTTTTTGCATAGATGGCCATAACTTTCATTATAGACAGCATGTCTGTGCAATTAATCTAGAAAATAATACAAAATGTGTTTCGTGCCTGCCCATGTATAAAGCAAATCAAGTGTTTTTGGTGCCTGTTTTTTGCAGTAATATACCTGAGTAGTTCTGGTGCCTAACTGCAACTAAAGAGTACATAAAAATCCATCTGAAGCTCGATGAAAGAAAGTGTAAAACCTATGGAGCAGAATGATCTATGCCATCTCCAACCAGCTCAACCTCAAAAATGGACTTTTTCATGCTCCACAGACAAATTTGTCTGCATGTTTAAGAGTAAATTAAATTTGACCAGCATTTCACAAACTGCGTTGCATTATCAAATGTTACTGACTTGATGATGCTTTTAATATTCTGACTCAAACAAACTCATTCTCTACCAGTTGTAATGAAAACTTTTTTTTTCCTTAGATAGCCCTTGCTTTAAATCTGTACTATACTTTTTTTCAGTAACTCACATGAACCCAGCAGCACACTTCAGGATATTCTTTGCTGTGATTAAGGGCATTTCAGTGCCACTGACACTGCCTCGGCTGTTCTTCATGCTTACTGTATCGCTAGTATGTTAGGTAACTTTCACTTGCTTACTGCATTTATTAAAAGTGCCATTTCATCCCAAGATGTCAGAGTAGAAACTAAAACTTGGTGAAACTATAATTCAGTACTCCATAATCCTCCGAGCCTTTCAGACCAGGTTGTCAAGCCTTTCACTGTTGCAATTTTATGATTTCTGAGAAGTGACCCTGTATGTGTCACTTTGCCTTTACATGCTTGCTTGATGGAGCAATTAAGTGAAAAAATGCTTGTCACTTCCAAGCTGACTGGTCAATAAGGCTCGGAAACAAATCTTAGTGGACAGCGTGCTGACACTTATGACTGTAGTGGAGCTATAGCTCACACTACAGCACTGCCACCTAATTCCAAGTCATGACCAGAGCATACACAGACAACAGGGGGGGTGGAGGACTGTCATTGTCATCCATGTGCCACACAGTATCTCCATATAATGAGCAGTGGTGAGTTGCTTGTCTCCACACCATTGAATGTTTCTGGCCTGGGCACAAAAGTCAGTTAAAGTAGTGACAGGACTTGAGGGTACTGGGGATGAATGCCTGAGCAGCTGCTGTGACCCCATGTATTTGACAGTTTTCTTTTCCTGCAGAGGAAAAATGGGGCATGTGAACTAGGCAGTTCCTTTTAGATTGTCTTCATAAGATGTCATGGGTATGTGTAGTATATATACAACTGGAATTCCCCACAACACAATGCCGTCTATTAAAAAAGCTTAAAACTTGAAACTGAAAATCTTGATTTCCATATGAGGTGTGCAAGTTGAAACAGACAGTGAGGGAGCAGACAGGGAAGCAGAGAGAATGTGATTGGATCATCATGTAACATAATACAGGGAGTGCAGAATTATTAGGCAAGTTGTATTTTTGAGGAATAATTTTTTTATTGAACAACAACCATGTTCTCAATGAACCCAAAAAACTCATTAATATCAAAGCTGAATATTTTTGGAAGTAGTTTTTAGTTTGTTTTTAGTTTTAGCTATTTTAGGGGGATATCTGTGTGTGCAGGTGACTATTACTGTGCATAATTATTAGGCAACTTAGCCTCCCAGACACTGTTCAGAGAGGTGTACTGTTTTCCCTCCTTGTAAATCTCACATTTGATGATGGACCACAGGTTCTCAATGGGGTTCAGATCAGGTGAACAAGGTGGCCATGTCATTAGTTTTTCTTCTTTTATACCCTTTCTTGCCAGCCACGCTGTGGAGTACTTGGACGCGTGTGATGGAGCATTGTCCTGCATGAAAATCATGTTTTTCTTGAAGGATGCAGACTTCTTCCTGTACCACTGCTTGAAGAAGGTGTCTTCCAGAAACTGGCAGTAGGACTGGGAGTTGAGCTTGACTCCATCTTCAACCCGAAAAGGCCCCACAAGCTCATCTTTGATGATACCAGCCCAAACCAGTACTCCACCTCCACCTTGCTGGCGTCCGAGTCGGACTGGAGCTCTCTGCCCTTTACCAATCCAGCCACGGGCCCATCCATCTGGCCCATCAAGACTCACTCTCATTTCATCAGTCCATAAAACCTTAGAAAAATCAGTCTTGAGATATTTCTTGGCCCAGTTTTGACGTTTCAGCTTGTGTGTCTTGTTCAGTGGTGGTCGTCTTTCAGCCTTTCTTACCTTGGCCATGTCTCTGAGTATTGCACACCTTGTGCTTTTGGGCACTCCAGTGATGTTGCAGCTCTGAAATATAGCCAAACTGGTGGCAAGTGGCATCTTGGCAGCTGCACGCTTGACTTTTCTCAGTTCATGGGCAGTTATTTTGCGCCTTGGTTTTTCCACACGCTTCTTGCGACCCTGTTGACTATTTTGAATGAAACGCTTGATTGTTCGATGATCACGCTTCAGAAGCTTTGCAATTTTGAGACTGCTGCATCCCTCTGCAAGATATCTCACTATTTTTGACTTTTCTGAGCCTGTCAAGTCCTTCTTTTGACCCATTTTGCCAAAGGAAAGGACGTTGCCTAATAATTATGCACACCTGATATAGGGTGTTGATGTCATTAGACCACACCCCTTCTCATTACAGCGATGCACATCACCTAATATACTTAATTGGTAGTAGGCTTTCGAGCCTATAGGGCTTTGGAGCGTGATGTCACGGGGGTGGGCGTGGAAAGGATTTTGGCCCGATCCGCCATTTTGGGGGTCTAAGTAAGGAGCGAAAGCATAGCCATGGTTCGTACTTGCTGTGTGGTCGGCTGCAATGTTCGATCTTACGACCGGCACGGGAATAAGTTTCGATTGTCTTTTTATGCTTTCCCAACCTGGAAGCAACATGAAGGAGCTCATGTATCGGATGTTACCAAACGAAGGCATCTAGCCTTGATAGCAGCCGTGAGACGAGCTGATATCAAGTTCTGTTACGTCTCCAGATATCAGTTGGTGTGCTCAAGACATTTTCATTCCGGTAAGTTCTAAATATGTTCACATCACACTTTATAGCTGAATAATATCATCGTTGGTGGTCTCGGAAGTTATAGAAATTGCGATCAAACATAGAATGGAGTGACTTGATTGGTTGATGTAAAGACAATAAATGAAATGAGACAGGAAGGACACAAATTGGCGTTAATAATTTACCCGATTATCAATGTGTTAATTTACATGTACTTTACAATTATGGGCATATAATATGATAACGATATTTTAGCAGTTCAATGATAAATGTGTAACATTAATTATGGTGGGGGGTGGAAAATGGCTATTTCACTCGATGCACTCCAGCTGACTTACTTTGGTATGAATGACGACGTACTCAGAGTTTGGCGGCTTGAAAATAGCCAAATCTTGCACCCAGCCATTTGTGAATTGGATGTGCGCCTCCAGTGACTTGTAATTACGACACTGGTTCGCTGTGTAAGCGCTTACTCCACAAACAAGATACGTGAAGATATCGGGGTAGGACAGTGGCGGTAAGTCGTCTGGGTCTTTACTCCACTGCCGTATTTCATATGGGTCCAGATTTGCGATGCACTCTATTTTTTTTTCAAGTACCGCTGCTTCGCCTCTGGACACAATCGGTCTCTATACCGTCCGTTTTCTTTTGAGCTGCTTTTAAGCATCTTTCTTGTCGTCGTCGTTCCAACACAGTGTGTTTG
This sequence comes from Astatotilapia calliptera, assembly GCF_964374335.1. Classification (NCBI taxonomy): domain Eukaryota; kingdom Metazoa; phylum Chordata; class Actinopteri; order Cichliformes; family Cichlidae; genus Astatotilapia; species Astatotilapia calliptera. The sequence goes on along the minus strand of NC_137438.1, from coordinate 12,111,594 downwards.
TTTTGATTCGTAGACCCCGAAAATGGAGCTGCGCTCCCACAATGCATTGCGGCGTGACGTCAACTCCAAAGCCCTATACAGCTTGGAGTAAGACAACATGCATGAAGAGGATGAAGTGGACCAAATACTCATTTGCCTAATAATTCTGCACTCCATGTACTAAGATCAGCTGACATTGTCATTCTAAGGTAGCTGTGCGCTGAAGATAATGAGAAATGAGAGCAGTAGGAACATCATCGGCTAATGAGCACATTGAAACCGTCTGGTGGACAGGTAAGGAATGTCAGGTCTCCAGGGAATTGCATAAAAAAAGTATAGTGAACAATGAAGAACATTAAGTTCCAGTGTTCTGAAGATAAATACTACATAATAACCTATAAACCTCTATGATCTTGAAACTCCTCATTTCAAAAACTTTTTCTAAATAACTTTAAATTTTGATTAGTGATTTATTATAATTTACTCGTGAATAGTTAGAGAACAAAAACATCCTCGGCCATTAGTAATTAGAGATTAAGTATCGGAATTTCAGGAGCGGGACCACGCCTCCAAACACGCTCCTTCTGGTTCTCATCTATATAGGTTCCCCCACTTCTACAAGTTGTTCATTCTCCTTTACGTGCCCCACCCTCACTCCGCTTTTCAATTCTTTAACTTCTCCACTTCTATTTAGCAAATGGGGATCTGCCAGGCCCGGGAGCCGCCGCCAGTCCCCTTCGAGGCCTTCCCTAAACCGCAGCTCAATTGATGTCCAAGACATTCACCTTTACCACTAAAACGCTGTCAAACCTCAAATGAGGACGTGGACCCAGCTAGTGAATTAGCTAGTGAGTCTAACACTCAACTAACTTTCTTTATCAAGGTGTATGACATAAATGACAATCAACCACATAAACATAAGATTTTGATTAATATTTAATGAAGTTTTGAATTATGAACAACAATACGGTCTCTATATGTGTTTTGTGCTGTTGCCTCACATTATGAAGGTCCCGAGTTCAGCTCCACCATCTGGCTTGGTTTGCATGTTCTCCCTATGTTTGAGTGGGCTCTCTCCAGGCACTCTGACTTCCTCCCACATTCCAGCATTAGGTTAACTGGTGATTCCAAATAGCCCATAGGTGGGAAGAGTTGTCTGTCTCTCTGTGTTTTATATATATATATTGTTCCGCTCTTAATTTATTGCAATATAGGCGCTCTTTGCGATGAGCTAATTTTATTTTGAAATTCGTTTTATTTTGAAAACCAGTTTCAGGAAGTGACAGGATGTCAGCCATGTTTGTTTAGTTCCTAGCAGATCACATGTGGGGAAATTTGATCCAGCGACATCTGCCTTTTGTTTGTGCCATCGACACCACCATCTGTAAGTTTTCATTTGTATTGAATCGTAGGATTGTATTTTATGTATATTTTGTGGAAATATTTGCTGTAGATGAATACTTTAGTAGCTGTGTGCTAACGCTAATGGATGTGTATTGGAATCTAATTTTGTTGTGCTAATGATGCTAGGTTAATTTTAGCTTTGTTATTTGTATTTCAGTTTTACTCCATGAGGAAATACTTGCTAATTAAAAGGAGTTGGACGCTACATCCTGACTTTGCGTGTTATTTCAAGTGGAGTTAGGCTACTGCTGAATTGTGTAGCGTACACACACAAGGAGAGCAGGATATATATATATATATATATATTAGGGGTGCAACGATACTCATATCGATATTGAAGCGTTCAATACAGTGCTTTCGGTTTGGTACGCATATGTATCAAACAATACAAAATTTTTAATTTATTTTATCAACTTTCCTTCTGACGATGCTGTCTGTGTTGAGCACTCAGTGGATCTGCGCTCGACAGTGCAACCTAGGCGGAGTAGTCGAACGCAGATTCCCTGAGCGCAGGGCAAGCTAGCGAGACAGAAGTTAAGCTCTCCTTGCAACATGGCAAATTGAACCTCCCCCACCCTAATTCAGATCTGGTGTTTGGAACTATTTTGGTCTTCATGTGAAGTATGACCCTGAAGGTAAGCGGGTCATGGACTAAAGTAAAACAGTATGTCGGATGTGTCATGCAATGCTCAATTACATTGATGGGAACTAGTGTGTTAGCACAGTTAGCTCGTTAACGTGTTGGCCGTCTAGCCCCACGCACGGGGCGATCCACGGTACCTCATTAACGGAGATTTGCCGTGTTGTGGCGTTAACGTCATTTCAACAGATTAACGCTGACAGCACTAGTGGGAACACAACGAATATGACTGCACATTTACGCCGACATCATCCTAGTGCAAAGACAAGTGGAAGCAGACAAAAACAACAAGCATGCATGCTACAAACTTTACCCGAGTCATTTAGACAGCCGTTAGCACATGAGTGTCCTTATGGGGACCCGATATGTTTAATATGCTGCTGAGAATATAGCCCAGAAGAAGCGTATAGTATAGCTTTTATTTTGGAAAGAGCCATTTCTCTGTAATAAACTCTTTTCCAAAGATGAGAGATTTCTCGATCAGATAGATTTATTATTTTATCCCTTTGTTGTTTTCGCAACATTAAATTTAAGAACTGTACTTTTGAGTTAAAATATATATTTATAATTTTAATAAATGACAAATGAAAAAAGTATGAACATTTTCTTATGTATCGAAAAAATATTGAACCGCGACACCAAAGTATCTAACCGAACTGAACCGTGAATTTTGTGTATCGTTGCACCCCCAATATATATATATATATATATATATATATATTTTATTTTATTGTTTACTCTATTTAATTTGTAAAATATGTACACTCACACACACACACACACATATATATACACACACACGTAGATATACATATTTATTTAGTATACACATTCAGTAACATGCATACACTCTTATATTGTACATATATTTATTCATATAATTCTCAGATTTAGCCATCCTTATATGTTCCTTGTTCTTATGTTATTGTATTTTTGCACAACTCTGTTGCTTGTGAAGCTCACACACAAGAATGTCACTCACATGTACTGTACCAGTGTACCTGCACATGTGATGTGACAATAAAAGGGATTTGATTTGATTTGTGTTACCCCATGACAGTCTGGTGATTTTTCTAGAGTCTACCATGCCGCTTGCCCTGTGGTCTCTGGGACAGGCTCCACTGCTGCCACGACAATGACAAGCACATGAGATTGAATGTAGGATCTCTGCTAACTGAGCTAGCTAGCAGCTAACAATTTGACTTGATCCACAAAACCATGTCAGATAAATGTAAATATTTGGTTTGTTTGAAGATTTTGATTGATGGTATGAATTCATGTAGTGTGCATTCTTATTTTTTAAAACAAATATAATAGAATAGGATAGAATAACTTTATTATTCACATCAATGGAAAATTGTCTATGGTTCACCAAGCCATAAACAAATCATCAACACACATTCATACATACACGCATACAAAACTTAAATACAACAACATTAAAAACACATCACATCATCTCTTATTCAGTATACCAATTGCTCTTAGCACAAATGATCCCTTCCACACCTTCTAGCTAGAGATGTCTTAGATGAAACTTTATTAATCCCTTGGGTGGGTTTCTCCGGGAAATTCGGTTTCCAATAGCACAGCACCGACAGAAGTTACAGAATGTGAGCAGAAATATACCATATATACACATATATAAATACAGAGACATATATAAATACAGAGTATACAAAAGGGATAAATAGAATAAATAGGAATAAGAATACAAGGGCATTGCACATTTCAAGTATTGTGAGTCTATTGCACCGTTGGATATTAACAATTAAAGTATTGCACAGTGAAAAGGCACTACAGCTTAGTTGTTCCCCCCTCCTTTGTCCTCCTGTTTCCCCTCCCTCTCCCATCCAGAGAGAAGTTAGACAGTTTGATGGTGTGTGGGACAAAGGAGTTTTTAAGTTCTTTACTTTGGGAGAAGCAACCTGTCACCAGACTCCTCTGGTTGTTTATGGCCATGTGCAGAGGATGCCCAGCATTGTCCACAATGTCCAGCAGTTTCTTTAATGTCCTTTTCTCTGCCACTGTCACCAGAGTGTCCAGCTTCATGCCGACCACAGAGCCAGTCTTCCTGATCAGTTTTTCCTGCCTGGATGAGTCCTTCTTTGCTGTGCTGCTCCCCCAGTACACCACAGCATAGAACAGTACTCTATAAACCACTGACTGGTAAAACATCCTCAGGAGTTTCCTGCAGATGTTAAAAGACCTCAGCCTCCTGGTTTGGCCTTATAATGGTCTATAATGGTCTTATAATGTCGTCCTGAGAGCATTAATTCAAATTCAGAATAAAGAGGGTGCTCACGGTCAGCAACAATAGACTGGTCTTCCCTCAAAACAGCCTGATGATACAGCTCATCCAATAATTTGTCCAGTGGTTCTGACAATCCTTTTCAATTTGTTCGTAATTGCCACAGTTAGGTTACCAGACCAGACTGAAATATTGAACATAAGGATGCTTTTAATCAAGCCGACATAAACTCTTTCCAAAACATTGTGACCAGCTCAAAAGCCTTTTAACATCCTCATAAGAAACAATCTCTGATTAGTCAACATTAACCTTAAAATTAAACTTGTCATCAATATATGTTCCCAAATACTTAAAGCTACTAATGACTTCCACATACTAACCAGAAAGTGAAAGACCTGTTATGGGGCCTTGGAAAGTTATTTAGAAGCAGTGATTCTGATAACAGGTCAGGTAAAGCGCAAACATTCTGAAAGCTATTGATACATTTAAACACAGAGACCAACAGAATACAACACAAGCACATGAACACAAGTTGAACTGAGTCAGGAACCATATGAAGAGCACATGAATGCAGGGTTAGTCATCAGTGCTTCAAAAAGAATGCTTGTCATACTCCCACAATGATAATAAAATAATGGCTTTGCGTGTAGAAATCCAATTAGTGCTCACTGTAATCCCTGAGGTATTTTACATAGTTAAGTCCATTGGGTAAATGTTATTTTATGTTATGCTCTAATTGACACTGATTGTTGTCGTAGGTTGAACTGCCATTATGTAATAATATTTTTCTGTTGTTCAAACGGTGTCATTTTAGATTTTGACCTACGGTACCATTAAATCTGTTCAGGGAATACCCCCTTTAGATTTTCTAACCTTTCAAGGAGAGCCACAGCTTAGAAATTGGCTCCACATCCTCAGTAAGCACTTCACCACCTGTAAGTAACATCCTCTGTGGAATAAATGTGCAAAAACCCAGTAAGTGAGATGGGTTTGAGTGGAGAAATGAAGGGTTTTGGATGATGAAAATAGAAATGCTAATGTGTAATGTCTAATTGCTATTTGCTTAAATTGGCTGACACAAGCACCCATCTGCCGAAGGTGTGCAATGCTGCAAAGTGCTTGCTAATTAAAATACTTGAAAGATAATTTGGGGAATTGAAAATTATTTAATGCTCATTTGTTTAATTCCAGTGGATTAGGGGAAAACGGCATGAAAACATGAGCTGTGTTATTATTGGATGCTATTGTGCATGTAAGAAGAAAGGTAACAGAGGAAGTTAGGGTGAAAAGGGATGGATGGTGGAGAGAAATGCACAATATTTATGAAGCACTGCCAGGTTAATGTCATGCAACATTTATTGATGCAGTAATGTTTAATTTAGCATACGCTCCTGTAATAAGCCATTAGGTGTTGTGCTATGATTAAGAGTTTGGTGCTGCTGTAATGACAATCAGATGCCCTTGAATATCTCACTAACACCGTGTCTGCTGCGTTTAGAGGCAGAAAATAAACATAAATCAAACGGAAAATGGACTTAGATGCAGTGCAGTTGTGCTGGCTATCGATACCACGAGGATCTGTCATTCAGTGACTGGCTATAAAATATTCAAAATTTCAGGCAGGAACATCATTGGATTAGCTTTGATAATGGATGCCATAAAATCCAGCAGCGCCATTTTAATAAATCTGTCACATTGTCAGAGAGTTGAAATTATAAAAGCATCCTGTAGAGCAACAGAAGAATTCTTTCTGGCCAAAACTCTTGCTCACACACAACAAAGAGAGGTCTTGGTTACGACGTTATAGTTAGATTTGTGGAGGATCTAAGTTTACCACCTATCACAGCCTTACAGCAACAACAAAATGACCAGTGTCAGCTCAAGGAGGGTTGACCTTGCAGATAAACCAGCAGACTTTCCAGCGTTGGCTGTGATTGCATGGCAGTGTGTAAATGGCCCGGTGTTCTTTTGTCCTCTGTGATAAATGCCCTTCATTTGCTTTTAGTTAACCTGACAGATTGTATATGTTTCAGTTGTCTCTGCTGGGATATTCCAGAGCATCTCTTTTGACACTCAGAATGGCTGACAGTGATTTACATCAGGTTTAAAGAATAGATTATCATATCAGACACTGAGACGGGTCGCTGAAATAACTCAAGGAAAACAGAGTTGGATCAGCTGGATATGATTCTATGCTATGCATATGGATGGAGATACTGAAATGTGTCCCTTTTTTTTGTCTGCTCTGCAAGAAGGCTTTCTGTTGGAGGCAAGCTGACCCAAAGCTATTTCTAGAAGGACTTTAAAGTTTGTTCTGATCATCATTTTCAATGGCTGTCACTGCAACAGCTCAATCACTGCATAAGGATAGGACTACAAGGGGTCACATTGTTAGCATCGATTTCCTCGCCAATGACACGACAATAAATGGCCATTGTGCAGAGAAGCCACCATTGTTGCTTAAGGGAGTTGTCCTTCTCCTTTTTGGGTCTTTTGTATTTAAGAAGCATGCCCATACAAAAAAGAGAGCCACTGGTTTGATGATGGCATCTTTGTGTAATGAAGTACTAAATTTATCTTATAGATCCTTATGCATCTTCCACGGTGTAATTGCAACAACGTAACAATAATGCTGTTTGATTTACGTCAATAACTCATCCATTACATTTAGGTCTGGCAAATTAGCACAAAGGAGGACTGCAGAACAGATGAGCTGGGAGATGGAGACCATATGCACTGTAAAATTGCCCCATTATTAAAGTTACATCAGAGGGACATTATAAACAACCCCTGCCAGGGGATTTATTAGTCCCGAGAAAAACAGCAGAGGGTAGTAGCAGGAACAATGTCCTTTCTCACTCCTTCAAAAAGCCATTACTGTGCTGGTTTGTGTAGCTGCATGAAGCAATAGAACCACGCAGGGACACAACGTGTGGAGAAACTTTAAAGATGGACTTTAAAAATGTGGGATACTTTTGGGATACTGTGCCTCGTTTTCAAATTTATATAATAAATGACATGTCTTGGAGATTGAGAGACAGTCTGTTGTGGTGAAGCCAAAGCTGAGCATGAAGGTGTTGCTTCACTGGTTGGTGTGTGTTTCTAGTCTCACCTTTGGGCCATGAACTGTGGAAGGGGATCTGGGCTCACTCTTACATATACTAGGTTAAGGCCCTTGGTCAGAACACAGAAAATGCCCCTCCGCAGCAAATGGAGCCAGTTGAGGTGGATGTCTCTTAGGTGAGGTGTTTCAGGTTAGAGGGAGGACCCTCTAGTGTGAATCCAGGAGAGGGAGGAGTAATTATTTATTTTGGGTGGCTTGGAAACGCCTGAAGAAATGCCTTTTATGCTCTGCGGAGAAAGAGGTTTGGGGATCTCTGCTTAGACTGCTGCCGTGGGACTTGGACCCTGACAAGCTTTTGAAAACGAACGAGGGTATGGATGAATGGATGGGACTATGATTTACACATCATATTGCATTAAATAAAAGTTGAAATGATTCAACATGGATTCATTAGGAATGTTTACTGAAGTATTAAATCAAGTTTGAAGTCATTTATTTACAGAAGTCAAAAAATGCCCTGCTCGAACCATTAAGGCAACACACAAAGTTACCCCCTGCTGGTCATTAGAGATAATACAGGAGAATTCTAGCACTTCTAATTGACTTCATTTTTGAGGCCCTGTCTTTATACAGTTTATATAGTTATGGGTTCTTTTGAGGGCCAGACCTTCTTTGTCTTTTTTGATCTTCAAGTTATTTTCAAAGCCTAAAGTTATCCTGTTACGGTGTGTTTCCTTCACACAAAATCAGAGGATGGAGCATAGCTCTGAAGAATGAAGCATCTTTGCTTCTCCTGAGTTAATTGAATACTACTATAAAAATGGATTACTGAGATCTACAAAATACAAAATACAAAATATTATATAATCCTTCATTTTCAAATGTTAGTAAATTTTACACTTTGTGATTTCCTGGTTTAAATATCATGCATTTCTTCAGTATTGTGTATATACATGTTTTACCACAAAGGTTTTTAGTATGTTTGGGAAAAAAGTCATAATTAAATGCAGATATAAACCCTACATATAAGCAGCCATCATGGTAATGTCTTGAAACGGGGGACAAGTGCATTTTAATGAGAAAACTGACATGATTGCCAGGCTCATTGTATCTTAATGTATGATTCATAATGACCTAAAGTGACATGGAACCTCGATCTTCTCTGACAGCTAAGAAAGCAGTTGTGGCATAACCCAGGGAAAGACAATGACCCCACTAACTTCAACACAGATTGGCAGCACATGCTTCCCAAGGTCGACAGACCACTAGAGCAACAGCAAAGGTTATTTCATTGTATTTAGCCACTGACTACATTGCTTTTCGCACAGGCTCTAGGCTGATTTCAACAAGCCTGTCCTGCTGAATTCCTTTGAAACGTTTTCCAAGTGCAGTCTGACATTTGTTGTTTTCTCGGGGAATTTAATGCTGTTTCCCTTTTTCACTACCACAAGTGTCTTGTGTAGATTAGAAAAAGCACAGGCTAACAAAACCAAAAACCACTCCAGTCCAAAATGTAAGGGCAAATTCCCCATCACTACATTGTGCTGTCACTTTGACAGGGCATAATACTTATTAAGCTGACAATGCCATAATGACTTGAGCCTCAAAGAGAAAAGCATTTCATAAGGGCCTGAGCTGTGGCATTGGTTAGAGCAGTTGTGGAGATAGTTAGAGTGAGCTTTTTCTGACCTTGTGAGGGGTTTTATTAGTAGAAGTGTATATATAACTTAATGTATATATATAAGTTATAAGTTATATATACGTCTATATAACTTTTGTCAGCATAAAGTTATTGTGCTTGTTCCTGTAACAGGATGATATCCTGACTCGGCACTGTCTGGAACACACACCTTTCTCTGGTAAATTTCATCTCTTTATCCGATGAAGGGGGAGGGCAGACACCCAGAATACACTTCCCATGGTTAAAAGAGGGAGATTAGGGAGCTCTTCATGTGCACAGCTGTATGCACGAAAGTGGTTTTCTTATGTTGATGGAGTGAGACAATTTGTCAAGAATGACCTTATCCTTTTTGGCATTCGCTTTCCATCAGAGTGGCGAGCACTGATGGAGCGAAGGATTCCAAAATGTGCTTTGTTAGGATGCCACTGGCTGACACCAAGCAGAAAAACAAGAACATTGCATCATCTCTTCTATCACTCAAAAGCATTTGAAGCTCTTAGATCATGTTGCAGTGCACCAAATTGCACTGACAACCACAAGTAAATTGCAACTGAGTTTTAAATGGATTAATGTGTGTAAGAAATGCTCTTTTCCAACCAAATTGGCAAAGGCTTCACAAATTACGGGAATGCATTTCACTTCTGAAGAGATCACATTAGGGCTAAAAAAAAAACAATACACAGCACAGTTTCCAAAAAGTTTGCAGGCTATGTTAAAAGTAAATAAAACAGAAGGCAGTAATGCAAAATTGAACAACTGAAACCCTTTAATTAAGCCAAAAAAAGACAACCATTAAAATGCTGAAGTGGAGAAACTGTACAGCTTTTTAAAGGCTGTCTAATCATTTCTGAGAATGATGCCCGTTTTACATAATTTGCTAATGCTGTATATAACAGTGAAACACTGAAAATACTGAAAATACAGTTTTTGCAGCATTAACCACACATACACAGCCTCTAACTATGTGGAATGTATTACATTGGAATGCAATTTAAAAGCAATTCAAAAATAACCTTTAACAACACAAAAACACAGTATCAAGAAAATAAAGAGAATTCCTTATTTTTACAGGACAAGGCCAAAATCCAGTCTTATGTTACTGAAGTGAAATCCTGAAGTGGCCCTATGTTAAAATAAAATGGCAATCACTGTATGGGTTCATGGAAACACTTTTGGAAATTAATGTAAGTGAACTCAATTTGTCACTGCATCCACAAATCCACAAAAGTGCCAATTCACTTAAAAAGTTGGCTTGTTTGGTTACTGACTGATCTAGTAGAAATTATGCCATTGGCTTTCATTTTTGAACCCTCTTAAGTCTGGGAGTTTCCTCTATTAAGTTTGTGGCAGTTTCGACAGACTTAATGTCATATTAGTTTGGATTAAGTTATAACTGCAATGTTAGTTAACATTAGCGGCAGCTTTTTTTTCTTTGAGGCAGCAACCACAAACTTTGTAGAATGTGATTACATGTCACTGTGTTTGATCTGTTTGGCTATTTGACTATGTGATCCTTGTTTGATTACACAGCCAACATCCAACTGCATATTTTCTACATAAAAGATGACAGTTTTGTTTGTTGGCAAAACTTTCATCTGCTTATTTTCCACCTTCATCTCTCAGAAAGAGATAGGTGCCACTCACTGTCAGGGCTGTGATGTTAAGGCCGAGCGAATAGTGACCCCGGCCGAGTCTCCAGACTCTGAACTTCAACATAGAACAAAAGCAGTGATGAGCAGACAGGCTGCAGGCCTGCCTGTTGCTGTTTCTAAAGTAGAAACACCGTGGTGATCGCTTTAATGTCTCTTTGTGCGGTCAGCTTTATGTCTATACCTAAATATTAAGAGAAAAATCATACCGTATGTATGTCCTCATTAGGGTAGGGATTTGTGGTGGTGCGTTGGACGGAAAATAGGTTTACATTTTTGAGACAATGTGTTTCTGGTCATTTTGTGGAGAAACATGGAAGTAATGTAATGAGTAGAGTAACAAATGACTTTCTCCTGGAAGTAATTAAGTAACATACTACTTTGTTTTTAATAAAAGTGTAATATAGTACTTTTTTGAGTACTAACCCCAACAATAAGAGGGGGAATACCTTCAGCGTGCACGTTTGATTACACAGCATGTAGTTAATTAGCATGAATGTAATGTCTTTGATATGCTCCTTAGTGATGGTGGTGACTCTCAAAGCGGAGCCAATGAGAGCCCAGAGATATTGACAATGGAATTGCTGAATTCCTATTAATTAGGATCCCTATTTGCAATCGATTAGTGAGAAAACCAGACTATAGGAGTAGTCTGTCAGCTTATACTGTAGTTTAAAGCCCAGCATCTGTGATCTTACTGTTGAGTCCAATGAAAAATGTTCATACATGACCAGAGATGGGCAGTAACGCGTTACTTGTAACGCGTTACTGTAATCTGATTACTTTTTTCAAGTAACGAGTAAAGTAAGGGATTACTATTGCAAAATCAGTAATTAGATTACCGTTACTTTCCCGTAGGAACGCTGCGTTACTGCGTTACTAAAACCGTGATTTTTTTTGCGAGAATGTCTCATGACAGTGACGTAAGCAAGTGCGACGTTGGTGACAGCAGCTGTGTGCAGATCAACAATGGATAATATATCGAGTGCGGGAGAGAGTATGAGCGTGCAGCGTTTAAAGTGTGGAAGTACTGACCTTACTTTGAGTTTGATTCCATAAAAAGTGACAAAAACATTAGCGTCCATCGTGCGTGGGAAGAAAACTTCTTTTTACAGCGAAAAAAACCCCTAAACTTCCGAGCAAGCACCGAGTAGCTACGACGTGATGGGAAACTCACAGAGACACTCGCGCGGATTCTTCAACTGACCGCAGCACACCTGCACCAGGGTAACCCTCCGCCTACCCTGCTCCTGCTTTACAGGTGAAAATAGAGCAAAAGGACCGCTGAGTCTTTGACTTTATTTATTTTCTGCTGTGTTTTACTTGCATCTGTTTGAAAGAGTGAGTGAAAACACAAAAAATATTTTATTTTATGTGCTGGAATGTGTAGAAAATAGGTTTAAATGTTAAACTAATTTATTCAAGTCAGAGAATGTTGCATATAATAAAATGTTTTGCTTGATGCATAAAGTTAAAAGATTAAAACTGATAAAACAAGTTAAAAAAAGAGACTTTTCCATTTGATTACATTTTGTATGATGGATTATGTAGAAAAAGTAGAATTGGGCTGAAAGATCTATCACTTTATCACCTCTTCAGGTTGTAAATCGTGTTTTTAAAAAGTAACTAAGTAACTAAGTAATTAATTACTTTTGAAAATAAGTAATCAGTAAAGTAACGGGATTACTTTTTTGGGGGAGTAATCAGTAATTAGTTACTGATTACTTTTTTCAAGTAACTTGACCAACACTGTTCATGACTGATTCATATTTGACTGCCTGCTTTTGCTTTTTGTTTGGGTGACTGTACAATCCCTGGCTGCTCCAGTGTTCACGCCAAAGCACCTTGTACAAGGTACTGAACTCCGAGTTTCTCTTAGTGTTCATTGCTGTGTATAAATGTTAAGCTGACAGCACAGCACAGCACTAGTTGCGTAAAGCAGTTTTGAGAGATCGACTAGAGAAGCATTGTATAAGAACTAGTCCATTTAGCGTTTACTTTTTGTGCAGGCACAGATGTTAAAGCAGATGGTCCATTTCCTGGAACGTTGGTGGTTTGAACTCCTGTCCTTCCACTCTGTATTGTTAAAGGATTACAACAGCACATGTCTTAAGTAAATAAAGTCTGGATACTAAACGGATCTTGTTACAGTACTTACCTGTCACCTATTGAAAACAATTTGATGGAATGAAAAATAAGACACTGGTGACACAGGGCTTAGGGGCATTAACCAAGGTAAACAAGGGAAATTTGACAATCTCACCATGGGAATTCCACTAAAAAATATGATATGGTACAAGGTTCCATTTAAATGTTTCCATCAACCAGTTGTTAAGTATTTGTAGTAGTTGTTAGGTATAAACAACAGCAAGCGAATAATATTACACAACTTTAAATACAGACTGCACACATGGATATATCTGAGAGTTACAGTTCCAACTAACAATGGGCAACTAGGTGTAAAAGTATAAAGAGAGAATACAGGGACAAAGAAGCATGCATGCTGCAGTGATGTCCGCTGAAGATCTGCATTCTGTTGGCATGAGATGTAATCCATGTAAGCTGTTTCAGCCTACACACATTTGCTTCTGCTAGTGGCTTTGCAACCCATTTATTTGCTCTATTTCATGCAGTTTTTTATAACTTCAGCAATGTCGTGCATGTTGTCACTCATGCTTGTTCTGCTCCTTGGTTTTTGGCATCCCACATATGCACATGCAAGGTCCACCGCAAGTGATTTAGTATCCATGAGAGAAATACACTTATATAGGATGATTGGTTAAAGGGTGTCGATTTAAAGCACACCAACGATTCACAATACTTACCAGACCAAAAAGATATGCACTAAACACTCCTTCTTCTACACAAAGGAGGCAAACTGTTCCACAGTTGAAATCCTATTATAAGCAAGAATGGAAAGAATTTTGGACACACAAATATTTTGATCAACAGTCATGAATTACATCCAGCCTGGGTTGGCCTTGTTCATGTAAAAATCAAGCAAACAAACAAACAAAACCCCCCAAAATCCAAAAACAAGCTGTTAATGACATCACTAAGCACACAGAAACAAAAGGTAATAAAAAGTAACAACGTTAGATTCCATAACCACAAGTCACTTCAAGTTCACTCAACTTGTGTATGTTGATAAAGATGGGATAAAATCTTTTAATATCAAGCATCAAAGTCAGCTAAGTCCCAATGACTATATGTAGCACTGTCTTTTCAGGAAGCCAGCAGTGCTCACACACTTTATACCCTGAAAGAAAGCATTAGGATTCCTGGGAGAGGGCTTCCTAATTAGAAGTATAGCTAACAACGCACAATACAGCTGCTTTGGAGACAGTCTTCTTTTGTTTTGGCAGAAGCTGTCCTATCCCCTGAACCTCCCACCCTTACATCAAACTAATATATACAGGAATGGTCTGGAATTGGAAACTGTTATGCTTGAAGAAACTGTTTGCAGTATGTGAGCTTTTTGCACTACAATCAAATAATAGAAGTATCCTTATAATTTAATTCAAAAAGAAAGGTTATTGCCAGCCTTCAGCATGAATATTGTCACATTACTCTCGTTGAGACCACCAATGAGACAGAGATATACCATCTGGGGGAAGAAAAATCAGCGTGGTTCCAATTCTATACTACCCAGTGCATCAAGATAAAAGAGTAACTCTGGCAATTATTTCCTACCTTAGAGGGGCTGGTGATATATCTGCATATGCTGTAAAATTCATGAAGAAAGCCAGTGGTCCAAACAGCCTTTAATTCGATGATTATGTGATTTCTGTGCTCTTTGCCCTAGATGGCAAATCTTCTTTTATTAAATCGTCAGATTTCTGATGCACCTGAGTATGCAGTCAGTGTTTGTGAGCACCATGTGCTGCTCTCTGACCCCTTCTGGACAGGTTGAAAGGTCACATACTCTAGGTCCTATTCAGCTCGTGTTCATCGCTTCAGCAGACCTCTTATGTTAGCTGCCACAGCCCAAAGCTTAGCATGACATACAGCCACAAAATCCCCTCTCCCAATCTTTCCTCGCTGCTCAACACCTTCCAGTTCAAAATTAGATCCATGCTTCTAAACACACCTGCCTCTTCCGACATCCTGCGTGGAATAAAATGAGCATATTTATCTTATGAGCTGAGTTTATCTCGAGCATGTGCTATATTCAATTTCGATGTGTCTCTGTTTTCTCTTTTTTTTTTTTCCCACAGTGACAAATGAGATGGAAAGTTCGCACATCAAAAACAGACTTGCAGAAAGCTCCCGCGCAGCTGTCCTCCACCGTGGTGTCAGAACTGAACAGAACAGCGAGAAGAGACGCTATATCAAAAAGTGGGAGGTTTAGGCTGTCACAGAATGGTGACATTTTGTGTAGAACGTCATTATGATAATGAACAGTCATTCTCTATCATCAGCACCTCTCGGGCAACCTTCCCTTTAATGTACTTCTCTAAAGGTAACGCTCTCTGACAGTCTTATTTATTGCATTGCACAGCAGGGCTATTTCTGGAAGTCACTTTTAAAAAAAAATCATCTTCAGAGAATATCTGTGCAAATCTATATCAAAGCAACTTCCCACAATGTATTATTGGGTGTTATGGGAAATAAACTTTGTGTTGAAAGCAATAACATCCACCGACGTCCCCTGGTTAGGCCTGTTTGCTGGTTTTGAATATGCATGATTGCATGCTTTCTGACTGAAAGATGACGAATCCTGAAAAATTTAAAGCACAAAAAAAGATGCAGTTGTGCATGACATCTTTAAATGAGCTGAACAGCCTGCTTAAATCTAGCATGAAATAAAGTATTCATTCCATGATTGCATATCTCCTCATACGTAGAGCGACTGGGCCACCACTGCACCTTAACAACCTTGTAATGATCCAAAACCACTGCAATCTTATGGCACTGATGCATGACAATATTATCATTTTTATTTCAAAAAAAAAAAAAGCCTGTTGAGCCACCATGCGCCCATCTTAGGTTGGAACAAATGACAGCTACTGTCATCTCTGGAGATATAAGAATTCATAGAATTCACACTAAGAGATTTTTAACAAAAGCTGCTACGCTGTAGGCGCCGCTGCCAAAATTACAAATTCTTTCAGGGGAAATGATTTAATGACTTTCATTTACAGTGGCTTTAAAACTTCGGTGTATGTGCAAATCTAGCCTCTACAGAGACCAGCGCGGTAAAAGCTTTCCTCTGTTACTGCGCTTTAGCGAACTGATCCCAGAACACATTTGCACCTGCCAACACGCACGCCGACATGCAGACAAGCACTGCATGCAGACTGTGCATATACAAACCTGTCATTCACCTGCTTACCCCCGTGCTCCAGTTTGCCATAGTTGCCATAGCAACGCATTTGAAAAACACCGCACAGATTATTATTTGCTTCTTCCCTTGATCATGTCACTGACGATGTAATGGCCAACACAAATTTCTGTATCTTAGCAACACTTTACGCATACTTGATTTTTTTTTCATTGACTGTAGGAGAGTGTCTGTTATTTCCTTGCACTTTTCTTTCCTATAGCAAAAAAGATCCAGCAGCCCCTCCAACCCCCAACCCCCAGCCCCAGCCCCCATATGTCTTCAGAATGTAGATTCAAAACAAAAAAAGAAGGAAAGGAAAAAAAGCACTACTGAGCACAACTCTGAATAACCAGGTTTTGATTTCTTCAAGTTAGGAGCATCTGTGTTGTTTAAGTGCAGCTGGAGCTGAAAAATGGGAGTTCTGAGAGATGGTGTCAGGGGCTGCACCTGCACGCCGAGCCTGAATAATGCACTCCGACCACAAGGACACCTGCTCTAGCCTCTCCATCTGTGGTGCAGCAGGCACACAAACAGACACTTGTGGCCATGCACAAAAGCCTCACCTTCAAAAGAAGTACACACCATCGCAAGAAAGAGCTTGTGGGGTACTCGCGATGATTACACAAAACACGTGGGCTCGTCTTCAAATAAGTCACAATAACGCACCGTCACAATCTGACTGAACTGATGGGACACGAACAATATTTTTTCATGTCTTTCCTGAATACTCTGAGGAATTGCTCACATTGGAGAAGATAAGATTGGAAGTATGGATTGTGGAGGTGTTGCTTCCTATAAATAAAAAGCAAATATAGCTCTTATTTTGAAGAAATAAAGTTAGTTGCCTTGACCACAGCTTTCACAGAGCCTTAGAGGAAGAATTACAGAATTCTTGGAAAAGGCTACAAAATCATCTAAATCTTAAAAAAAAAGAATAATTTTGAGTGAAATGCATCTGAAATATATAAAGGTGAGGGTTTATTTAGTCAAATAATTAATCATTAAGGAAAATAGCACTCACTGACGCATCACCCTCCCTACCCCGGATCCAATGCCACCTCCTCTCTTATGTGGACATCGGGTCAGCTGGAGGCGCAGTCGAAGATTGCAGCGGCCCCAGATCAGATGTACACACTGGAACATTTTCCCATGTTGCTTGTCTGTGTTTATTGTGCTATGGTGTGTTGATATCTGTGCATTCCTGTATTATCCTTTTGTGTTACACATTTCGATGTTTTTTTTCCCTCGCTACCTAGCCTGACCTGTCTCCCCAGTGTGATGTTTGTGTATTGTATGTACGGTCTGCAAGGTCTGTCATCTCGGTTGTGGGCAAAAGACCTGCAACTGACAAATAATGGCTATCTCATCTCAAAATATGCTTCGTGTACATTTATTGTATATTAATTTAGTATTCAATAATGGAATTTGTATGTTATTTGCTTAGTCAAATTGTGTGTCTCTATAATTGTGACTCGAATCGTGACCAGTATTTTTGAGTAATCAACTCAAAAATGAATTCCAAAAGGTTACAAAGATTTATTTACTGTATAGATTTTTTAAAAATACATAAAGATATGCCAAAGTCAGTGCACCATCAACATTCCTATTTGGAGCTGGGAGACGAAACTGTAAATCATCTGTCAGAGCTCCACTCTGTCTTGTTTCGAGGCTTTTCCCCGGCTCAGTTTCTATGGATGCCATAAAAATCATTATTCAGTATTCATATAGAACCCAGCCGACTCTAAAACTGGCGGCCAGTCTCTTGGTACAGAGAGCGAGTAGAACTGATTTGATCAGAATACTGATGGCATGATATTTGTCAGGTGTCCACATTGTTGTTTTTGTATTACATGCTGCCACTGTACTGGTTTTGGATAAAATTGGCACAAAGAACAGGATTATTTTACCCATTTTATGATTAAAAGAAAAACATCCCATTTGAGCTCCAGAAAAATGTAAAAAAAAAAGAAAGAAAGAAAGAAAGAAAGAAAATGAAAAAAACCTAAGAAAAAAAAAAACATCCCCAAAGTGATCACAGCTTCAATTATTGATAGGTTTCTGTTGAGCAGCCATCAGATGGTTGTCAGGCTTAAAGTAAAGGCTGGGAGAGTAGAGGCTGAGAGAATATCTTTCATACTTTCTGTGCGACAGTTTGAAAGCAATTACGTGAGAGGGAGCCTCGGTGAGAGACTGACTGAAGGGGAAAGTGTAAAAACTGCTTTTTATTATATGTTTCTTGGAAGGATCCTTGATTTCTCAAGGTTCAAAACAGAAGCAGATAGTATGGGAAGGTGAGGCGGAGAATGAGAAGAAGATGGGCAGTCAAAATGAAAACACAGCGTGTGTGCATTTTTGCATATTTCTTCACTTTGGGGGGTTATGATGTCCTGCGCTGGAGCAGAGCAGAACCAAACTCATCAATACTGGATGAGTTATATCTCTGTACAGTGCGGGAGCCGTCAGTCTGAGCTAGTACACACTTACTGCCAGCAGACAAGGGACTCGCCTTACTGTATCACCTGAGTTTCGCTGTTCTGCCATTAAGTCAATATCCCTCAGTCAAACTGAACGTGGCTTGGCATCTGTTACAGCAGGAAGACACAAGTCATGCCTTATTGAATTATAGATTGGAGGATGCTTAGCTTCTGTGGAGTTTTTCGCAACAACCCTTAACATTTCTGTTTTTTTGCATGGTCTGTTTGTGATATGATGAAGTAAACAAGTTTTGTCTGTGCACGATTAAGATGATGTGTGCATGCATCTCCACAACACGTGGATGCTGTCATAACGTGGATCACTGAAATTCATTGCTAAATTTAAAGACCATGATACTGCAGGTTGTAAGCTTTGATGGCCTTCAGCAAGCGACCAACAACATATTTTTATTGACAAGGTTATTCTTTCCATCTCACTTCAGAGACCTGGACTGTTCAGTGGTTATTTGGTTAGTTACACCCTTGTTAGTTTGTTATCGTATTGTTAGTTTATCTTCATGAGATTATAAAATAGTCAAAGCTTCACACATCAAGCAACTTAGTATGCTTTTATTTTTTAATTAATAGTTTGATATAAATTTTTCCTTTCATAACTTGCATAAATGGAACCTCGTGATTTGGTGATAAAAGTCTTTGGAATGAACATTTCTAGTACCTTAGCAAGTACAGCACTTTAGACTACAAGCTACATTTAAATGGCAATATAGTGCTTTATTCAATAACATAAGCACTTTATCTGTAACACACCCAGTGGTAAGTTAGAATCAGAACTTCACATTCATGTCTTGGACTGGGGGGGAAGCTTGAGGATATGGAGATAAACCTTGCAGACATCCATCCATCCATCTTCATCCGCTTTATCCGAGGCCGGGTCGCGGGGGCAGCAGCCTAAGCAAAGAGGCCCAGACCTCTCTCTCCCCAGAGGTCTGGGCCTCCAGGTTATCCGGGGGAACACCAAGGTGTTCCCAGGCCAGCCGAGAGATATAATCTCTCCAGCGTGTCCTGGGTCTGCCCCGGGGCCTCCTCCCGGTGGGACATGCCTGGAACACCTCACCCAGGAGGCGCTCAGGGGGCATCCTTGTCAGATGCCCGAACCACCTCAGCTAGCTCCTTTCGATGTGGAGCAGCAGCTGCTCTACTCTGAGCCCCTCCCGGATGGCCGAACTTCTCACGCTATCTCTAAGAGAGAGGCCAGCCACCCTTCGGAGGAAGCTCATTTCTGCTGCTTGTATCCGCGATCTCGTTCTTTCGGTCACTACCCACAGCTCGTGGCCATAGGTGAGGGTAGGGACGTAGATCGACCGGTGAATTGAGAGCTTCGCTTTTACACTCAGCTCCCTCTTCACCACGACGGACCGGTGCAGCGTCCGCATTACTGCAGCTGCAGCCCCAATCCGTCTGTCGATCTCCAGCTCCCTTCTCCCGTCACTCGCGAACAAGACCCCGAGATACTTGAACTCCTCCACTTGGGGCAGGAACTCATCCCCGACCCGGAGTGGGCACTCCACCCTTTTCCGGCTGAGAACCATGGCCTCAGATTTGGAGGTGCTGATCCTCATTCCCGCTGCTTCACACTCAGCTGCGAACCGTTCCAGTGCGAGCTGGAGGCCCTCACCCGATGAAGCCAACAGAACCACATCATCCGCAAAAAGCAGAGATGAGGTTCTGAGGCCACCAAAGCGAAAGCCCTCTGCTACTTGGCTGCGCCTAGAAATCCTGTCCATAAAAATTATGAACAGAACCGGAGACAAAGGGCAGCCCTGGCGGAGCCCATCACCCACCGGGAACGAGTCCGACTTATTGCCGGCAATGTGAACCAAGCTCTTACAACGGTTGCATAGGGATCGAATGGCTCGTAGCAATGGGCCAGACACCCCATACTCCCGCAACACCTCCCACAGGACACCCCGAGGGACACGGTCGAATGCCTTCTCCAAGTCCACAAAACACATGTAGACTGGTTGGGCAAACTCCCATGCACCCTCAAGTATCCTGGAGAGGATAAAGAGCTGGTCCAGTGTTCCGCGACCAGGACGAAAACCGCATTGTTCCTCCTGTATCCGAGGTTCGACTAGCAGACGAACTCTCCTTTCCAGCACCCTGGCATAGACTTTCCCAGGGAGGCTGAGGAGTGTGATCCCCTGGTAGTTGGAACACACCCTCCGGTCCCCCTTCTTAAAGTTGGGGACCACCACCCCGGTCTGCCAGTCCACAGGTACTGCCCCTGATCTCCACGCAACATTGCAGAGGCGTGTCAACCAGGACAGCCCTACAACGTCCAGAGCCTTCAGGAACTCGGGGCGGACCTCATCAACACCAGGGCTCTGCCACCAAGGAGTTGTTTAACTGCCTCAGTGACCTCGCCCCCGGAAATTGGCGGGTCATTCCCCTCATCCCCAGACTCTGCTTCCTCCTCGGAAGACGTGTCAGTGGGATTAAGGAGGTCCTCGAAGTATTCCTTCCACCGCCTGCCAATTTTCTCAGTCGACATCAGCAGCGCTCCACCAGCACTATACACAGTGCAGATAGAGCACCGCTTTCCCCTCCTGAGACGCCTGACGGTTTGCCAGAATCTCTTCGAGGCAGTCCGAAAATCGTTTTCCATTACCTCTCCGATCTCCTCCCACACCCGAGTTTTTGAAGCAAAAAAACAAAAAAAAACCTTGCAGACACATAGAGGAAAAAAAACTCCACACCAAAAGGTCCCACCCACCTTCCTGCTGTAAGACAAAATCAGTAGTGTCCAATCTCTAGTGTTTAGGTTCTGGCCGGAGTTTGCAAGTAAGCTGGTTTTGGTTCATATAGTTAACTGAACCCTTGTTTGACTGTTCAAAGCTTCAGACTTTGCTACTTTCATGTGTTTGATAAGCCTATCCAGGTGGTTGTAGCTAAAGTAGTAATACAGTTCCCATTCACTGGTAACAAAAGTTACTGTAGCAATGGAGACATATATTTTCACATTGTATAGACAGTGGAGGGATTTTAAAGTTTATAAGAAGTGAGCATAGAGTTAATGATAATGAACAAGAAAAGAAAAATATGCGCGAAAATGTCACAATAAAGTAGAGATATCATTCAAATTGTGCAACAACAATGCTTATGCTAGTCAGTGATAAAAATGTGCTGCCTCAATCACCTAAATGTTAGCAAAGGAAAAAGATTTGGGTCCGGATAAACGAAACTGGATGCCACGCCAACTTGGAAAATGAAGCAATTTATCATGTGCTGGGAAAGTTTACATAAGGCAGAAATTACCCCAATCAACTGTAAATATGCTGCTTCCTCTGCATGATACCAACTTCATCTTAATCTAACAAACTGCTCACAGTAAATGAATTCAAGGTAATTTTCAATTATTTGACTGCACCTACGTCTGGTTTCAAATATTTTACTTGACTATAACTGCACCTATTTTACCTTAAACAAATACAGTGTTTTACATTTTCAAGGTTTTAAAGTTTTTCTTAATTAAAATGTTTCTACATCTCATTTCTCTATGTGATATGCACAAATACAGGGTGTACGAACTGTTCTCTAATCACTGCTCTTTCAGCTGCTGCCTATCTTGGCCAGGCACACTCACATATCTCAAGAGTCGAGAGGTATTTGCCTGTACCTCCTTGTGGAGGCAAATTTGACCAAATTAACAACTAAAACTAGACGTTTTCTCTCAAATTATTTATTTTTTTCTTGCAAATCTTGACTACATTTGAAACAAAAACAGAGAAAAAGAGAAAGCTGACTTTATACTTACAATTTGTTTTGCTTCTTTTCTTTTAGTTAATTATAATAAAGTGCATTTACATATGTGTTGGGCATATGCGTGTGTATGTGGCATCAGCCTCAGGAGCAAATTTGGAACAAATCTGGGCTCTTGTGTGACACCTGGGACCAGCTTTACTTGACCTGGTTTGCTGTGCAGCCTGTCCGACTGGCCTGCCTTCTCGGCATTGTCCTTGTGCATACTGCAAAGAAAGACATAGCGAGGCCTTTAACATCCAAATTGTAAATATTAATTTCCTTTACATGAATTGTATTGGAATGTTCTTGATTTGTGTGTGTGTGTGTGTGTGTGTGTGTGTGTGTGTGTGTGTGTGTGTGTGTGTGTGTGTTTTGAGTAGGAACAACTGAAGAAGCTGAATGTTCTAAATAATGCAAATTTTTTCATTACATTAAAAGTCACTGTTAGACAGTGTACATTGTATTTATGAGTAACTTTTAAACCTGGGATTAAGTCTCCTGTTTAAAAAATGAAGATAGTTTTAAAGAAGCCAAAAAAGCAGAGGTTTAAAATTATTTAAAAATTTTCAAAGGTTAGACCAGGGGTCGGCAACCTGCGGCTCCAGAGCCGCATGCGGCTCTTTAGTCCTTATATTGCGGCTCCGCGTGGTTTGGGAAAATAAATTATTTACCTGAAGTGTAGTTTTTTTGTATTAGTTCTTTTTAAACTTGTAGTTCTAAATTGGAAGATTATTATGATATTGAAATATAAAAATAAAATTATATTTTATTATTTTTCGTCGCTCAAACTAAGCGTCACACTCGCGGAAGCCGGTATACCCGCCGAAACGCCATGCATTTATCGAGACTTTCAACCCCAGGTAGGCCAATTATGGATCTTCGGATCCACATTATGTCAGCAGCTCCAAACAAACACTGCTCACGCCTCACAGATGACAGCTTACAGTCCTGCACAAAGATGAAAGTGACTTCACTGTGCGCAGAGGTTCAGGAGCAGAAGTTCCATCGTAAACATATCACGGCAGACCTGACGATGTTTCCATGAACATGCTTTTCGGCATCTCTTTATTGACCACTTTTCACACACGGTTGCTGTACGGATACAGCCGGCTGTAGCTTTTCAGATCACAGCCCGACAACACAACAGCAAAGAGAGGACAGACTTTAAGGCAGCGAGGCGTGATTGCGGGTGCAGCTCAGGTGCGTACGCCTCCCATGCAGCGGTACTGCAGACCAAGCCCCGACACACACATTTACCATGTAAAATAAATATAAGTAAATAAATAAATATTTATGCAGAATTTTGCAAATATTTATTTTTCATTTTTTTAGTAGCATAGTGCTTTTTTCCAATTAGGTTTAGGCTGAGGGTTAGGATTAGGCATTCATTTTTGATGGCTAGGGTTAGTGTGGGCAGCTAAGGAAAGCATTATGCCAATGAGATGTCCTCACTAAGATATGAAAACGTGTGTGTGTGTGTGTGTGTGTGTGTGTGTGTACTTTGAAGTCTAAGCAAAAAGGCAAGACAAATTTGTGGAGGGGGTGGGGGTCGGGGGGGGGGGGGGGGGTGAAACACTGAGATCTTTTCAGAGAGAAAATCAATATGAAGAAGCCAAAAATGCCTCTGGCACCATTTTTATGTTTCAGAGCACAACAGGATAGGCTAATGTTTTAGTGAGCAGATGACAAAACCAACATGGCAACACAAAATTAAAGCATTAATAAATCAGGACACAAATACCAGCAGCAGTATGGCGACTTGGAACAGAATGGGGGTGGCAAGTGACATATCGAGGATACTGCACCTACATGTTGGAAACAGACTAATGGGAAGCGATTTGGGGTTGGCCCAACATATAATTACCATCCCCACCTCTCCTGTTCAATGAGGCCTGAGGCCTCCTGGGAGAGGCCTATTTCAGTCACGTAATGGAGAGCCCATGCCCAGGAGCGGATGATCAAATTGTCTGCAGCAATCTGCTTTTTTGCTCTCCTGATTGTCCCCAAAGACATAAAGAGCTGACCCAAGGATTTCATTCCCTTTTATTAGAGTCAAGCCAGCTTTAGAAACAAAGCTCTCCCCCAACATAACAGTTGTTGCATGGTGGCAGAGGAGTGCAAGTTTGTGTGCAAGTGTTGGAAATGGAAGCCTAAC
Source organism: Astatotilapia calliptera (assembly GCF_964374335.1). Classification (NCBI taxonomy): domain Eukaryota; kingdom Metazoa; phylum Chordata; class Actinopteri; order Cichliformes; family Cichlidae; genus Astatotilapia; species Astatotilapia calliptera. Next base: position 12,087,209 of record NC_137438.1, on the reverse strand, counting down.
GTCACTGTGATTTATGTGTTGCCATGCTAACAGGACTCTAATAAAGTTGTTCGAATAAACACACAAGGTTTGGGGTGTGAGGGGGCAATTCTGCTGCTGGGAGAGAGGAGTATACATACATAAATAAGCCAGACACACGGAGAAAAACATACATCCAAGTGATTGTTTCTGGTGATATCTGCTCAGTGGTTACACTCAGGCATGAGACATAAAACCTGAACCCCGTACCCCATGTTTTACTGAAGGAACAATGCATCTTGCATCGAAACATTTGTGAAGCTTTTCTGTGAACTTAACACAACAATGCCAACTGGTGATAGAGCTATCTACCAGTTAGAAGGCTTGCGGTCCAATCCCCAGCTCCTACTGAACATGTGTTAAAGTATCCTTGAGGAAGATACTGAACTTGAGTTGACCCAAAGACATTCATCAGTGTGACTGTTGGTTAAAAGTACAAAAAAAAAAACACTGTATGAATGTCTGTGCGATTAGGTGAATAAGACCTGGGTGCAGCTTAGCTTCTGGGCTGGTGCATCGAGTCGGAGACATTTACTTCTACGATGAATTGAAGTTTTGGATCTGAACGTTTCCTCAGCTGCTGAATCAAAGACCCTACTTCTGTTTTAGATGATATAAATCTAGTTAAAGGAGATGATACAGATAAACACATAGTGGAAATCAACAAATCCAAATATCCTGACTAAACGAAGGGCATTTAGGACATCTAACTTATTGAATATGCCTGCTCCATATAGTTGTTCGAATGCACAACTGATGAGGGGTATTTATCCTTAACTGTAATTTGATTGAGCCCTCTGTAATCAGTGCAGTGTCTTAATATTTTGTTTTTCTTTGCAAAAACAAATTTAAAAAACCACCTACCATGGTCAATGGCCTTGTAGGTACATTTGAGGTGCTCGGATTGGTCGGATTGGTTTAGTCTGGTGAGTTAGGGATGCCAGGATTTGTCCATTTAGAGCAGACATGGAGATAGATGAAAGAAGCGGCTCAAATGAAATAATAAGCTGTTGTGCGGACTTAGGACCATGAAAGAGTAAGCAATTTGTCTGAGCTTTGCTTCTGTGCATGGGTGTACTCTGTCTCCTTGCAAGCTCGTGGCAGAGATGATGATGTTTCCTCAAACTTGTTTTGTTATTTGGTATCTTTCTGTTCTCTTTTTTTCTCACTGCCCTTTCTTCCTTATTGTTCTCCTTGTTTTAACTTATGTAATGGTGGGAAAAAAGGCAATTTGTGCTCAAGGCTCCATGATGACAAAACATTTCCTTATTGCCCTCAAGTCACCAATTGGCTTTATCTTCAAAACATTAAAGGCTATAGGTACGCACTCAGGCGTGGAGTTACTCCAGCAATTAGCGGCTGCATTTCAACAAAGTTGGGGGATTCAAAAGAAAGATTCTTGGCCTGTCTTGACTGTGTTCTTCTGATATATTTCAAATATATCGGATATATTTTGGTGTATTTTGGGGGACCTAAAGGACTACAGTTACAATTCTGATGTTACTTGGATAAGAGCTTTTCATATTTTGCCACAAAGTTGTTTGATTTGTGTCCTACAGGTTTGACTGCACTGCTCTATTCTCTGTGACGAGGACAGCGTTAGGTCTACCAGGTTCCAAAGTAACACTGTAATCATATTAATGCAGCACTATAACACATTAATTTAGTAAATTTGTTATAAACATTACAGTTAACCCATTTAATCCCACCGGCAACAATTGTTGCCATTTTAACTCCCTATTACATTAACAAAATTAAACATATTGTGTGTAGGGGAAGTCTAAGGAGTAAAATGCATGCACTTATTTTGCAGGGAAAATTTTTGGATTAAATGGGTTAATGGTCAGTTAAAGTATGTCATTACTTGTACTCTTCAATTATCAGCAAGATGGGTACTCGTAAGGGAAAAATGATCCAACATACCCCTTTATGTGTACTTACACAACAAGAGCTCTGTGAGGAATGTACACTACTTCTAATTTATTGTACATTGGGACAGGAATATAAAGGCAAAGAGCAAACTGCTCAGTCTATAAACAGCAATTTACCACTTTAAACGTAATATCAAAACTTTACGAGCACCTGCAAAATGCTTATAGCTTATACACAGTGTGTGATGCTAACACAGATCTGGGCATTGTACGGCAACTTTGTTGCTGCTGTACTGAGAGTGATTGATATGTCTGTTTTTTTTAACTTACATAAGTATGCATGTGCTAGCTTCATTGTAAACGACGTTTATGATAGATGTGGGTTCGCCCCGAAACCTGTCAGCCCCTGCTAACAGATTGTATGGGGACCAAAACCAAACAGCCAGTGTGCATTTTTTTTTAAATAACAAAAGTTAAGAAGAACAGTCTTGTACATGTGGATCCATACTCTTTATACGATATAATCATTGTCGCCAAGTCACTTTTGTTAAGTGCTATCTGGGCTGTTGATCAACCACTTTGCTGCCAGCTTTTTTGCTGCTACCTGAAACTTCTCTGTGTTAGGATATGTTAGGATAGGAAAGAGTACTTAGATGTCAGCATGTGGAGAATTACATGTTAAATTCCAACACAATCTCTTGTCAGTTTGTGTAAAGGTCACAGTTTTTGCTGATGATCTGATTTAAAAGACAGCGCCTGCAACTTTCCCCAAACCTTTTCTTGGTTGCCATCATGATGAATCCCTGCTGAAGACTTGGGGTGACATATGTGCTGCAGTCATGAAATCTGAGGTGCATTATCCGGAAAAAAAAATGTCACAGTTTCTGTCCATTCACAAAAATACATCACTTTTATGACTGTTTCACAATCAATGGGACTCAGATGTATATTGTATATTACACAGGAGATGCTGATAGGTAATGTAAAAGTAAAGAAATAAGTGACAGATTACTTGAAAGTACAGAAGTGCACTGATGAACACACGATAGTGCTCAAGCATAGAATAAGAGCAGAGGAAACGAGAGACACTTGCATTTTAATTCATTTTTTCTGTTTTTGTTTCTGGCACCATTGTCACCAGATGGAGAGAAGGTCCTGAGTTTGAATCCACCAGCTGGCTGGGGCCTTCCTGTGTGGAGTTTGCATGTTCTGCCTGTTTTGTCCCACAGTCCAAAGACATGTTTGAGGTTCAAGTAATTGGTGATTATAAAACTTGGCCCCAGGTGTGAATGGTCTGTCTCTCTGTGTTAGACCTGCAATAGACTGGCAACGTATCAGGGGCGCCTCTTGCCCTATGACAGCTGGGATAGGCTCCAGCCCAACTGTGACCTGAACTTGATAAGGGGGGGGAAAGGGAACTGGATGTTTGCCTTCTGGAAGTTGAAGGGCAGTGGAATGAGGTGTGATGAATAACGTCAACTTTTTTGGCCAAAAGTTGGATTCTGTTATGTTTTCACCTGTATATGAAGCCTGGCTGTTGTTGTGCACGTCAGTCTGTGATCTCTATGATAGTTTGCAGTGAACTCCGGGCATGGCTATTAAAAATAAGAACAGTTGTCACTATTTTTGACTTTTGTTCGCAGTTTTTGCATCACAGCAAAGCAACTTTTTTGCTGGTTAATATTAACTCTGTGCCTCGGGCTCACTTCCTTTTTTTTAGCAGTAACACACGTTAGCTGAGTGTATCTGATTACTGTTGTATGCTTTTAAAACTATAGCCTTATATTTAGACATTAAGCTGTCTGATCCTTAGGTTTTGTGTTATTTTTGGACTGTTTTTTTAGATATCTATTTGAGTCTGTCTTTCTGTTCAGGTTTTTTATACTATTGTAGAGTTTGAAGTTTTGATTCTGTTTTTTGGTAGGTAGAGTTTTGGATCTCATTATTCTATAGTGCGTTGGGTCCTTTGAAATACCGATTCTCTGTTTTTTGTTCTTACTTTAATCCTTACTTTACTTACATACTTACTTTAGTCCTATTTAATCCTGTGAAGAGTTTTAGGTTTTGTGTTTCCTTCTGCTCTGGCTTCTGTCTCGAGTTTATTATTCCAGCCTTCTCAGAGTCCTTTTTGTTTTCTGCTTTAGTGTGAGTTTCTTGTTTCTGTCTTTAGTTATCTTTTGGGTTATTTCCTATTTTACTTTGATAATTAGTTGTCTTGCTTTGAGTTTTACCTTCTACTTGTGATTGTCATAAGCCGTTCATACACCACCTGTATCCATCCGGTCAGCCCTCTCTGTGTAGTCCCATCTCCCTTTGTCAGATTAGCTGTTGTTTTTCACAAGCTCCTTGTGTTAACCTTGCTGTGTTCCCATTTCTAGTTAGTTTTTTCCTACTTTTTCTATGTTTTGGATTATTCACCTTTTTTTTGGCCTTCCCACAGACTTGCTATCAACTTTTATAATAAATCTCTCCTTTTGTTTACTCTGCGTTTTGTTCTGCATTGTGAAGGAAAACCTAACACTGCTACGTAAGCTGATAGGATAAAACCTGAAGATGAGAGTGTTGTATTTTGACTTCAACTTCAAGCCTCACAATTATTATACAGCTGCCTTCTTTCAGCTTAGAAATATTGCAAAAATATCGCACTCATCTTCTCATCATTCTGAAAACCTAGTTTTGTGTGCCAGCATTCTCTTGATAATCTCTTTTTATTGGACTTTTAAAACCTTACTGGTCTGGTAGACTGCAGTTCATTTAAAGGCAGCTGCAAAGGTATTAAATAAAGCTGATAACCAACATCACACCAGTTTTGACAGAGCTACACTGGCTCCCAGTATCAGTCATAATTGTTTTTGAAATACTTATTTTGAAAGGCTTAAAATGGTTTTGGCTAATGTTATAATGCGGCCACGTTTGTCATTTAATATCCCAGCTTAGAACTTCTCATCCATTTTTCCTTGAAGTGGGGAGACCTGGAATGTATTATTTGCTGTTCGCTCCTCTAGGTCTGTGGAGAAGTCTAAATATTGTTTACTAAAAACTCCTTGCAGGACTGCCAAGCATAAAGTTCACAGGTCACAACCAACCCTGTCAAAGTCTTCAATCTAACCTGCTGTGTGACTTTGCAGGTTGTAAAAATTGCAGAAATGCAGGCTTTTGTTTCAAGTCATTAAGAATGAATCAGGGTCATGAGCACAGCAGTCTGAGCTCTTAATTCCTTCTAGGCTAGAGGTCTGAATCTTCAGTGTAATGGCCTCTAACTGACAAGCATGTTACCTATAGCCCACTATATCACAGAACAAGATAAGGATAAGTTAAGAAAAGGAGTTGTGCTGACACACACCAGCAGCAGTTCTTGTAATAAGACGAGGAAGAAAAACATATTTTTAAAAGTTTAACTTACTTTTCAAAGACATCACAGGCTTTTCATCATGAGGTTTGTAAATAGATGCTATATAATAAGAGAATATTTTCCCAATGTACCTGTATTTCTTTATGGAAGGGAGAAATTTGGCTATTGTGCTATTTTTAATAGGCTGTTATCAGAGATATAAAAGTGAAACATTACATTCAAAGAATCCTGACTGGAAATCTATAGGAGAGTTATTCAGTGGCAAAGATGGCTGTTTTCTTGCACTCCCCACTAAGGAGACAATCAACAATAGAATGTAAAAGCCAGTTGTGCTGGGATATTTACTCTTTATTGTCGTAAAGATGTCTATAAATGTCCATAAAAAAAGGACATGAATCAGCCTGACATTTGTTGAGGTGAAACGAACGGGAGAAGTGATCGTGATGGGTTTACTATGGAAAATAAATGCATGACTTTTCATATCAGTCAGTTAAATATAGCTATACTAGCTGATAGATTCAGTCACATCCAAACTAATGTAAGTAAATACAGAACATGCACATACTATATTTTTAAGTCATTCTCTGTTATGGTCAGGGCCTCCATTTCAGCAAGTGGTGTTGGTGAGCCAAAATTGATGGAATTATGAATGCAGAAACGTACTGTCACATTTTGATCCATCATGCAATACTATCTGAAAAGCATCTAAATAACAACCAAGAAATTATACAAAAGCTTGCCTAGTACAGTAGGTAGAGCAGGAGGGTTGTTGGTTTAGTCCCTGGGTGCTCCAGTCTGCACGCCAAGTATCTATGTGTGAAAGTTATTTAGAAAGCACTTGCACTTACATAGAAAAAATAGCTGATTTTCAACTTTTTTTAATGAATCACTGCAACTGTTTCCCATTTTCTTATAGCAAAATAAAAGAAATGAACAGTGCTTTGTCTTTTGAACTGTACTATAATTATCATAATAAGGTTAAATGACCTTTGTTTGCGTGCATCTTTCAATCTCAAAAATGTAGACAAATCAAAAATTGCAGTGAACCTACCTGAAAAAAATTATCTTTTCACACTGGGAATTCACAAAGGAGCTGTTCATTTTGAACACACACTGCCGCTTGTAGCCACTTTATCCTTCAAGGTTCAAAGAGATCAAGAATAATTGTCTATACATCTCTTACACACTGATTAGGAGGAGGAGGAAGTGAAAACAAGGATGACTCTCCTGCCCTCCCACAGTGCTACAAGTATTTTACCAGACAGAAAAAAAAAAGACAGAGAAGTATAGATAACTCCATAGCACACAACTATCACATTGTTTGCTATAATTAAACTCTGCAATCCCTGGTGGATGCTAAAAGAGACTTCAGTCAGTGTGAACATGTCACAAGCTCCCAGCGGGTTGTTTGTATTGTCAGTGATGGTTTATCAATACCCTGGATCTTAGTCTTTCTTTCTCCAACACACTGCCGTCCCCGGGCTTTTCTACATCGACCTTTACCAACTGGCATTACAGCGTGAATGAATGACTTCTGCTGTGAAGAGAGATTGTCTTTAAATCCCCATGGAAATTAACCTCAACACCAATGTTTTGCTTCCTATATCCCCTTTAATGGCTTTTTAATGAAACCATAAAAGGAGCCCTTTAAATTTAGCAATTACCCGTAAAACTTTAATGTTCAGACAATGAGTCATTTCTACCATTTTTTTTTTTTTGGCATTGCAGCCTAGTATGTGGCCTTTCAGAGACACGAGGTCACCACTGATTTAACACTATACATTAATAACATAAATGTAAAATGGGAATGTGGATGATTCATTTTGATAGAGAAAGTCTATAAAAGATTTACCAATTTTTCCCGATCTCAAACAACTACATTTGTGCCCTCAAAACACAATAACGACACCCATATTTGAAAAGAACAGCAGCTTGGAGGCATTTTATCACTATCATAAACTATCTCCCTCAGGGTAAGACCCCACTTCTTCTTTAGGCCTTGACACCATAGGTTAGTGAGAGGTGAGTGTCTCTCTATCTTGAGCATACAGAAGAATGGACTCTCACATTTCCCCGCTGGCCCTGAAGGCTATCAAGTTCAGGCATCTATACACTGAAAATGCTCCCTGTCCAGTGCCCTCTTACATTCATCATCACCCTTATAATGTCTGGAAGAAATATGCTGCTGTAAGTATCATCTTTCATGGGTGTCACAGGTTGAGTCTCCCATTTGTTCTGAAGCCATAAAGTTCCTGTAATTCTTGTGGGCAGCCCCTGCAGGCCTAGAAGTCCAGCAGGTAAGTCTGTTAAAAACAAAAAGACAATGGGGGTTGGCCGATTGTGGGGGTTAAAAAAGGGGGGGAGGTAAACAATGTGGTGCCACTTTAATTGATTTTGATTTTCATATTTGGTTCATTGTATTGTACTGATTCTATATTACTGATTCTAGCTGTCAATCGAAGAACACACATAATTAGGTATTATAAATTATTAGTCTAATATGGTTTCTATCGTTTCATCACAAAGGAACGCTTCCTTTCATCGATTTAATTTATTTGGCTGCAAAACACATTTTTGTACCAGTCTATAGGGCCTTGTTCCACTTTTTACTGATTAAATTTCTGGCCAAATCCTGTTTCTGCATTTTCAATCACTAAGAGCAAAGCAGAAGAAAATGAAACAAAATAATTACATTTTACCCCAAGAGTAGGTAAGATGTTGTGCTTAATAAAAAACAATCTGGCCCTGAAAAAGGCCAAGTTTGCACAAAAAATATGCAAAAAAACAAACCAAAAAACCTAATGAATAAGCGAGGAAATGATATGTTGATGTATTCAGTTCGAAATAAATTACCTACTCCACAACCTTTGTTGTTTTTGCAGCCATTTAAGGCTTTTATTGCCTTGATGGTCTGGATCTGGATTTATGATTCTCACCCATAAAATATTCTTACATTAGCTCCATTCTTTTGTCTATGACAGGGATTTTGTCTTCAATTTGCACTTTAACTTTACTTTGGAGTGTTTAAAATCTTTTTTCACAAAAGCCTTAATAAAACACGTGGCTCATTTTTTAAAAAGCTTGTTATGAAAAGTTTTTAATGCATAAATACCCACAAAAGTTTCTTGTTACGACGTCTTAACTGTTATGTTGTTAGTTTTTTGTCACATTTTTGTTAGCATTTGGTGGATTTTTTTTTTTTATCTGTGTGTTTTGTGTCTCAGTAGTATTTATCGCCTGTTCTATTTTTTAACAGCTTTGTTTTCCCCTTACTGCTTTACTTTGCCCTCCTTTTTTGTCCTCGCCTTTATAATTGTCCAAACTATTATTTGGATGCTAACTGTTTCCACCTGGGCTACCTCTGTCTGGTTCTCAGTCATTCAAAAGTGCTTTTAGACTTTTGCAGATTACCTGTTTACCCACCCATTGTCTTACCTCCGTTATTAAGTGTTTCCCCACTTTCTTTTCTTCTGCAGTTTGGGAATCCTTTTTGTGGATGGTGCTTTGATTTTTTTGTTTGCTTTTTCCACCTGTAATTAAATCTTTCTTTTTTCATGTATTCAGGATTTGTTCCTAAATTTGAACAAAACCACAATTAACATGTTAACAAAGAAAATATTTAGTGGCTTACCAGAAAATATTGGATTACCCATAATTTGGGATGACTCCAGTCAAGTAAGTGCATATACAGGGATTAGAAAAGGTCGGCAATAGCAATTGGAAATCAAATCAAAATATATAAAAAAATAAAATAAAATAAAAAACAGGCAGTAACTTGAAGCACAGCCTGAATGGTGAATATAAAGCAGCTGTTTTGAGTCCTGTGATTGCAGCCTTGCTCTATCCAACCAAAAACCTGCAAAAGAAAGAGCTCACACACTCATCCACACAGGCAATAGGAGAAGAACCTGGCCTGTCACAGGTGGATTAACACAGGCTCAATTCCAGTCACACAAGGGCAACAACAATTGCAAAGCAATAGGCCTTATGTGCACATGGCCTTTAACTGCGCCCAGGCGTATGTGCACCTGCTATTTTGGTTGTTTAAGTCTAAAAAGGCCATGCAGAATATAAATTAGGGGATATAGCCATGAACAAATTAGAAAATAAATACTTTAATATAGCTCGACATATAGAAAGTTCTTTCTGCAGAACAAGAATCTATTGTCTGAATGGTCCATAATGGAGTAACATTAGCACCTTAGTCTACCATCAGAGGCAGAGGGTTTGGTTTTGCTTGTAGAATGATGACAGAAATTCATTAAATATGGACAATGTTAAAGACATTCCAACTACAAGCACAAAGGCATTTTTATGCCTGCTCAATTATTTGTACCGTCTAGGGAGAGATTAGTGAAAATGACTTATTTACATTTGAAATATTTTAATTAATGTTGTGCATTGCTATGAATATTTAGCTTATTCTGGTTGGAAAAAATACACATTAGCCAGAGAAAAACATATTCAGAATTCTGAGACATCTATCCTCTAAAAAGAGGCAAAAATAAATAAATAAATAAAAACCCAAAAAAACCATTCAGAGCTTTTTCTGTGCAACATGTCGGGCTGCCACAAAAATAGAGCCATGTCAGTTTACAATGGCAATTGTACAAAGTTTACATTTTACACACATTGCAATCCATCTGCTTGTGAACCCAATGATGGATTCTTGAACTGGCTATCACCCAAAGGAGTGAACCTGTGAAGTCTGTGATACATTCATCATAAAGAAGTTGTGCTGTTAGCTTCATCACCTCCAGATGCTGTATATCCAGTAATGAGTGCTACATTGTTAGAAGGTGATGGATGTGATAATTAGTTAAGCACTTCCAAACTGTAGTCCTAGTTGATACAACATACTGTCATTCAGTTGACTGGCCAATTACTTTACAAGAATAGGCCAAATAGTTCCCCTCTTTTATTCTCTGCTTCATCCATCCAGTCTGATATGTATGGATTCATGTGCATGTACACAGAGTGTAGATTTTCCAGCTTAAAATGATATAAAAGTCCCCATTTGGAAGCTGGAAGGGCTACTGTGACCTGATTTATATTGTGCCTCAAAGTAATGAAAAGAAGAAGAGACTGCTTTTGTAGGTTTTGTGTGTGTGTGTGTGTGTGTGTGTGTGTGTGTGTGTGTGTGTGTGTGTGTGTGTGTGTGTGTGTGTGTGTGTGTGTGTGTGCGCGCGCGTATTAGTTTATCAGTTTGGCTTTTTGGGTCGGTTGAGAGTTGTATGAAAACAAGTTTTCACAGGACTGTACAATCCTGTCAAAAGGTAAAGACTCTATTTACTTCCCAAAATATTCTACCGTCAAATTTAGGCCGTCTGTCCAATAACATGACCCAAATTTGACTAATCCTCAGCCAAATTTGGGTCATACAGGACAGGACAATGATCCCAAGCAAAGAGTCAAGGTTTGCCAGATGGACCCAAAGTCAAAACCAGATGAAATACAGGCAGGACCTTAAGAGACCTGTGCATAAACAAATCCCAGCAAGTATACATTTACACATACAGGGAGTGCAGAATTATTAGGCAAATGAGTATTTTGTCCACTTCATCCTCTTCATGCATGTTGTCTTACTCCAAGCTGTATAGGCTCGAAAGCCTACTACCAATTAAGCATATTAGGTGATGTGCATCTCTGTAATGAGAAGGGGTGTGGTCTAATGACATCAACACCCTTTATCAGGTGTGCATAATTATTAGGCAACTACCTTTCCTTTGGCAAAATGGGTCAAAAGAAGGACTTGACAGGCTCAGAAAAGTCAAAAATAGTGAGATATCTTGCAGAGGGATGCAGCAGTCTCAAAATTGCAAAGCTTCTGAAGCGTGATCATCGAACAATCAAGCTGTCATGGTTCTCAAGATCTGGAGAGGTCGTGGTGTGTGTATTGTTTGTCTTAACCTCTCCCACCAGGGCGGAACTGGACCTTGGTTCCCCGCCTCTGAACCCACCCTGAACACACACCTGTGGCTCATTCACACTGATCCTGGCAGACTACTTAAGATGGCAAGAGAGGCTGCTTCCTCGCTGGATCGTCACATTACCAAGTGTCAGTGTAGTGTAACCTATGAAAATGTTCCTTTGATCCCCTAGAGTTTCCTCCTGACTTTGTTTTTTCCTCTGTGTACAGGCCTTCTAGACTCCCTGCCCGTCTTCCCTGCCGTCCGGATTTCTGTGGCTGTGTGTGAGTGAGCGAGAGCTTCTTAGTGTGGACATTTTTGAGTTACGGATCGAGTGGAAGAAGAGCGTGTGTGTACCCCCTTCTTGGACCTTCCCTTCGGACCCCGCCCTACTCCCTGGAGCCCCGTGTTATCTGTTCCACTGTATATATGTATATATTCTCACTTGGTGTCACATTTCAAATAAACCCTCACCCTCTCTCTAAACTTCAGAGTCCTGCAAGTGAGTCCTCTGCCTACTAATCTGTGACAGAACGATCCAGCCACTATGGACTCAGCGGATTCTGACCCTGTTCAACGGGCTCTCCTCACTCAGGAAGCCCTGCTGGAGCGGCACGAGAAGATGCTCCACCATATCAATAAAGAGCTCTCCGCTCTTACACAGGCTCTCACCCAGCGCACACCCCTGGTAAGCTCGCCCTCTCCAAGCGTAAACCCATCTCCGCGTGTAAGTCCCTCTCCATCTCCGAATCCCCAGGCCGCTGCTGCACCCCCCGACCCTCCCGCTGCCTGGCTAGAGGCCCCGGGGAGGACGATGCCTAGCCCCGAGCCGTTTACAGGAGAGCTGGAAAAATGTTCGGGTTTTCTTGCCCAAGTCTCCCTGTTTTTCCGTCAGCAGAACAGGACGTATGCCAGCGACGGTGCCCGGATTGCTTTCTTTGTTCAGCTATTACGAGATCGCGCGCTCCAGTGGGCTCAGGCGCTATTGAAAACCCTGCCGAATATCTCCTACCTCGACTTCCTGACTGAATTCAAAAGCGTGTTTGAAAGGGATGGCGGGCCCTCTGCTGCTGCACAGCGTCTACTAAATCTGAAACAAGGTAAACGCACTATGGCTGACTTCTCGGTTGACTTCCGCATTCTCGCTGTAGAAACCGGGTGGAAAGAAGAGGCAGTAAAGGAGGTTCTGCTCAACAATATTGCGGAGGATTTGAAGGATGAGCTCATGACGAGGGAATTACCATCATCTCTCAGCTCATTAATGTCCCTGTGCATTCACGTTGACGAGCGCCTGTGAATGCGCCGTGGGACGCGCCACTCAGTTTCCCAGAGTGCTCCGCTCAGTGTTGGGATTTTTGCCGGTAGTGCTGCTTCACCACAACAGCCGGCCTCGGTGGATGTGAGCCCCGGCGAGGCAGAGCCGATGCAGATTGGACGTGCCCGGCTTACACCAACGGAGAGGCAGCGCCGTTTCATGGCTGGTGAGTGTTTATACTGCGGCCGTCACGGACATTTCATCGCCGTCTGCCCCGCACGAGCAAAAGGGCGTGCCCGCCAGAAGAAACGGGGGTACTGGTGGGCGAAATAAACATCTCTCATTCCCCTCATCTTTTGTTACCAGCTAAGCTCACTGCTCACGCCACCACTCACTCACTCAAGGCTTTGATAGACTCAGGGGCCGAACAGAGTTTTATTGATGCATCACTCGCTAAGAAACTGGGCCTAACTATTGAACCTCTGCCCCATGCTCTTCGAGCCTCATCTCTGAACGGACAGCGTTTGCCTGATGTCACCCATGTTTCTGAACCAGTCACCCTGTGTTTGTCTGGAAATCACACTGAATTAATCAGTCTGTTTGTTTTCAAAGCTCCGCTGACGCCTCTGGTTCTGGGCTATCCATGGCTGTTGCAGCATAACCCACTGATTGATTGGCAGGCGGGCTGTGTGTCTAGATGGGGGGAGGGTTGCCACATGACTTGCTTAAAATCAGCCATTCCATCCATTGGCTCCTCCGCATCACCCCCGCAGACTCCTCCGGACCTAACAGCAGTTCCTTCAGTGTACCATGAACTAGCGGAGGTGTTTAGTAAGGATCGCGCCCGTTCCCTTCCCCCACACCGGCCTTATGATTGTGCCATTGACTTGTTACCAGGAGCTCCGTTGCCTACTAGCCGACTCTATAGCCTGTCACGGCCAGAAAGAGAAGCCATGGAGGAGTACATTACTGATGCTCTGGCTGCGGGACTCATTCGGCCATCTACCTCTCCCTTGGCATCAGGATTTTTCTTCGTGGACAAGAAGGACAAGTCCCTCCGGCCATGTGTTGACTATCGGGGCTTGAATGCAATCACTGTCAAGAATAAATACCCGCTGCCCCTGCTGACCTCAGCGTTTGAGCTTCTCCACGGGATGAAAATGTTCAGTAAACTCGACCTCCGCAGTGCTTACCATTTGGTTCGCATTAGGGCAGGGGATGAGTGGAAGACTGCCTTCAACACCCATCTGGGACATTTTGAATATCTTGTAATGCCTTTTGGATTAACAAATGCCCCGGCAGTCTTCCAAGCCCTCGTAAATGACGTCCTCAGAGACTTCCTCAACCACTTTGTTTTCGTCTACCTGGACGATATACTCATCTTCTCCAGGTCAGTGTCAGAGCACGAAAGACATGTCAAACTGGTGTTACAAAGATTGTTGCAAAACCGCCTTTTTGTCAAAGCAGAGAAGTGTGAGTTTCATGTAACCACTGTTTCTTTCCTTGGATTCATAATTGAGCAGGGAAACTTGAGACCGGATCCTGGAAAGGTCAAAGCGGTTTTGGAGTGGCCCACACCCCCAAACCGCAAACAGCTTCAACATTTTTTGGGGTTTGCAAATTTCTATCGCCGTTTCATCCGTGACTTCAGCAAAATTGTCTCACCTCTTACTCACCTCACTTCCCCTAAGGTTCCGTTCCAGTGGGGACAGGCAGCCGCAGAGGCGTTCATTCATCTGAAACAACGGTTTGCCTCCGCTCCCATCCTCTCCCAGCCGGATCTCAACCAACCCTTCATCGTGGAGGTGGATGCTTCGGATATGGGCGTGGGGGCCGTCCTCTCTCAGAATACTGAAGGTAAACTCCATCCATGCGCTTACTTCTTTCGTCGGCTTTCACCCGCAGAGCAAAACTACGATGTTGGCGACAGGGAGCTACTCGCCATCAAACTGGCACTTGAGGAGTGGCGGCATTGGCTAGAGGGGACGGCACAGCCTTTCATTGTGTGGACCGACCACAAGAACCTCGCCTACCTTCAGGCAGCAAAACGCCTCAACGCACGTCAAGCCAGGTGGGCGCTTTTCTTCACCCGTTTCAATTTCTCCATTACTTACAGGCCCGGGTCCCGAAATGTCAAACCGGATGCTTTATCACGTCAGTTTTCATCCTCTGAGGGGGATCGGGAGGTGGCGTCGATCTTTCCTCCGGGCTGTGTCATAGGAGGCCTCACTTGGGAGATTGAGTCAATGGTGCGGCAGGCCCAGCGTACCGAACCTGATCCGGGGACAGGACCCCCGGGGCAGCTCTACATCCCTTCGTCCGTACGATCCCAGGTGCTCCAATGGGCCCACACAGCAAGATTCTCATGTCACCCTGGAATCCAACGCACCATTGCCTTTCTGGAACGCGCCTTCTGGTGGCCATCTTTAGCCCAAGATGCCCGAGAATATGTTAAAGCCTGTACTACCTGCGCCCAAAATAAGTCACAAAACACTCCTCCCGCAGGCTTACTTCATCCACTCCCTACCCCGGGTCGACCGTGGTCACACATTGCCCTCGACTTTGTTACTGGACTTCCACCTTCGGCAGGTAACACAGTAATTCTGTCTATTGTCGATCGCTTCTCTAAAGCAGCACATTTTGTAGCATTACCCAAGCTTCCCACAGCCCTAGAGACCGCCCAGCTGCTTACCAACCACGTGTTTCGCCTTCATGGAATTCCCTCTGACATCGTCTCTGATCGTGGGCCGCAGTTCACATCCAAGGTATGGAAAGAATTCTGCTCATCCATTGGTGCCCAGGTCAGTCTCTCTTCAGGGTACCATCCCCAAACCAATGGGCAGACGGAGAGGCTGAACCAGGAACTGGAAACAGCCCTGCGATGCGTGGCCTCGACAAACCAAAACACCTGGTGCTCGCATCTAGCCTGGATTGAGTACGCTCACAACAGCCACACCTCCTCCGCCACTGGAATGTCGCCTTTCGAGGCCTCGCTTGGATATCAGCCGGCCCTTCTCCCATCTGTGGAAGGTGAGCATCTCGTTCCCTCTGTGCAGCACCACCTCCGCAAATGTTGGCGATTCTGGCGAGCTACCCGTGCCGCCCTCCTTCGAACCAAGGAACAGAATCAACGGCTAGCTGACCGTCGGAGGTTGCCCGCACCCACCTACACACCGGGGCAAAAGGTATGGCTCTCCACGAGGTTCGTCCCTGTCCGCACTAAGTCTAAGAAACTCACACCCACCTTCATTGGACCCTTTACCGTCGAGGCTGTTGTTAACCCAGTCTCGGTCCGTTTGCAGCTCCCGCGTAGCATGCGTGTCCACAACGTGTTCCATGTGTCTCAGTTGAAACCACACCTGTCCAGTCCTCTGTGCCCTCCTTCCAGGCCCCCGCCACCCGCCCGGCTCATTGATGGCCTGCCCGCGTATGCCATTACGCGAATCATGGACTCGCGGCGCCGTGGACGGGGAGTTCAGTATCTGGTGGATTGGGAGGGCTATGGCCCGGAGGAACGCTCTTGGGTCCCTAGGTCGGCCATCCTTCACCCGGGTATGGTCCGGGATTTCCATTTCCATCCGGACAAGCCTGGTGGGTCGCCTGGAGGCTCCCGTTGAGGGGGGGGGTACTGTCATGGTTCTCAAGATCTGGAGAGGTCGTGGTGTGTGTATTGTTTGTCTTAACCTCTCCCACCAGGGCGGAACTGGACCTTGGTTCCCCGCCTCTGAACCCACCCTGAACACACACCTGTGGCTCATTCACACTGATCCTGGCAGACTACTTAAAATGGCAAGAGAGGCTGCTTCCTCGCTGGATCGTCACATTACCAAGTGTCAGTGTAGTGTAACCTATGAAAATGTTCCTTTGATCCCCTAGAGTTTCCTCCTGACTTTGTTTTTTCCTCTGTGTACAGGCCTTCTAGACTCCCTGCCCGTCTTCCCTGCCGTCCGGATTTCTGTGGCTGTGTGTGAGTGAGTGTGAGCTTCTTAGTGTGGACATTTTTGAGTTACGGGTCGAGTGGAAGAAGAGCGTGTGTGTACCCCCGTCTTGGACCTTCCCTTCGGACCCCGCCCTACTCCCTGGAGCCCCGTGTTATCTGTTCCACTGTATATATGTATATATTCTCACTTGGTGTCACATTTCAAATAAACCCTCACCCTCTCTCTAAACTTCAGAGTCCTGCGAGTGAGTCCTCTGCCTACTAATCTGTGACACAAGCGTTTCATTCAAAATAGTCAACAGGGTCGCAAGAAGCGTGTGGAAAAACCAAGGCGCAAAATAACTGCCCATGAACTGAGAAAAGTCAAGCGTGCAGCTGCCAAGATGCCACTTGCCACCAGTATGGCCATATTTCAGAGCTGCAACATCACTGGAGTGCCCGAAAGCACAAGGTGTGCAATACTCAGAGACATGGCCAAGGTAAGAAAGGCTGAAAGACGACCACCACTGAACAAGACACACAAGCTGAAACATCAAGACTGGGCCAAGAAATATCTCAAGACTGGTTTTTCTAAGGTTTTATGGACTGATGAAATGAGAGTGAGTCTTGATGGGCCAGATGGATGGGCCCGTGGCTGGATTGGTAAAGGGCAGAGCTCCAGTCCGACTCAGACGCCAGCAAGGTGGAGGTGGAGTACTGGTTTGGGCTGGTATCATCAAAGATGAGCTTGTGGGGCCTTTTCGGGTTGAGGATGGAGTCAAGCTCAACTCCCAGTCCTACTGCCAGTTTCTGGAAGACACCTTCTTCAAGCAGTGGTACAGGAAGAAGTCTGCATCCTTCAAGAAAAACATGATTTTCATGCAGGACAATGCTCCATCACACGCGTCCAAGTACTCCACAGCGTGGCTGGCAAGAAAGGGTATAAAAGAAGAAAAACTAATGACATGGCCTCCTTGTTCACCTGATCTGAACCCCATTGAGAACATTTGGTCCATCATCAAATGTGTGATTTACAAGGAGGGAAAACAGTACACCTCTCTGAACAGTGTCTGGGAGGCTGTGGTTGCTGCTGCACGCAATGTTGATGGTGAACAGATCAAAACACTGACAGAATCCATGGATGGCAGGCTTTTGAGTGTCCTTGCAAAGAAAGGTGGCTATATTGGTGGCTGATTTGTTTTTGTTTTGTTTTTGAATGTCAGAAATGTATATTTGTGAATGTGGAGATGTTATATTGGTTTCACTGGTAAAAATAAATAATTGAAATGGGTATATATTTGTTTTTTGTTAAGTTGCCTAATAATTATGCACAGTAATAGTCACCTGCACACACAGATATCCCCCTAAAATAGCTAAAACTAAAAACAAACTAAAAACTACTTCCAAAAACATTCAGCTTTGATATTAATGAGTTTTTTGGGTTCATTGAGAACATGGTTGTTGTTCAATAATAAAATTATTCCTCAAAAATACAACTTGCATAATAATTCTGCACTCCCTGTATATAAATACAAACATATATTTACAAACATACAGGACTGCACAGAATCCAGTGACTACACTTATGGTATAGTCACTGAAAAAAGGATTCTACCTCTCTTCCACAGCATGTATTTTGACCCATCTCCCTCCCATCACACCCAACCAATCACAGTAGAGTGCTGTCCATACCTGAGCCTACTTCTCCAAGAGATTTCTTCTTTTAAAAAGGAAAGAGAGTTTTTCCTTCCCACTGTCGCCAAGTGCTTGCTCATA
The DNA here is from genome assembly GCF_964374335.1 of Astatotilapia calliptera. Taxonomy (NCBI): domain Eukaryota; kingdom Metazoa; phylum Chordata; class Actinopteri; order Cichliformes; family Cichlidae; genus Astatotilapia; species Astatotilapia calliptera. The sequence continues at coordinate 12,069,109 of NC_137438.1, read as the reverse complement.
GGGGTCGTCTGACCGTTTCTCTGTATTATTGTAGGGTCTTACAATACAACTATACAACATTAAGTGCCTGATGCGACTGTTATTTTGATTTGACACTAACATTGAAAGATTTGAAAAAAGATCATGGCTTTTGGTTAACCATCTGTGATCTAAGTCATCATTTTTTTTTATTAATCCTTTATTTATCCAGGTAAAAAATCTCATTGAGATTAAAAATCTCATTTCCAAGAGAGACCTGGCATCATAGCAACAAAAGTCACATACCACATAGGTATATAACATTTAAAACAAATATCATTGGTGACAACTCCAATCCAACCCTATTCCTAACTCCTCGCTATACAGTCAGGAGTGTAATTTTTTATTAAATAGTAGAATACATAAAAAAAAACTTTTCACAAGTGTTAAAATCCACAATCTATGGAGACTTGTACAACAGTTGCAACTTGTTCCAAACTCCTATTTCTTTTGCCAAGAATATGCATCAATCTTAAGGTTCACTCATACTTCCCACAACATACTTTCTATTAGCTGCGAAGTTATCTTTCAAATTCCTCATGTATACAATCAAAGGGTTTCAATCAAATCTTTTTCATTTCACATTTAGCCATGAGACTTGGCCGACAGATATCACCCCTGATGTGTCATCTAATAAATTAAGAACACTTCAACTCCTTTAAAACTGTCGACATGATGACAGTTAGCAAGTTGCTCATTGCCTTCATTTGTCATTCTGTGGAGAGCATTAGTGTTCACATGTAGTGTTTAATCATCATCTGCATCATCTGCAGTCACTTGGTATGTAGATGCAATCTTAGCCTATCAATAGCATCAAGATCAGCCAGTTCTGTGGATTGAGCTCATAATCCAATTTAATATGTTAAAGTTAAGACTTTATATTGCTTTCAATAGTTGCTTTTTCAGGTTTTTATGTCAGAGGTCTTGTATTGTATTGTACCCTATCTAGGTCATACTTTTCAGGTAGTATCCTAATGATTAGACAGACTGAGAGGAATGCATTCAGATGTTTCAAACCACAGTTTTAACGCTGATGCAAGAACTGATGCAGAGAGTAGTAGTAATAGTATTCATTTTTGATTTTAACTCTTTTTTTTTCATTTGTCATAACCTTTATAAAGCTGTACAAGTTTTTTCTAACTGTAAAATAGGTTAAAAATACATGAGGCTATGTGGCTAAAAGTTTAACCTTAATTGGAACATGTATTTGATTTCCCAAACATCCATCTCTCAAAGTATATATAAATAAATAAATGCTTGAGCTAAAATCTAATAAAATGTCCTTGTTTGTAAAATGTACCAAACTAATGCAGTTTGACATGTAGTGTTGACTCTGTTATAGACTTGTTGTTGTAGAAAATTGCATCAGCAACGTTGGAGGTGAAAAACAATTTGTGGCACTGTGACCTTATGACAAGAAAGACCTGGGTTTATTGCCTCTCATTAAAGAAGGAAATGCTGTTTAAAATGTAAGTAGAAGAATAATTATTTTCCAAACCATTTAAACTGATACGTACTACATTCTCAATCTTAGGCTTTAGAGGAATTCTGGGTTTTTTTTAGCTCTTTAATATAATATTATTACACTTTCAACACCGCACTTTTCATGTGTGTATGGTCTAATCTAGACTGGGGAACCTTGGCTTAATGTTTTGAGTTGATGACCACATTCGTGTCATTCACTTCAACAGATTGCCATTGTAAGGTAAGTGTGGCCAGATAATGAAAAGTTACCCTGCGTTTGCTGTGTAGTACAGGCCTCTAAATTCATGTTTTCCACATTTAAAAACTATATGAGACAGAAAGGCCCAACCTACCAAACAGCTGAAGTCTGATATCAAGCAAAGAACTGAAAATATTTAATTTTCAAAACACAAAGTGCAAGAAGGGGTGAATCACAAAGGTAAACATGGCCTTGGCTCCATCTTTATTTTCATTGTATTGTTAGTAACAAATTAAAAATATATTTAGAAGTTATATTTCTCAGTTTCAATATTTGATATGTTGGCTTTTAAAAAGCATTTTCAAATAAATATTGCGTTGAGTTGGACTGTAAACCAGTCCAACCAAGCTTTTTATGTGAAAAGTGAAAGTGGATTTGAAAGTCTAATCTAGACTTCAAATAGATATGGCTTGTCCTACTTCTAAAATAATCACAATGTATCCCCCTATAGGGCTCATTGAGTGGTAGAGGGCAAGGTGAATAACTTGATGTCAAGGTGTTAAGTTACATAGGGTTGTGGTAAAAAAATATTTTAGGTATTTCTAAGAATAGGTTGACCCTTTAAACTTAAGAACTAAACCTTTGTGGCAATGCCTGGGCCTAAACAAGATTAAGATACCTACTGCATTTTCCATAATTTGGATAAATTTGGCCTATTATTAGTCACATCAGGTTGGTTTCCAACCCATTAACTTAACCCACGGTTTCCCCTGCACATTCACAATGAATGAGATGGTGCTAGCAGCCTCTAATGCATCAAAATTGGTTATAAGCATACTATATTTGCTTAATAAAATTTAACAAATAAATCAAAGATCGTGGCTTTGGAAAACCATCTCTGGCCTAAGTCATCATCTGTGACAACCCCAACTCAAATCCTTAAATGTAGGCAGTCAAAATGCGTCATTTTTGGTTTTCATTAAATAAAAGGTCACACATAAAACATTCACAACTGTTCCTTTCTCCAAATTTTCGAGCTAGGTTTACAAGCTACAGTATGATGACTTAGATTTCAGAATTAAAGTCAAACAATTGGTACTTGTTCCCAACTCCAACTGTATTTATTCTGCCAGAAATATGCATCTCTCTTAAAGTTCTTTGTTCCAATTGAGAAGGAAAACCCAAAGGTGCATCTACCATAGCAAGAATAGCAACAATGATCAACCATGTATCAGACTGAGACTGGAAATGTGAAAGAAACATACCTGCATTAGCTTTGGAAGTCAGGTGAGCAGAAAATGGGAAGTACCCTTCACAAGAGCTAGAGAGAGTTCAGATGACTTCTACCGAATATTATAATCCAAAAACTTTTGATAACTTGCCACTGAATCTCAAGCAAGGTAGGCAAGTCGGAGCTGAGTAAAGCAGACAGTGGATATTCATTCTGATTGGTGTGCCTGAAAGACTCAAATCCCCTATTACAGTGTTCAGTACTTGTCTCGTAGAGGACCATCCATCAGCCTTGTATAGATGTAAATGCAATTACCCAAATAACATTGTGTTATTGAGTACTAAGTGATCTCTGAAGCTGTAGGCAAAATAAAATGAAGCTGCCATGTATAGTCTACTGTGTGAATGACTGTTTAATGATGACCTGGAGGTGACATACATGTAAAAATATTCTGACACTGTGACATTGAAAACTACACTCAACATACCTTACTAACCCATTTATGTATCTCTGTAATTCACCTCTCAGGTATAGCTGATTATAAGCCACGAAATAGGCATAAGCCCATTCACAGCAAGATCTTTATGTGATGTTCAGATGTCTGGAAAAATTCAATTTCAAACTTTCATTTCAAAAACTAGGAAAAAAAAATCTTAATCCTTCTTGCTAGACAAAACATTGCACTGCTTTCGTGTGTCGGTTTTCAATCCCACTGACTCCTTGATTCAGTCTATTATATACAGCATTACAGTGAATGTATTATTCGTGCACTCGTTTGCATTACATTCAATGATACTGTGAAAATCTTTAAGTTGAATTTATTGTAAAATTAACCATCCTAACAACAAGGCTGACAACAAATTAGCTTTTAGGTCCATGACTTTCTTTGGGTCCTTGGTTAAGTTCATGTCACTCAGTGTGTTGACCCAGACATGACGTAAAAGTCACAAGACATGCACAAAAACATTTTTTAGACACTCCAGGAAAGCAAAAACGAGCTGTGACTATTACACTGACTTACTGTTGCCACTTAACTTGTTAGCAAACAGCTGGCTTTTAAGATGATTATGGGGCACAAATATTTTTTTAGAATTAATTTTTATTTTTTAAGAACTCATTAGGGAAAGATTTTATTCCTCAAGTGCCAAATGCTGCACTCTGTCCAGAAGCTATTTGCCATATGTGTTTGTCATTGCTTAATTGCTCAGGGTTGTTTGTTATCAGCTGAGCTTTTAATAACCAAAGTTGCATGATAGACAAATAATTTGAAGTTTTCCATTATAAAGATATTAGCTACAGATTCTGTGTTGACCATGGTTCATTATTTTTAAAAAATGTTAGCTCTTTAATATTAAAAAAATGTCTTTTCAGCTCTGCATATCTAAAAGAGTAGTTCTTTATTATTCATATTTTAAAACAGTCCTTGTAATCCACGTATGCTCTACTTGGCCTCAGTATAACCCTCCTTTCTGACTGGTTGCCGCTATTAAAATGACTTTGAACAGGAGGTGGGTGAGGCTGTTGTGCTCATAATCAGAGCTTTGACTGGCTGTACATAGTACAAAGCCTGTGTTTTTGTTTTGCCAGGATTACCTGGACACATAATCGACCTACTATTTGAAACAGGGCATGTTTATGAGTGTTTAAGCTGAGCTTCTACTAGCATAGATGCTAGTACAAGCACAACAAGGGCCTATTTTTCGTTGTCCAACATGTACTGTGCTCCGAAATTTGAATGAAGAGGTTCTATATTTTGCAATTTTTGGGGGGGTCAAGATGTTCTTATTAGCCAAGTCATACTGTAGTGTTTTATTAAGAAGGTGAAAGAATATCTTTCAGGTTTTTTAAATAAATCAGTTTAAGTAACTTTATTTCGAGGATGACATTCCAGTACTCTGGTCCCTAATATATAAATATTGCATGTGCATATATTTCAAGCAGAGCTTTTTCCATTTGGCCACTGCATTATGCCTTCTTCTGAACTGCACTACAAGAGGTGCTTAAATTACAGGTCAAAAGACATTTTGTCACTAATGGAGGGCATGATTTGTGGGGGACAATGTGTTTACTTCTGCCTTGTTTATATTTACAAAAGAAAATATATTCCATGTTGATATAATTTGATGAACAACCACTTAAGGGTGTCTGTTGCTGGTGAGATATCTTTGGCACAAAGAGGCTTTGTTAACTTTTCCACACATAGAAAATTATTAATCACGTTGTCAGGAAAGTCCTTTTCTGCTGTTGCAAGCATTAGCAATCATAAATTCAAGTTGATGACTGGTGAAGTTCTAGTTTTTACTTTAGCAAGGATGTGTCAACTTGTCTTATTAGTTGATGATATAAACATTATTCTTTTTCGACAGTAAATTATTTTTATCATTACTACCATTGTAGCCATCTATCATGTTAAAGTCTGCTGTGCATATGCTAGACCAATTTTATTTCCTACCTGTTACAGTTATTTTCACCTGACGCAAGCCCTTTGTAGTGACTGAATAAGCTCTAATTATATGTTGACACAGATTCCAAGGTACCAGATGTTTTGGTGTTCAGTGTTCAGGCATGTGAGCACATTCCTGTGCCTGAAAAAAGGTAGATGTTAGTCAGCTGTCTGTCAAATTAGAAATCCCTAGAAATCCCTGATGTTGGAATTATGCTAATTTGATGCTTTTTTTTTCATTTAAAGGTGGGAGGTATGCAGTTGTCTATTATTGTCTTGGAATGTGATCTTGTAATTTATTAAATAATATTGATTTGCATAGCAAAATACTCTCAGAAGGCAGACTGTTTTGAGGGAACAGCATAGTCTCTAATCAAATTTCACTATATCTATAGTTCAGGCTTCAGTGCTTGAGGCAAGAATGATTAACTTAGTTTGTTATTCTTGTATTATAAACAAATATTGATTATTAACTGCAATATTGGTACCATTTTTACACTGCAATGCAATTAGGATTGGTTTTAAATACAGACCCAATATTTTGTGTCTTTTACTTTTAATAGTAAAAGAAGAAACTCCATATAATCTCCTTGAAAAGTAGAATTATTACATTCACCATGACTAAGGGAGTCTTCACATATGCTCATTTTAGTTTGGCTAAATTGGACTCAACCCCTTTAGTTGAATTTGCTTTTCAACCTGAGGAAGTAGACTTATGGATCCATTCTGGATCATTGTACGTTATACCACAAACAGACAATAAGGAAGAAAAACACTTAAACCAAAATGTATGAAAAATGTATGAAAACATGTTAATACAAAATATGTTCATATGTTACTGAAATGTGACAAATTCATTTATTACTTAATAGAAGTAATAATAATAGTTTTAACAAAAAGAACAGGCCTAGCTTAACAGATTCATGGCATTTCTAAACAGCAATGCACCATCTGCTGGCATATGGCTGCATGACACTATTGCACCAGCACTGGACAAAAATTAAAATGTAAAACAAACTGACTGGACGACTTGTAGGTCTAGTACCGACTAGTAACAATAGCGATGATTAGTCATCTAGTCATTCCTAGCTGTTCACTTTGAAGCTAGGGTTAGTGGTATCTGGGAAGTCCCTCCATTTTTTTTAAAGATTAAATAGTATACTATGTTTCGATTGAGAGATTTCTGAAAAATTTAAACGTACAGCTCTGCTATTACTTCCGACATAAATAAAGACAGAAAACTAAACAGTAATCACATTTGTAGGGTTAGTGAAGTTGGACTAGCGGGCATATAATGATGTGCTACGTGATCACTAGCTACACAGCTATGGTTAGCATAATATAAACACATTAGCACAGTGAAGCTTGAGGATGAACGCTAACCTTTTTCCACTCGATAAAAGTTAACGCGAGGGTTACTGGTGGTTAGGGACAAATGCAACAGCACGGCAGGATCCTGTAAACAGACCAAACTTCAGTCAGGAGAACTACTGAGATTATTCATCCACCATACGAGACGAGGTTAGTCATTAATATACTGCTGCGTGGGCTGGGCTGTTTTAAAAACTGAGCTTTAAAATGAATAGTGGTAGGTAAAACCAAGAGAGGAGAGGCCGACAGTGATCACTGACTGTTTTTAGGAGCTTGTTGAGATTAAATGAACAAGATACAAAACATTACAACATGTTAAAAACATGTTAATAAACGCAGAGTAGTTTGGACCCAAAAGCAGGGTTCATACGTCATCACTTAAAGACCGGATATCCCACCTCCAGTGAATGGTTTAATGCAGTACAGTTGTTATTATTATCACTTGTTACATCCTGTTTATGATAGTTAAATAACATTCACATAAGCAATAAAATTGTCTCTTGTAAACTGTATGTGGTGTTAAATAGACCTATACTACTGCGCTTGAATGTGGTATTTTAAGAGCCATATATCTTTTGAGGTGGTATTCATCATGAAAAGTTTGAGAACCACTGGTCTACGGTACTTTCTCCTCATGATGCTACAAGTGGGAAATTAATTCCTCGGTCCAACTTTGAACCAAGGAGAAGGTTTTTTTGACCTTATAAACTGCTTTGGACCAGAGCAACAACACTGCACTTTGCACACCTCAAAACGTAATTTTACGCCCATTCACTTTATGATGGGAATGCATTCATTTTGTTAAGAAATAGATTTTCTTTAAAATAAAATTTAAATTGCACAGTCCTGTGTGACGACAGCTTGCACCAATCCAGTGATGATCTGACCTTTTCCTTGACAACTCCAAAATGGTTAGTAATTACTATCGCTGACTTAGTGAATGAAAGATATATATCATTCTGTTACAGCTACTACAAGCTCAGTCCCTGAAGTCTACAATCCACCATCTTGAGACAATCTGGCATGTGCTTTTTACATGAAGCTGACAGCTTAGGCTGCACAGCCAGGAAAGGAGAGGCATTTTTTTTATTGCTTTTACAAAGACCTGGAAAACCAATCAGAGACCGAAAGGTGTTGTGAATTCTGATTTTAGGCAATTGGTAATGGATGAAAACCTTAAGATCATACATCCATGATGTTCTTGGATGCATTACAAAAGCCCTAATAGTGGTTATAACCTTTAGAAACTTGCGAATTTGAAGAACATTGTTTAGTTCCGCTGTATTTTGCAAAATGGGATGCCATGTAACTACAAATCAACTATTAACCCCAAAACATGTCTAAGGTTTTGAATAGACACTTTTAATAGAGTTGGAAGTTATAAAATGCTGACTTGACATTTGAAAGTTGTTTGGATTTTTTTGTGGTTGCAATGTTCTGTCTCCTACAAGTTTTTTTTATTAAATGTCACAATAGACAATTTTACTATGCAACCGACAAATAAAAAGGCATTATGTCTGATACACTCTACCTCGAAAAATAATGGTTAAAATCATTGCCAATTCATGTCAGCGTGTCAACATGTGATGCTAATTTCTTCATTAGTTGAAGGATCTAATAGCACAATCAAAAAAATGCATGACTGTACTGTGAACTACTATATTGTTTTCTTAAGTGTTAATGCGAAGCACATATTAAAATATAGATGCACACAAAAAGTGTGATTATCCAAAACAATATGTGCTGCCTTCCACCTCCAGCTTTTATTTGTTAATTTCACACTATTTACCAATAAAAAAAAAAATTTCCATCTATTCTTTCAGATAATGTCAGTTTTTTATGGAAATCACTGTTATAAATGGATGCCAAGTCACGTCTTACTAAATAGAAGCATTTGTATATACATTTCATGCCTCATAAAAACAACAGCATGATGTTCCTTGATTTAAAACCGGCCAGTGTTGTTTGTCAGGTCAAGGGCTATAACTTCTTTTCTTTTTACTTTGGAAAATGCAGAACTCGGACATAGGACTTTAATAGCCTTTCAGTGCTTTGTCTTTTGCTTCAAAATGAGTGCCATACAATAATAATAATGATAATAATGAAGCTTCATATACTGACATTGGAAAGTAAAATCACTTCTAAAGAAAAGCAGCTTCTTCCAGTGATTCATTTGAGTCACGGGGCCCTGATAGCAAAGGTCCAGTGTCATCAAGAGGTAACACAGCTAGAAAACAAACTATTGTGTAATGGTCAGATGTGATAGGTTGTCTGAAGTATAACATTAGCTTTGGATTTGCTCTGTTTGCTAACAAATCCTGAAATTAACCAATGAGTGATTAATTAAACCATAAAAATATCCATAGCAAGTAAATAGCAAGCAAAATTTATATATTTTATTTGGTCACATTGCTTGAAAAAAAGATGCTCAATTTAGGGGGAGCACAAAAACCTATTGTTTATTTTCTAGGCTGTCAGACTTAATCATAGTTGAAGGAAATTATCTGACAGCCAATCCACCCCTGAAAAAGCCATCACAAGCAATTATCAAACAGGGTTAAAAACCAGATACAAACTACAACAATTTGATCAGGAGTTTTTGCTTCATTGACTGTTTTTTATTTATTTATTTTTTAAATCAAGGTCTTTAGAGAGTCAAGGTGTACATTCAATTGTATGACCATTTCTTTTGTGCTTTCTAAATCATTCTGTTCTGTGAAAATATTTTCTATTATCCCAAGCCTGAGAGATTTTTTGGACCTCTTACTTTAAAGAGGTACTATTAAGTCTGGAATGGCTGTTACCAAAACCACCTAAAATGTTAGTTGTGGATTTAGGTGGTCTACAAATCAGAATGCAGAATTAGGCTCATTACATGCTGCATAATCTAAGTCAAGCATGTTTTGATGAAACACTGAAATTTTATTGTTTTATTACGCTTTAATGCCAGAGATCCAAAGGTATTGAGGGGTACAGATGAGGATATCCCAGATTGTTGCATCTTGTGGATGCAGTAACTCAAGAAATAAGTCACCTGAGATTTTCAAATTGATAACATAGGTGCATCTACTAAAACATTTGAATGATTTTGAATCTCAGTTACCTGAATCTCAATGTCAGAGTAAGTTTTCTGAAAATCTTGTGAATGTGATAACTTGAGAACAAGGCAATGTAGGATTTTGAAATTGACACCATAGGTGTGTCTGTTAGGAGTTTGAGGGGCGCACTGGCAGTATTGTTTACATTGTTGTGGAGGAATTTTTGAGTCATTTCTAGCGTTGCTTCAGTTCTTTCAGGTTCACAGGTATTTGTTTATGCATAGCTATCTTAAGGTCCTGCCACAGCATTTCAATCATTTTTAGGTCTGGACTTTGACCACTATTGAATACCTCAATTCTTTTATTTATTCATTTTTTTTTTAGCTATTGTGCTTTAGATTTGCTGGTATTCTTTTAATCATTGACTTATTGCACAAGGACCAAGGCATCTCATTTTTGGATGTTATGCCTTTTTCTGTAGTAAGCAGGGAGCGAGGAACACTGTCACATGCCACAGAGTGCTGCAGCTATTAGCACTGTTATCTCACAGCAGAAAGGTTCTGGGTTGAACCTTTATGTGGCTTTTCCGATGGTGCTCCCTGTATCTGTGTGAGTTTATATGGGTGCTGTGATGTTTTTCTATAGTTCAAAGACATCAGTGCATATGTAGAAATTGATAAATGTGGCTTGTAGTGAAAAGAAAATATTATCTAGGCAAAGTAGAAAGGTTTGTTTACACCTTATGACCACTGAGACCCAGGTGACTAGGGGCAGATACATTTATTGCATCCAACTCCACTAGCACCCAGCAGGATTTGTCCCTGCAGGAGATAATTGTTTGAGCCTTCAGTTTGTTGGAAATCTTGTATAAAACTGTACAGCATGAATTCCACTGGGTTAAGTGGAGGCATGACTCTGAATAGATAATGCCCTGAAAAAATGTCCATGCCCAAGAAGTCAAGTCCAAAATAACACTGCATAAAATTCCCAGTAAAAGCGTGAGGCAAGCTTATAACCACAAGGCTAAAACAATCCTAACTAAGACAGGTATAGTTCAAAGTTTATTCATGAAATGTATAGTTCAAAAACCAAGCATGCAAATTTCATGTTTGTGCTGAAATTGGACAAATACTGATTTTCAACAGTGCTTTTCTGAGACACAGTCCATGCCAACACATCCTTACATATTGTGTAAAAACATAAGAGCATTAATAATGCAATTTAATAAATTATGAATAACTGATAATAGCAGTATTGCTTGCCCTACAATTGCTTTGCAGAGTCCTTAACAAGATATACAATTAATACTGCATTCACATTGTGGTTTGTTCTTTCTAATATACTTTATTTATTTATAACCTTCATAAACTAGTGTAAAGAAGAGCATGGTCCTGGCACTGAGCCTTCTGAAAAATGTAGTCCTTCATTAGCTGCTTTTTTGATATGAAAAGTCAAAAATGCTTTTAGGAAAAGGGGTCAGTACAGAAAGCTGATAAAATGTTATTTCAAAAACCATGTGTTCAGCCACATTTAATCCACTTGCCTCCAAAACAGTTCAGTTCACATGGGTTATAGGGTGGAAGGCAGGTCAATTTCATGTTTCTGAGGCTGTTCCAGAGGGGTCTTTTGGAGCACTGTGGAAGTGCCCGGGAAAGCTATTACCACCTACTGTTTGCCACCTACCTACATTTAAGAGTAAAATCTACATGAATGTCAGAACCTGGGGTAAAAATCTGTGTTGTAACAAGGTGATAAATATTACTTATATAGGGAGTGTTTTTAACATTATAGTTCTCTGTAATATCAATTCTTAACTAGAGCAGTGAGCTTGACAAAAGTTGCGATAATCAGATTCATGCAGTCTATCTTAAGTTCCACAGATATTTGGAGGACTAGCGAGTGATATTTTGGAAAAACACTCAACTCTGATAATGGTTTTGAGAGCCCACTGTGTATCATTAGTACTGATTTGCATCAAGAGTGCTCAAACACCAGAAGAAAAACACCCCATATTATTTATTTATTTATTTTTGTTCTGGTTTTCATCATGAACACATCCATTGAGCTAAAACATTAGCCCGTTCAGGCACTTGAGCAAAGAGAAGAATAAAGAATGGATGTCTGGACTCACTCACAAATTCCACGTGCTTTGCACAAGACAGGACAAACAGAGTGCAGCACTTCACCTTTGTCAGCATTTTCTTTTGTTGTGTGTTCAACCATTGTTTTATATGTACAAAAAACAGAGAGGCTGCCTATTGCTTTCTTTTAACTGCATGCTGACAGGGCTTTTGCATGTGCATCCTCTTGGGACAGAGCTCTCCAGCTAGGTGGTGTTTTACAGACTTTGCAACTGAACAGCTCTAAACCCCAGGGGCTCTCAAGCAGACACAAATCTCTCTGACATCGTTTGTTTCCTCTTTACATACAGTATAGGATACACGCATTTGGAAACTTGACCGATATCTCATAATGCATCTTGGATTTTAAGCAGTAATTATTTTGAAAATCACAACATTATTCTGCCTGTCATACTGATTTAAATGTTCAGATTGTTGGTTTCCGTTACACAAATTAGACACTGCTTGAAAATGACATGCTGCATTTGCACAGCTTTTGGCTCCCTTGGGTTTACATTAGTTCAGTTTGTATGTCACACAGTCTTCCAATTCCTGCTGCAAATCCAGCACAAAATACTTGATCACAGTGCAGCCAGCACAGTAATATGGGAATTTGTGTCATGATTTCAGCAGGAAAGAGAGAGAGATTAATGTGGAAAAAATCATGCTGGAAGCACGGGAGAGTACACCGCTGAGTGCTCTTTATGTACTCAGTGCCATGCTTAGTTCAGTGGCGTTCTTAATGTCACCACTAGCTTCCTGAAAGAGTTTTAACATAGACGTGCACAGGACTACTGAAACAGCGTTTCGTGAAATATTGTGTTTGAAATATTTCAAGCCCACTTGTAGGTAAAATACACAGCAAATTCAAAAGTGTTAAATGTTTTGGTGTTAATAGTCTTCTTGCAAAAGTAGAGTTAATTTTACTCTAAGTAGAGTCACATTCTTTTAATGTAGCTCTGAGGTGTAAAATGATAGTAGTTAAAATCGAGTGTTAAAAATGAGTGTTTCTATGTCAAATCTGGAGGTGTTACAATGGAAACATTAACTCTTGACCTCTTAACTCTGAACTCCTACAGGGGCTATGACACCAATAGAGTAAATTCACAGACTCCGCCCCCAGCACGGCTCCAATCGAAGCTGAAGTGAAGCCGTTTCAGAACATTTTGCTCTACATATTCGAGTTGTTTGCCATGCTTGGTAAGTCATGTTTTCAAAGATTGTTTCAATTATTATTATTAGCTTTTACTTCTGTGGCTCTTTGGAGTTGAGACAAAGCTGTGTGAAAGGCATTAGCCATGTTGCTCGGTGATAGCATAATATTCTGTTTTAGCTAGCTGAAAGGTATTGTTTGCGGGCAAATACCACAGCCTTGAAAAAAAAGCTTGCATGTGAATTTTCAGTCAAACTTTTGGTCAAATACACCTAAAACAATGTCTAGAATGTGAAATGTTGGTATAATGGTGCTACTTGAAGCCTGAAAACGATCGCCCAAAAAAACCCAAAAACGAGCAAACAGCAGTAGCTGACGTCCTGACTGGATTCTACGTTAGCATAGATCCCTCCAGAGTTTTGTGCACACGGTTTAGGTAAAAATGAAAAAGGTTGAGGTTTTACATTTAGTTCAGTATTACCTGTTGCCTGTGTCCTTGTCTTTTGGGAAAATACTTTACACAAGTAATGGCTCAAAGAGGATTCCTTTTTTTTTTTTTTACTGTGCTGCAATTGTTTACTGGATTATTTGTGCCATTAATTAGTGTCAACTAATTTTTATTCAATCTCCGCACAGGATATGCTTGTGAAGATGGAATATGGGGGAGAGCAGAAGTGCGTTGAAGTTCCACAAAGGGATGAATGAAGGACATGCATATTGTATTGAAGAAATAAGTGATGAGAATGCTGTTATTTGCATTTACCAGCTCACCTATGTCAGACCTTTTAATAAACACAATTCTAATGAAAGTGAGAACATGTACACTGTTACATCTTTCAGAAAATGTTTTGAAATTGTGGTGCACAGTTCAGAATAAATGTTTTTCAAAAACCATTGCATCTTTTTAGCAAATGTTTATTTCCAAAAGAAATTTCTAGAAGTTCAGAACAGTAAAATTCCCGCTTTTTGGAATGAATTAGAAGATAACTCTTATGTAGTTAAACTAAAATACTCTTTGAGAGTTAATATATAAACTCTTAACACCAAGTGTTAAATTATCAACTCCAGACAGATTTGGTGTTTAACACTAAATCAGAGTTAACGTACCAACTCTCCAAAAAGAGTTAAATTAACACTCTCTGGTGTGGACCCATATAGACAGTGTTGAAATCAAATCCGACAGTGTTAATTTGGACATGCTGGATTTGCTGTGTACCATTCTCTCATGTTTTCTTTCAATCTCCTTATCTTGGATCGCTTTCCATATGCATGGCGTCGTATCATGCTGTTTGGCTGCCACTGTATAAACATAGCCTATGATCTGCAACACAGCTGTAATGCTTTAGAGGAAAACATGTTTTGGAAAATAGTGAATGCAAAGGTTTTATTTTACACTGAACACCAAATAGAAAACAGGCTTCAGACTTCCGCTTCCCGATAAAAGTATCTTGCAGGATGTATTAAATCATTCTTTCGTTAAATGGTTCACCAAAACATTTTATGAGGAAAAGTGAATGACATGCAGGTTTACAAGACAAGACTTGGAAAAAAAATCCATGACATTTTAAGTAAAACTGACATATCAGACGGGGACCCCGAGAATAACAAGCGCCACTGTTCCTTTTTAAAATCTACAGGTCAACAACTTAGAGTTAGAGTTATACATTAGAGCAATCCTGAATCTCTTTTTATTTTAAATTATGTTCAGTATTCCTTTTCTTCAACTGCTACATAGCAGCCTTGTAGCAAATACTATGAATAGTGCAGACAAATGTTTTACAGTTAATGCAAAAATTAAGAAGCCTTCATGGCAGCTATTCATAGCTGACAAATAAGCGTTCAATGATGATAATAATAATAGTACATATAAAATTAGTTTTAATGAATATAAATTTAACATATCAATACACACTGCTTGTAACCAGAAAAATAAAATATTCAAAAATATTGATCATAAGTTTCATTTAAAAGCTGATTTGTGTAATGTTGTGTAATGTGTCTACTACAATATGTGTGTACATATGTTATACTCACCATAATAATTACACATAGATTTACAGCAATTTCATTACATTTGTTTAACATTAATTTAGTCCACTCCACAGTGGACAGCATTTTAAAAAAATACTTGAATAATAAATGAAATGAAATAGAAACAAATTTACCTTATTACCCTTACTAAATTTCCTTTCACATTGTACCTTTATTTTTGACAATGAATTTTTTGACAATGAATACTAGAGATGCATCGATTGCCCAGCCAGTGCCCTGACTGGTAACTGGCCACTCAGCCTCACATATGATCCAGCTCTTTTCATGCATGTAACCAAATACCCAGTATCATTGCTACTATCAGACCAAGCAGCTGGAAAATGAGCTGATCAGAGGTAACCTATTATTAGATTAGCTCGGGTCAGCTCATTTTAATTTGTTGAAATATAATGCTAAAACTAAAAGCTATGGTAGACTTTTAGCTTTTTTTTTCTTTGCTTGTTTAGTTCCAATCATAAACAATGACAATGTTCCCGCACCAATTGTAACCATTATTTGTTTTTCAACCATATGGTAAAAAATGGTAAATGGCCTGTATTTGTATAGCGCTTTTCTAGTCCCTAAGGACCCCAAAGCGCTTTACACAACCAGTCATCCACCCATTCACACACACATTCACACACTGGTGATGGCAAGCTATATTGTAGCCACAGCCACCCTGGGGCGCACTGACAGAGGCGAGGCTGCCGGACACTGGCGCCACCGGGCCCTCTGACCACCACCAGTAGGCAATGGCTCATTATCTCCATTATAGTCTGGAGATAATGAGCATCTCCAGACTATGCACAAATAATTTAGAAGTGAGAACTAAATGATCCATTAGATAATCTGGCCTGAACACCTGATCTACACACATCTAAAAAGGGAATTGCAGATGAGAAAAACAACAATGAAGTTTTTACCTGGGAATTCAAGACTACAAACTCGTCACATTTAGCAGATAATAAAGTCACTGATTGGTAAGGTTAACTAGCCCAATAGCTAGAGGTTACTTTGAACTGAGAATTGTCAGTTGCTAATTAGTGTACTGGAATTGTCTACTGACACAAGTGCATTGAATTCTTTTTCATGTGTTAATTGCCCTTTTGGTTTTAATAATAACAGCTTTCTCACATTCTACTGTGCTTTAAGTGGTTAACAGATTTAAAGCATCAAGACATCTTTCATAGACGGACTAAAACCCAGAGTTATTTATTTGGCTCACTGCATTTCTTTTTCCAAATTTGCCCGGAAAACATCCGATAAGTGACCTGTGAATGCATCTTTGCTAATTCACTATGAGTAGAATGTGTGGTCAAAGATGGACATTACAAAGATGCACACACCACTGCTCTTTTATTCTGCTTGATCTTTCACAATTTCCACCCTGGTTGCTAATTATGCAAAGTGACCCATTTCATCAAGATGATTGTGTAGCACATATGAAGTGAACTCAGTTATGTTGAAGAGAGAAATTGAAAGAAGTAACTATGACAGCTATAAAAACACCACTAACACCATTAACATTCTCTTATACTGCTCTTCAGTACATTTAAATTATCATCCAACCACAGTCCCTCATTTGCATACTGTGTGAGAGGCGTTTGAGTGGCTTTTCTTTGTCAGATGCTAAAATGCTGTTGCCTTCAGATCGATTTCATCATTAAGTCGTCCTGTATTAAGTGGACGACCTTGATGAAGTATGATGTTTCGTATACTAGAAAAGCAAAATGAATTACTTCTTCAATTTAGGCCTTTCCAACATTTCTCCATTATAAGATGCACAATAACAACACAGCAAATAAGCCCAGACGCGCTGTCAGAGCTTTCATTTTCTTGTCATCTCGGAACCCCTGCAGGGAGCTTCAGGAGGAGATGCAGCAATTAATGACTTTTTTGGTCATTTAGACGAGGATGCAGCTGAATTTATGTTGCTCGGTGGGATGACAAGTGTGTCTCCGTGTGCCATAGTTACTTTAGCCCATTACTTGTGATATGAGAAAATAAAGTGTAATACCACAGTGACAGCAAAGCCCAGTATTATATGTCACAGTCAGTTTAAATTTGGCTGCAGGCTGGGCTTTGACAGAGCGTTGTGTAAGTCGACTGTAACACTTTTGATCCAGGTGGTTGCTGCACAAGCAACTCAGCACATTTACTCAATTCCCACTGTAATAATCTACATGTACTGGTGCTTAACTTATATGTTTGTGCTTTGTGTCATCGTTTTTAATATTATTTGAAAGGGATATACAGCCCTAAAAAAAAATGAATATGTTAGAACGGTTGCAAACATATCCAGCTGGTAAAAAGACAAATGACAATTGCTTTATAGATGTTTCTTGTTGCTTGATGCTCTTCCTAGTGAAAAGCATCCACCACCAAATAAAACTTAGTAGAGCTAGTAGCTAGCGTGTCAGTGCTAATCCTGATGTCAATGCTAGCTAGCTAGCTACTAAGAGTCTTTTCAAGCACTGCACATAAAACCACACTCTGCATATGTTTGGGGCATTGTTCTGTGCTTATGTGTTAAATTTTACATGACATATAAACTTACTACAGGTGTAACAACACTATGATATCCCCCAAGGGAGACATTTTTTGGGCCCTTAGCATCACTTTCTCTCTCCTTCTCTCTTGCTCTCATAGACAAACACACACACACACACACACACACACACACACACACACACACACACACACAGTGAGTGCAAAAAATAACAGCACATAGCAATAATCACATAACATAATTCCAGCTTTTGATCAGCACCATGGACAACAGCCACAGTCAGAGGTCTGGGAAATTGACACATTTATCTATGCTATAAATTCACACTATCTTCTTCAACTAGGCTACCACAAGCCCAAACCATATTTAGCTTTGCTAAAGTAACATAAAGACAACTATAAGGTCTATAAGTATGGCACAAAAGAGAGAAGCCGGTTAACCACAGGTCCTAACATACTGACTGGACAGGGTCAGTGTATAACAAGCACACTCATTTATAGAATTCATTATTCAACAGATGTTTCCAGTGGACCAGCTTCTATATATATCACACACCCATATTACACAACGAGTGCATATAAGTGGCAACAATGTTTCAATCCTAAAACCCTCAAGTTACCCACATGTCAGAACTTCATCACTGACCACACTGCTCAAATCTAAAGTCCTGGTTGTATCCTCATCCTGCTCTCCTCTTTGCTTCCTATTCTGTGCACCGCTTCTGACTTTGCTCACTAAACATAATTTAAAATGCTGACAACTACTCTATAAGACAGTCGCAGAAGAACAAATTGTTTCATAGGTGAGATTAACAAGACCCCGTGCATTTTGCACAGATGACACGGAGCAAGGTAATAAAGTTCAAATACAATATATTATCCAGCACGACGCTACACCATCAAAGGTTTTCAGGTAAGCAACATATTTTTAATCAATGGGGTGTAAAAACCACTAAGTAAATATTTGAAGCTAAAATTCAATTCATAAGGAAAATGAATATGGCCTAAAACATGATAGGCTTTGGTTCACTTAAACATATAGTGGTACTCTTACAATATGTCCGATACTATAACACTGTGAATATAGGCATCCAATGTAATGTAGAGGAGGGTCTCCTTTAATAATCACGTTGAATGGTCTCCACTTACCTCTGTGTCCCTGGCCCCGTTAGACATTACACCTTTGGAATTTACTATTATTAGTCACAAGTTGTAAACAGTAAAACAATTACAGTAAAATTTTAAAATGTCATCATATTCAATCAGTCCACAACTTACATTACACAACTAAGTATGCAGTTTGCATACTATGCCACAGGAAAGTTTATGAATGGAAGGATGTGAATTCTGATAGACACAATTAGTCAAGCAGCTAAAGGCCACGAGACACATTTATCTATGCTCACAACTTAAGAGTTTTTTCATGCATTAAACATTTTCAATTAACTTTGTTTTTTAAGAACACTTCTTATGTTAAGGCTACATTCACACATACATGGATATTTTTGAAATTGGAACACCCCACTTTTGTTTTGAAAAATGTCTTGGTCCACATGAAAATGGAAAAAAAACCCAAAAAACAAGGAGCATGCCAAGTTAAAAGGTACAGATATATAACCAATACAATATTGACCTTTAGCCTACGAAGATAAACCAAGGCATACACCTTTTACCTTGCAAGACAAACTCTTTATTTTCCTTATCCACATCTAAATATGGAAATAGTTTCAGAAAATCTTCATCCTTGGAGGACTTTTTCTAAAGCTCCGTTTTCAGTGACCTAAAAAACACAGTTTAAATGTGAACGAAAGACCAAGATGCACAGAAAAAGCTATGTATCCGTGCACATGTGGACAAGCCCTGAGTCACCATTATTACTAACTCTGAAGTGGCACCTTGTCAAGTGCATTTAAGCTGTGATACTGTATGTTCACATACTGAATGTTGAATAAATGTGCTCACTACCTACACATAGTGACTTGAATGTTTGAGTAGCTCAAATTGTTTTGCTAGTTTATTTAGAAAACGTTGGCAGGAGAGACAATGATTTAAGAAAAAAAAGTAAAGCATGACCATAAAATCAAAAATTAAGCTCATTACAGATAATTAGGTTTACAAAACCTGATGTACAGAATAATCAAATCAAATCAAATCAAATCACTTTTTATTGTCACATCACATGTGCAGGTACAGCACATGTGAGTGAAATTCTTGTGTGCGAGCTTCACAAGCAACAGAGTTGTGCAGAATATAAAATAAACCAGAATATCACTGAAGACTGGAGAGTTGATGTCTTTAAATTTAGAGCATTTAACTAAATCGTGATAATGAAGAATATCCCGCCCTGACTGCTGCTCCTCCAATGTCCTGCCAGTAATGGCCAGCAACGTGTATACGAAAGCATCGAGAACGCCTGAAGGAGCCAGCAAAGAGACATGAGCTGAGGAAGTAAGATGACAGATGTCTTTTTGATCAAGTAGGTAATCTGACAGCAATAGATAATTCAAGTACCGTCTTGCTATTTGAGGAAAAAAGATGAGCTGAAGATGAGCGTGAAATAGTTCCAGTTTACACACTACAGATTAATCCTACCTACATGTAGAACTATTTAACATGGGTGCAGAAGAACTGTAGGTTGAATCCAAAATAACCTTTAAATGTAATGTTGAGAAGTCGCCTGTTTTTCTGATGATTTTTTTTATGTTATTGAAATTATATGAGTTTTAATATAAGTGTTGGCTGTCAAACAGGGTATCAGACAAGTAAAATACCATTAGCAATACCATTTTTACAATTTGCTCTCTTGTGTCTTTTTTTCTTCTTCAAACCTATTCCCGTATTTGGTACTCTGAGTTAAACATGTACAGCACTTGAAAGTGGAAGATAAAACACAGTGTTGTGTGAAGGGGTCTCCTCTGCACCAGTTAAACATAACAGATCTATTGCTCCGGATTGTAAATAAAAGAAATACTCAGATGGGAATTTGCTCAGATACTGCAATTAGAGCAGTGTGAACTTCAAATCAGAAAATAAATGGAAAAGTGAGAGGTTTAAAACTACACATTTCAAAACACTACACTCTGTACAATAATTAGACCCCGGAGGACCAATTCTGAGGTTACACAAAGGCCTTGTTAATCTTTTTGTGCAAGGTAATCATAATAAAAATGATAAACTATTCTTACACATCACCTAATTAAAAATGTTGTACACTTTGTTTCATATGTATGTACTCTTGGTGATCAATAGCAGTATATCCATCAAGGTACAGTAGACCAGTACATCTTCTATATTACTGCTCATGCAGCACATATCCATCCATCCATCCATCCATCCATGTCAATCACCTACTCCACTCAAACCTCAGTTGTTAACAAGACCTCAAGATATTTGATCTAATCCCCATCTCCGTTCTCAGGGTGGCTACCTGGGCCTGGCCACAGTCTTTGTCCTATTCCTCCTCTTCCTTCATCTACATCCTCGCCTTTACACACAGCTGCAGACAACTCTGGTGAATGATGGAGGTCAAAAATTCACCACCCTTTGCCCCTTGGCTGCACCTAGAGAATCTGCCAATAAAAGTTGAAAACAGAATAGTGAGGGTTAGGCAAGTCACGTGTTCACCAGGAAAGAGTTATTTCTAAGTAAGCTCTCAGTATGACCTATGAACAGTGGACCTGATGCGCCATACTGCAACCCAGAAGGACAGAAGGATGTACACCCTTGAGATGATAAAGGTGGTCCAATGCTTCACAGCTAGGTGAAACACAAGACTGTTTTCTGGTCCTGCTGTTTTTAAAAAAGCAGACCAGAACCTCGGCCCCAGGGAACCTCGGCCCCAGTTTGCCAAGTCAGAAGCACTGGACGGCTGGTTGACATATCTCTGTCAATCCGGATGCTAGTTGACAGATGCACATCAACCAAAATAGCTTCACAGAGCCCTGAGGAACTCTGAGAGAATCTCATAAATTTCCTGGACCCAGTAACACAACACAAATTAGAATGAAGGGTAAATTTAACTGGGAAAGAATAAGATAAAATATATAAATTAAAGTTGAAAATAAAATAACTGTACAACAAAATACACAATATAGAACTAAATAAGAATGTATGAAGAAATATAAATAAATATATACGCAATAACAGCAGCTGTACAAGTATTAACTGGAAATGAAGAATGTAGTGACCAGTGTTGTGTAATCCACATTATGTCTTGTGCAGTGCAAATATGCTTAAAGTGATTTAAGTGATGAAGTGAAAACAATGTCCAGAATGTCCAGTGTGTGTGTAAGAACTATATGTGTGGGTCAGTACTGTGTGGTGGTGTGATTGAGAGACCGTATCGCCTGCAGGAAGAAGCTCCTCCTCAGTCTCTCTGTGTTGGTCTTCAGGGAGCGGAATCGCTTTCCTGACCTCAACAGAGAGAACAGTCTGTTGTTGGGATGGCTGAGGTCCTTCACGATCTTCCTGGCCTTGGTCCAGCACCGCCTGTTGTAGATTGAGTGCAGGTCAGGGAGCTCGGAGCGGATGGTGCGCTCAACTGACCGCACAACCCTCTGTAGAGTTCCTGAGCACCTTGGAGGGCAGTTGGAAGTCTCTCAAGCGTCTGAGGTGGTAGAGACGCTGACGGGCCTTTTTCACCACGGTGTTGATGTGACAGGACCATGACAGGTCCTGTGTGATGTGAACTCCGAGGTATTTGAAGCTGTCCACTCTCTCCACTGGGCACTCGTTGATGACGGGGGTCTGGTAGTTCCTCTCCTGCTTAGTGCTGAAGTCCACTATCAGCTCCTTTGTCTTACTGACGTTTAGAAGGAGGTTGTTCCTCTGGCACCAGTTCTCCAGATTCCTAATCTCCTTCAGGTAGGCCGTCTCGTTGTTATCAGAGATCAGGCCCACCACGACGGTGTCGTCAGCAAACTTGATGATGGTGGTGGAGCTGGTAGTGGCCACACAGTCATATGTGTACAAAGAGTACAGCAGGGGGCTCAGAACACACCCCTGGGGGGCTCCAGTGCTGAGAGTGGTGGAGGCTGAGACATGTCTGCCCATCCTTACTGCCTGTGGTCTGCCAGTTAGGAAGTTGGAGATCCACTGACACATAGATGAGCTGAGTCCCAGATGCTCCAGCTTGGTGGTGAGTGTGGAGGGAATTTTGGTATTAAATGCAGAGCTGTAGTCTATGAAGAGCATTTTAACATAATTCCCCCTTCTAGTGTCCAAGTGAGTGAGTGATGTGTGGAGGACATGAGAGATGGCATCGTCTGTAGAACGATTTGGACGGTAAGCGAACTGTAGTGGGTCCAGTGTGACTGGTAGTGAAGAAATGATGAAGTCTCTGACCAGGCGTTCAAAACACTTCATCACTACTGAGGTGAGGGCTACAGGGCGATAGTCATTGAGAGAAGCAGGGTGGGGTTTCTTCGGGACAGGAACAATGATGGACTCTTTGAAGCATGTGGGGCTCACCGACTGAGATAAAGAGATGTTGAATATCTCAGTGAACACAGGAGCTAGCTGGTATGCGCAGTCTCTTAGGATATGACCTGGGATGCCGTCTGGTCCTGCTGCTTTCCTGGTGTTCACTCTCTTGAAGGCTCTCCTTACTTCATGCTCGGAGATGACGAGGACGTTTCCGGTGCTGGCAGTATCTTCCTGTCTGCAGCCGTTAGCGCCGCTAGCACTAGCATTGTTGGAGTCCTTAGCTGCAGCCTCGAAGTGAGCATAGAAAGTATTCAGCTCATCTGCCAGAGTCACGGCCGCGTTTGTCATACCGGTTGTTGGTGCTTTATAGTCCGTTATTGTCCTTAGTCCCCGCCACAGGCTCCTAGAGTCACTCTGTTGGAGTTGTGACTCTAGTTTCCTCCCGTAGCGCTGCTTCGCCTCTTTCACCGCCCTCCGCACGTTATATGACGCGGCTTTGTACAGGTCCATGTCCCCCGTCGTGAGTCCCGTGTTGTAGGCAGCGGTGCGGGATCTCAGAGCGTCGCGGATGGTTTTATCCACCCAAGTTAAAATAAAAATAAACAAGTATGGGTATCCGAGTAAATGGAACTGTATGGGAGAATAACATTTTAAAGGCAGATTAAAAAGAGGTGTACCCATTTTAGTTATTCGACTGTGCTGCACCGTGCCCTAAGATAGCTGGGATAGGCTCCAGCAGGGGGCAATTTTAGCCCATTTTTGGGTTTGTTCCAGCTCGCCTCTCCCCTACTCTGGCTCTAGCGCCGTTGCTGCCAGAGCGCTGGTGGCTGAGACCCAGCGGAGCGGAGGTGTTAGTGCGTGGCTTAAAACAGGACATATTAACTGCATTTAACCTTCAGTTACTCTTTATATAGTTAGGTAGGAGTCAGACCATGTTTCTTTTTAGCTGATAAACATTACACCAGGTAACCTGCAGTATTGGAAACGTGTTTTCCAACGTTTGCTACCCTACAATCCGTCCTACTCTGTAGTAAAATCAGTGACATTTGACCGTCCAGTTGCTCCCATTGAAATTTATATAGCCTATTTAAAATCTAAAACTTAAAATTGTCCGTAGCCTAAAGTTGTTACCACTGTCCTGTTTGAAATGGAATGAGAGAAGCTGGTTATTTTGTCATATGTGCCGGAGCCAGGAGCCACATTCAGGCAAAAGTGTAAGAACAAATGATCCGTCAATAAAGGATAATGTTGGATCAGTGTTTCAATATTTATATCTTTTATTAGATGTACATGTGGTTTGGTTATTTACCTTTTGGTTGAAAATAGACTGAGAGAGGATTTCTTTTTATTAGTGATCTTAATAATATTTTTCTTCATATTAATGTAATTTTTTCATCTAATTGAATACAATCTATTTGTGTATGATTGTCAGTCCAAAGAGGGAGAGAAGAAAGAGGGGAACGTAAGGAGAAAGTGTAAGGTCAGGAAGAAACAGGTAAGAAAACAGGCAGGGAACAGTGACAGGCAAAACGAACTGTTAAACTGCTTGAGAGAGTTGACCACCAAAAAGTGATAGACAGATTTGCCAACTTCAAGGTGAGGCCACATAGGTTAAAATAAAAGAAATAAATCTGCAGAGCCATAGTAGTATCTGCAGTAAAGATAGTTTCATACATTGTACCACAGGCAAAGTTGCCTCCATTTTTATAATTTTATTATCAATACTTTGTACATTTCAATGACTCTCTTTTTAGAGTGTATGTTGTGTATTTTTTGTGTATTGAGTGTATTGTATTATACATACCCATTATAAGTGAATCTCTGTCCAAAAAATGCACTCAGTTTACTTTTTACTCACTATGATCATCATTAATCATTTTCCCCCAGTAATTAAGGTTAGGATATGAATTTTTTTTTTTATTCCAATCCATTCTTCTTTTGCAGCATTTAAATAACCTTTATCTGATTTGATGGTTTTGTCAAAGACTTTTAAAAAAAGTGTTTTGCTTTTCTTTCACAAATGTGGGGATTAAATTGTGTTAAAATGTACAAAACAATGATGTCATGTTTTGTGACGAGGACCCAGGCACAGAGAGACTTGATGAATTTAAGAATCTTTTGATTTAAAATAGAAATTTGCTGACCTGCATAGAGATGGTGAAATTTTGATGACTGATAATGGAGATGAAGACTACAGACGATGAGGACAGGGAGGAACAGGGGTTTAAATGCACCAAGGAGACAGTCAGAGGGAACTTGGGACAACTGGAGACATTTAAGGATGCAGGGACTGACAGAGACAGGGAAGAAGTCTCATCGTGGCGATTAAAGTTTATCTTGCCTGGCTGGGCAACTCTCTGGGTGCTCAGCACCCCCAAAGATCTGATCGCCCCTGGGCTCCAGCACCCCCCGTGACTCTGAAAAGGATAAACGGAAGTGGATAGATGAATATTTAGAGAAAGTAGCAGCACACCAAAGACATGAGAAAAAAAACCCCTGAAATAAATGTTTTTAAACAGCTAAGATGTTTTTCCCACTAACTTATTAAGATGTCACTGATCAATTGATATTATCCATCAGTTTCCATGACAACTAACAGAACATCTGCTTAAAAGAAACAACACATACAAGGTCACTCCAATTACAAATAGTTTGATCTGGCTAAGACAAATACAAATCATGTTAGATTATTATTATTATTATCAAAGTGATTTTTAGTTTTTGGTAGATGACCAGGCCCATCTGGTAAGAACTATATCTTTTGGTAAATGTTTAACAGACCCATGTTTTAACTATGCTGAAAATTATTCAAAGACAATAGCAGAAAGTGTTGAAAACTTTATTTATACCTAACTCACCTCCCTCTGTCTCTTTCCGGCTCTTCCTTTATCACAGTCTAGTTTCTCTGTAACGCTGCTGGCTGTAATGTGAACTGTCAGTGAAAAATAGAAAATTGTTGAAGGCCATTACTTCCAAGTCATTAGTTAAAGGTGGGTGGGCTGTGCAGTCTTATGAAATAATATGCGCAGCTCTTCAAGTCATTCTCCTTGCCATGGAATGGGTCACTGCAGCACAATTGTGAGTGATGGCCTTACAAGACAACTGTACTCTAATCTCAATCAGTATGAATGGGAAAGAGAGAGGGGACTTGTAGTGGGTCCAAAATATTATAGTAAATTTTCATTTGTTGCATATAAAAAAAATGAGTTTAAGTGCCTGTTATTCCTATTTTACAATAAGTTAGACCTCAGCGTGTGCCACAAAAAAAAAAGTATATGAATCTGTGCTGCTGTATTGCTAAAAAATTCCAATCTTTTTCCATTTGTTCTTACTTTACTGGAACGTGGATTGTTAGCAGTGAAACATTTAGAAATTACTGACCAAATTATGATTATTTTTATTATTTTTTAACCAGAGCAGAAGAGCTGATTGCATCAAAAAATCTTTAGCATGCAAATTTTGCAGGTTTTTTTATTTTAAATCAAAGACCTGCATGTCGAGTTATTGTAATCTTATTGTGCTCTTGTGTTTATTCTCGTGGTGACTTGGCTCATTGTCCACAAGATTGCATGCATTAGCATCAAGTTCACAGGTTTGATAACCACCAAATTAGTGTCACCTGAACTCTATTAACCCCATTCAGTGTGATAGCCTTGCTGGGTGACAGTTGGTATAGGAGTGCTGTTGATGGACCACAGTAAAACACTAAAATCTTAAATGTTTAATGTAAGCTGACCATGAAACTGCGAGGCTAAATAATATTCCTTCTGACTGTGTGCTCCTTTTCAGTTGTAGTTATTCATGCTGGAGGGCCAAGAGGTCCCATGATTGTATGAAATTATGAACCCTGAGGGTCAATTAAACTGTCATTTTGTTGATACTGTACTATAGCAGGAAACTGAACTGCAGTTTCATTTGTATAACACATCTTAATTAGTGGATAATAATAGTGGCTTTAGTTGAAGCCAGCTATAACATCTTAATGAATGGCTAATAATAATTGAAAGAAAGAACAGCATTGTAACAAAAAAGCAGCATCTGGATTTATTTTGAGATTTTCTTTTTTCTTTTGTGATTAATAATTAAATAATTTGTTGTCCAATAGCTTCATGGGGCCCACTTTGCTCTAACTACCCCAAAATGTACCAAGAAAATATATTTTCAGCTAAGAGCAGGAAACTGCTCTTAGCTGCTCTGTGTGGTACCCAGCGCCTTCTGGTCTCTTTGTTGCTGTAGCCCGTTTACAAGGTTTTATATGCTGTTGACAGTGGTTACATGAGTTACTGTTTCATTCAGGTGCACATTGGTTAATTGCCCTCAGCTCGAGAAAGTTTTCTCTTTTTCGGGCCATTTTAAGGATACACTCATTCATTTTATCCAAGTTTAATTTAATCCATTCAGAGTTTCATTTTATATATTTATGCTTTCTTTTTATGTGTTCATGTTTTACTTTATATTATACAACCTCTGCTTAAAGAAGTGTCTGCATGTTCAAGGATAGAAAAAAGCTGTGGTTATCAAGGTACCATAAGCAAAAAAAACCAAAAAAACCAAAAAAAAACACGCAGCTGTAATTGATTGATGTCTAATCCACTAATGAGTTGTTTAACGTGACCTGTCAAGCGTGCTTCTGCTGTTGGTGTCTTTCACAATATTTTTGGTAGAGTTCTCTGATAAATATTATCATCACCTGTGTGATACAGAGCATCCAGGAAGTTTGTGCTGCAGTTTTAGTGGGTGACGTGACATATATGTGTGTTTGTGCACTGTCCACATGCAGTTTATAGATACAACTTGTTGACCAAGCCAAGCTTGCTAGTGTCCTAAGCCCCCCCCCCAAAACAAAAGAAAAATCTCACACCCATATGGGGACCAATCCCGTGGAGGGGAAAGCCAGGTGATCTAAAATCAGAGATGGAGATAAGGCTGGAGAAACAGATTACATTATGAGGTCCTTCTAAAATCATTCTAGTAGTTGATCACATGATCAGCTGCTAATAGCTCCCACTGTGGTTACATAATCTCAAAAAACAAGAAGTAGCTCAGCCATGCTTACACATATGCATGCCATTTATGCACTCTGGTACTTAAAAAAAAGCCCTCCGCTCCTGTTTTCAGTATTGGGTATAACACAGCGGAATACTGCAATTATTTATTTTTTGTGGCAGGTACCATAACCTGTTTTTTTGTGAAATTCAGGTTGTTTACTAATCTTTTATTATTAAAACGTTGCAGCATTTCCTTGTTCCTGTCAGAAATTGTGATGTTTCTGTTAAGACGGAGAGTTTTTCAGAGTTCATCCGATGCTAGTGCTCCAAAACTTTAATTGCTAGCTTTTTGTGTTATCAGTCCAAGGAAATATGAAAAAAAAGAAAGTGCAATAGTATGAGACTGGACAAAATGGGAGAGTTCTAAGGTGAAAACCACTACTGACCAAAAACAACACAAAGAGTCATTTCATATTTGCCAAGACTTATTGGGGGTCACAGAAAACATGATCCCCCTAATAAATTTGAAAATACAAACAAATGTTTTGAAAGGTCCTGTTACATCTGACATAAAACTAACATGAAAAGAACATCATACCAACAGTCAAACAGAGTGATTGTCAGTGGAAGCTTTGCTCCGTCAGGATCTGGATGATTTGCTGGAATTGATGGAACCTTGAATTCTACTGTCTATCAGAAAATCCTGAAGGAGAATATCCAACTAATTTGTACCCTGAAGCTCTAACCTTCTTGTGTTATTCAGCACAACAATACCAAAAATAAATACCAACAAGTCCTCCCTGAATGCTTTAAAAAGAACCATTCAGAGTGGAGTGGTAGAGTGGAAGTACAAAGAAGAGTGGGCCAAAATTCTTCCACAGTGATGTGAAAGACTCATGGCCAGTTATCACAAATGCTTGATTGCAGTTCTGGCTGCCAAAGGTGTCACAACCAGTTATTAGGTTTCAGAGCCAGGTAGGTTTTGTCAAGCATAAAAAAAAAAATTGATGATTTGAAAATTGTATTTGTGAAAAAAATTCAAAGAAATCAAGAAGGGAGCATTTACCGTTTCACAATGGTGTGCGTGTACAGCAAGCTATACAAACTCTGGAGAAGCAGTTTCCATCCAAACTCCTGGGTGCAGATAACCAACATGCACATGCTCAATATAATGTTTTAATTTCTGGTAACACAAAACTATTTGAATCTTGTATCTCTCCAGATAACATTTAAAATGTTTTAGATAAAGTAAAACTGTATGTAATAGGTTATGTTTAAAAGTGTGTTTCCACTGTGGCACTAACTATAGCTTAATAGATAAACATTTACACATCTTCTCACAACCCCCACCTTAACAACACCATGTTACATAAAGAGAAACTTAATATGAGTGCTCATCTAATGTGAATATGATTACATAATACAGACTGCAGTCAGAAACCCTGAGAAAGCCAAAATGCACAACTACAATCAAAGGCTACGTAGAAGTTGTATACCACATTGAGCAACAAGAGACTGAATTGTTTGGACAATCTGAAGTAATATTGCTGCCTTTTGTAGAGTTATACATTGTGTGTTCCATAAAGTTTACACGACTCAACAAATTAAGAGAAATCATAAATATTCAGTGTCATCTTGTCTGAACAAATGCTAAACAAAAACACTTTAAGTCACCACAGCAGGATGCAAATCCTCCCCTCCCCAAAGTATTCATTTAAAGATCATAAATTCAGCATTTAGTCAGACGAAAGCAGCCAGCCAGTGGCTCACGCTGTGCATTGTGGTAGGGGGGTGAAGACTGCACAGCGACAGCTTGTCGTTGTTTTTTCCTGCCTAATTGTGGTTTACTAACTGATATGTAGAACAGACATCTCTTGCTCAGCCCTGCTCTTGTTTTTCGAGGAGATAAAGCAGAGCTGTAAATGCAGCTCTATAAATCAATTGATGGTGGCAAAAAGCTGCTCAGTGTCTCTTAATGGGAAAAAGAAATAAGTGATTTTGAGGTAACGTAATATTAAGAGCCGTATGAAGAAACATGTTCACTTAAAGCAACCATTCTGTTCTCTATACAGCCATTTATAGTTTGGACAGCAGGCTGTGTGATCTGAAGACATGGCACCCAACCTCATGTGCTGTCAATATATTTCACTTGGGATTTCTGTGAAGGTTTTTATTATTATTAACAGCTAACAAGAATGCTATAAAATGTGGAAGGCTATAGAGCTCCAAGGCTTCAGATCTTCCTGGGTCCCCCTCAGGCAAAACAGAATGAAAGTCTGCATAGGCAAGCCAGTGTATGATCGCGGCAGTTTAAGGAACTGTCATCTATGTGATGATTAATCAGACAGGTTTAGCAGGTCTTTGAATATGATCGAGAAGGAGCAAAACACGGTGGTAACAAATGCCAGCCTGCCTTTCCCCATCAGGCAGTGTGTTAAACTGTTTACAGTGAAAAATGCTAAAGGTTTATTTGAGGATGTTTATCTGAGTATGAATTCAACGCTTTAATGAGGTTTATACCGAACCGTCATGTGACAGAGGAACAGAGAAGGATGCAGGCTTGGGCCCTGGGGTTTTACTTCCTTTTGTCATCTCTGTTCCTCTGATCTCTGAAGTCTGTGCCTGCAGAGCTTCCACCTTGTGTTTCGTCTTTGTGGCATTTTCAGCAAGAGGACTGATGGGTGAAGGATTGAATGTAATAATTGGAGCTTTTAGCTTATTTGCAGTAAAAACCTTCATACATGGCCCAATTCAAGACTGATTAGAATAAGTTGTTTCTAAGGCTCACACTTGAAGAAACAATTTTGTGCCTATTGTGAGGAGGTGAGGGGGGTGGGAGTGTGGGTGTGTGCGTGTGTGGGGGGGGGGGGGGGGGCGGGGGTATTCTTCAAACACTGTTGCTGAATATGTCAGTATTTGAAAGTTAGCACAGCAGTATTCACTTGGAGAGGGAAATAATTGGCTGCACTGTGCAAAAGCGTACATGTCAGTCTTCCTTGGTGCAGCCGTGGATTTGAAAATGCCTGTGAACTGTGCCTATTTCAACACGGACTTTGTTTAGATGCAGGTGTACTCAATATACAATGATCTCTTAATGAAAATCTACAACCAGAGAGCAACTTTTCCATCGTTTTTCCTCAGTGGAACTTTCCTTTTAATCGTTACTTGATTTTGTTTATGCGTGCAACTGCTAATACTTGCCCAGCGCTGAGACTTCCATTAGTGCCATTTACATTTCTATGATGATAATTTGCCATGATTTAATGCCCATATGAGGACATTAAAGGATAATGTCAAAAGAGATGCTGATATGGGGAATGACAGGTTGCAGTATTTTGATCCCAGATGGTAAATCACCCTTTGCTGACTTGTCTCACTCACTTCCTCTGATATTTTTTCACGCTTCCTTGGTGCTTCTCACTGTAGGGGAGAAAAGAAGGGGAATAGCTGATAACATTTTTTATTTATTTTTTTTGCTTTATGCAAAAGCAGAACGAAAACTGTATGAGAGTGAATGTGGACATTCTGTGTGAGCCGCTGGCTCCTGTTTTCCTTTAGAAGAGACAAAAGACAAATGCTTTTGAAGCATACATTAGTTTTGAAAAATGAAACTTTTCTCATTCTTATTATATCAACCTGAAATATGAATTCAACCAGCCTTTTCCTTCTCAGTGGCAAACTGTCAGCGGATACCGTTTTTAATATCCACCTACACATTAATAATACAAATTACAATCACCGCGGGTATTGAAGCATAAATGAAGATATGGCCCCCATAGGTTTCACTGAAAGCAGAATTTATTATTTTTCAACATAGTTCCAATTGCTCCTCAATGGCACTTTCTCACCTAAAAGTGCACGGTGACTTTCCACAGCTTGTCATACTGTCATATAGGGAAAGTACTCACAGCAGCAGCAGCAGGACAGGAAGACACTAATAAGGTGACAAAATACAGAGCCAAGCATTTTCTAGTGTGAAAATGCTGCCACCATGATTTCTTGTGGAAAAGAAAATTAATGTGCCGCACTACTCCAATCCTGAATCTTATCTGTCCCCTCAGAATTTTTCAATAGTTATTGCAAACTAAATTGTTGGATTTCTCCGGGCTTTTTAGCGACAACAACAACAAAAAAAAGTCAATGTGATATGCTCTCTATTTGCAGCTAATGCATAATGATTGGGAAAAAATGCAAGCGCAGTAATATTCATCTTGTTTTGACCAATGGCTTTTTCAGTGGTTTATTTCTGAGAAGCGAATGCTCAGCCGTACGGAAAACTGTGTGCTCATTGTGCTAATGAACCTGTTTTCAGTGGCACCCATAACTGTCACTTTGATTCACAGCTGTCTCTAGCTTGGCACAGAAAATAAACATTCTATACAAAGAAAGGCATAAGAGAGAACTTCTCTAAAGGGCTATATGAAACACCTGTGCAGCCCACTTCACCATCCATTAGATATAAACTACTCTCAGATGGCCTATTCTCAATTGGACAAGATCATTAGTTTTGCTTGAGCCCCTATCACTACATAGACTTAACCGTTA
The DNA here is from genome assembly GCF_964374335.1 of Astatotilapia calliptera. Lineage (NCBI taxonomy): Eukaryota > Metazoa > Chordata > Actinopteri > Cichliformes > Cichlidae > Astatotilapia > Astatotilapia calliptera. The sequence continues at coordinate 12,036,576 of NC_137438.1, read as the reverse complement.
CCTCACAAGGGACTCCCACCTGCAGTCGCGTACATTGCTTCTTGTTTCCCGTAGCCTCCTTCGCTTTTTACATTTCTTCCCCCTTTCATCAAACTTTCATCCTTTACCTCTCTTTTTAAAGCATTCTCTTCATTTCCACTATATATCCTGTCATCTCTTACCAAAAACCGACTAATTTGTCTTTCAGTTTCCTCATCCTCATCTTTGTTGTCCTATTTTTTTTCTATGTACAGCTTTCTGCTCTACTCAATCTCCTTTCTCCTCCACTCATCCTGAATTCACTCTATTTGTTCCCCGCTCCATCATCTCTGCCTCACTGTTTCCTACCTCCCCCCTGTTCCCTTTTCAACCCATCCACTATTTTCTCCTGTCCTCTCCGCCTTGCTAAACAGAGTCCCACATTATCCCCCTCCTGCTTCTATCAGGGGTAGCTAGCCTGTCAGCCCCAAGCCTTAGTTAATCACTCAGGCAGTCGGGCAGCACGCTGCTAGCTCCCTGGACACTAATAGCAAGACAAGCAGAGAGCAAAAGAAGGGAGGGGGGTTGGGCAGACTCATTAGGAATACAGGTATTTAAGGAAATGGTCCATTTCGAATCAAAAGATAATTTGTCTTTTGCTCAAGCAAAGGCTTTTTTTTTGTCATACAGACTGGAGTTATATTAGGTTAGATACAAATGTGTTGTGCTGCTGGCTATGCTGAGTCTGGCTGTTGACATTATCAATTTTAGGCTTGATAAATACTTCCTGTGTTTAGATGGCATATTTTATTCCCAAAAGAGAGGCTGGGTTTGCTACCCGAAAGCGTTTTTTTTGTGCTGACTCCATGTTGCTGCCGGACCGACGGGGCAGGACTCGATAAAGTTGAAATATGACCTCCATTTGCACAATGACATTGCTTCAAATAGAAAAAGGTTGCTGTCAGGTCTCTGAGCTGATCAATGCCTTTCAACAAATCCCTCATCGCCCATTTTGTGTTTGCATGGCCAAATCAATATGAGTACAAATAAAAAATTCATACCCACCAGGCAAATGAAACTAAGAGGTGGATGATAATACTTTAAATGAAATAAGACGAGGTCTACACGATGATATCTCGTCTCACCTTTGATAGATATGTTCCTCAGTTTCAAAGTTTGAAGCCATAACAAAGGATGCATTAAATAAAATCTCGAAGTAAAACACAGCTAGAGTCTTTCTATCAAATTTGCAAGGCCATTTATTGGTCATCTTGCATAAATCTTATTCATTTAAAACTGTAATGTGTGCATGAGCTTTATTTCCATTAACTTTTAGCCATAAATTGATGCAAAGTACTCTGTGTTGCACCATTTGCATTTTAAATCACTGTTTGCAACACATGTCAATTAAGACAAGCAAAACACAGTAAAAATGAAGAGCCCAGCATGTGATGCGGAGCAGTGGAGGAAAAGCAATGTGTCATTTGGTGGTCTTAGTTCTAAAATCATGAAAAGAATTTATTCTGTACCAAAAAAGTAACTGCTAAATTGAAAAATAACAACGCCAATCTATTCGGTAAGGCCAAAGAAAAAGCCCTTGCTGAGATTAAGAATGAGAAAAAATGAAATTGTCAAACTACAAAAGACAAGTAAAAGGAAAACTAGTTCATACAAATAAAAGCCAACCATTATTCTCAATCCCACCTATGGCAATGCCACTAACAATAACACACACACACACTCATACACACACACACAGAAATATATATTAAAAGGTGTGCTATGAGGGAGGGAGAGGAGGAGTGGAGAGTGAAGGACAAAACTGCTGCTCTACTGCCACCCCAAATGCATAAAAAGTGAAGACGAAGGCTGTGAACTGTTCATTTCCACAGCTTTTTTATATATATACACTTGCCATACACGCTACACCTGTTCAGCTGCTCATTAACACAAATATCTAAACATCCAAGGCAGCAACCTAATGTATTTAGAGATGTAGACATGGTCAAAAAGACCTGTGGAAGATAAGATAAGACAACCTTTATTAGTCCCATATGTGGAAAATTTGTGGGAAGTTCAAACTAAGCATCAGAATGGCCAGCAAAAAAAAATTGAGTGACTTTGAACCTGACGTGGTTGTTGGTGGCAGACAGTGAGGTCGGAGTATTTCAGAAACTGCTGATCTGTTGGCGTTTTCCCACACAACCATCTCTAGGGTCTATAGCAAATGGTCTGAAAAAGAGAAAATATCGAGTGAGCAGCAGTTTTGTGGGTGAAACTGCAGTGTTGATGTCAGAAGTCAGAGGAGAATGACGAGACAGCACTGAGCCCCATAGCAAGCCAACAGTAACTCAAATCACCACCTGTTACAGCCAAGATATACAGAAGAGCATCCGTGAATGTGCAACACATCAAACTCTGAAGCAGCTAAGCTGCAGTAGTAGAAGAGCAGTACTGGGTGCACCTTCTGACAGCCAAGAACAGGAAACCGAGGCTATAATTTTCACAGACTCACCAAAATTGGACAATAAAAGATTGAATAAAATATTGCCTGGTCTGATGAGTCTTAATTTCTGCTGTGACATTCAGATTGCAGTGTCAGAATTTGGTGTAAACAACATGAAAGCATGAATCCATTTCCTGCCATTTATTATCAATTCAGGCTGCTGCTGGTGGTGATGGTGCAGTAGTGTGGGGGATGTTTTCTTGGCATAATTAAGGTTTCTTATTACTGACTGACTATCACTTAAATGCCACAGCCTACCTGGATATTGCTGCTGATCATATCCATCCTTCTTCTGACGACTAATTGCGGCAGGACGACCCATCATGTCACAAAACTCTAATCATGTCACATGTGTTTATTGAATATGATAGCGAGTTCACTGTACTCGCATGACATCCACAGTCACCACATCTCAATTGATGCAAACTACTCTACATTTCACTATTTGCATTTTAAATCGCTGTTTGCAACACAAGTTATTATACATACAGCAATTAAAAGAAGCAAAAACAGCAGGAGTGAAGAACACAACATGTGATGCAGTGGAGGAAAGAAAGTCTGAGATCATGAACAGAAAGTGTATATAAATATAATGTATGCAATGCATAATTAGTGTAGTGTATATAGTATGATGTACATAACATATATAATGTTAATGTGAACCAAGCCAGTTTTGACCTCCAATTTCCTCATGACCCAAGAAAGTCAGGGTTTGTTACAATATACGCATTGTAGTAGGCCACTGGTAAGTTACTCAAAGTAAGTTTTTATATCATGACTTAATATTAAACTTTTATTTATTTTTTTAAAACTGCCATAAAAATGAAAAACACCATGCAGAGCCATACCACAATATTATGTGTGCAATGTGGAGATCAGCAAGCTCACCCAGAAAAGGACTCTTCATATGCTAGAGCCCTGAAAGCATTGATGCCTGAAGAACTTTTTAAACACAAGGGTCCAGTGCATACCTGTCAGCAGATAGAAAGCAGAGTGTTATATTGGGACATGATGTCCTGTTGTGGTCCCCACTCCACACATGCATTGGTGACCTAATGATGACATCTTTACAGTAACTGACTCAATAAAATCATTGGAGACAAAGAGAATGTTTTGGCAGTATTCTGGTGGGCGCTGTCAGGCTGTATAGTCCCGCTCTCAGCGTGTATAAATTCACACACTGAATAAAAACACTTCTCAAAAATTAAAACTATACTTGTTGCTTTGCTCAGGTGTTCTTGTTATTATGTCCAGCCTATTTACTCTTAAATAGATTAGTCCATTGCAAATTAACAAACAAAGACTTGCTTTAAAAAAAACAAACAAACAAAAAAAACCCCACTGGTACAGTGAGTGCAGAGGAAGTGGACCTGTCACTGTGCTGACATCCTTGCTATTAGAGGAACATTCTCAGGTGCAGTGGCTGGCAGTCTCAAGTGTTTACTGGGGAGCATCATTAGCCTGGCATCTCACAGCCTTAAAATGTCATATATCCACAGTAATGAACTGTGAGAGCACGCACTATTCCCAAACTTCCCCCTCTACAGCACCCACATTAATCCAAATGCTCAAACTCTGTAACTTGAGTCCCTCCACTCATTAACAGTGGCAGATATCAAGATAGGAATAATGAGGAAGTGCCCGCAAGTCAGGACATATATTAAAGAAATAGAAAGTGCAGGAGAGAGAGACAGACAGAGAGAGGGAGAGAAAGAGAAGGAGAGAAAATCCTGTCACAAATGGGAAAATACCCTGGAGAAATGGCCCAGGCTTGGATGACAAACAGCATGTATTCATATTGTTTGGTGATGGTGACAGCGTCTTCTTCCAATACCAGAAACATAATCATAAGAATGTATACAACCCATGTGTACGTCTAGCAAAATGCACAGTTTTAACAATGTTCATAACATTCAGCTGTGGATACAGCAGCATTTCTCGCCCTGGTATTATAGAGAAAAACACATTTATTAAAAACAAATCTAGAAAAAAAGCATTTCCCATTTCCCAGTATGGTGTGGTAGAATAATACTGCTTATGCTATATGTGAGAATTAAGGAGAACAGATACACACATACAATAGATAGAATTTCACCACTGCAGTACTTCTACATTTGAGCTCATTTTTATTTATTTGTATTTATTTTATAAGTGCAGTTCTATTAAGAATGTAACTGTAGTTGCCAAGGACACAAAGCCAGTGCAGCAATGTGTGCACATGAATATAATTTCTAACGTCAAGACGAGAAACTGCAAATAGGTTTTGGGTCTATACCAGAGAATGAAATGTAATGTACATTTTAGCTATTTTCTTTAAGAGCTAATTGTGCTATTATGTGTATAGTTTAAACCTAAGATTCAGTAATTACAGAAATTTTACAGAAATGCAGTTTTATGTTCCTGATCATGAACTGTTGCTATTTTTGACCATTCACATTTAGTTTAATGGAAGTAATATGATAATTTATTTCTCTTATCTTCTATCTAATTAAGAATTTCCTGTTTTATTTCACATCACTTCTGTTTTTTTGTTTCTGTAGGGGTTTTTTGCCACTCCTGCGTTGAGCCATTTAACCTTCCAGCACTGTGCAAACCTTGCTTACATTGTCTTCACATATCCAGTTGAGCAATCCAGTTCAACTCCACTCCAGCACTCTTTTGTCAGTGACACCTGCATTAAAACAAGGATTACAGACTTTTATCCCGATTTCTGTCTGATTTCTATATGTTACGTGTTGTACAATTTCTAAATATGTATTCTGCATGTCATCATTGAAGAACGAGATTCTGAAATCAAATTTTTATTTTAGAAAATTCTGCAAATTAACAAAGAAGCTTAAACTTCTTCATGCGTAGACACCAAGTCATACAGCTATTTGTTGTAGTGTAATTTTAGCCATATTTTTCATCTATTGTATAAACATATTTTTTGTTGTCCAAGAACATCAGGACTAAGGTAAACAAAGCATGTTTTAAAATATTTATTTTTAGGATTTTAGCATAGTTCATCACCTTGTTTTACCAAAAAGTAAAAAAAAAAACCAAAAAAGAAAAACAATTTGTCCTTTTTCATGTTCTAGATATTCCCTTTTGATAATCCGGTCTTTAAGACTGACGTCATTAGCCAAATGCCAGGCCTAAACTGCGCTGCAGGTCCTTACATCAAACGAACACTGCAGCATCACTGAGAGTTAAAAACTGTCTAAATTCTTTCATCTGTAATAAAATGATCAGCGTTGCTGCTTTACCAGGTGTAACTATTAAGTTTAACATCCAGGCATCCATGAAAAGAGAATTTATGAAATTTAACAGAGTTAGAAGTTAGCAGCAGTTAGCTCGCTAGTTCCCACGTGTTCTGACAACAAATTAACATGTACAGCTCTGCTATCACTTCTGACATAAATGAAGACAGAAAATTAAACAGTAGTGACGTTTGTAGGGTTACTGAAGTTTGGCTAGCTGTTATATAATGATGTGCTACATGATCACTAGCAACACAGCTATGTTAGCATGACATAAACAGTGAAGCTGAAGGACGAACGCTTTTTCCATTCGATAAAAGTTAGCGTGAGGGTTCCCAGTGGTTAGGGACAAATGCAATCGCATGGCAGGATGCTTTAAATGGACCAAACTTCAGTCAGGAGAACAACTGAGATAATCCATCCTCAATACAAGATTAGTCATTAATATACTGCTGCATGGGCTGGGCTGTAGTTATGGTGTAAGGTTTTGAAAACTGAGCTTTAAAATGATTAGCAGTAATAAAAACCAAGAGAGGCCGGCAGTGATCACTGACTGTTTTTAGGGGCTTGTTGAGATTAAATAGAACAAGATACAAAGCATTAAAACGTGTTAAAAACACAACAGTCTTATTAACAGTAGCACCCCCAGGCTTCTACCTTTCTACCTTTAAAACCCGGAGAGCAGCCAAATGGCTGGTAGGCTTTTAGCTAAGCTTTAGCTTCAGCCAAGTGGAAGCTAAATTGGCTAGTCATTCATATGTATATTAGGTTGTTACCTGGGAATTCTGGAGGGAGGGGAGTGGGGGTTTGAGTGGATTGAGGAATTTCCCTGCGAATCTTGCCCAAAATAGTTTGGGCCCGGAGCGGGGTTCATTACGTCGTCACTTAAAGACCAGATACTGAAAAAATATGGTACTATGGTTGGTTGGTTGTTACCTGGAAGCATTTGTTTCTGTGTAGTGTACATGTAGTTTACAGGTGTGTAAACTACAGACCTCTGCTATATTCAATAGAGATTTTTTGGTAAACCCAAGAACTAAAGAAATATATATACGATATATATTTAATAACTGTGTTGTGTGAGTGTTGTGGCTCTTTTATTAACACTGACACCACTGGAATGTTTTAGATGGTTATATTTAATGGCTCCATACGCACTATGGACACATTCAAAAACTGTATAGCGAAGCAAAAGCAAAGTGTTACCATAGTCTAACATCTTTAACTGTAGCTTAGTTTCTTCTCTCTAATTCACATGTTTTGGATCTTATATTATAAGTCTTTCTAAATAAGGTCATTACTTATACTCTAGTAGTAAACTTCTAATGTGTTCACTCTAATACTAAAATAACTGTTTGCAAAATCATTTGTGGAATGCAGCTTTCAGTCAGTTAATATATGTAGGCTGTAGTTTATACACTTCAGAGCAAGAAAACTCCCAAAACAACTTGTGAATCCTTTTCATAGCATGAATTTCAAAGAACAGGGAATATTTCAATCTTACCCAAAACACACCTTTTTGGTAGCATGATATGGTACCAATTTGAATTTTTAGGAACTTTCATGTGAAATATGAAACTCATAAATATGACTGTATTTTCTTAATCACAATCAATGTTTAATAATTTCATCATCAGCACTTTATCATAATGTTACTTAAATTATTTTTGCCAAGTTCATATTATTATTTTATTTATTACTTTGTTACATGCACTAATATTTAATTAATATTAATCAAATGAACATTACTCTGGCAGACCACTAGGGGACTCAAGTCACACCCAGAGGGAAGGGAAGTGGGAGGAGTAATGTTTTATGGGTTCTAGGAGATGTTTTGGCCTTGTGAAACCAGTTGAGTGAAGCTGAGATTAAAGTTGGAGTAAAATGTGGTAAGCTCTCATGTCGTCCTTACATACCTCCACAATACTGACTTTTTGCATTTGTTATTAATTCTTTTTTTTTTAAATCTCTTTAACCAGTTTTTGATGATTGCTGTGTTATTTTTCCAAACTGTGATGTACAGTAAACAGCTTCCAGTTTCTCATTATTCAAAAGTGACATTTCCTACTTTCCCATCTTGTAATATAAAAGACATTGATGGAAAATTAATGATAATAAAAATACATTAGAATACAAAAAGTAGTAGAAAACAAAAATATGTTGCTTTATCTACAACATTTTTTTTCTCCAAGAGTCTAAATTTGTCTAAATGTAAAGAGTCCAAAAGAATCTAGGCAGCCAGTTCGACCACACATCAATGCCGATGTATTTAATGCCTTCATGAATAATTGTCTCTGAATTTCAAAGTGTCATCAGTTCCACGGGCTAGTTCTTATTACACATCCATCCATCACCGGAGGAGATTATATCAATATGAAAACTTATGAAACCAATTAATATGCAGGTATTGACTGAATATTGTTTTTAGTTTTGCAGCTTCACAGTATATTGCAGCTCACTACAGTTATCCAGATCACATTTCGTGCTGCTCATTGTTTGACAGACATGAACGTCAAATTGCAAATTGACTCAAACAATAATAATGTATACTTCATTGATCCCCGTGGGGAAATTCCTCTCTGCATTTAACCCATTCACTTAGTGAAGCAGTGGGCAGCCATTGGGCACCAGAGGAGCAGTGTGTAGGGACGGTACTTTGAACAGGGGCACTTCAGGGTAGACGTTCAGTGGATTCGAACCTCCGACCTTCCGATCATGGAGCCACCACTCTACCTGCTGAGCTACCCCCAAATAGTCTTCCATGTGAAATAAATGTAACAATACTGAGTTAAACTTCACTTGTTTCATTGTTACCTATTACAGAACTTTCAATCCTTTTTTGACTAATAACTGTACTCTAAGTTTGCCCTGTCTAGGTGTATCAGAATCATGAGAAGAAAAAGTAGCCTTTTTGAACAATCAGTTGAAGACTCTGAATAGTTTAAAAAAAAAAAAAGATTCATTAATTTTATGCATTAAGCCATTAATTGCATGTATCTAAATGATGGGAATTTGAGAACAGATGGCAAAACTAACAACAGACTACTGATTACATGTTAAGGAAAAAAGTACTAATTGGTACATATAATTATACTGTCCAATTTTGAGTGACTGGAGGGAATAAATACAATGTATCGAGCATTACCCTGCCATCCTTACTATTACTTGCTGAAAATCATTCTCTGTTTCTGTTTAATCATCTACATTTAGAAAACTCAAAAGAACATGGCAATTTTGCTCAACTTGGAAACTTCTCTGCGCAGGTATATAAAACTATTGGGCCAGCAATATCTCATTGTGTCTTTCCATTGAATTGTTTTGCTTTTTTCCATTCAAAACATTACTTTTCTCTACTCAGTCACAAAGGGTCTCCTCCCTTATTCATTTAGTTGTTATGTGCAGAGATGTGTGCTCTGACATTTGTTTTTTTTTTTAATTTTCAGTACTAAATCACAGACTTGTGTGAAACTTTGATGGTGAAACACTGTTTTGTTTATAGGAAGTGAAGTGCAAGTTATCCATGATTCAGCAGGAAATGAATGAGCTCTATTCAGGTATTACCAATGCATGAGAGAGCCCATTGTTCAGTAGAGTAACGATAAATGTAATTATACCTGTGAAATCAGTAAGTGCAACTTAGTTTGAATAGGAACAGTGGGACAAAGCAATTTGCATTATTTGGTTCATTTTGTGGGAGGTGCGTGTGTTGGGGGTGAGGGGCTAGGTCTAGTAAGTCAGGCTGGGTTTAGATCAAATAGAGGTCTGATCGTTCAGCATTTAAGTTAGAGCAGTCTTTAAATATGTGGGTTTGAGAATTGAGCTGGTACGAATCCAGGTAACTGGCACAATCCTACCCTGGGGCAAGATATTCATCCAACTGTTTCAGTGGTGATGTACTTCCAGGTTCCTGGAAATCAAGCTGGGAGGCTTGCCATCTGCTGGAAGAGTCGATGGTTGAACCTTCTTCGCTGGATCTTCTCCCGTTAAAATAAAAGACCTGACCTGCATTTAAAGATATAGCCCCCATTCTGCTTTGTCTTCTATTTGATCTAATCTTTCTCTTTTGTTGTGCTGTATTATATTCAATTGTAACATTAAAATCAGTTACTGCTCAGTGTAAATACAAATGCGGTACTTTTTAACTTAGCTACTAATTCCTCAAATTCCTTTATTGCATATTACATACTTGGCATATTGACAAAATAGACATGAGACATTAAAAACGATTTTTAATGAAGCACTTAAGGACATGCAAGATCTTCATATCCATCTCTTTTTGTTAGTAAATGCAAATGTGCTTCTTTAGCTGTTTCATCAGATAAACACAATAATTTTAAAATGATTAATTTGACATTACTTGACTATATTATACAATTTTATTAAATACTGCTTCAGAAAAAAAGAATCCCATCTTTAAAATAGAAAAAGAAAACACTCCAATGCAATCTCTTTTAAATAACAAATAAAATGCCCATATTTTCTTGGCATAGTTATGAGGCAGATCAAACAAACAGATTAAACAACTGCACCGTAATTTATAAAAGCGCTTCTCTCTTTGTCTTTCACCTTTTCATATGAAAAGTAGCACGTTGTCAGTACATACACTCAACAAAAATATAAACGCAACACCTTTGTTACTGCTCCCATTCCCCATGGGATGGACGTAGAGACCTAAAATTCATTCCAGATACACAATATAACCATCCCTCCCAAACAGTGGTCACAAATCAGTCCAAATGTGTGGTAGTGGGCACATCTGCTATATTGAGATAATCCATCCCACCTCACAGGTGTGCCACATCAGGATGCTGATCTGACATCATGAGTAGTGCACAGGTGTACCTCAGACTGCCCACAACAAAAGGCCACCCTGGAATGTGCAGTTTTGTCTCACAGCAAAATGCCACAGATGCCACAAGCAATGAGGACGCGTGCAATTGGCATGCTGACAGCAGGAATGTCAACCAGATCTGTCGCCCGTGCATTGAATGTTCATTTCTCAACCATAAGCCGTCTCCACAGGCGTTTCAGAGAATATGGCAGCACATCCAACCGGGCTCACAACCGCAGACCTCGTGTAACCACACCAGCCCAGGACCTCCACATCCAGCAGGTTCACCTCCAAGATCGTCTGAGACCAGCCACCCAGACAGCTACTGGAACAATTGGTTTGCACAACCAAACAATTTCTGCACAAACTGTCAGAAACTGTCTCAGGGACGCTCAACTGCATGCCCGTCGTCCTCATCGGGGTCTTGACCTGACTCCAGCTCGTCGCCGTAACAGACTTGTGTGGGCAAATGCTCACATTCGATGGCGTCTGGCACGTTGGAGAGGTGTGCGCTTCACGGATGAATCATGGTTCACATTGTTCAGGGCAGATGGCAGCTGAGAATGTCCCAGTTCTTGCATGGCCAGCATACTCACCGGACATGTCACCCATTGAGCATGTTCGGGATGTGCTTGACCGGCGTATACGACAGCGTGTACCAGTTCCCACGAATATCCAACAACCTCGCACAGCCATTGAAGTGGAGTGGACCAACATTCCACAGGCCACAATTGACAATCTGATAGACTCCATGCGACGATGTGTTGCACTGCATGAGGCGAATGGTGGTCACACCAGATACTGACCGGTTCTGGGTCCCCAGACCCCCAATAGCGCAAAAAACTGCACATTCCAGGGTGGCCTTTTGTTGTGGGCAGTCTGAGGTACACCTGTGCACTACTCATGATGTCAGATCAGCATCCTGATGTGGCACACCTGTGAGGTGGGATGGATTATCTCAATATAGCAGATGTGCCCACTACCACACATTTGGACTGATTTGTGACCACTGTTTGGGAGGGATGGTTATATTGTGTATCTGGAATGAATTTTAGGTCTCTACGTCCATCCCATGGGGAATGGGAGCAGTAACAAAGGTGTTGCGTTTATATTTTTGTTGAGTGCACAATGTGTATGTTGATTTTTATGGGCATTAATCTGTGAAAGGGCATCTATTCATAGTCTGGACAGACCACACAGCCTTTGCCATCAATTAGTCAGGCAAATAGTTCAATAGCTCATTTTTGAGAAGATCCGGGTTCACAATTACTTGCCCAGAAATAAGAAAACCCAAAACCTGCTCTTTTTCCCAACAATTCTCTTCCACAGAGCACCAGACCCACACTCCCACCTACTTTCCTTACTTAGCAGACTTACATAGAAACTGAATGCCCTTCATCGTGCCCAGCTGGATGAGATACTTTTTTAACCACTGTTCTCTGCTGTAATTATGTTTCTGCATTTTTAGGTTACATTCTATCCCATTTGATATAGTTTCAGACAAAGGCCCACAGTTCATCTCACAGGTATGGGAGGCTTTCACTTGGCCTTAGGGGCACAAGCAAGCTTGACATCTGATTTTCACCCTCAGCCCATTTGGGCAAACAGAATGTAACCATAAGGAGCTCTCCATCCCTGGACACGTAATGCACTGATTCATTTATCTGCCTTTGAGCCTTCTCTAGGCGATCAGCCTCCTCTTTTCCCTGAGGTGAAATAGCTGGTCCCTCCATGCAGCTACAGCACTGTAACATCTGGAGAACCACTAATGCTGTCCTCCTGAGAAAGACTGAGCAAAGTAAATGTTTGGCTGACTGTCACTGAATCCCAGCCAACCAGTTTACCTATTCTCTAAGGATGCTGCAGTAAAATCTAATCCTAAACAAATGTCCCCAAAATTATTGAGACTTTTGAGGTGGATAGTGCTGTTAACCCTATTTATGTTAATGTGAAGATCCTTAGAACTATGCAGATTCATGATACCGTCCACATGTCTCACTTCAAGCCAGTAACAAGCTTCTGCAAAAAATGTTTACATTTTTGACAGGATGACAGGATGTTTGCAGGGCACAAATATGCCATACACAGAGGCACATATTGTTAATGTAATACATCAGTAAACATAGGATAAGAATGTGGAGAACAGTATCTGCAAGACCACTGCTGTAGTTGACGACAATGGAAAATATAGGGTGTATTTCACCAACTTTCTGAGCCACTGTGGGAAGTGGGTAAATGTCAGAAGTGCATGAGGGCAAGCTTAAAAAAATGCCTTGTTTTATGCCCCCATGCTTATGCCAAGATCTTTGTCGTACACTATTGTCTGAGACAGAATTAATTTGTGGAGTGTTTTTCAAAACACCATAACTCCCATTTGTAACGAAAAAATGTGTCAGCGTGTGCAGCAGCGTGCCATGGTGATGTTTTCTTAATGATTTTTGGATAACAGTGGAGCAGAGAAATAGCTTTAATTAGACTTTAGACACAGCCAAAAGATAAATTCATTATTATCCTTTGTCTTTTCATGGGTTTTGTTGACAAATGTGAAAAAATATCCATGTTTTTTTAAAAGTGTGTGTGTATGTGTTTGTGAGGGAGATTTATCCCAGATTCATTAAAGTCAGTTTCTGATCATCATTATTGAATATGAACTAACTGCCAGTCTTAGAATATCTGTCCTTTGTGAAATCAGGATTAAAGATATTTAGAGGATAACAGATATTATTAAAATACAAAGTCAGTGGGATTTATGGAAGTTAAATCTGAAATGAACAAAATTTTAATTTGCTCGCCCAAGATAATGGCAATTATATTATTCATGCTTTAGTTAGCAAGACCTCTGGTCTGAAATGTGGCTGTCACAATTACATGTCATGCTAAAGGCCACAAGGCTTTCGTGTGTGTGTGTGTGTGTGTGTGTGTGTGTGTGTGTGTGTGTGTGTGTGTGTGTGTTGGGGGGGGGGATGGGGGACTTTTGGATCTCTGTTCATGAAGTTGAACTGATTGTAAATGACATGAGCTACTTATGCAGACCATTTTTACACCCTATCTAGACTACAATCAGTTTATCTCCCAGCCGCTCCTCACACTGACAACTTGTTCTCTTATCTCTCCAATACTCAATCTCCTGTGTCTCATGTGGCTGGAGCAAAAAAGACTAACATTAATTTACACCCAGGACATCATTCATCAGTTAACTTACTTCGATCACCAAGCGGCATTATTGTAATGAGCAACAAAACAAAATTAACAATAAGAAAAAAATCTGTGAAAGTGATTTTTTTTTTTTTTAGAATTGCTGGCACGTGTCTTTGATGATGGAAAAGGTACATTTTGATTGTGACACATTGCTTTTTTTTCCTCATCAAAGTATTTACATTCACCATACAGTGATTAACCAGCTGATTAAACCACATGTCATAAAAACATAAATATGTTAGAAATCTGCCAAAAACTTGCTTGTTGGTCAAATAATAAACAGAATTAATATTTTTTTATATCCAAATTTGAACTGGCTCACCTTACTTCTCTGAGTAATCTAAAATTAATTATCTGTAACATTTAACCACTAAAACTAATTTTCTGTTCAGATATATAGATAAGGGTAACTTAAATTTTTAATTAAAAAAATATATGCTTTACTATTTTTCTGCTTTGGTCTTTGGTCTAATAAATTTGTACTGTATGTTGTCAGTGTAAGATCCTCATCATCCAGCTAATGACATTCTCAAGTGCTTGAAAAGAAGACAAAAAGCATGTCCTGTGGTCTTGCATTACATCCAAGTGGCTTCATCAATTCTAAACCAACTGATAGAGAGTCAAAGGTTTTTACCCCTAATGGTGGCTGTCCCTTATGTGTTAGCGGCAGGTTTGCTGTCATCTTAAGTTTGTGTTCCATTGTTGGTGGGAGTCAAAGTGGAAGGACTCGTGTCTGGGTTTTTGGTGAAATTTAGTGCTGAGGCTTCTGTCTAGCATCACACAAATCTGAGGATGAAGCCGGTGCAGCTCTATCCGCAGCTTCATGCTGTAGTCATTTTCTGACAGTCTCCACTGCAACAGTTATTCAACTCTTAATCAGTTGAGCAGAGAAGAATGGTGCACTTTTCTTTACCAGCTGGTAATAAGATGATCCTTTGGTCAATACTAAGGGACGGATTAGCGTCCTTTTCCTGAATGGTGAGGTTGGAAGTAGGTATTTTTGCACCAGAGAAGAGCATTGATACTTTCATCCTACTTTGTTATACTTCAGACTGTGCCAATTTATTCATTCTTATTGCTGTCTCTGTGCCTGTGATGAGGTACACAATGTGTTGGTGATACAAAGATATAGCATAGTTGGATCATTTGGCTAGAATATCCCTATTTGATAAGTTGATAAGTACACGTATTTATCCTGGTGGTCTGTAGTGATGTGTCTGTAATGTCCTTTTGCAGTGATCCAGATGGTATGGTTATTACGCTGAATAGAAAATCCTTGCTTGTGGCATGTTGAACTTGAAGTTTCTTTGCCTTATATATGATGTGCAAACTTTGCACTCTCCATGAAGACAGAAACTTCTTGTAATGGAAGAAGGTTGTCTGTTCGAGCAGGGTTTGGTTGATCTAGTCCTGGAGTACATCTGTAGTAAAAGAGACCTGTCTTCTCCTTTTACTTTTAGAGCTGATTTTGTGCTCATCATAAGATCTGCACAGCTCTATGTCTCTTGACTGTGGACTCAAGGCACAAGCTCTTGGAAACCGGTGTGGACTGTCTGTACCTTAGTTTAAACAGAGCTGTTCCTATAGCCAGCTTTCCTGATACCTTTTCATACTTCTATGTGTTTCTCCCAAAGTACAACAGAATATGTCTGAGTAGGTTCTCAGTAATCCAGGGCGAGGTAGTCTTGAGAGCTTGAAAAATGGGCAAATTGACTTCATTTTGGTTCACAATTACATTTCATCTCTTTAAGCTGACATTATGGGATGCTCTGAGTGCACTACATACGGTACAGTAATGGTCCATTTAGAACATTCTAAATGGCAAATAAATAAATAAGATGACAAAGTGTTGAAGAATAAATAATTGAACAATTTTACTGTTGAAGTTTAAATTCATGTAACAATTTATATCTTACCTGTTCTCAATGTGACATTCAACCACATGATTTCATCATCAAACTCTGAGAATCTGAAGGAATGTGTGTACACAAGGTGCAAGGCATAAAATCTCAGATAAGTAGCAGGGTGAAGCAGCAGGTATCACAACAGTGCACGGCTTCCTTTTGTGTTGTTGCCTAGCCACATCAGGGGCGGCAATATTAGAAGCCGAGAGCTAACGGTGGGTTTCCAAGTAACAGAGTCCTCATTAGAAAGCTAGAGGAGTGACTGTGTCTTAAGTCAGTTTCTGATCTCAGGGGCTGAGTGGTTCATGTTTTTGAGTGCTTCATTTTTTCTCCCTCCTTGCTGATTAGTTTTGTTTTCACACTCTTTTTGCGTTCACTTTCACACTATGATTAGTTAGGTTTAGGCACTTAGACTACTTGCTTAGGTTGTTGCAGAAAACAGAGCTGACTTCTCAAGGACTGAGCTCATTTAAGTTGGTCTGAGGCAAAGTGGAAAACTGTCCAGTGGTCTGAGAAATCAAAGAAGCAAGCGTACATTTCAACTTCAAAAGTGCACTGCTTGGTCTCCTCAGCTCCCAAACACTTCCAGCGAGTTATTAAAAGAATAAGCGATGAAAGAAGAAAACAAAACAAAAATAATTTCATATTGGTGTCATCAAATGAAAAATTAGCATGTTTCTGAAAATGATACAATTTCTACATTTTATCGCTGAATCATTTTGGTTTTGACTTTGGAAAAGGGTTCATTTACTCAACAAGAGCTAAAAAGTTTCACCCTAGGTATGCTTTGAGTTTTACAATGTATCAAAATGATTTCCAGCTCATTGTCATTTTTTTTCTCCTAATCTTTCATCCAAGACAGTGGATGAACTGAAATTGTGTTTTTCTTTGAGCAGTTTTGAGTTTCTCAGAGTTAAGCAGTAGTAGGGCATCAGCTTTGATTGCTTCTCAGCCTGGAGTGGAGCTGCAGATCCATACTCGAGCCTGCAGTGGGCAGGTGCAGGAAAAGGCCCTGATAATTGGCTGGCTAGTGTGGCTAGGCCTCCGGTGGGGCTGGGCTGTGACTCCTGAGGAAGACACACAAAATGAGCTACTGCATCAAAAATTGAGGTTGGCAACCTCCATGCACGTCCGGGCGATTTTTCAAATGAACATTTCTCAGCCCCAGAGGAAACCATGGTGCTCCTGCTATCATAAGCAATTTGAATAAAAATGGACACAAAATACTTTTTTTCCTGACATGCATTAGTAGGTTGGGCAAGAGGGCAAGCTGTGATATTCAAAGAGTTGTGGATAAGAGAGCAGGAACAAAAAGAGACGTGTTTTATTTTCTAAAGAAATGAGGTTAGCATATTTTGGTGACTGTAGTATCTCTTTTAAGCCTCACGTTTCCTTTTCCTCTTCTTTAAAGAATGAAAAGAGATCAGAGAAATGGGCTTTGAGTCCTAATAAGAACTATAAGGGCTGCGAGGAGCATTTTGCTGGCATTGACAAGGAGCTTTGAAAGCCCAGAGCAGAAATAGCTCAGTTTTCACATCAGAGGTTCTAAACCTCTTATTAAAGTTTGATAAATGTTGCGCTAGACATGTGTGTTATCAGCTTTCTTTAATCCAAAGCAGCTATAATAACACAAAGGTCTGCATTGTTTTTCTACAGTTGCATATTTAAAAACAGAGTGAAATGGTAATTTAAGATATGAATATATTTCAGGTGGGAATTCATCACATTCTTCAGAGATTTGATTTAATACCTCAATAGAGCGTGAGTTTTAGCTGACACGGAGTCTATGGAGAAGCACACATTCACCAACACAACAGTGACACTAAAAAAGCAGGCCAAACAACAAATACTGTGTCTTAGAAATGATGTTTCTGTAGAACTAAATAGCAAAAGCAAAAAGGGAGAAAAAAAAAATAATTGTGGTCCATTTACAGTAGGGCAACTCAGAAATATATCGATGCATGAGTTATATAATCACTGTTATATGTTTGTATTCCACCAAAAAATATCTGAACTTTTAATACACTTGTATTTTGTATTGAATTGTACTGCTACTTTATTGTACTGTAGTAATGAAAGGATTATTATTCAAAATGTTGTGGCCAGCTTGTGACCTACGTTCATACAACCTGAACCTAAACCATAGATAAAAAGTCTAAATGTGAGCGCTAGCCTCTAGAACGAGAGCTTTCTGTGTCTGCAGTCTGAGTTACCCCTTGCCCACTTTGAATGTGATGCTTGTTGAGTAAACCAATATTTTGCCCACTGATGTGGCCTAACAAGTAATTCATATATTTAGACTCGGCAAGCTAGTATAGCAACCCCTCAGTGGAGTTAGCTGGATGCCACACATCCGCTTGACTTGATTGGCTTGTGTATTTCTTAAAATTTCATCTGAAATTACTGTATTACACATAGACTTCTTAGTAGACTTCTTTGCTCCATCAACTTTTATATGTCAGCTAGAAAATATTTTCCAAGCAAGCAACCCTGAGCAACCTAACAGACATTGGTGGGTGTAATGCATTCTAATGTATTGCATTGCTGTAATTACATTACATTTCTTTTCTTTCTGGAATGGAGTAATCTAAGACACAAGGGTACTTAATTCAGCAACCATACCAATTAAATTATGTATCCTTTAACCCTTGCATGGTGTTCGGGTCTGTGAGACCCGTTTTCAGTTTTTTTCAAAAGAAAAATTAAACAATGAATTCTTTTTTCAACCTGAAATTCATTGGCTTTGGCTTATTTTCTGTGAAAAACATAAATCCGGACTAATTTTCAATGACCTCATACTGTACCTCCCCCCACACATTTACATTACATACAAGGTGTTCGGGTCCACTGGACCCAGGTCTAATAAAAGTGTTGAAAGTGTAGGTCCTGTGTTCCCACACTCTGTCTTCCTCCTTTCTGGTGCTGCTGATAGTGTTTTCTTCCCCTCCTGCTCCCGCACAAAGTTGCAACATTGTTGAAAATTCAACTATCAACACCATCTGCTCTTACATTCCCACACATTTTACCCTCTTTCTTGAGGGATCCAAATTTTATTTTCTCATACCCTGTCCCACCTGCAAATTAGGGGCATAATACTATAAATAAGACTTTGCCAGTGTGGTTCTTTATCACAACTGATCAAGATGGCAAAAGATTATCTGCTGCGAGGGCCATGCAATTGATTTTGGAAGAGAGAGGGGCTTCTGATGATGATGTTGACAAAGAGGGTTCAGAATATTTCACATTTCTGAAAATTCAGAGTCTGACAGTGACTTTGAAGAAGAGGATGAGGTTGAGCACCATTTAGTAACAAAACGAAGACGAGTACCCCATCTGCAGCCAGCTCCAGGACCAGAACAAGCCCACCAGACAGCAAGTGAAGAAATATGGATGTCAATAACTGGTGAAATTGAATGGTCTTCTTGCCCAAGAAATGAGCCACCTTACAGAGCTGTTACTGTGATAAGCCAGGGCCAACACGGCTGACAGTTACTCATGTGCAGGACATCAAGTCTTCATTTGAGCTTTTCATCCCAGATTCCATCCAGAAAATTATTCTAGATTGCAGTAATCTAGAAGGAAGGTGTGTTTTTGGAGAGAGGTGGAAGGAGAAGGACCAAATTCATCTAAGAACCCCAAAGGCCTACTTTGGGGTTCTTATCCTTGCAGGAGTTTTCAGGTCCAAAGGGGAATCGACAGAATCCCTGTGGGATGCAGAAACCGGCAAGAACCTTTCCGTGCATCAGTGTCTCTGGAAAACTTCCACAAAATTTCCAGGATTATCCGTTTTGATAACCGAGACGACAGAGAGACAAGCTAGCTGGGCTAGTAACAGCTCGACGGCAGAGAGACAAGCTAGCTGCCATCAGGACAGTGTGGGATAAGTGTGTGCACCACCTCCCCCTGTTTTACAACCCTGGGCCTAATGTCACCATTGATGAGCAGCTGATCCCATTTAGTTGTGAAACATATTGCTTCACGTGTAAATGTGTTGTGTCTTTCCACTCACTCCACTTGATTATAACTGATTTATTTTTTTATAACATTTTATAAAAAAAAAAAAAAAAACGAGAAGCGCATTAATTCATAAATGTGATCTAACAAAGGTAAAGGGAAAAAATTAACCATGTTTGCTGTTCATATGGCTTGTAATTGGGATGACGTAAACATCTGTTGAGTAATTTAACATAAAATTGTTTGATAGTGTTAATTTGGAAAGCCAAAACTCTAGCGGGTCCACCAGACCCATGAACACTGGCTGAGCAACAAAAATATGAACACCACACAAGGGTTAAAAAAATGTGCATGCTAGGTGGACAGAATAAAAAAAAAAACACCTAAGAAATCAAACATGAAAAAAAAGTGATGGTCAGTGGCAGGAGGTGATAAATAGTAAAATGATCTACACCTTTTGTAAAGTGGAGTTCTGAACGTTAATTTTTATTGGAAAAAAAGCACAAAAATGTGGTGGTACAGTAGAAACTGCACCTCATTCAGAAACACCTGATTTCTCCTGCTAACTCATAGCATGTGCAAACAATCAACCCAAGGTTGATTTTCATATAAACATTTCTATCTACACCCATTTTTAAAAAAGAATTTTTTTGACTACAACATTTTCTCTGTGAAGTGTTCTTTGAGCTGGTTTTCAACTGTTCTGTCGGCCTTGTGTTGACACTTAATTCAATTCAATTTCATTTCATTTATACAGCGCCAAATCACAACAACAGCCGCCTCAAGGCGCTTTATATTTTAAGGTAGACCTGACAATAATACATACAGAGAAAAATCCAACAAACATATGACCCACTATGAACAAGCACATTGGCGACAGTGGGAAGGAAAAACTCCCTTTTAACAGGAAGAAACCTCCGGCAGAACCAGGCTCAGGAAGGGGCGGGGCCATCTGCCGCGACCGGTTGGGGTGAGAGAAGGAAGATAGGATAGAAGACATGCTGTGGAAGAGAACCAGAGACTTAAACACTAAAAGAAAGATATTGTGTGTTTCCTCAAAATGACTGAGATTTATGTCAGTGAGTGGGACTGTAGCCTAAAGTTTATATTGATAAATGATAAAAGACTGATTTCAACTGGATGATTTTTTTAAAATTGGAAGACAGTGGAAACAATGCAAATGAGAGGATCCTGGCAATAAACCAAACCGAAATAGTGACTTCACCTTTTAGCTAATTTGTTGCTGGATTTATTAAGACTTGTTAGCTCTAAAACCACTAGATTGCTGATATGAAAGCTTGTGAGACAAAACACAAACAGCATCAACAATATAAAGCAATGAGCCAAAAGGGCCAAACTTTTACATAGAAGAGGTGATTAACAATGCTCCGTGTGTCCATACAAGCAAACACTTGTACACATCACATTGATGCAGCTTCTGTGAGGCAGAACAAATACAACTACAGTTTCTCAAAGCTGAAAGTTGAATTTTTCTACCTCATTATCCAAAATATTCTATTCTCCTCCAGGCTACCCTCAAATCTGATGATTTGGGGGAAAAAGTTTGCCTCAGATCGAGTTTGCATGTCACGCCTGGACAGAACTTGGCAGAGCTGATTGAGGAACACATTTGCATTTGGCCGACCAAATCAGTATTTTTATAGACCTCTTTCACAATTACATATTCTCAGTGTTAATGTTACTTTCAGATGGAATTAGTTCTTTATGTGCTCTGATGCTTGTAGTCCATTAATTTAGTTTTATTGCCGCTAAATTAGATTCACTTACTCCCTCTGGCAAGGAAGTGGAATGTGCATAAAAATAACTTATACCCCTAAACATTTGTTCTCAAAATATTCAGCTCAAGTGCAGTGTAGGTAGGCCACCTGCATGTCAATAACCTTCAAAACTCCTTCGTGTTTTTGACGTTTATTATATGAACCGCATTGCCCGCGTTCTCTTTTTTCTTCTTTTTTTCCATTTGCATCTTTAAAGCAGTCACAAGCTGTCTCTTGCCAAGCTAGGACATCATGTCTCACCACCCACTCAACTTTCCGAGGGAATGTTTCCTCTAAGGATCTGGCATCCAGATAATGATAATATTGTCACCTTCACCCACCACAGTCGGTGCAGCTGGTGCTCTTTCCTTTTCATCCTTTAACATTATGCTTTAGTGCCACTATTAAGGCATTATGAGTTTGCAGTAGTGTTTTCTTTCTGCTGGAGAAAGGTCTGTGACTCTCAGGGTCACTTTGGGAATTGTTACTGATTGCAGCTTGTGTGGTGAACTATGAAGTACATTTTCAAAGAGCAATGCAGATTGTTCTGGAGCCAGAAGTATGCCGAGGAGAAACTACATGACAGCAAGCAACAAGCAAAGGAGAACAAGCTGCTGAGAATATTTTGAGTCTCAAAATCACAGAACACCTGCCTTTGGAGAAGAGAAATGCTGCTGTTTGAAAGTTGAAAGGGCATCATGTAAAGAATTTAATGTAAACCTTTGAGTTTGAATATGCAACAAACTTCATTTGATATGACAAAGAAGCTGTGGACCACAGTTTTGGGAAACAAAGGATGATTTGAATCTTGAAAGTATAATAATGAGTAATAATGTCAGTAATAATATGTAGATACTAGGCTACACTAACGCCAGATAACATCATCTTTGCATAGTCTAAAAGGATGAAAAAATTATAAATAAAATGCATTTTCTTTGTAAACCCCAAACTAAGTGCACTAAACGATGGTAGTGCACAATATGTAATTCTGTTAATTAGACTATAAATATTAATGTTCAGGGTTTTTGCCAGAAGAGTTGTTAAGCCAGACGGCTACCCATCCACCTACTGTAACACAAACAGTGTTATGTATGTGCAACTCTTGCTACATTTGTAAAAATAAAAAGAAACTAGAGACTTCATTTTCTACTCCTGGTTTGAAAACAATGTAGTGTAGTGTATTCCAGCAAAAGCACAGTCAATCCCAATTAACCTCCTTCACATACAGCAATTAATAATCTAATTAGTGGATATGCAGTAAATGAACAGCTATCATTAGTTACCATCACTGTTATATCTATGTATAGAAAAATAAGGATAATTAGGAAGGTTCCATAACCTTATTGGCCATACAATAAAAACCTTGATCTTTACCGTCAATCCTTTTCAAACTATACTACTGAATCGGTGGCTGTTTTTCATGCCAAATCCCTGGCTATTACAGTCTGTGTGTCAAAGTATATACTGAGCCCCAAGTTGGTCCTGATGCATCTGACTGAGTGTGTGTCAAAAAGATGTTGTATGAAAGTCCCAATCCATTTACCACATACTTGGAGGTATTGTAAAGTTGCTATAAGTGGTCAGACATTTGTGTCTAAAAGGCATATCATTAATGGTCTAGCAACGTTAAATAAGTACAAGACAGACAAGACATTGAGCGTGTTTTTCACTAACAAGCATAAACTTAATTTTATATGAAAAAAAGAAAAATGAAAGTGAGTCTTACTGTATTTCGCTAAACTGTTACTCAAGAAAAAACCCCAAGTCTATTTACATGGCATTTTAAACATTCCCCACATGCAGTTGCTTTTCATGAAAAGAATGCTCAGCTCATTTTTTTTTTCCAACCTTCATTTAAGAAGGCTGGAAAGCTATTTTCTTTGAGGATCTTTACAATATAGCTTTCAGGGCTCTTAAGCTGTGAGTTCATTCAAATGGACAAATTCTGAAGAGCCTTGGAACACCATTGAGCTTCTATACTGGAACTTTTACAATTTTTTATAAAATATCACTGCAGCTCTGTTAGCCCCTCAGAGTTGAGCTGTGGTGGAGCATCAAGTTATTGCTCTCTGAGCCTAGAGGGGAGCACACCTTAATACTTCATACAGTCTGAACAGTTTTGTTCTGAAACAGTTGATTGTCTTATTTGATTATTCATTTCTTCTTTTTTTTAAGTTACAGTTTTTAAAATGATTATTCATTGTAATTGCAAGTTTTGTCATGTCAGTGCTTCCTTAAATATCTGTGGATATCCGTGATAATTGTGTTTGTTCGTGGTCCAAAACACATCACAGCAAAATCTTAATGATCATAATAAAAACATCTAAGTTTAATATAAGATACCAGAACACACTTGTTTACTGACCATCTGCCCTCAGCTCTCATGAACACTTGAAGTTCCTTAAAACTATTTTTTTCAACTGGTTTTACATTTCTCACACTTACACTGATGTGACTTTGTTTCTCTCATTTTTGATAGATTTGGAGATGTTCTGACACAGTCGTCTATCCGTCACAGTTAGGCTCTTTCAAACAAAATCCCTATACTTGCCAGTTTTTCCTGCTGCTAACACATCAACTTGAAGACAAAATCTTCTTAATACATCCCCTACTAGCAGGTGCCATGATGAAGAGATAATCAGTGTTATTCAGTTAACCTCTCAGTAGCCATTATGCCTAATCAGTGTAACTGCTTGAATTAGGTTAATTTACCAATAAAGAAGTTCAGCAAAAGTAATAATGAGTCTGGTGTGACTTATGGGTGTTCAAAGCCTGAGTTAAGGGTTTTATCCGCCTAGATTTGGATGCAGCCATAAATAAACAATAGGTTGGTTTCAGGAAGTAAGCATAACTAAATTTTAAACTGTTTACCAACAAATTAAACTTACATCAATGGTTTCTGTTATTCAAATCAAAAACTCAGTTTACAGCTTGTAAACTGTAAACCATATTTGTGAACAATTTATTTAAATGTATATCTCATTTTGGACTGATTCAATGGCCACTCATGCTACTTTAGAAAAGAAGTTAGATCTAATCATACATTCATGCAATGGTTGATTTTGAACACGTCAAACATTTTATCCGGGTCACATCTAGAGTACAGCCAGTTTAGAATCACCAGTTCATCTAAAATGCATATTTTTGAAATGCGGGAGCAAAACACATTACATTTATAATAAATGCTAAAGGCATTAAACTGTGGGCATGCAAAAGCTTTCCCTTTATTCTTTCTTAGAGATACAGTACAACATTTCCATTTCTTTTCTTTGTTTTTCTTGATAGAAGCATTATAATGATAGTCAGACGCATGAAAAAATTAGATTCATGCTTGGTTCCCTATTGTCTCTTGGAGCTGCTGTTTGTGGAAAACATCACTTTTATGTTAAATGAAATAGAAGTGGCTACATGGCGTAAGAGAACATTACACACAGGGGTTACTTTGATTACTGTAATGCATGGATAATTTCAAGCCAAATAACTATGCAGAAAAATAATGACAAAAGCAAAATACCAGACAGTCTGGTGCATGTTGTGGCTTACGCTATGTTCTATTAAATGTTGGAAAGCATAAATTCCCTGCTGCTATCGTATAATTACAGTATTAGTATGTTACAGGAGTTTAGCTCAGATATGAGAAAACAAATGAGTGAAGCATTTTCTGCTTGTGAGATTTTATCTAACTAGCAAATATGTATTCTTTCCATACAGTGTTACCTTGTGTCAGAGTGTTTTTGCAAGGTCCAATCATCTACTGATCTACTCTTTCTACCAGTGCAATCCATTATATAAGTAAAGCAATGCTAAGATTCATATATTGAGTAATTTATCACACATTATCGTTCGGTTGCATAGCTAAAAGTACTCCATTGTTAATTTTTTAAGCTGCCTTAAGCTTAAAAAGCTTTAAGTGGTGCAAAACATGTGGTTGAATAAAAGTATTTAGTTTTTATCCTTCTGCTGTTCTAGCAGAAAGAAGTAGCTGAGACTTCTAGCATAAAAGCATCACTGCCATCTAAACGTGGGGAAAACTCGTGCTTTCATCATGTGAAACACACAGAGGCATACTACAACGTGTTTGTGTGTTGGGGTCAGAGCTGCAAACTACACTAAGTACAAAGCACCTAAAGGATCTGGAGTTTGAGGCTTATATTTCAGGTTGGAGTAAGACATAAACCCTGCAAATTACAACAGACTACAAACCACGGGGAGAAACACCTGAGATATCAGGCTTTGATGCTGTGTCTTCCCCACTGCATCAAACATCAATGCATGAGAACAAATCTAAAGTCTAGAAGAGATCTTAAATCCAGAAACTTTCTTCTTATCACTACTGACTATTGCACATATTGCTGCATTTCTAAAATAAGTCAAACAATGGCTCATCCTCACAGGAAAAACAATGCTGGACACTGGTTGCTTTTTCACTTATTTTCAAACTAGTCAGTCAGTATCTGACCATTTTATTTGTTAAGCCACTTAACACTGACCTATCAATCATTTCAGCACAATAAAAGACACCTAACTCAAGGTCTTAACCAGTGTGATGTTTACACGTAACAGAAAACCCTCATATTGGCTAAATGAATATTCTGAATTCAGACTCAATACACTGAAGGAATTTTTTAAAAGGTTTAATGGGAAACAACAAGTTATTTACCGAGGACGGGAGCAGAGCTTGAGTTATGGTTAACTCAGTGATGGACTGCTGGAAGCCTCGTGGAAGGAAAGAGAGGGTAATATACAGGGAGTGCAGAATTATTAGGCAAATGAGTATTTTGTCCTCTTCATGCATGTTGTCTTACTCCAAGCTGTATAGGCTCGAAAGCCTACTACCAATTAAGCATATTAGGTGATGTGCATCTCTGTAATGAGAAGGGGTGTGGTCTAATGACATCAACACCCTATATCAGGTGTGCATAATTATTAGGCAACGTCCTTTCCTTTGGCAAAATGGGTCAAAAGAAGGACTTGACAGGCTCAGAAAAGTCAAAAGTAGTGAGATATCTTGCAGAGGGATGCAGCAGTCTCAAAATTGCAAAGCTTCTGAAGCGTGATCATCGAACAATCAAGCGTTTCATTCAAAATAGTCAACAGGGTCGCAAGAAGCGTGTGGAAAAACCAAGGAGCAAAATAACTGCCCATGAACTGAGAAAAGTCAAGCGTGCAGCTGCCAAGATGCCACTTGCCACCAGTTTGGCCATATTTCAGAGCTGCAACATCACTGGAGTGCCCGAAAGCACAAGGTGTGCAATACTCAGAGACATGGCCAAGGTAAGAAAGGCTGAAAGACGACCACCACTGAACAAGACACACAAGCTGAAACGTCAAGACTGGGCCAAGAAATATCTCAAGACTGATTTTTCTAAGGTTTTATGGACTGATGAAATGAGAGTGAGTCTTGATGGGCCAGATGGATGGGCCCGTGGCTGGATTGGTAAAGGGCAGAGAGCTCCAGTCCCACTCAGACGCCAGCAAGGTGGAGGTGGAGTACTGGTTTGGGCTGGTATCATCAAAGATGAGCTTGTGGGGCCTTTTCGGGTTGAGGATGGAGTCAAGCTCAACTCCCAGTCCTACTGCCAGTTTCTGGAAGACACCTTCTTCAAGCAGTGGTACAGGAAGAAGTCTGCATCCTTCAAGAAAAACATGATTTTCATGCAGGACAATGCTCCATCACACGCGTCCAAGTACTCCACAGCGTGGCTGGCAAGAATGGGTATAAAAGAAGAAAAACTAATGACATGGCCACCTTGTTCACCTGATCTGAACCCCATTGAGAACCTGTGGTCCATCATCAAATGTGAGATTTACAAGGAGGGAAAACAGTACACCTCTCTGAACAGTGTCTGGGAGGCTGTGGTTGCTGCTGCACACAAGGTTGATGGGGAACAGATCAAAACACTGACAGAATCCATGGATGGCAGGCTTTTGAGTGTCCTTGCAAAGAAAGGTGGCTATATTGGTCGCTGATTTGTTTTTGTTTTGTTTTTGAATGTCAGAAATGTATATTTGTGAATGTGGAGATGTTATATTGGTTTCACTGGTAAAAATAAATAATTGAAATGGGTATATATTTGATTTTTGTTAAGTTGCCTAATAATTATGCACAGTAATAGTCACCTGCACACACAGATATCCCCCTAAAATAGCTAAAACTAAAAACAAACTAAAAACTACTTCCAAAAACATTCAGCTTTGATATTAATGAGTTTTTTGGGTTCATTGAGAACATGGTTGTTGTTCAATAATAAAATTATTCCTCAAAAATACAACTTGCCTAATAATTCTGCAATCCCTGTAAGGATGACATTAATGAGAACAATCTTACTTGTGAATGGGACTGGTTGGATCCAGGAAGGGGTTTACTGAAGGCAGGTGGAGTCCAGAGGCTAAGAGTGCCTGTGGTGAGTGTGTAGGTGGGTGAGTGTTCCAGGTGAGTCCTTCTCTTTCAGGTACCAACAGAATTGAAGCTGAAGGCAGTGCAGAAGTCCTCAGAGCAGCAAACAGAGGAGTGGAGTAGGAATCCAAATGAGGGAAGAAAACACTAAAACAGATGGAGCAACAATATTAATTCTCAGGGAATTCAAATTTTTGGTGCAGAGAACCTGATTGCTGCTGCTGAGGTGAAGACGATGTGGTGGAGATCTGCTGTCCATCCAACCTTAAAATACTGCATGGTTGATTGCATAACATAAATGTAAAAGAATGACTCAAGACTTTTGCATAGGATTGTATGTCATTATAAATCTCACAATATTGAAGTTCAGGGATGCAGTAGGTGTAAAAATGTATTTCTTACTCCTCTGATATGGAACTATTCCTGCAATGAGTGTTTCTCATCATGCAGTCATGTTAAAAATGTTGTTGTAATTTTGTTATTATATATTTGTATATATATTCATACAATAGAAATATTCCTAACTGGTAAATTGCAAACAATTTGTGTGTTTTTATTGATTATTTTTTCAATTGATTGAATATTATTATTATTACACGCCATCAAACTGTTTAACTCCTCTCTGGAGGGGAGAGGGAGGGGAAACAGGAGGACAAAGGAGGGGGGAACAACTAAGCTGTAGTGCCTCTTCACCTCACTGTACAATACCTTGTGCAATACTTTTTGTAAATAGTCAACAGTGCAATAGACTCAATACTTGAAATGTGCAATTCACTTGTATTTTTATTTTTTATTCCTATTTATTCTATTTATCCCCTTTGTATATTTTATTTATATTTGTCTCTGTATTTATATGTGTGTGTGTGTGTGTGTGTGTGTATATATATATATATATATATATATATATATATATATATATATATATATATAACAATTCTGTAACTGTAACTTCGGTCGTTGCTGTGCTTTTGGAAGTCGAATTTCCCAGAGGAACCCACCCGAGGGATTAATAAAGTTCTATCTTATCTTATATATATATATATATATATATATATATATATATATATATATATATATATATATATATATATATATATAATATTTCATATTTGATTAATTCTATGCTAAATGTTTTTCAATCCTGCGCTCACGAAGTTGTGAGGGCTTGAAAATACTGGAAAAATAACCCAATTTAATAGACTCAAAATTAATCAGAATTGTTATTAAATAAAAGTATTTGTGGGTGATTGCAGATCATTGTGAGCAGCTCAGGTGGGAGGCGTGGACTGATTTATTTCATGCAATGAAACTGTGGTTTTTGAAATTGGCAGTCAGTTCAATGGCAATAGTTTCTTCAAGTGTTCTCGCGTTATCACTATAGCTGTGTGAATTTAGTTCATTTGCCAGTAAAGAAGTGCTGCAAAAGTAGGAAGGAGACTGGTGTTGATTGTGGGTGTACCGAGTAAGGGTTTTGTCATAGGACAGATTTGGATTTAGACAAATAGATAAATTATTTAAAAAACTTCATAAAGTTAATACTGAGCAATAACTAAACAACTTACCAACAAATGAAACTAGTAATATTATGATTCTACTATTCAAATCAAAAATGTTTTCTTGATAGCAGCACCAAGAGTAGCTGTCAGCATCTTTAATGATATCACTGTCCTGTTTAGGTGACCTTTAAAATGAGTGATCATACATAAAATGAAGTAGTCATAGTGTAACAATATCTAGCTTTGTTTTGGAATGATTCTTTTAAAAAATGAATTGGAAATGTCGCATTTAAGCCCCTTTTCCATTAGTACCTACTTGGATCAACTCACCATGGTTCGCCACGGTTTTCCATTAGGTCCTGATACTACCTGGTATCAGGTACTTCTTTTAGCACCTGCTTGGCTGGGATTCGGAGCAATCTGAGCAGGTAATAAAATGTGACATCGTCACACTGCATGCCACTGACTGGCTGTTCAGTCGCGTCTCTTGAGAGCATCAAAATCAAAAGTGACATTTTTGAAACGTGACAACAGAATAAATAATGTTAGTAATCCCTATCATAAATCTGATAAACTCATTATAAATTTAGAAAAGCATCTATGTACACAAGAACACCATGTACAGACCACACATAAAAATGTATTTTATTTAGTGTATTAACAAATCGTATTATACATTTTATAGACAGTGTTTTTGTAACTTTTGCTTCACAAACAACAGCATTATAAAAATAAGAGCACATGTAACATATATTGTGAACATGATACATTGTTTGTCAGCAAATCCGGAGTAATACAGCATTTATTTATTCACTTTGTTTATGGCAATGACTATTTTCTTACAAAAATGTGAAGTAGAGCTTAAAAAAATGAGTGATTTTATCATGATATGAAAAGCAAAAAGAACACAGTGCCCATAATTTTCCAGCCAAAGAAGGAGGACTGTGATATTAAAACAATTACTTATGGTGGGCTTTTTTTTAGAAAGCAAATGTAGCGAGGAACATGCTGGTGTTGAAATGAAATGAGTGAGGTGACTACATTGCTTGGGTAATATTTTATCAGCAAAAGCCTTTTCTTTACGTATGTGAGCAATTCAGATTTGTGCAATCTACAAACATCAGCACGCTGGCAAAATATCAGTGATGGCAAATATTGAAATTCATATTAATAACTATTAAAGTTATTGTTTTCATCAGGAGAGAAAAAAAAAATCAAACAATGAGGCAAGTATGGTGAAATCCTCCTTATTTCTAAGACGTAATACAAATTTATACCAAAAGCTGACATAAGAATCTCAAATGCACTCTTGAGACCCATGACAACAAATAACATGTCCCCCAAATGTCCCTTGCACTGCTCCAGAATTGCTCTTAACTATCGTCAGAGTTGTGTGGTGACTGCTCTTCCATCTGTGCGCCTGGCCACCTGCCCACTTCTTAGCTACATAATTTGGTTGTTTCGTATTCCATCGAGTTTGGCTGCTTGGCACTGAAAGTCTGCAACGCTGCCTGGATCCTGGCAACATCTGTAGTGGACAGTTTGAGCCGGTGCCGCAGCAGACAGGAGAACAGGTCCAGTGGCTGAGCTCCTGGTGGGGAAAGCCTGTTGACCCGATCCCGGATCTCCAGCAGCTGCAGCAGGGCTGAGTCCTGCGATCCCTGAGTATATGGGTAGTCCAGCTGTAAAATCAAGTCCTGGATCGCTTCCGGGTCAAAGTGCATACTATAGCCGTACACCTGGATGCTGTTGATCTTCATGTAGCCTAGATTTCGTCCCGATTCCAGGTACTCCAAGGGTTCATAATATACAGTTCCATTCCCGTTACTTGAGGTGCCCCTGATCCGGCTCCGTAGATAAAAATGCACTGTCTCAAAAAATGTTTTCCACTTGTTGCCTAAAGTCAGAGTCCAATTATAACAGTCATAAGGAAGGTCTAATTTAGTCCTCTCCCAGTCTGGATAGTTCTTCTGCTCAATGGGCATGATCCAGCTCTCTGAGTGGCTCCCGCCAAACGGATTGATATAAACAGACAGCATGGGGTCCAGAGTAATGTTCTTGGTAAGGCAGATCTGTAGAGACATCCCCAGGAGCATGTGGACATGGTTTGACTTGTATTTGTTACTTTTCAGTGTCAGCAGCATTCTCTTCCTCCACGATGGGTCAAACCAATTATTCAGCCTGACGTCATTGCTTACAAAGATGCCGTGAATGCTGATGCGGTTGTCACGTTTCTGGAGAAGATAGCGCAGCTCCATGTCCTGCAGGTCAGTCTCAAAGCCTATGTAGTGGTCAGTGGAGTCTGGCACTTCGTTGCGGCACACACCCTGGCTCAGCATGTAACCCTGGTTGCAGGTGGCGCAGCGGGAGCGATTCTCATAGGAGCATGACGCACAGGAGGTGCCCTCCCCCACTGTGCATGGAATCAAGCCCTGGCAGGGAGGATGCTCATAAGGGCAGGAGCAGCTCCGGGTTTCCTCCAGGTAAGAGCCGATGTGATTGTTTTCACTGCAGTACATGATGGAGAGGATGTAGTTCAGCCAGTAGCTAAAGGGCCTGCGACAGAGATGGAGCAGTGGGTAAGATTCATTGTTGATGCAGAGTACATAACACAAGAATCACATGGCTTCAAACATTAATCTCATTGTTTCTAAACCAAACAACAAAAAAATCTATATTTTGATGACAAACTCAATGCTCCTCTGTATGGAGAAAACCTGTGAGCCACTTAGTTTGATAGTGATCATCACGTATGCTTTTCATCAATGTGAAGTCTCACAATCCCATTTACTGTCTTCGCTCACATCTCTTTTCCCTTTCGGGTCATTATGCTTACATCAGGTGCTTTCTCTTTTGTTGGGTGTTGAGTTTCTACTTTATTGTCAAATATAATATTTATAAAATGCTCCTGATTGTTCACATTAGGTAAGCTGAGTAATTATTAGATGGTCATATAACTTTGAGTAATTTCAAATTTCATTAAGAATAAACACTGTATTTTAATTTTTAAGAATTATAGTGCATACTTTCTTTCTTTGTGGAAGCTGTTACATTGTAAAATCTATAAACAAAAACAGAGATGACTCAGCATAGAAAAAGCGTTTTTCCTCACACATACTTAAAAAATATAAACAATAAAAAAACACTTGCATGTATTTCTTTTCAGATTTTTGCCTATAAATAAGAGATGCAGTGGATATAGATGGGAAGTTGAACAATAAATATGTGGGCATGAAATGAAAATATGGCTATGGATATAGCAGTTATGCGGCACTTCACAATTATGAAGCCATGAAATGTAAATGTCAAAGTCCCTCTGTCTTCTCCTGCTCTATATGATTCGTTAATGACACATGAAAATATGTTAAATGTAATTTAGAGCAACCAACTCTTGCACTGTAAGGAGTAAAACTGAGTCATTACTTTAACTAACAGATTGAAACTATGAGTTTCATATGCATGGTTAAGTGCTTTCTGAAGAAACACAGCTAAGTTAAATTTTGCCTGCTTCCTGACTAGACCCTGTAGGGGAGGGAAGGTGCATTATGGGGGAGATCAACAGTCATTGCTTGTTCTGTATCACATCATAATCTCAAGAGACCAATGCCTGCTACGCAAGTCCCACATTTAAGCGATTCATTCAAATCCTTCAATGTTTTCATGAAATCCCTGTAGAAAAGATTTCCTGTCCACTTATCCAGTCTAAAACGCATCCTACTATAGATGGATCACTTGTCGTTTCACTACAAATATGCAAGGTCAAAAAAGATGATGAGTTAGAAATACACCCATTTTATATTTAGTGCTAAGAAAACGAGCTAATTGGGTAATTGGAAAGTCTCCCTCTGTAAAATAAGCTAATGCTAATTACGTTACAATTTTTATGTTGTTTACTTTGGGCAGAGCTGAAAATACTAAAAAGATACACTCTTGTTAAAAGCATAAACAACCAAAGCAACCACAAATGGTAATCAAAACATAGCTTCGGCTTTGGCATCACACAAAATTTCCTATAAAACAATATTAGGTTTAATAAGAGGCTGATAAAGATCACATTAGGAAAATACATCATTTATTTAAGTTGGAAACGTGCAGAGTCTAGTCTAGCCCTATGTACATCTAGAACCATACATATAGTATATGATTAGCAAAATGCTCTATTTATTCCAAGCCACAAACTATATCGGTGAAGCAATATACCGAAATTGTTTCTGAATGAAAGAGCAGATGGAATGCATGACAGGAACATAATGTGGTAAATTAGTCTGTCGCTTGCTATGTTCCACATCTGTCAGATTTTTTAATCCACTTTTGTTCTTTAGCAGAGTGGCTGTTCTGTTGCTGTAGCCGTGTGCAGCTGGTAAATTAATTTAAGGGAAACAAAAGTGCATGTATAAGTAATTTACATCTAAAAAACATAATTTTGAAGGGAAAAGTACCATTTGTTCAAACAGTTGTTAGACTAAAGAAATTAAACTGCACTGTGTGTGTGCTGGTGAGTGTGTGTATCACTGGGAATTTGATCCCATGATAAACAGTAGCGTTAGCCCTGCATCAGACTGGCCAGGGTGTAGCCCGCCTCTTGCCCTGGGATAGCTGGGATAGGCTCTAGACCCCTGCGACAATGATAAGGATAAGCAGAAGAGGATGGACAGATAGATGAATAAATGTTAGATGTAATTCTTAAATCAGGCTTTTTTACCCTTTTCCACAAATTATTTTAGCTTCTCAATGTTTAATACATTGACTGGAAAAGCATTTGATATATTCCTATATCGACACAAATACTATGAAAGTATAGTATTTGTGTCATATATTTACTGCAACAAATAAATGCAGTAAATATATGCAAAACATTTTTGAAGAACATTTTGATATTTTGGATATGAAGCAATTGATTATAAAGAAGATGCTATAATACATGTAATATTCTACTGAGTCAATTTTTAAACCAGCTATCAAACTGGATACGATCGAGTTGTGTTTGAACTTACACAACATATTTAAATGGATTTCGTCTACACAGTCCTGCGTCTCTAGATTCTAGTTGGGCTGGAAAAATACACACAAATGGTGAAGCTAAGCAAAGTGATGATAAGGGTGAAACTGTGTACTAAACAGCTGGATAAACTAACATACTGCTGCTGCAGACTTCACAGTTACAGGAAAAAAAATGGAAATAAATGATTGTGAGTTCACTTGTATTGTCAGGTCTGTGCAAAAAGCAATATATTCAAATGTGTTTTTTCCACTTTAATTGAGAAAACAATTATTTAAAAAGAAACATGGCTTAGAACACCTTCCAGTGGTAAAAATAACTAAATATATAAACTTGTGATTGCGTTTTCTTTTCTTTTCCTTTCTTTTTGTTTTCCAGCTCTATAATTTGTTCCCTCCAGTGTACTGTACTTTTACTCACTAATGATGCATATCTTAGGAAAAAATAATTATCATGCAGAGCTAAAGTCTATAGAAGGCTTCTGGTGTTTCTTAGTTTCGAGACCATTTTTTTGTTCTTCTTTTATAAGTGCTTTGAACCGGCAAGCCCCCTCTAGTATTCCAGCATCACAGTGAGCGCAGTCAGTGTGATGTGGAGAAAAACAGAAAGGAGCAAAAGACTTTTTCTTTTTCCTCAAATCAAATTTTAAATCTGGTGACATTTTGTCAAAAGATAGTCGATGTAATGCGTTAACAGTGTTAACGGCACCCAGCTTGTCTGAAACTCATCAGCGAGAGTCAGTTGTGCATATCTCACCTCCAGAGTGGAGACTGTGCACAGCAAGAGAGAGGAAGCTGTCTCGCCATCATAAGCACATTTTGTCAGCAGGACATGTAAACTGTCATGGAGACGCAGTGTGCAGTATGGGCAAAAGAGAAGCCGGGTGTTCACTCTGCAATCTGTTCATTGTCTGTCAGTTCATTTCACACAGATCAATGCCACAAACGAACTTTCTCCTTCTGCCACAGCGTACATTTTGACTAGTGAAGAAAACTTCTCCTCTGCACTAGATACACTTCATTTTTTCCATTACAAGCCACATTTATTTACTTTGGAAGCACAGAAAAAGCCGCCTATCAGTTGTTTTTGTGCAGCTCCATCACGGCTGCCCTGACACCTCTTGTATTCATGGAAAAAAATAAAAGGAAAAAAAATACTGTACATAGTTCCAAAGACTGCACTAGAAAGTTACAAAAGAAACTCCAAATGGATTTACAATGTAACAGCCTACATTTTTTTTTTTATGTTTGCGTTGTCTTCATCTCACAAAGACTGTGAAGCTTTGGAACATGAATAATGGCTACAGAGATGTACAAATATTCCATATGAAAAACAAATCCTCTGTGAGCTGGGCCATTATGTACAGGGCGGTATGATATGTAAGGTAAATGAGGATAAAATCTTTGTATATTCTTGCTATATATATATATATATATATATATATATATATATATATATATATATGTAACTATTCACTATTACATTGACAAAGGGCAGTACATTCTTCTGCTGTCTGAAGATTCATCTCAGCTCAAAACACTGCAAGTCGCCTATTTCATCATTGTAATTTAGCTGTTTGCAAGCTTTTATACACAGATGGGAACATTTACTAAACCTGTCACCATTTTCCATCAGGGATGAACATTTTGCATCTTTTTAATTTTTTTGCACAGCACAGATATTACTAAGAATATAGCTGTAAATGACCTCGGTCGCACCTAATTTGCATAAATTGCTACTAAGGAACATCTGATTCTGCAGCATTATGATGCTATATGAGGAAACGGTGCTTAGGACTGGAGCTGAAAGCCATTAAGAATCAAGTTAATATGATATGAGGGACCATCTGGAAACAGAAATGCAAAATCATGCGAAAAAATAACCATTTGTCGTTGTATTGAATCTTTTGTAGTATGACTAGTGCAGGACTGAGAGCTCAGCCACAATGATTTTGACCAATCTTTTAATCTGCCTTTATCGCTCTTATACATTTCCCCTTAAATATCAGAAATACACTTTTCCCTATAGCGATGGTCAATCTATAATGGTAATAACCTGAATACATTTCT
Source organism: Astatotilapia calliptera (assembly GCF_964374335.1). NCBI lineage: Eukaryota > Metazoa > Chordata > Actinopteri > Cichliformes > Cichlidae > Astatotilapia > Astatotilapia calliptera. Next base: position 12,000,244 of record NC_137438.1, on the reverse strand, counting down.
ATTCCCTTATAAGATCTTTGCAAATAAGTGTCAGTATAGCTCATTTGGTTGTATAGAAAACCCATATACTAAAGTGGTGCAGTACCTTGAGTTTGAGTCTGCAAATAAAAATTTGGATTCCCTAAATATACTACTTCAGGTGAACTAAACAATTTTTGTGTTCTATTTTTAGGAAATAAAACCTTTTCTTTACCTTGCTTAAAAATGTAAGCAAACACAACTGTGCTTGCAGCAACTCCGAATTTAACACTGCATATATGTACAGTGCTGTGAAAAGGTATTTGCCCTCTTCTTGATCTCTTAGTTTTTTGCATATTTGTTACACTTCAATGTAAAATAGTAATTGCCCCCTAAACCTAATAGCTGCTTGCGTCACCCTTTGTAGCAAGAACTATATCCAAGCTTTTGCAATAACTGGCAATGAGTCTTTCACATCACCACTTTGCTTTGTAGAATTGCTTTAATTCAGGCTCATTGGAGAGCTGAATTAAACAGCCTGTCTAAGGTGATGCTAAAGCAGCTCAATCTGATTTAAGCACAGACCTTAACAGGCCACTGCAAAATATTCATTTGGGGTTTTTTTAACCATCTAGGTGGAGTTGCTGGAGTCTTTCGGCTCATTGTCCATAACCCAAGTGTCCCTGAGCTTAAGGTCATGAACTGACAGACGGGCATTCTTTTTTTAGATTTTTCTAGTAGAATTCATGGTTGCATCCATTTCAGCCATCAAGCCATCCATTTCAAGTTGTCCAGCTGCTGAAACCGCAAAGCAGCCCAGACCATCATACTACCACAACCATGTTTGACTGATGGTGTGATCTTTCTATGATGCTATGTTTGTTTTGCCAGATGTAACAGGACTCAAACCTTGCAAAGTTTCACTCTTGCCTTGTCACTCCATAGAATATTGTCCTAAAACTCTTGGGGATCATTGATATGGTTTTTGACAAATGTGAGATGAGCCTTTGTGTCCTTTAAGGTCAGCAGTGGTCTTTGGAAATCTCCCATGGTTGCACTCCTGGAGTAATTTTAGTAGCCACTCCTGGGAATGTTCACCAATTTTCAGTTTTCTCCATTTTCTCAATGGCTCTCCATTGTGGTTCACTGGAATCTCAAAACCTTAGAAATGGTTTTGTAACCCTATTCGTAGATGTCAATGACTTTGTTTTTCATCTGTTCTTGAGCTTCTTCAGACGCCAGTATAACGTATTTCTACAGGTTGATTTTTTAGGGATTTCTTGATTTAGTGTGTCTGGCAGTAATCAGGTCTGCATGTGGCTAATAAAATAGAACCCAGCTTTCCAAAAAATGTGATTAATTCAGGTGGGTTTGGAACGCATTTTCTCCTTAATAAATGAAATCTCCATTTAAAAAAACTGCAAGTAAGAAATCAGGTATGAGCCAAATACATGACTTACAACACTGTATGTTCCCATAGATTTTATAGGTAAATATGTACAGTTTGAATGAACAGAGATATATTCCCTCATTATAGAGGAAATGAAGGTGGGGGCAATTGGAGATTCGAGCTCTATATTTATTTAAAAAAAAATCACATTGCAGAGGATGAATATTTGGTTTCTCACCTGAAATAGCTCCTAAAATAAACCTGGATACTTCAGCTGCACTGACATAATTACATTTCTTTTTCATAAGCTTTTGTTGCAGACTATAGCTAAACTTTGTGGAGAAAAACACAAAAATAGATGGAATGATCAACAGAAGATCCACGGCAGATTTTCTTTAGTATATGATTTCATTGCAGTCAAGTTAACCAACAGGAAAAATGGCCCAAACTTTGCATATTCCTTTGAAACACTGCAAACTTTAATTTCACAGGAGGATAACTTTGATTTCCTGAATGTAAAGGAGACCCGGACTGGGAGTGCAGCCAAGTCATCAGGTGTGACACTATAGCTCACTTCAGTGAGACCTCGGTTGAATATCAAAGTGCTAATGTATTGTGTGTATTATTAGCATAATGCCTAGTTCAGGGGATAACAAAGCACTGCGCACAGAGCGGGCTGAGGAAAATAAATGAGCACTGCCGTTTGCAACGTGCTTGAAAGGACTTGCAATGTGGCTGCAGGCTTTGGAATTTTTGCTTATTTTTTCACACTCATGCGCGCAAACACACGGCCTAACACATCTGTATCCACAGAAAGGTCAGCAGGAATACTTATATTTCTCACCTCTCTCTCAGCATAATAATTTTGGGCTGAGTTTGACACCTTTTGCTGAGGGTGAAGAGCTTGTTGATAATGCGTCGTGCTTTGCTCAGGAGCTGCTGGGTGCTGAGCTCCAGCTGTTTGTAGCGCTGGAGAATGGTCGGCTCCGTTTTCCAGAAATATTGAATGGCCGATGCGTTCATAGCATAGAATGTAGGAAGCCTTCGAACAAAGTTCTGGAACTCATCTGAAAGACAGAGGACAGGCAAGATAGTTTAGTCTGTGTTGGAAAGAAGTGGATTGTTCCTGTCTGACTTTGCCTAACTGACCTGAATGCTTTCTCACTATATTTGGCTAATTTAGTCAAGCCAAAATGAGAAAATCAGTTTGCAGAGTCCATGTAGACTGAAGAGCTGTGGGGCAAACTGGAAGTGATATTGTTTGAAGCATAGGCTAATAGAAAAAGGCAGAGTTAAATACGGTGATGGGGTAAGATTCATTAATGAATAGCATACAGATTTTCTGCAGCAAGTCTGTCAGGGGGAAATCAGGATGGGCCTGGAGCACAGAGGATAACATCTGTCAGCCCTTCAGAAATGCTGTTTGCCTCGTGTGCTAACAGATTACATTTCAATAACAATATCATCACAATCATGATTGGATGTATGGAAAATCGAAAACATGCTCACTTCTGATTAGAAAAAGACCGTGCTGTTTGTCTGGATAATAAAGCATCAATTTGGGAAACCAATTAAGCCCCAACGCCTTCCCTGCTGATTATGCAAAAAGCTTTACATGTTCCTGTGAAATTCATAAGCTGAGTGTTTTCTATGACCTGTATTTTGAAAACTAAAGAAAAATCACATGGTGCTGCCGCCACCACTATTTTTTTTCTTTCTTCTAATCACAGATTTAGCAGATTGTGTGATATATTAATTTGTCTTAACTAAAATTAGTTTAAAAGATAAGACTATTACTGGCGTCCAATGAGATGGCATAATCCAAGAACGAGTCTGTCTTTTAAAACATCCCATCCGTGTCTTCATCGTAATAACCATCACTGTGATTTACATTTTGAATAACAACAGGATTCTGCGTCAAAGAAGAATAAGAATATATCTCAGCTTATATAAATATTTTAGCATTGCGCTTAACTTATTGAAACATTAAAACATCAGTCATGCAAACCTGCAATAAAAACAAGCTTAGTAGCAAAATGCAAATCTGACAAGACAAAGCAAGTTTAAGTGACACTGGCTGTTAAAGGATATTGTCAGATCATTGTCCAGTTATAGAAAAAAAGGAGAAAAAAAACCATAATCCATAAAAGTAGCATAAGAAAATAATTTTTCATTCAGGAGAATATTGTTTGTTACATGTTTCAGTATGTGTGAAATATATACAACAGTGCTGTCAGCGTTAACGCGGCAAATCTCCGTTAGCGAGTTAACACGGATCGCCCCGTGCATGGGGCTGCACGGCACTAACGCTTTAACGAGCTAACCGCGCTAACACATTGACACATTGTGCAGCCCCACGCACAGGTCGATCCGCGTTAATTCTCTAACAGAGATTTGCTGCGTTATTGCGGTTATGGTGTTAACATCATTTTAACTAGATTAACGCTGACAGCGCTAATATATAATATTAATGTAGACTGGCTATGCACACACTGTGTAGAAGGATTACTATAAATATTATATTTCCCAATAAATTTAAATTTCCCAACTATTTTAACTAGTACGATTTATTATTCTGGAAGACAAAAGGGGTTTAAGTGGTTGACTATGAAAATTAAAAACCAGGGTAATATAAATGTGTTCAGTCTGAAAAAAATAACTGTGGGAGTGGCTCAATAGCCACGTGTTTAGCATTGATACAAATGCCTCTAGCATTGAGTGGCTGGTTCTTTACTGCATCTGATTCCCCCTCCTCACATTTCCTGCCTCCTTCCACTGTCTAATAAAATGCCCAAAAGTGATTTTAAAAAAAGGAGCAGTAAATTTCTGATCCTTCAGCCACATTATCAAGATTACACATCGTGCAGCTGGAATCTTTTTTGTCTCTAGCATCCAACTAAAGTCTAACCTTTCCAATAAAGCGTTAATATTACTCACTTTTATTAAGGCCTACAAGTACCTGTGTTATAGATATATTGTGAGGATACAATAAGTAATCAATACTCAGACTATCATTCTTGCTTTTATTTTCTCTTCGTTACAATATTGCAATGGCATTTTATGGGAACGGAGAAAAGTGAACCTATTACTCCATTTTATAGAGTCCATGACCCTATACAGGTTGCCCATTGCCCATAGAGCTGATTTTAACATTTTACTTATTAGTTTTTAAGTCCTTCATGCCCTGGCCCCATAATAAACAGTACTATAAGTATTGAGCCATTCCTCCTTTCTCTATTTCTTGCTAGAAATGTAGTGAAATGTGCAACCATACATGAAGATACAATATATCCGGTAAAAAAATATTATTTCTTTAAGTAGTCCTCAGAGATAGCTGTAGAGGATTCTTGAAGAACATTCCAAAGCTCTTCTCTGAATGTTGGCTTCCTCCTGCTCACATGATAACAACAGTTTGAACCAAAGACTTCAAACTTGGATTCAAGTTTGAAATCTTTTTCAAGATACTCTGCAAGACTTGGCCACTGATTCTCAGTCCATGTTCTTGTGTAATCTGGGATACCTCAGACCCCTTTTCCCCATTTCCCTTCCTTCAAAATGGCTTCTTGTGAAATCATCTAAGTTGCCCAACAAGAAAACTGAAGGGGAGGCTGGAATGGCACCAAAACCTCTGAACAGGTGGATGTAATTGTCAGGTATATTGCCCTGACAGTGTGAGCAGCTGTTAGACAGCACAAAACCCAACGTGAACATCCGTTGACCCATTTGGTGCACTCTATGCAGGATTGTATTAATTGTAGATTGGGGTTTCTAGTCATTTTAACAGAGAGTTTTCCTGCATATTTTAGTTTGCAGTATTCAGTAATTTGGGGGGTTTGAGATTGAGGAATTGTACCACACTTAATGGTGTTTGTAATTTGATTTGATAAGGCTTGAATTTCTTTTTTTATTATAGATTTAATTTGTTGATATTCTAAAAATCTATTCTCGTTAATCCCATGTTGTAAAACTAATCTGTCAAATAGAATAGTCTAGTCTTTCAAATAGATGTACCAAGTATTTAATTCCTTTGAAGTTTATCATATTGTTGTTTTGTAGGATATTAGGGTTGTTCCAGATGGGTGTACATTTACATGGGATTAGTGAAGACTCATTTTTAGAAATTCTTGACAGCCATCCTTCCATTGATGGAAACAATTTATGGTACCTAATGTACCTGATGATGTAGTTTTAAAATTTGTTCTCTATCTTGTATCTATCTGTTGGCACAACATTGGTTTATCCCTTGAGTTAAATTTTTAAATGATTAATCGGTCTGTGTCATGTGAGTTAATAATTTAAAAAAACAAAATGGTCAGGTACAAGGACTAGTCTTGAAAATGAGTGAAAAAGCAGCAAATATCCAAAGAAAAACTTTGAAAGACCTTCAGAAAGCTTGAAGAACTATGTCTCACTATGTCAAAATTAAAAGAAGTCTGGCTCCTTGGAAGCAAATGATAGGCCGTGAGCTCACAGTACTACACACTGTACTACTTGCACAGTAATAGCTCAGCCTCAAATCCTCAGGCAGAAACCTGTTAAAAATTTCTATGTCAGTCTTAAACACAAAATGCAATCGAGCATTTGCTCTAAGGACTCCTTGTTAGTGGAATGGTCTGGCTCGCTTTGTCAGTGTCTTCTTTTAAATCACAGATCAAGACTCACTTCTGTTGCAGTGCTTTTTGTATTTTTTTTTTATTTTTGACATTACTAGCATACTTCCATCTTATTTCTATTCATGTTCATTCCTTACAATGGATTCACATTGTATCTTGTTCTTATTTTGACATTGAACGTTGAGTTTTGACCTGTTTCAGTGGATATGTAAATTGTTTTTGTATTTTCTTTCCAGTAAGTTTGCTGACCCTGTGTTTCTGGGAGGAGTAGCAGATTTGACTTCAAAAATGGGCAAAACAATAGGTACATTCACTTCTTCTTCTTATTATTGATTATTTTATACTGTCATTTGGCTCATTAAGTAGGAAACATATAGAATATAGGTGTACTTTCAGGCTAAAAAACAATACTGATTAATTTAATATAGTTAACATCATGGCAAAATCATAATGTTGAATAACCATGAGAAGGTGGGAATGGCAAGTAACTTCTTAACTAAACTATTATTTTATCACCTAGACAACAATACCTCATCCCTGGAAACTTGCGCTCTAATGACCATTATTATCTTGTCAGCTGCTGAACCCAGGAAGGTAACGGCATTTTCCTTTTGTACAATTTTAAAAATAGAAAACACTGTCAGATTTTCAGGAACACAAGTACAGACACAGCGTGGGTCTTATCAAAAATAACACAAGGAGGCTGAAGGGTAACGACGCGTGTAAGGAGGCTTATTTGGCAGGGTTTTCTTAAATTACTTAATTATGAGGTTATAATTAATAACTTATGCGTCTTAGTAGTCCGGCAACTTTAAGCATGTATTTGACTTAGTGCAACATATTGCAGTTTATTTAGACTAAAGCCTCTTGGATCTCTCTTGGATATGAAGTGCACTCTCTTATTTATGCTCCCCTGAGTCTAGTTTTTCACACTGTTTCAATGCTCTGTTATGACTATGGTTTGTCTTAGCCAAACACTGAGATAGGATACTGATCCAGGTATAAAAAATATGATGTCTTAATTATTAAACAGTTACCACTCAGTGGGTGGTGGGACTTAAAACAAATCATGTCCACCATCCTCTGATGGTAGGAAGCTCATTTAACAATAAGAGTTATGATTATTAATCTCTCTGCTGCTGGTGCGAGTTGTCCTCTATTAGATTGACTATACAAGTAGATCCTCAGGGGTTTCAAGGAAACTTATTTTTCATTATTTAATACAGCAGTGTAACTGCAGTTCTCTGGGCACCTTGCTGCTTAAGTCATTGCCAACTGCGCACTAATCAAGTTGCCCTTAGTACAGAAGCATGTAGCCGGTAATAACACACAGCCAGCTAGGTGCACTGAAAACAGCTTAAGGCAGAGCTGGAAATGAGTGAAACAGCAAGATGCCCTTAGAGCCTGTGGATGCAGCACAGTTTTAATAATGACAGGGGAACATGGATGCAGAGCTATGCTGCAAGATACAGTAAAATTCAAGACTGAGGAAGAAGAGTTTGACATAACGGTCAACGGGTACATTAGTGGAAAAAAATGCAAAAGCTAATGAGACATTGGTTAAAACAACTGCAACATCATTGCTAGTGCTATTACAAAGCTATTAAATTGTGTTCTGCAAACAGATTAGAGCAACTGTATTGTGTTTCAAAAGGCATGACAGCTCCTACCGCAGTGAAGAGCTTACTTCTGACTGAATCACTGTTGACCCAGTAATATTGCTGTAATTGCTCCTCTTTCATGTACTGGACTTTGTAAATCATCCATGCATTTTTTTCCTAAAGACGGGTTCAAAGGTCACAAAAGTGTTATTAATCTGAATGCTCGAAAAGTGGTTCGATTTTCACCAGAGAAATTTTATTAATTTCATTATTATTTACTTAATACCTCTTGCTGTATTAGGCCACTAAGACAAGTGTTACTGATCAATAATCAGTGCTGCTTTACGGCAGGATTGGATTTATAAGATTTTTACATCAACACAATGAAGTAAGGTACCTTCATTTCATTCATTTGTTAAGAGCCTTAACGTAGCTGATATTTAATTGTTTTAGAATACCTCCTCAAAACATCCTTTGTTTTACAGAAATCACACATCTTTTAATATTAATGATCCTCATACTTTGTAAGTCACAGAAAATTGAACATATCATTAAATCATCGAGGCCATGAAGTCAAGCTCAACCGCAATCCAGGAAGATCAGCTGCTCTAATAGAAGTCCACATCAGCTGATGAATGGATAGCTTTTACTCTTTTACACATCCATCTCGCAAATCTTATACAGTGATTGCCATTTGTGTACCCATGTTCATCCATAGAAAGGCAGGGAGGTTCCACCCATGCTGCTAGATAGATATTACTGCAGACAATAGTTATCTGCAGATAATGCAAATAATCTTCTTACTGAATGTAAATCAAAGACAATTAATGTAAGCTGTTGCATGCAAGAATTCCAAATAATACTAAATAAAAGGTGTGTGCTGATATGTACAACTGACAATTTGTTATGATCAGGAAATGGTTTAATAGTTTATTTCCCTCAAAAACCCTGAAAACAGATAAAAACAATAAAATTAAAAAATGTGCAGAACAGGGAAAAAATCTGTTGTGTCTAAGTAAGTTAAATGAACAGGGCTTCTTAGTTGTTTTCATAACCATGTGTGTTTGCAAGAAGCTGCAAACACATGGGTCCAAAAAGTATTACACTGTGTAATGTTGAATTGCTATTGCATAGATTGGATGTAATAGTCCCTTTTTCAAAGATCGTCAGTTTGATTTTTCCATCAGTGCCTCCAACAACAGGGTGCTATTTGCAGTCAGTGAGAGGGTCATTTAAAATGGCATAAATAAATAAATAAATACAAATAATAAAACACTGACCTGACTCTTCAAATTCTTGGTTAGCCATGTTCCAGGAATCTCGGATTTGCAGCAAACTAGCTTCCATAGCCCTCAGATCCACCTCGGGGCAATTACACTGTGGATAGTCGACGGCACACTGGCACCAGCAGTCGTTGTTTCGGCACACAAACTGGCCCTCCTCATTACAGCCAATGTAGCTAAGAGCTGCTTGCACAAACCTGGCCCTCAGATACTCTGGCAGAATGGCCTGGAGGCCTAAGGCAAGGACAAAAACAGGGTGCAAACATGGAAATGTCACATGGATGAATGAAGTGGGAGCTGTAAGCACTTTAGCTACTGCAAAAATTGTGTTTAGATAGCTTTTCTATGGTAGATCTGTAAATCACCGAAGACCAGCTCTCATTTTCTTTCTTTTTTTTGTCTCCCATGCTTGACATACACTTGGCGTCAGATGCAATATGCTGAGATTCACTTTAAGTTTTAGTTTTACTGTGTAGTTCTGCTACTTTTGTTCTGAATCATTACTGCCCAGGATTCACTTCAGAAGTCTGCAAGCAATGCATGGCTAAAAAAGAAAAAAAAAAAAAGCAAAAGAGTGATTGAAGCTAAATTCATTCTGACACTCTCGTGTTGCAGTTATAGGCCTGCCAGAGAACAGACACTGTGACAATTCCATCAGAAATTGGGGGAGTTCAATTATGGATGGCCAACCTTGCAAATGAATCTTGTTTTCAGGGCTCTGAACCAAAACGGAGCTGACAGAGTCGAGGTTGTCATAGTTACTGCATCCAAGAGGACCCGTCCTTGTTTCGGTCACCTAAAGGGAGGAAAACAGAGGGGCATAACAGCAATTCATACTGTGAAAGTAACTCTCTAATGGCATTAAATATACAAACACATACAGAGAGTGAGCTATGACAAAGGAGGATGGAAGCGAACGCAGATCATGCAGAATAAGATTAACAGTCATTCCCTCTACATCTCCTCTTCTGAGAAACACTAAATATATTACAGATTATTTAGACTTCTCCATTGAGCAAATCATATTTAGGATAATGACTCTGTGAGCCAGTGAGCTGGAAATTGAGTTGTGATCGGGTCCGCAGCGTAAGGCGTAATGAGTAAGTTGGGGTGTCATCTGTCAAATTCATCTCTACATTATGTTTACCCAGTATAATACCCACTGACACCAATAACATGCTAAAATGCATTGTAAGCCCGTGTAAGCATGTCATCTTCAATTATACACCTGAGGGTTTGTGTAATTGCTTTGTTCAAACTTTTACAGGAGGCATGCAATATTGTTCCAAGACTACGTAGGTTGAAATATGATGAGAGGATTGGCAGCATACTCATCGCGGTAAACAGTGAAGCCATTTTTCAGACTCGATGATGACAGATTCATTTTTACATGTTAATGTTTTACTGCAAAATGACGGATACAAATACACATTAGATCAGATGCAGTCGGAGGAATGATTTGGTAATCCCATAAATCCTCACAACAGTTCTATTTCTGACGAAACTAAGCAGCACACCAGAGGCTCTGTGCGACTGCAGGAACACAGGAGCACTTTGAAGTGAATCAGCTTCCTCGCATGTTCGTGCTAACACGCTTGCCAGGTATAATGTTCAACCGTTTCATTTTTGCATGCTAACAGTTGCTAATTAGCGCTAAAAACAAAAGATCATTAGCTTTCCAGATATATGATTCATGGTGTAGTCACATAATAACATCCTGTGGTGTACCTCACCATAGAACAGACAGTATTTAACATAGACAAACACACAATAAATAAATATAAGCAACAGAGCATTTTTTTATACAATAAGATATGTAACAGGCAAACAATTTTAAAAAAATGTTGTAAAGTGCAGTTGTCTGCGGCATGTCCGCAGCTCTTTTAAGGCATGACTGGTGGTTTTTGTTTTTAAACTCCTTTACCTTCTTCCAGATGGCAGAGAGACAAACGGAGCCCCGCAAGAGACATGGGAGAAAAAAAAATTACAATGAACTTTTGCGACATCCCGAGTTTGTTTTGCGAGATCTCGCAAAACAAACTCGAGATCTCGCAAAACAAACTCCAGATCTCGCAAAACTAACTCGGGATCTCGCAAAACTTTTGCGAGGTCTCACAAAAGTTGAATTCCAACAATGGCGGCAGCTACTTAGTTGTAATATTACTCTTTCTGGGTCACAAAATAAACTTGTAAGATATTTTGAGGCGTGAATGTAGTGGTGTAAATGTCAAATATCTGCTCGGTTTACAAGACATCACATATTTGCAAAAGTGCTGCGACGTTTTTGGAGATCTGACACCCACCATCTCGAAGCTAACAGGAGGTCGAGACCTACTACAGGAGGAGGAACACCGCTCTCCCGGCACATCGTGCCTCGACCCCCTGGTCGGCTTCGAGCTGGCGGCCTCCGAAGAATGCGGCTAAAAGTTTTGCGAGATCCCAAGTTTGTTTTGCGAGATCTCGCAAAAGTCCGTCTTAATTTTTTTTCCTCCCATGTCCCTTCCGGGGCTCCGTAACAAACAGTTAATTTACTGGAAGGGTTAAGTCTGCAGCAATGCAGCTGGCCTTCTCCTGAACACGGTCAGCATACACCGAGTCTAGGTTTAAGACAGAACTACCCACAATCCCATGTGCTGTTTTTCACTCCCTGGTCCAAGTCCTTCTTGTCCTATTTTGTGTAGCTGTCATTTGCTTAGTGTCATAATGGTGGTAAATTAATACATATCTGGGATCAAAATATATTTACTTTGTATGTGTATTTCATCATCAACATGAACATTAAAATGGCGTGACAAAATGATGAGGCAATTAGAACTAAGAGCAAGTGTGACTGACTGAATATAAACGCATAGTATAAAGCCATATTGGACTGGCTTCATTTTACACTGGCTCTTATGGTAGGCTCTTAGTCTAAATGATGTTCTATATGACTGTTTGTCATTATGTCCCAGAAGGTGATGGAATTATAGTTCTAAAGAAATCTCATTTGTGACAGGCACATCTGTGACATACATTTTAAAGATACAGTTAAGGAACTGACTAACTACCGTACAACCTGGGAAAAAGCACTGAATTTGTACAAAATCTGCACAATTTTGGAAAACTAACCAGGGTGAGAGCCATAATCTTTTCCAAAGATATTGCTGCTTGCTTGTTTGGCTGAACCATCTAGATTTTCCACTAATTTAGCATTTGTCTATATCTAAAATCATTAATTATTTTAGTCATTAGTGCTCAAAACCCAGTGGCATGTCACGGCAAATCCCTTGTTTTCGATGTTTTCTGTGGTGACAAACAGCTTTCGAGCTGTGTGGTGTTTCTAAATTTTCTGTCTTTGAGGCAAACAGATAACACAAAGAAGAAACAGAAACATGGAAACCGTAAACCACTGAAACGTTAATCAAACTAGTTATTCTTATTTAGGTTTCTTTTAAAATCAGTGACACACAAGACAATACTTGGTCATAGGTATATAATGTGAGATTAACACAGTGTAACAAGCTTATTTTTGGCAACTTTTAGTCCACCTGTGGAGGTGCAGAAAACATAACTATACTTCTGGCAGTGGGTGTGTTTGCTTCAATCATGAGCAATCAAGCACCCCATTTTTCAGTCGCTCGAAACAAGCGCAGTTGGCTGTGATGGTAGTCTGACAATTTGGTGACTGAGAGAAGAGAGTGGGGCAGGCTTCACAACGAAAAACTTTACCCAGAGGAAATTGATGTGGCTGTGTGGGAGGTGTAAAGTCTTGATGAAAGAATAAATTACAACTCGAGCAGGCTACTGACAGTTTGAGGAGATTACATTACTGCAGCTTGAGGGAAGTAACAGACTCGGTTTGCACAAGTTTCTCTTTCCCTGAGAGAACTCTTAGATAAGTCATGGAAACAGTTCAGTGACATGAAGCGAGACGCCAAACAAGTTGGCAGAAGTTGTTGATTTGGCACGGACAGCAGGTCATTTACCAGCTCGTTTATAGAGGAAACGGCAGCCTTACCCACATGCCATGCTTCATTATGCGATTATTATTTCTGTACATCTGACAATCTGTTATGTTATTTTCGCATATCTGACAATGTCCCACAGTTATAAAGATTACAAAAAGCTAGTGCAAGAAATTCAAGTGAAGTTAATATTAAAAAGCTACGGCAGACAAACATCACTGGAAACAAGATATGTTCATGAATTGTGAGCGTGGGAAGCGCCAGCTGGAGGAGTTTGTTTTACACACCTGCTCCAAGTCAGGTTAATTGACTCAACAGAAAAGGTCCAAGCAAGTGGGAGTAGGAAAGGAAAAAGCTATGAAAATTCACTAACATATAGACAAGTATGTGCAGGCTTTTCCTCGAAAATCGAGCGTCTATTGGAGAAGAGATGTGTGCATGACAAATGTGCTGCATGCAGTCACTATTGGTTTTCACACAATGTTAAACAGTGAGTCCTGTGTGTAAGTATTGTCCAGATTTTCTGAAATCTCCTGTTTGTTTGAATGAACAGTATGTGTTGTAATCATCACCGCATGCTTTTGTCCGAGCTGCAGACCCAACTCAAGTGATCTTACAGTTTCCTTGGTAAATTCACAAAAACAGCACCTGTTATTTGTACTCGAAGCTTTTCGCTTATCGCATCAAATCGGCGGTATAGGGGAAAAAAAAGAAAAAGCAAAGCTGATTCTATAACAGATGTGAAACTGATGAATGTGCGATGCTAATGCAGCATTTAGGAAAACTAGAACCAAGAAATAAATGACAACAAATCTAACAGAGTGTAGAAGATTAGATAATGTTTCTTGCGCTGCATCTGTTGCTTGCTTGTATGAACAAGTCGGGTGAACCTGTCTTTGCCCTGTTTCTTCATTAATCTCCTCCTGTGTGTCAGGAGGAAATGACTCTCTGGGACAAATGAAGCTTTTGAAGTCATTTAGGCAGATAACTGATCCACAGCTCCACTCGAGCTGAATGTGTTTATTTCTATTACCGGTTGGGTGATCTATTAAAACTCTGCTTATTCTCTACTTTACAACAAATTCTCCATTTCTTTGTCACTCTAAATTAAAATGTTGTAATTTAATGAATGCTTCACTGAATATCATAAGAAAAAGAGAGCAAGACAAAAAGCAAACAATTTATACAGCGACTGCTTCAATTTTCTAGCACCATTAGGCCATTCCTTGCTGTTAATCATAAATTGATGCATTAAGGTGCGTTGAAGAGAAATTGGTTTTAAAATACAGTGACTGAGTGCAAGAATGTGTGGCAGAGTGATTACACTAATAGTATTCCTCTTTGTGCACTGAACAGGGTGACCATCCAAAGCGAGTGTAGTCACTGCTGGCTTTCTCACCGTCCATTTGAAGAAGGTTGTCTTGACATTTTGGCTTAAAACCTTTTCTGTCCTTTGGAAATAAAAGGTTATTTTTAAAAATGGGTTTTGACTCAATTAATCATTTGCACTGTAACGCACCACTCCAAAGTTGGAATGTAAATCTTTTCAGAGGCTTTCTTCTTATGTGCTCAGTCCATTATAATGAAAATTGCAATACAAATTGGTGAAAACAGGGAGAAGCTGTTGCTATTCAGCGTAAAAAGCCAGAAAATGGCATAGGTCAGCATGCAGCGAAAGCAAACTTACATGACCTACAACCTTACATTTGACTCAAAAGAGTCAAGTACACAACTTAATAAATGTCTCAAGCCAGCTAAATTAAGCACAAAATCTGAACAAACTGAGAGGTGTTACAGTTCAGAGATTTTTACACAAGATGTGATCCAATGTGGAACTCTGCATAAATAGAACATCACTTCAGGCACATGTCAATGCTTTTTAAGGTTATAGTATGTCCTTTAAGGCAGTAAAATGACACATGGAAAGGTTAGGTTCTACGTCAGGGTTAGGGCATCATTCTTGGAGGTGAAATAACAACATTATAAAAATGTGCAGTAAAAAGCCACAAAACGGCTTGCAGTGTTATTCATAATACTAGGTTGTGTGGTGATAAAGACACGCTGAACTCTAAACAGATTCTTTCTCGAAAAGCCCATTTTTATGGAGTGAATGTTAAATCTGCTGAAGAAGATGTGTTAAAACTTGGGCGTGAGAAAAGTTGGGGAACGAGAGAACAACTTTTGATAGGGGTGTAAAAAAAACTATTCCAAGGAGCCTTGAAACATGCAAACTATATCCAAGTCCCTCCAAAACACCAGATTTGTGCTGACAAAACAGTCACCCATTTCTCCTGTCCTTTTGAGCTTATATAGTTTGTGAGCAATCTCAGCTCAATCATTGTTGACAAAAGCTTAATTTAGCGCATGTGTATATGCATGCAGGATCCACAGGCACCAAAGATAAGCTGACAACCTGAAGGGAAATCCATCTCTGTCGCTGTCACTCGTGAATTATTGCCAAAAACCATGACGCTGTCTTCTTTTAATAATTTCCCAAGAGTCCAATAAAAGTAACTCCATCTCCTTGCCAGATTAATGACGGCAACTGTGGTATCCAGCCAGGAGGAAAAGGAAGACTTTTGCCGCTGTGGGCAGAAAAGTTGTCTCTTTTGACATCTGCTTTTGACAACTACAAGGTCAATGAATAACACAGAGTGCAAAGAGACGTGCAGAGGAATAATGGCTGGGAGCTCTATATCTGCTGTATGCATGCACACATTGTATCAATACCCCATAAAATAAAAAACTTACTGAGCAAGTATTTTTCAATTTACAAAAAATATAGTCTATTGCTTATTAAAAAAATCACAATTTTCATTCTCCAGGACAGGGAGACAGCAGTAAAGCATTGGAGAGAGATGGACTTCCATTCTTCTTTTTGTTATGGATGCCTTAATGCTATTAATTAAAATCCAAGCAGCCTATATAGTGACATACAAATTAATTTCTAACACAGACAGATGTCCAACTTAACTTATCTAAAGATGGCTTTTCTATGCATAGCAATGAGGCCATCTGCAAAAGGAACCCAGTGGAGCAGAGCATGTGTGCACAGTCAGCCTTCCCTATTAGAAAGCAACCCAAAAATGAAAAAAAAAAGTTTTTTGCTAAAGGAGTCAAGACTTTTTTTTTTTAAACTGTGATCAGTAAAAGCCACGGATCCGTTGGCGGGGGAATTATTAATGCACCATAATTGTATACAAGATAACTGTGCTGACTATGTTTGAATAACTAACAGCTGCATTTAATGGAACATTTAATTGCGCTTAAAGGCTTTTGTAGAATAAGCGCTTTGTGACGCTCATACATGCTGTGGACGTGACACTTTTCACTATACCCTCCAGGCTTACCTTTTGATTAACTTATTACAAGCCTAGTGCTCATTTAGAATTCACTAAACCTAAAACCATATTTAAAAAAATATTGGTTCATAAGACAAGTATTTTTAATCACAATTTTTAAAAGATCAAGTTCTAAACTTTGCTGAAACAGGCATCACCATAACACGATCATTGTAACAAAGTCCCATAGATTTCCGATAAAGATTTGATAACTGAAATGAAAGCCTTTTGTATTCTCTGGATGGCAACAATGAACAATACAAATATAATGAGCATGAAAATTAAAAAACAAACAAAAAAAACCCCACAAAAATGCCTTCTATAATAAAACCTGAAAAAATATATTGGCTAAAATAATCAACCTACTGTTAAAGCAAATATGGCACATGAAAATATTCCACTCTAGAATTAATAGATAAATCCTGTTAAAATGATCCATTAAGTTGTTATTACTGAATATTTAAATTACTGTCTCCCTCCCACATTACATTCCTCTTTCGACCGCTTTGCACATAGTACATGAACTATCAACCTTTTTTGAGCTGGTTGGTGAAAAACAATGGTCCAATTTTTGCTGAATACGAATCTACAAAAAGGGGTTTAAAAGCTAGGAATACCATGACGATAACCTCAGCATAATTTACCATGAACAATTAACTGACCTCAAGCTAAAACTCTGCCAGTGAACCTGACACTTCCCCATGCCAACGTCAAGATTGCTCTGCCTATTTCCTTTTGAGTTAACCTACAAGCAAATATAAGTGGGCTACTTAAAATACTTTAGCCAGCAGACAGTCTTGTTGCTACACACCACTCTGCAACCCTCTTCCAGTCTAAGTTTCCACCATTCATTTTTGTTTCTTTCTCCCCTTGACTTTACTGGCTTTAAAAAAAAATATTTCATGTTCTTTGACATGGAAGAGCAGGGTTGTGTTCTCCAATCATAGGCTATACAAGTGGCTGGCAGGTGTGGGAACAGAAACATTCTGGCAAATATGAATTAGTAGAGATGAAATAACAATCCTACTTTGACTAAAGAGGTTCTAAAAGAAGTGTTACTAGTACAGTGCTATGTGGCTACTATAAGCTGCATCTATGCAGAGGTGCTCTTATTTCCACCCACAGTCCAGCTGGGTATATGTTGGGTTAATTTTGGCTTCTAATTTAGCTTTAGGTGTTGATTGAACATGAACGGTTGTCTGTCTTTCTGAGTTGGTCATGTAATAGACTAGTTTAACGCTGAAACCTAGCTGGATGAGCGACTGAGAAAAATTGAGTGCTCTGGAAGTCTACTAAAAGAATGAATACCTCTTTTTCCAAAGATAATCTCATATTTAGAGTCTCTAAAATTTCCAACAGGCATTTAACAAAACTGAGATCTGAAATGCTGTTTTTAACTCATTTTATTTTTATAATTCAGTGAGCTTTTTTACCCACACATTTGTTGTGGTACCTCACTTGTTTGTTTGCGTTTTTCCTTTAATTTGTCTCTATAGTCAAGCAAAGCAGGCATTCCCCAGTGACCCCTGAAGGCATCCTCCTCAGCTTCTTCTTACACTCTTGTCTGTAAAATATGTAGGTCTGCTGCTGCCACACACATTCGTTCAGGGGAAACACTGCTGCTTGTAAAGTTAACATTGCTCCCCTCTGAGATGGCACAGTGGCCCAACACACAAGTGCGCCATTTTGACTTTTGGAGCAGGTGAGAGCCAGAGCCAGGATTTGGCATCGTAACTGGACTAAGCACAGCACAGCTGCTTGTTTTCCTCAGTTTTCACAGTGGAAGAAGATAGATGGTGAATCTCACGTCTCCCACTGGAAAGGTTGTGTACACACAGAGTAAAGGACACCTCAATTTCTCCCTCTAGTTCAAATCTGTTTTATTTGGTAGAGCAGCAGTGAAGCTGTTTCACTGCAACCAGATAAACATGATAACAGAAAAGAAGAAAACAGAGCAAATTCAATAAGATTATTCAACAGGAAGCACATGAAATCAAACAAATCTGACCAACCTCAAAATCAGCTCTCTTTTTTGTTAACGTAAAAAAACATAAAAGTATAATCAATAAAGGCACTCAAAATGTTACCACAATAAAATGAATATAACCTTTTGTGACGCTGACCCTGCAAGCATGACAAATGGAAGCTGTTTGATTAGTGTGATACTTTCAAAGTATTATCTAAAATGTGTGAACATCAGTATTATCTCTCTATTTCACACTCTCTGACAAGTAAAATGGAAACTTATTGACTGAGAATAATGACTATAAAAGCCTGGGACTAAAATACTAATAATCAGAACACTGAAGGGCACAAATGCTTATTTCTATTATGCTCCATCACAGATATTAAACTGATGCAGTTTCCAATAATAAATATGCTCAAAATCAGTTATAGAAAACCAAATGCATAGAACAAATTTACATTTTGTTTTTTTGCAACACCTCGAGTGGAATTAAATTTTTAGCTCCAGGTATTTTTTTTGCAGCACTTTATTGATTTAAACACAAACTCACAGTCTTATGTAGATATTTGATGCACTTACATTACTTACGCTTTTATTTTAATATTCTGGAAAAACACTTTTTAACCCACCCATATGTTCATACATACGGAGCCCCGCAAGGGACATGGGAGTAAAAAAAATTAAGAAGACTTAATTTTTTTAAATATTTTAATATTTTTTATATATATATATATATATATATATATATATATATATATATATATATATATATATATATATATATATATATATATATATATATATATAGTTAAAAAAAACAGTTCATCCTAACTGGAATGCACTTGATTTTTCACAGACTTACTAAGAAATATTTTCTTTCTGACAACTGACTGACAAGAAATCATTAGAGATACAGTTTTGTTTGATTTAATTCTAGATGAACTGAAGCTAACAAATTAAATAAAATTTAATTTGTAATTACCTTGATAAAAGGTAATTACGCCACAAGTTGGCTGTTAAGATACCTGTCTTTTCTGAATCAGATTATGAAGTGTCTTGCCAGGCAAGTAAATGGATGATAGCCTGTGTGTTACTAGTGTGAAGCCTTGGCAGGGCAAAATATCACTTAGCCCTTTAACATGTTCCACTGATACAGATGGCTCTGAGGCACATTCATTATTTAAAAATGTGGCTTTAATATTATTATAATACAAGTTAGGAGCATTTTACTGATGAACATTCATCACTGCTGCAAATCTCTCATATGAATAATTCCACAAAACAGCATAAAATGTCACTTAGTGAGCTTGTGTTGTCAGATGTTTGAGCAACAATGGACTTTGAATGGCTGCACTTTCTGCTTGCTGGAGAAAAAAAGTACAAGATGACATTAATGTTTCATGTTTAAAAAAAAATTCATCGCTCATCTCAAAATTGCCTCATTCTCTGCACCTTCAAGAATTGCTGTTCCCTTAATCACCACGGCGTAGTGGATGTGCAAATCCACATTTGCATCTGAGATACGTTTCCGCCTGTTTATTCAGTCTTTGAGGATTTCCGTGCATGTTTAAGACCACTTTGTTGCACTGGCTTACACTCTAATGTCAACCAAAGGGGGGGATAAGCTTATAAAGTATAAGCAAGAAAAAAGAGGAGGAGGAAGCAAATAGCATCAGAATGTGATTATTGTGTGGCTTTTGGAATGGGGGAAAAAGGCACGGGGGGAAAGTGCAATTTAATACTCAATGTGCTTTTATGTTCACTAGGGGAAACTAAGCTATGCTTTTTTACTGCAAGTAGTGGAAGAGGGGCGAGGGAGCAAATTTGACTGTGTTGTTTTAGCTCCTCGGGCCTCACCTCTGTTAACCTACAGCACATGAAAAAGAGGAAGCTGGGAGAAGAGATCTCCCAGCTTCTTCTTGACATCTAAAGTCAGATTTCAGCTTTGCCATAATCAGCTTCTTCGTCTACAACATATCAAGGAAGGGAACTTGTGTTAAAATTTGGTGAAGAACATGGTTAAGAGCTAAAAAGAAGAGCATTTATCTTCCTTTCTGAATAATGGCCATGAAAAAAAAGATCTGTCCATAATGAATTATTCATCCATGCTCACGATGACAAAGTACTTTGTCTTTTTTCATTTGGTTTTCTTTATCATCGCATCAAAACAGCCTCAAACTTTGGAAGCCCTGTGCTCTGAAATTGTTGCTCAGCAGCAGTTATCTGCTAATCTTCAGATGCTCAAACTTTATTTGTGCGCTCCTTAACTTGGACAAACTGAGTGTAATGGCTGAACAGCTAAGGCAGGCACAGCAGATTGGGTCAAGCAATCCTTATCACTTCTCCTTCCTGTCAGTAATATTCCCCTCACAAGCTTAGTTTAATGAATCTTCAATGTGGACGAGCTGGTGCAGCAAATAAAAGGTAAGTAGGATGACTATTGCAACTTTTCCTGTGTACTTGGATCCTGGGCTAAAAGGCCCTCTAAATAAGGCTTTTCTGTCCTCGTCTCATCTCTTCCACTCACCCGCATATGACACCTTAACTCGTACCGCAAAATGTTTGACAAATGACGGCAGCTCTCAAAGGAAATTACTGAAATGGAAGGGCTGATTCATCACACTATGTAACAGCAGAGCCATTTTTTTCTTTTTTGCACTCCTATCTCATTTTTCCCGTCTTTGATTATTTTCCAGAGCTTCTTCGCTCAGTCCTACAGGCCTTCAGGCCAAGCGTTTCCACCATTTAAATATGTTATCTCTTAAAACCAGGGGACCAATGCTCTTCTTAAAGGCAGCTTTGTTTTGGCATTCGTCTTCATTTGGGTGAGGTAAAAATCCATGTTTGAAATTAAAGGCTGGTGATGCTGTGAATATTTTACATCAGTCACCTGAAAATGCCTCACAAACAAACGTACCCTAGAGGGCTTTTTCTCTATTCATCTCAGTCAGAGGGGTTTTTAGCAGCACTTTGGTTCAGTGGTGGCTGCCAAATCAGCTCAACGTCCTCTTGCCAATTCACTTTAGAGAATGTACAGTTTTATCTCTGATGGACTGCGTAGTGGGGCATCACTAAGGACAAGTCAATGAAGAATAGGCTGCATCTGAGGAAAAAAAGCAGGCAGTTTGGCTTTTTTTTTTTCTTTGTTACTGCAGCTACAACAAGGAAACAGACCGGACAGTCAAGTTCTATTTTTTTTTTTCCAAAGTGAACAAAGCCCTGACCATGTTTGCTCAAACCTGTTTAATATTAGTTTATAGATGCTGTTTATTTGTGATTTGGACGGTATTCAGTTTTCAATGTAGGAATTTAGATAATAATTTGATGTTTAATATGAAAAATTTCAGCAATTTCAACTGGGGCACAATACATCTTGCTCACGCTCAGCAGTGATCATTACACTTCCGTTCACCTCATTGTTGTGCTAATTAGCAACTTTGTCTTCCAGAATTATCTCTTTCATACTCAGTGAAAAATCTATAGCTGATGTAGCTTCTGCTCTCTCTTTCTCTCTCACAGCAGCTGCACCCACACAGAGGCTGTGAACTGTTTGAGAGAACAAAGTAAGACAACTTCTGTTGCTTCTTTCTCTCTCAGTGATAACTTTCAATGTAAAGACACAGCACACCCATTAACATTTGTATATGGTGATCTTTTCAGACATGTCACAGTTCTAAAATCACCCATCCACCAAGGGTTTTTATTCACACTAACTACATGCTTATCCACTTCACCTAACATTCCTTTTATAAGAGGGTTAATAATGGTTTGGTTTTTCCTACAAACACTGTTGCCTCATTTAGCAATGCATGTGGATGACTTCGTAACTTTGTGAAGTTACAGTTAAAAAAAACAAAACTTGCACACATAATTACTACTTATTTTTTCGAACAGGCCCTGTTTACCCTGTCTAGTAATTTTGGATTGTTCATGCTTGGCTTCTTCAAAAAGGGCTGTCTTTATCATAATAGATTATTTCAGTAGGTAAAAAAGTGGGCTGCAATGATTCAGATTCCACCACAATCGGTTCATAAATTTTTTTTAAAAAAGGCAGTTTAATACAAAATACTGTGAAGTGACATCGTTTTTTATATGTTGCAGTCTGGCAGTCCTTTCCATTGAAGACATGGACATAGTTAAATTACCACATAATTACCACCTGCACATTCTGTAAATCTTTTTTCCTACTGATCCCTAACATGTGTCCATGCTGTAAATGCCAATAAAGTTGTGGTCAGAGGACGTTAGTATCTAAAAAGCTCTTATGAAGGCAAACGACCACAGATAGGGTAACACTTTCTAAGATTATGAAATTCATTATTAATTACCAAACAAATAAGCTAGTACTAACTCTGGAACCTTCAGTGTGTAGGGTTGGGGAACTCCAGGCCTCAAGTGCTGGTGTCCTGCAGGTTTTAGATCTCACCCTGGGACAACCAGTGTTGGGACTAACGCGTTATTAAGTAACGCGTTACAGTAACTACGTTATTATTGTGGTAACGAGCACGGTAACTAGTTATTATGCCAAAACCGGGAACGCGTTACTCGTTACTGGGATTTAGAGAGGCTCGTTATTCGTTAATTCGTGTGGTGGCTATCGCGGAGCTTCCACAGATTCAATAACATTAGCAAGTGGTGGAAGTCAGCAGGTGGATGAAGGAAAAGGGAGGCAAGAGGAGAGACCCGAAGCGGCCGCTGGTCCGAGAGTGTCAGGTGAACTGATCTTCAGGTAAGAAGTTATAACCTGCAGTCCATCTGGGTCAGATATGAACCAAGTTTAGGTGGAGTTTATTTTTGTTATGCTGACTTTTTCGTATTTCGTGCTAGCTAGCATGACGGAGTTTCTATACAGCTGGGTGGGTGCTATGTTACTGATGTTGAACTTTATTTTGTTCATAAGGTTAATTATTAGAGTTGCCAACCGTCCCGTAAAAAACGGAATCGTCTCGTATTCAGAGAAAATATCACGCGTTTCGTATTGAGGTGAAAAGGAACACAGTTTGTCCCGGACTTCAGCTACAATGAAAAAGACACAAAGTTATTCTGTGTCTTTGCTGCACAGCTGCCTCTTCTTCTCTCATCCTCTCACCCTCCCTCTCCTGTTTCTACTTCAATCATGAAACTGATCAATGATCAGCTGATCGGCTTTTCTCTCTTGTTTATTTATCGCCCACTTTGCGCCAGAAAGAGGAAACCAGCAGATGTCACGGTAAACAACAGCAGCACGTTTACGCTTGATCAGCTGCTGTTAGAATTTATTTAATATTAATTTCTAGTATCAGCTGATGTTTGCTGGAGCCACAGCTGTAAACCTGCTGGTCATGATATGGTTTGGTTGTGTGGTGAGAGGGAAACATGAAGATGAAACCAGGAGATGTCCTTACTGAATCATCAGAGCTGTGATGGAGAAACAGGTTTACCTTTTAGGTGACATGAATGAGTTGAAGGGAAGTTATGAACTGTTTCTGAGAGACAAATAACACCAGGATCCTTTTCTAAGTAGCTGACAGCTGGTAACTGTGCAGGGGCGGATCTAGCAAAGTGTTGCCAAGGGTCCATGTAGGGCATTAAAAGGGAAAGGGGGGCTCAAGGAAATACTTTCTTATTCTCATTTAAAATGTCTCACTTTTAAAAAAATAATTATCTGAGTCTTGCAACAAACAATTGATAGATTGATACATATATCCCATCAGAACAGTGTACATCACTGTCACAACAGTGTTTATTTTCATTCAAAGGCTTTATGATTTTTCCTATAATGGTGGGCCGGTCTCTAGTCAAAATGCCCGGGACGGTTTTTTTTGTCCCAGTCCAGCCCTGTATGCAGCTCATCTGCAGTCTGGTGTTACCTACATCTTCCTGTTCAGAAGGCAGAATTTCCGAGTTCTGAGTACAATCGAAAGCACCACGACTGCAGTTTTTGTGTTGGATGTAAAAAGCAGGCTAGGATAGAATCAGGCGTGAGATTTCTCTCGTGGAAATGTGCACATTATTTTTTCCTTTCTATTGGTAGGTGGCACAGTGCACTTGTGGCAAGTAAGCAAGCTAGAAGACTGGCAATCTTGCTGGATATCCAGTTACGGAAGCAACACATTAACAAGAGAATTCTGAGTAAAACCAAAGTTACTTTCCCTAGTAACTAGTTACTCTGAAAGTACCGAGTAACTTGAAGTAACTGAGTTACTTTTGATAGAAGTATCTAGTAATGTAACTAAGTTACTAATTTAAAGTAACTTACCCAACACTGGGGACAACACACCTGAATCAAACGATTAGTTCATTACCAGGCCTCTGGAGAACTTCAAGACATATGGAAGAAGTTATTTAGCCATTTAAATCAGCTGTGTTGATTCAAAGACACATCC
Organism: Astatotilapia calliptera; assembly: GCF_964374335.1. Classification (NCBI taxonomy): domain Eukaryota; kingdom Metazoa; phylum Chordata; class Actinopteri; order Cichliformes; family Cichlidae; genus Astatotilapia; species Astatotilapia calliptera. The sequence continues at coordinate 11,975,783 of NC_137438.1, read as the reverse complement.
AAAACCTGCAAGACACCAGCTCTCACTTCGGTCTTAGACAGTAGTTACAAAGACACCAATTCGGACACATCACAACCCAATATTGTGCCAAAATGTGTAATGGACACACATGCAGAAGCTGCATTACCATAAAATATTTAAAGGCAAGTGAACAAGAAAACCTATAGGATACATTTCAGTCATTTCACATTCAGCCCTTAATCGTCAGAAATGATGTATGTAAACGTGTTAATAATGTCTGTTTAAATGCTTTTCTGCTGTTACTGCAGCTTCTGCATGTGTCTTTTCACACTTTGGAGGAGTGAAGTGTGACAGGCGTGCCTTTTACATGTTTTGTCGTGATACTGGGTTGCACATCAGGCTTGTATGTATTCTTAAATTAAACAGAATTTTTATAACAACTACATTTCCACATGTTTTTGTAAAACTGGTACTTTTTCAGTAGGTTTGTAATGCGCTCTTATATTTTATGACACCACAATCAGATCCATTTACTGATGAATATCATTTTGTAAAGTTACCTTGCAATAGTTTTTACTATTTATTTTGATTCACATATTTTACTGTGTACTAATTCTCAATTTGGCGTCGTTCCTTATATGTCCTCTGTTATTTAATGTGATCTCATTTTAAATAATATCAGGTAATTTTAGATTGCCTCCTCATTTTCAGCTCAACACATCTTCAAAACATTCAATACATGCTCTCACATAAAGCTCATTTCTTAGTCAGTGGCACTGCAGGAAAGCATCAAAGATCTATAAGCGGCAAACATTGATTTGTTAGTCAGGTCAGGTATCTCTGTTTTTTAGCAGATCCAATCTCAAAACTATCACTGCAGAAGCAGGTGTAATCACATGACAAACAGAATGAAGAAGCTGACCGTGTCTCAGACTGGTGTTTTTACACATTGTTATTGTTACCCACATTCTTAGATGCTAATCTGTGGTTTACCAAAGGTAGGCGTAAACACATTAAAGCCACGTGAAGTAACAGATTCCTCTGAAAACAGAGAATTTTAAGTGAAGGACAAACCCAGCCTATTCAATTCATTCTGCTTGATAACAACTGACAGAGTGATGTATGAACACACCCTGGAGGTATTAAGCTGTAAAAGATGTAGGTTGATAAGCCTACATAAGCCTATCTAGATATGCTCAGAATGCCGCCTCATATGTAAGCTTGTGAATACACACATTAAAGTGAGAAGGGAAGTAAACAGTATTGCTCGCTTCATGTCTTCTCTTGGTTGCTCATTGAATGTGCATGTTTACTCAAATGTCACATCAAAGCCAACACAACAATGCAATACTTGCAAGGAAACTGATATTTTTTTTCTAATTTCTCAGCTAAATAATATTAAGAAGATTATTCAGTTTGTCAGCTTTCAAACATTATAGTTTCTTTTAATAAAATAAATATTGTGTTTGATGTTTCAGAGTTATTTTTTTCTACAAACAACTTTTTAAATACCAGAGACTATATATAAAAGATGTAATCACATAACACAACATTCAGTGCTACAGATGCCACATTGGCTTTGTGGAGCCCAATGTAACATGTTTGGATGAGAAGGTGGAGTGCTGAGTTCTCAGCTAGCACCACCTAGCTTAGTAAACAAGTTGCCTATAAATGCGTATGGGTGTATTACAGACTTAATTGCTAATTAGTGATAATAAGTAACATATGAAAATAGTAGAAGTTTGAAGACCAAAACTTGAGTATTAAAAATGCCTATATCCAGAAGCTACAGCTACATGCGTCAGTAATTAGCTACCATTATAAGTATGAGGCAAACTATCATTTTTTATACCAATTTTTCAATTCAATTTTATTTATATAGCGCCAAATCACAACAACAGTTGCCTCAAGGCGCTTTATATTGTAAGGTAGACCCTACAATAATACATACAGAGAAAAACCCACCAATCATATGACCCACTATGAGCAAGCACTTTGGCAACAGTGAGAAGGAAAAACTCCCTTTTAACAGGAAGAAACTTCCAGCAGAACCAGGCTCAGGGAGGGGCGGGGCCATCTGCTGTGACCAGTTGGGGTGAGAGAAGGAAGACGGGATCTCAAATTAGGGTTATAAACTTTAACAGACTGTAAACATTTTTTTCCTCTTGTAAAGCCATTTTAATATGGACGTCCACGGGGATTGACTCACTTTTGAAAGTAGCCTCAAGTGATTATTTAAGGAATTACAGTATTTGAATCTTTATAGTGGCTTCATTTTCAGCCCCAGGTCGTTGGGTTTTTAATTACATTTTTACAAGCCATTCAAGATTTAACATGTATTATCATTGGTGTGACACAGGGTTGTAGGAATAGTCTCCTACATTACTAAATAAAAAATAAAATCATTTATAAGAATTAAAGATTATTCTTTAATTATTTAACGACGGTAAGCCAATATAATTTGTGCTTGGCTTACAATCACAAAAAATGAATACTTCAAGGAAAAAAAGGCAAATGGAAAAAAAAAGTATCTAAAATATTCTGGTACAATTGTGCCTTCTATAGAGAAGAAGAAAAATAAATATATTAAATACACTCAACCTGACATAATAGAGCACGTCTATTATGGCTTATATATAATAATTATACTTATAAGCCCTGAGGAAGCTTATGTTAGTATACAAAATAATAATTATAAAATGAATTCCATAAAATAAAATGAAAGCTTGGCAACCACTGTTATAATACACATTTTGCCCAACAGTTTTGTAAGTAAAACTATTAAGCAATAAAGAGGTTGCCTCACTAATGGCTGCCGGTGGATTTTTGGCAAGAACATTAGGTAAGGTCTTAAGTGCATTTAGTCCTAATGGTTCATTAATTAAAAATGGTAAGAAAAATAGCTGTCATTTAACACGGAGGTTCCCTGTCCTTACATAGTTCTAATTCCCTCAACTAAGGGCTTAAAAATATTTTAATATTTCTATTTTGCATTTGAAGCAGTGCACAGTTGCTCATCAAGGTCCTTTCACAGACTGTAAACTGCATAAAGTAAGTGGTAGTAAGTGGTTAGGACTTGGCAAGTACTGACTACTGGATGGGCTTTTCTTGATTTAGTCCAATAGCTACTCTCTAAAAGGAGAGCAAGAATAATTATGCTTGCAACATCATGAGTACACACACAGCCAAATCAGTGACGGTATCTTTTAATAAGAAAGTAACGTTTGGAAATAAAAACCTTTTTTGTAATAATGTGTATTATTAAAGAAAACATATACAGCATTTGATGGGGTAGTTGGACTCCCTTTATAGTTCACCTGAATGAATAAATGTAAAAAGGTAACAATCCCACGATGACCTCTTATCAATTTGCGTACTATTCAACCAGTGGAAAGCATATCAATGGGCTCTTAATATGCAGGTACAAATATAGTTGTTGAACGTGTGCATACTAAATAAATTTGGAGAATAAAATAAAACAATAAAAAAAGCAAAAGCAATCACTGATTGTTGACACAAGCTCCACTTGTTAAAATTAGCCAAATCTGCTGATTGTATGGTTACCACTGAAATACACCATACTGGCTGTGATTGAATTAATTCTTTAGTGAGGGGGCTAATCAAGACCACTTTGCTATGTTTTGAAAAATACAATAATTATGTTTATCCAGTGAAGCAGCATCCAAGCAAATTGGAACAATGACTCAATGAATGGCTGCGTTCATAGATAGAATGCTATAACAATGGGAGCCATTTAAACGATTGGCAAATAATGTGATTCCGTTATTATGTGTGACTCAAGCCCAAAGAGAAGCTGACTTTACCTTGATGGCGGTGGAGGCGATCTGGATGTGGTGCAGCTTGTGCAGGGTGCTCTCCCTGTCAATGAAGTAGGAGGCGGCCAGCTGGTGCAGAGCTTCCAGCGTCACAGCTGTGCCATTTGATTCACTCACTTCTGATGTTCGACTCAACTTTCGCTTGTCCACAAATATCATTAATGACTCTTCCCCTGCAAAAACGCAGACGCAGTGACACATACAGATTGATTATTTATGACTCCTCCGTGCGAACATCATCATACTCTTTACATTAAACTCATAAAGATGGAAACCTGCTAAGAGAACAAACAGCCCTTGTTACTACACCCTAATTTAGTGATGACTCTATTGCTGTGTTGCACAAATTGAGATTTGTAGAAGTCTTATTAGTTATTATTTTTTCAGATAAAAGCTACATAAGTTTTCCACAATTGATCCTGCTAAAAAAATTCCCCACCATTGCGCTGATCTAAAAGTGGTGGGAATGTGCCAGGAAACAAACAAACAGGGAAATTAAGAAGACTTCGATGCAATAAAAACTGGACATAGGCACTGAAGGACGTGCAGTTCAAAAATCAGCATTGCAAATTTTTTTGTACAGAGGTTGCAAAACACAATACTTTTTGTTAGCCAGCATAACTTTATATATTACAATATTTTTACAGAGCACTACTAGCACAGGCTAAAGGTAATGCTGCGTGTTATCTTTGGCGTGCAGCTGTATTTTCTTTCCTTTTGTTTGCAACCAATAATGGGCAAGATTGTCTCTCCGATCTATTTGAATACTGTTGGTATTCAGAGTTTATGCACAAGAGACAAAAGATGAAAAGAGCCAAACAGAGCAGCTGGGAGGTGATTGAACACCAGATAGCTGGGGGCTTTGCTGCACATTACAGCACTCAGGCTAACTTAGATCTATTGTTATGGAAACAGATGATCTACTGACATTTTCAAAGACAGATTTTACATGTTGAGTCAGAAAATCTGCGTTTAAAAAACATACAAATGATTCCACATTCTTGGCCAAAATTAACTTAAATATTTAGAGTAGTTGAACGTGTGCAAAACAAAAAGCTTTTGAGCATTAAACATGTTTAACTGACAGACTCCCTGCTGCTAGAGGTTTACTCTTATTCTGAAGATTACCCTTGATGGCAATTTACTTATTTGACAGACTAAAGTCAAAAGCAACAAGAATAGGCAGACAGAGACACTGTGCCTGCATATGTACTTGGTTCTTTTCAATAGAATAGTAGTTGGAACACAAGTTACAGCAATAAAACTGTGAAACTAAATAAAAAAATGAAAGTCCCTTTAGCATTTTTTATTTGGGTTTTGAAGTAGAGAAGAGAATTTTAAAGATGAAAGGGAAGTGAAAACGCTCCAAAGTCTCAACAGACAAGCAAAACATGAGGCTTTTTTCCCACTCTGTCAAATTCACTCTGGGTCTCAAGCTGAAATACTTGTAAAGATCCTGAAAAAGTTTCTTTAACTCTCTGTGGTCCAAGTCATCACCAGTGGTGACTGGGCTAAGATTAGTGTTAGGGTAGGGACAGAATTATGGTTGACACCTGTGATGACTTTGACATCAGAGGGTTAAAATTTCTTGTTGTGTAAAAAAGGCTGTGTTCATCTGGCTTCCTAAAACATCACCTTGTTATTCACGTTTTAAGACAAGTCAGTAAAAGCAAAGATAACCACAAGCTGTGTTCTTTATTTACCTCCCAGTGTAGCAGAGAGCAGGAAGTGGGTCCCGTATTTCCTGATAATGTTGTCTGTGATGGCGCTAAGACTGGGCCTCCTGCCCAGCTGCCTAATGGTCTGGAGGAACTCGGGGTCCAGAGGCAAGGAAAAGCCATTGTTCTCTTGTCTCTCCAGGGCCAAGCTGTTCACCTTCCATCGGCCAAACTCCCTGCAATTTCACACAAACACATGCTCACTGTAAGCAAAGGAAAACAACAACATGAATGTTGCATTCAAGCTCGCTTGAAAACAGTCCAGCTGAAGCCAAATGTTATATGGACTCCTCCATAATAAGGTCTTGATTAGTCTTTCCTTTGCCTTCAATATGTGAGAAGAATCTCTGTTTTGGCTGTTTTGGGACATTTCCTCTAGACACACAATGCAAAGACTAAATCTACCACATTGATCTGAACAGTAGTTGCAAAGAAATGAAAATAGGGTCCCTTGCCGTTTTAAAGCAGACAGGACACAGCTTACTCCTCACAATGAGGCCCATATTCAGAACTGTTCCTTGCTGGGCATAAAATGTGATGTATGCATAACCTCTAAGTGAATCATGTGTGCCACTCTTTAAAAGATGAATGATCTCATGCTGTTCCTACCTCCGGCTCACAGAATTGCTTTGCACCATGGTGTAAAAAATATTGTGTTTTTCCACCAATTTTAAATAATAGAGCAATCTTTTCACATCTCCAGTCACTGTTTGAGGAGCTGTCGCTGGACAGTCTGTAATCATGCGTGGAGTCTTGCTGCTTTTAGGACCTCTTTTGGAGAGAACAGGCTTCATCTGTAGCCGATTGATATTCAGCCTCGCCTTGGAGTATGCCAGCTGCCTTTATCTACCAAGTGCAGACTGAGTGCTGCGGCTTGATGCATAGATTAGTGCTATTCAAATACAGCTGGTAATAAATAAGGTTCTTCCCGCAAACTAGCAGGGGAGAAATCTAAGACCTTTCAGTCATATTGGGTAGTTGACTTGGCTTTTGGGAAATTTGCTCGAGGCATTAGGGTAAAATATAACCTGTTATATCAAAGAATGGCTGCAACACAAGCATAACATGTCTCCTCAAAGATGTATTACAAAACCAAATGAACTTTAACCTTCTGAGATCTGATTTCTCCATTTGCAACAACCCCAACCTAAACCCTTGCTTTAATCGTAGGCAATCAGAATATGAATATATTGTTTTATTGAATATATCTCCAAAGTGTTAGCAATCAGGGAACAAAAACATTAAATGTTCTCACTGGAAGACATCAAAAACTATCTAAATGTTTCCAGATAGATCTTTTTTACCTTTTTCCAAAACATATGTTTAGGGATAAGTTTATTACTTACGAGGAGTTGATTAAAGTAAATCAAGTTCTGGGAAATAATTTTAAAACAATGAACCTTTATTGCTTGTCCTTCTTTTATGCATAAACTGTTACAATTGTTATTACTCATAATGTCCAAAGTTTAAAAATGTAAGTCAGCATAGGCTTTGCGAGGCAAAAGTCCACACCATCGGTTGCACACCATCGGTTACACACCATCGGTTACACACCATCGGTTCAAAAAACTGAGCATTTTGTTTTTGTTTTCATTTTAAATTTGAACTTTTGAATTCACTGCAGAGCCTGATCAACTTTTACACCTATAAATATGTATGTATAGATATATATTACATGAAACCCAGACAGATCATCTAAGATTTAAATCGTCAACAAATATTACCAGAAATTTTGATTTTGATTTGATTTGATTTTTTATTGATTAGCATTCAAATATCTCAGTGAAAACAGAACAAAGATCTACCACAAAGCAAGAAAGCATGAGACAAGGCTAATCAAAAGGTATTGGCTGAAGCATTTGCTTATTATGCCAACCCTTTTCACAAAATATATTTTTGTATGCAGCTCCTGTACACAGGGCTCGAAGCAAATAATAAAACAAAGCAAAAACCAAACAAACAAACAAACAAACAAACAAGAAAAAAACCCAAAAAACTTTCCACCTTAGATAAGTAACTACATCAAAGCAAGAGAATCAAGAGGGGGTTTTTTTTTTTTTTTTTTGGGGGGGGGGGGGGTTGCTCTTTTCATTCTTGATTTATATATTTTTCTAATACTCTATTTTTAAACATATTTTTAAATACCAGAATGATGAGAAAAAGCTAACTATTTATTTTCATTTGTTGCTGTTACTCAGCAGAGAATACTGAAAAACATCTCTACAGTATTTAATTGTGTCCAACATTATCCCTTTTTATAAATTGATTGTGTAATGGTTCACTGTGCAAGATGCTCTAACACAGCAGCACCTCATGTCAGTTCTTTCGCATTATATATTATTTTAAATTACAATTTCCACAAAACCTTAACCACTGAAAAGGTGCCCACCAGTTTCCATGCTTACCTTCAATTAAGTGGGGACCATAATTGCATACTATATTGCATTTTAAGTCTTTATCAATATGACAATATCTGAAAACCTAAATGCTGTAGGTCACCAGACTAATATACCACTGTCATTAAACAAACACTCATAAACTCCAGAAGATTTTTAATTAGTAAATGAACAAATAAGTATATGAATAAACAAACAAACAAATAAATGCAGTCTACCAGTGGTGACCTAACTTATAAAGCTTGATATTGTTTTACTACTATTCTGAGATGCAGAAGCCTTCTTTATTGCCCACAATATTAAAGCCAATGTTGAGATGTAGGTCATGTACTGCAGTCTTTTTTTGTTACAAACTCTACTTCATATGTTTCCCTAACTGTCATTTTCACAAATGTGTCCATGCCCTGGTTTGTGTGTTGATTAGATCCAATATTCACAAAACTGTACATGCACTTAATAACAAAATAATGTACTTCGATGTACCTGTTCACTGATCTGCACACTGTTGATTTTCACACCTTTTTAATTTTGATTTATTTTATACTTGTATCTGGTCGGAAATTGCACAGCGTTAAGCATTTCACTGCATGTTGTACTCTGTATGATTGTGTATGTGGCAAATAAAAGTTGAATTTGAGATTTGAATATTCCTGAAAACTGAAAACAATATTCCTGTATCTTTATCATTTTCTTCTTTCAGGCACATAAAACATAAACATATGGTCAGTGTAGTTATTTTTTTACTCAGCTCTGCTGGGATTAGCTGATTGTCGTCTTTGTAGCTTGCCAGTACGTGTGTTGCCAACAGGAAAGTTGTAGCGTGCCCTCTGATTGGGAAACTATGCACCACTCACATGGTTGAAGGTTGAAGGGTGTTTCTCCCATCTCTTCCTTATCTGCCTTTATAAATGTGGATACTGACAGAATGACAAATAGCTAATAATAAATGATAATACTGACCTGCTGATAAATCTGTCGGGCTCTAGTGTCTGTTCTTTGTAGGTCTCTGTTGAAGGTTAAATAGCATTCTGTTGTTATACACTGCTTTGCTAGGTATTTCTTTCAGGAAGATGTAATCTGTGTTGTAACTGAAGCTTTAGTATCTTTCAGAGGATTTCACAAGAGATAAAAGATAACAGGATAATACTGACAACTTCCACATGCCTGAGCTACCATCTTATGTGATATATATAAGAAGTAATCTATCAATCATTCAAAAAACTATTTTTGCTGTAGATTTCTTCACAGCTTGAAATGTCCTTACAAAGAACCCAGTGAAAACTGGGATTTATCACCTCCCTCTCGAGTACTCGAGTACATACTCCCTACATTCCACAGACACATGCCAGCTTCAAAATGCAAAGATAAATGCACGTGCATTCACACACCCTGCAGCTTCAAACATCTGAACAAAGCTGCCCTTGCTGCAACAACTTTGCTATCGCCCAGAACATCGCATAGTCCCCATGGGTGCGGGCTTGCTGCCAATCAATTTTCCACCAATAACAATGACCCCCTGAGAAAAATACAAAACAGAAAACAGCTCATTAAGTCCTGTTTCATGTCGGTGTTTCTCTATAACGAGCGGCCATTAGTGTTTCTTTCCATCCGCTGGGGCCATCTGAAGGAGGGAGCAATGGAGAGAGAAAGAAGGAGAGCGGTGCCGTGATCGGCACACTGCCTCGCTATCCTGCTCGCTGATGGACATTTTCGAACGGTGTCACAGCTAAGCTGCAGAATAACAGTGTCTGCACACACATGCACACGTTTGTTGACGAAGACTGCAAATCAATCTCACCGTTTTGCACGTAGACGCACAAAGAGATCTTGCATTTCATGGAAGAGTGCAAGTTTATTTCACCCCTTACTCTTCTCAGTGAGACTGGAGTTGAGTAACTGGAATACCCTATCACACACACACAAACACACACACACACACACATAATAGGTAGGCTTATTTTACCCACAGCTCTGTGCAGCAGGGGCTTCCTGCGCTTCTACCTGTCACACCCCCCTCTGAGCAAGCTGGAGTGCTGTGTGAACCAATAGGTGGAGAGCGACACAGGTCATGATCAGAGCCATCACCAGATGTCTCAGATACATCACTCAGTATGGACTGCCTGAGGGCGTCTTATTGTCCAATAACAAACCACAGAATGAAGCGAGCGTGCTGATACAGTTGAAATATGGCAACAAGCAAAGCAATGCACACTTCAGTCGGTTCACTATGTCACTGAGCACACCAAGGGAGTGTCTGCTTCTTCTGATCTTCCCCCAAGGTACGTTAATGTGGGAATTACTGCAAGGAAATTAAATATTTTAAAATATTCATTAAAAAATATGCAGTTTAAAAACATGAAAGTGTACTTTGTTGTGAATCAGTTTAAAGCAGCAGTAGGATTGGAGGATTTTCCTTTTTTCGATCTCTTTGTTGTTTTTATTCAATCTGAAAATTACTGGCCCTCAAGATATCTATCTGTCCTTTTCAGGTGCCAAAAATGCTACATCTATATATGAAATGTATATGTATATATAATCACACCATCTGCTTCAGATTTTAAGCTGCAGTATCAGGAGACAGTCTATGTTTAGAAATATTTTTTAAAAATAGTAAAATGTTAATTATATTCTTAGATTTTTAAGGTTTTTCTGCTTCTTTTAAGTGAATTAAAATGCATCTAAGTCATTTTTGGCTTCAGGTTTCATTCTGTATTTGTCGTGTAAATCTCAAGCAAGGTGGTGCAATGTTAGCACAATCACCTCACAGCACGAAAGTTCTGGGTTTGAACCTGCTGATGTTCTACTTGTGCCTAGGTGCAGATGTGAGATAAGCAAAGCTCTAAGTAGCCAGTAGTAGAGTAGTAGATGAGAGAAGAACCATATTACTGCCAGGCCGTTTCTAAGTGTATGACTGAAGAAGATGTAGAAACAACAACATACACACAAGTTTTTCTTTTTATATTAAGGTACAAATTTGTTCCCAGAGATTCTGGTCTTTGTAAAAACCAGTACAGCCTGTTTAGAATAAAACTGTAGTAAAAGGCACGTCCCTAAAGACAGGTAGAAAAGACTACATCATTTAAAAATGTATTACGTTAAGGATTCAGACCTCGAGTCAAAATCCTCATACACATTTTATTTAAAAAAATGCATAAGAAATATATCATGGTGATGATACATCAGTAATCATACAAAACCAAGTCGGAATAATGCACATCAGCTGATGTTGATCAATTAGGCTGAACGTGTCTTTGGCTCATTTACAAACTGCAACACAGTCACACTTGATCAACATTGTGTGAATGCATCATGTAATTGATTAATAACACAAACCTCTGCCCTTGATCTGTATACAGTACTGAGACTAATGACACTTGAATCTGAACCACTGCCATTTACGCACATGTGCACATTTTGCAAAAACAGATTTATTATACAGGGGTTTATTTTTTCCTTTGGCTGTTTGTTTTTATAATATAATTTATTTAAAATTATTCTGTGTCTGTAAGTTAGGTTGGCATGAATAATCCTCACAGCTTCTACGGGTCTACGGCTCTTTTGGTTTCTCTTTCAAGTTAATTCTAGTGAGCTATAGTGCATTTTCATTTCCACCCACCAGAAGAACAATTAAATGTCACAAAGAAAGAAAAATAAGCTTGACTTGTCTTTGCAGGTGTTCTGCTTGTATTCGTACACTCTTTCCGGCAGCGAGGCAATTACTGTTAAAGACAGTTTTCCTCCATCTCTCATTTCTTTGCTGTTTTACTCAGATACTCTGTAATGACTTTACAGCAGTTAGGTCCTCATCATTGCGCTACGAAACTCTGGATTCAAACTGTGATTCATGAAGAAAAAAAATAAGAAAAGAAATTCCAATATTTAAACACTGGAGAAAACTTTGACCTACATGATAATTAATGCACATTTGCCAGTGGAATAAAGGGGTTGACATTAATTAAATACTTTTCTTTCCCGATTGCTTCAGAAAAGTCTAATTTCACCTTTGACATCAGGCAGTACTGTACCTTTCTTTAATGATATACTTGTCTTTCCTTTCACATATGATTTTCCTCTCATACAGCTTATGTTTACTGTTTATATGATGGTGTATTCCAAATGCCAATTAGATCCTGTTCACACTGGTAAATGAGAGCCTGTCTTGCACAATTTTGTCATTGGTTAAGTTTGTTACTTTTTTCACTCTTGCTAAAATAATCAAATTGCTGCAAGAAATGAAACTGAAATTCTTGACTGAGCTTGAGCAAATGGCCCTCACATGGCAGGTGTGTTGCAAGAGGAAGCAATAACTGATTCATTATGTAGAGCCTGTGTTCACTATTGGCATTTTATGGATGAACATGAAAATTTCGTAGATATCTTCACTTTATTTGTTATATCTGTGCAGCAGTACATTCCATTAATAAGGTAAAGCTCTGTGCAAAAGTCTTGAGCCACACCTCATTTCTTGATCTTTTGCTTCCAAAGAACCAGATTTGTATTGTTTTAAAAGTATTCTTGTGCAACAGTATTGACCTACGAATGAATCAAACATGAATAACACACCTAAATTAAGAGGTGTGTTTAATACACAACTTAGGAAAGAATCAGTTTTAAATTACTATCCTTGAGAGCTTTATTACCGGCAGCCAGTGGCAAAAACACATAATTTGTGCCCATTTCTTTAGTTGAATCTATAAAATTCCAAAAATAATGCAGTATGACAGCCATAAATATATCTATATTTGCACCAAAAGTGATTCCAAAAGAGCTATTAGCCGAAAACGCGGCATATCTCAGCATGGGGCATAGGGTGTCCTTAAAATATCAGAGGAAACTACACAACTGGAGGACAAAACAAGAAGTGACAGGTCTAAAAACTATCTACCGCGGATGAACTGTATCTGAGAGTCAAGGCCTTATGAAACATAAAAAAATCCAGTAAAGACCTCACACAGGACATGATAGATGCATCGTGGTTCATCTATTGTTCACTGTTCAGAAATTGTACCCATATCCCAAATGGTCTCAGTGGGAGAATGGTTGTTCCTGTGTTCCTTCCTTCAGGGAAACAAAGAGAAAGGGCTGAGGGAGGCCAAACTCCTCCACGACGATTGCCTGGAGAACTACTCCTGAAGGTTACTTAAAGAAATTAAAGAAAGCCTGCCTAACAGCATTCCGGATATGTTGAAGAATAAAGGGGGTCATACTAAATATTGACTTTCGAACTCGTTAGAAATGTGCAAACTCTGTTTTTACCTTATGTGCTGTATTTCTATGTACAGGATCTTTGCTGCTTTCAATAAATTGCTGCAATGAATCCCAGCAAAACCACAAATAAATAAGGAGAGGCTTAAGACTTCTGCATAGTTCTGTATTTGTGACCTGGAACATAGCCATGACAACATTAATCTGTAATTTCTTTTAAAAAAGACATAAAAAGGACCTTTAATTCATAGTGATTAAAGCCACTACAGGAATGTATTCAATTAAAAGAAAACAGGGCAAGACACAAATAGTACTGCTAATAAATTTTGATGAATAGTAAATTGAAAACACATTTTCATTTCACTATTTAAAACATTACTTAAAGAAGAAGTAAAAACTTGCTAGCAGCACTTCATCATTATTATTTTATCATGATTTACAAACACATGCATCTCATCAATAAAGGCTAAGTAAGAACATATTGTTGTGTTTTGTAGCTGGGTTACCCCAGATACCAAAATAACCCACTGTGCAAAACAGTTGCTTGATGTAGACTCAAAGTTATTTCAAGGACCTCCCTAAAGAGAATAGAGCAAAATGAGAGAAATGTCCTTCATGCTCCGTTCAGTAAGATAAACCAAATGTACATGCATTTAGAAAACCTTGCGAGCAAACCGCGGACACTCCGCCGCTTTCGATGTCACATTTTCTTTTCCTTTACTGCGGTTTGCTTCTCCCTCCTCATTTAATCTGATGTGACGTTGATCCTTCTCAATATGCATGCATCATTAGCAACAGGGAAATGGTTTTTAGAAATTAAGAATTACAAACAAAGAGGCTTTTCTTTTGAGTGACATCAAAAGAAATTCTACTCGTGCCAGTTGCGTAATGAGCATATCCCAGAAAGACACCTTCATAGCGGCTCCCATCAACTTTGTTAATTGAGCTACTTATGATGCCGTCTTTAAAAATTGAGTTGGAGAGTGAAATGAGAGTGGGAGTGGGATGGGAGAGGAGAAAACAGACTCTCACCCTCCCCGTTTCTTTTCGTCATTGACGCACCAGATAAACAAACTAGGGAAGAAAGGAAGATCAAGACGGGGAAAGTGAGTGTAATGATGTAGTTAATAGCTGCTGGTTGTGAACGCTTTGCAGAATTGCCACCAACAGTTTGTCCAACAACATCAAACAAACATTAGACCATTAATTTGTGAGAATCCTATTAAACCCGCTGAGAGGTCCTATAAACAAGGCAACATACTGCTTCCTGTTCATTCGGATTTTTCATGCCTTTGATATAACTAAGTGATACTCGAGTACACGTTCCCAACACTCGACTACCACCTAAGAGTGTGACCTGTGTCGGTGGGAATCTAAAACTCCTGTAGAGCAAATATATGAATTGTGAATGCAAAATTATGCAGTGTAAGCTATAATAATACTGCATGTATAATACTTTAATACTGTTTTGTCTAATTATGGAATAATGATGAAACATTTTATACACAAACACTAAATACTAAAAACAATTAGAATAAAATTATGACAAACTTAAAAAGATGAATGACATTAAAAAAACAAGGAAATTATTTCCCTGTTGTTTTTCTTCCCACCTTCGGATTGTCTAAAAAAGGCAAAATACCCAGGCAGTAATAAAAGAAATGAGCTGCCGTGCTGATGTGTATCATTACTGTGTTATTAAAATTATTGCTAGTGACACTGCACCAGCTGCTGGACGCTAGTAGGGATATTTTCCAATATTGTGCACCCTTGAAATCGAGAGTTCTCATTACATACTTTTAAAGGCATTTAGCTGTATAATGTATTCAGTTAGGTAGACTTGTTCAAGTTGGATACCCTTTAGTCAAAACATGGCTTTAAATATAATGTTAACCAAAGTGAGTTCAGATTTTTGCACCAGTTTTACTCTTCTCTTTCTTTTCTCTTTTTTCCAGGACCATCAACAAAGGACCAAGTGAGGGCACATCTTCCCCTCCATCAGTTAGGCTTTAAAAATCCTATCATTCCACTGAGTTAACTAATGATGTGGCGTGACATGAAAACATTCTCTTGGTTATACCAAAAAACCACACTTTCTAATGAGGAGGACAAATGATTCACCAGAGGAAAGAGCAGAAGGAGAAAATAAACCCCTCACAAAAATCATGTAAGTCGACTGCAATGAGTTGACAGTTTTTTCTGATTTTAGACAATTTCTACAATAGTTTTCAAAAAAAAAACTTGCAGAATCCATGCAAAGCTGTGCATATAGCATCTCAGCTCGTTACCAAGACACTTTCTGTTGTTATTTCCTTTAATTTGACGCTTGTCTGTACTTTTGTTTTGTGGCTTCTCAGAGACAGCTGTCACTTCTAGCACACAAACAGGCCTAAAAGCAGAGCTGTAACCCATACTGGCAATCCTCATTTTCGCAGCCTTCATCAGAAAACAACCAATTGCTGTCTTTTTTTTTTCTCGGTTTTCTTCTAAAAGAATGTGTTATGGCCTTAGTGCCGAATGTTGTGCTTTGTTTCGCTCGTTCTGTCTCCTGTGTCTCAGGTACCGCCTTTCCCCCGTGGAGCAGGTAATTGCGCACGGCTGTCTCCATTCGGCCGTCGGGGACAGAGTACAAAGGCTGGGAGAAAAGGTGCAGCGTGGTGCCTGTGGACTCATTCTGTGGAATCGTGTTGCGCTTACACCTTAGGAGAGTCTTTAGCTTACTTTTTTGTTCAGCTTTTATCCCAGTTCATTGCTTGTTTTGGTGGAAGCTACTTTTCTTTTCCCTTTTAAAAATTAGTAACTTGTGATGAATGGTTAATTTCATCACTCACGTTTCAACTTCCCTGATTATTTATGCCCAGAAAACTTTTAAACTTTTAAAATTTGTCAGAAAACCTGACAGCAGAATGAAACAAATATTTGTATAGCTTTAAAAGAGCGGCCTACCTTTTTGTTTAAAAATCAAAGCATTTATTAACGGCAGTAATAAAACATTGTGTTAGAACAGTTTGGGCAGAGCATGAAAAAATTACCTTCGGCTCATTTTAAAGTTTCACAGCAAACAGCTGAATAGTAATAACCGGTGTTGGTCAAGTTACTTGAAAAAAGTAATCAGTAACTAATTACTGATTACTTCCCCCAAAAAGTAATCCCGTTACTTTACTGATTACTTATTTTCAAAAGTAATTAATTACTTAGTTACTTTTTAAAAACACGATTTACAACCTGAATAGGTGATAAAGAAATAGATCTTTAAACCCAATTGTACTTTTTCTGCATAATCCATCATACAAAATGTAATCAAATGGAAAAGTCCCTTTTTAAAACTTGTTTTATTAGTTTTAATCTTTTAACTTTATGCATCAAGCAAAAATTTAATTATATGCAACATTCTCTGACTGGAAGGAACTTGTTTAATATTTAAACCTATTTTCTGCACATTCCAGCACATAAAATATTTTTTTTGTGTGTGTTTACACTCAGTCTTTCAAATAGATGCAAGTAAAACACAGCAGAAAATAAATAAAGTCAAAGACTAGCAGTCCTTTTGCTCTATTTTCACCTGTAAAGCAGGAGTAGGGCAGGCGGAGGTTTACCCTGGTGCAGGTGTGCTGAAGCGGTCAGTGGAAGAATCCGCAGGTTTCTCTGTGAATTTCCCATTACGTCGTAGTGCACTCGGTGCTTGCTTGGAAGTTTAGGGGGTTTACCGTTAATTACCATTTTTGCAATAGTAATCCCTTACTCCCTTACTCGTTACTTGAAAAAAGTAATCAGATTACAGTAACGCGTTACTGCCCATCTCTGGTAATAACCAACAGTGAATCCCACTCAGGGCGGCCGCATCGTAATGGATTGCACCCACTCAAGCAATTGCTTATCGTTCCTCCACAGCACGTTTCAGAAGAATCCCATAGGATGCTCAAAATTATGCACTGAGTCTATTTTTGTAGGAAGTCATTTGAAGCTGCACAGAGCTTGTGAGGAGGTCAGGAAGTCAAGCACGGGAATGGCATAAAGCATCCGATCAAATTCTAAAATAGCAGATGCTGAGCAGAGAAAAAGCTCCACTTCTTAAAAGCTGTTAGTTTGATTTGAAGCCACGTAGGACAGAAAAGACACAGTAACGCAAATGTGCACCTTGTGTACTTCTGGAGTCACTAATACATTGATGCCATGTCAGTTTGCATTTACAGTCCACAAATGTGCATATGTGTGCATGCATGCGCGTGAAGGTGTGTCTGTGTGTTCTTGTTGCTCTGATTCCTTGAGAAGTCCCTAAAAGAACCAGAGAACAATATTTGAAAAAATGGTCACGTCCTTGACGTAAATGTATCTGACTAAACTTATTACTTGCTTTTATTACCAAAGAAAAACCATTTTTACAGCTCTACACAATTTTAAATGAACAATTTGGATAAAATAGGCACTGTCAGTTTCATTTTTCATGTTCCCTTTTTAGCAAGGCTTTAACACTTAAAGTTTTCTTGGAAGAAAGAGGAAGCATTCATTTTAACTTTTAATTTTTTAAAGACCAGTTTTGAGAAACTGTGAAATACTGCATATTGTAAGAAGCAAAAGCTTTCCCAAATAGGCAGCTGCCATTAATGATTTGTGGCTTCCATGAATACAACTACACCTCTGATAATAGAAAGCAAGGGCAGCTCGAGAGAGCAAGATCATGACTGGCAGCAGGGTTTGCTGATATGGAAGCTGCTTATCCCTTTTGTGCTGCAGTTTGTCATAACATTGTTGACAAGGGACTACATGTCTCTCTCTCTCCCTCTCGCTCTCTCTCTCACACACAAAGACACACACACACAAAATGCGGACTCACACAGGAATGTCTGGACTCACACTGTCTACATAATGAGGTATGCACATACTGTTAATAGGCCAATACACTGTGTATACACACTTAACCTCACAAATTCATACACAAATAAATCAAAGAGCTCGTTGAAGAGCGACCAGCTACAGTAAATCCTGCTCTTTGTGACAGTTTTGTCCACAGCATGCACGCAGCAGCTTTTACAAAGTATGACATACTGTAGCTCTGCACAATACATCTTCAGAACACAAGATTCAAACCCAAAACAAGTTGCACATTCTGTTTTCTGGTCCCTTCTTTACTGTGCAAGTAAAAACCTTTTTTAACAGCTAATTCTGTTACAGCACGAACATCAGCCCGCTTGACAGGCAAGCTGGAAGCAATCGAAGCTGGGGACTACAAACAATTAACAGTAACAGCCTGATTAAAAACATCATCAATTTTAAATATATTATCAAAGTCTTTCCATGTGGCACTGTCAACCCAACAGTTATTTCTGGGTTTCCATGACAATCGTGTAGATCAGACAAGATTCAAAGCCAGTCAAGCCATCAAAGTCAGTATTTATAACAGGCAGCAAAGACATTTTTTCCCTTCTTGTAACTGCTCATAACCATAATTTTCTTACAGTTTTAAAGGTTTATTAGTCACATTCTTACAGTGACAGGTCCATATTTAGAACTTAAGAGAGGACACGTAAAATTCTGCAAAATCACAAATTAAATGTCATTTTTTATTCTAAATAGCATCCGACTGAGTTTTAATGTCACTGACTGCAATCATTACATCTGAATCTTACAATACAGTGCCCTGAAAAAGTTTGATTTTTGGCGTATTTATCACATTTACATCATCAAAAAAATAAATAAAAATACGCAAAGACAACCAAATAAATACAAAATGCAATAATTTATTAAGGTGAAAAAGCTATCCAATCCAAAAAGTAACTGCCCCCCAAACCTAATAACTGGTTATGGCACCCTTGGTAGCAAGAAGTGCAAACAAGCGTTTTTGAGACCTGAGAATGAGCCTTTCACATCAGTGTGGAGGAATTTTGGCCCACTGCTTTGCAGAGTCATATACAGTCATATTGGAGGGGTTTTGACCATGAACGGCCTGTTAAAGGTCATGCAAAATAATCTTAATCTGATAAGTCTTTGTCTAAGTCATTGTCCTGCTGCATAACCCTGACATACTGACACAAACTGATGACCAAAAATTCTCTTTTTTTGGTAGGGAGCAGAATTAATGAATCTATTACAATACTGCCACCATTTTTGACTGTTGGTATGATGTATTTTTTATGTAACACTGTATTAGTTTTAAGCCAGATATAATGGTCCTTAAACCTTCCAAAAAACTTGTCAATTGTATTATGTCAGTCCACGGAATATTTTCCCAAAATTCATCAAATGTGAGACAAGCCTTTGTGTTCTTTTGATCAGCAGTGGTTTTCACCTTCAAGCTCTGCATATATGCCCACTCTCTTTCTAAATCATGAACACTGACCTTACCCAACCATGATGTCTTGCTTTTTAAAATCTTTTAATCTTTTTCACTTTGTCACACAGGTTCAATCTAAGTGATTTGTTAATTCAAGGTGTCTGGCAGTATTCATCTGAAGAACATGAACACCCATGCTCTTTCCAAAAATGTGGTTAATTCGTGATGTAACAAGGGGGAAAATTGCTTTTTCACATAGATCTGGTAGGTTTGGAAAGATCTTATAACTTAAATGAAATTGTCTTTTCAAACTGCAGTGTGAGTTTGGTTCTTACTTGGGTCATTTTTGTCTAAAATTTGTGTGACGATTTGAAACCTAAGTGTGACAAATATGCTAACAAATTAACAAATCACGAAGGGGAAAATACTTTTTCACACCACTGTACGTCACCCAGGTGACCCTTGGGTAATTTTGCCATGATGACTGTCTGTCAGATTCCCCTTTTTCTAATTTAAAAAAATATCCAAGATGGCTGAGGAGACTGAAAACAGTAAATAGCTACAGATACTTGTGTATTCACCTGAATGACAGAAAGGACTGGAGGACTGACATTGATGCTGTGTAGGAGAAGGAGATGAGGAGTGTTTGTAAAGCTCAGATACTGCACTGTGTAAAGTAAGATCTTAGAAATCTTCGACAAAACAGTGTTAATGAGTAGCAGCAGCAATGCCAGATATGTCAGCTAGATCAGCAAACTAGCTGGAACCATTCTGGGCCAAAATCTGGAGGCGCGTGAGTCAGTGAGGGACATGAGGTCACTTAACAAAACTGCTCTCCATCACGGACAATCCATCACACTTCCTTCCTTCCACTCTACAGGGCCAGCAGGGATCATTCTCCCTTAGACTTAAACCAAATTAATCAATTACCATAAAGAATGGTTCAGGAAATCATTCCTATAATTCTCTATGAAACTGTACAATAGGTCTCCTTTTTTATGGCAGGTGAACAAACCTGTCAGGAGAAGATTAGAACTTTTTCTTCACATTTTTTGATTAATTAATTTATTATTTATGTATTGCTCTATCTCCACAGTACAGTGGTCCCTCGCTATAACGCGGCTCACCCTTCAAGGCTTCACTGTTTTGCAGATTTTTTGTGCAATTTTGCATGCTTTTTTTTTTTCTTACAGCGCATTGTGTTCTGCGTCCTGATTGGCTGTAGACCACTGTCAATCAATCTGCCATGTCTCCTGTCAGATTTACGTAAATCTTCGATCGATAGCAATGTGACTCTGAAGTGCTGTACTCTATGTAAGTTTTCTCCCCGACAAACACAACAATGTCAACGAAAAGTTTTACGCCGTCAAAGGCAACCGTGGGTTCCTTTGGTTTTATTCTGTAATACTGGACGTATTTTTCTACGCAGGTTTGAACTTTGAGAGTGTTTAAACAAGAGAGAAAAGTGTGAAAATGTTCATGCCTCTCTGAGAAAAGTGTATAAAGTGTGTAGTGAGGTGTTTTACAGCCTTAAAACATCTATAATAATTGTAAAAAATAACATTGGCTACTTTACGGATTTCACCTATTGCGGGTTATTTTTAGAATATAACTCCCGCGATAAACGAGGAACCACTGTATATGAGATTTTGCTGCCTTCACGGCCATATAACACTTTTACTATTGCTAATATTACAATTCTATCTATTGAGTTATCTGTGCAACTTAGCATAAGGATGGTGTGTGCATCCTGACAGCAACTTCAGCAACTGTTTTCTTCTACACCGGTCAGCTGATATACATGAATTCCAAGTGTATGCAGTGGACTTCCCTGATCTTGGCAGATCAATGAACTGAAGTGAAATGAATTGACTGTGTTGGTGCTTTTAAGTACTTTAATCACAAAATGAAAATCATTTACCCTGCTTACTAAATCTGTAGTTCATAGTTTGTATCTAAGCACACGAGGAGAGAGACATGGCTTTAGTTTAAAATTCTAACTTTGAATATTAAAAAAAATATTTTAAAAAAGTTTAGGTTTAATTAACTAAAACTAATCTTTAAAATTAAATTTAGGAGTGAAAAAAGTCTAAAACTAGGCTTAAGCCACATCTGGAAACGTTGTGCATGTGCTGAGGTATGACATTAGTTGGACATTTAGGAAAACTGACTTTTCTGCTTTCAATCTAATAGTTTGTTTTTCCTAATACGAAAGTCTAGCTCACTGTTAGGAGGCCCAATAGTGCCTACGGTATGTTCAAGCAGGTTTATAAATCGTAAATTAGTGTTCAAAGCAATTCATAAGTTTTGGCCTCAAATACTAATACAGAGACATTTTCATAAAACCTGTTTCCATAGACTTCTAACCAATAAATCTCTGTTCTGTCCTTTATAACTCCCCAATCCCACACTTGTCAGAAGCCATAAGCTCTAGTTGAAGGAAGTACTTGTCACTATCATTGCCACTGGTGATTAAGAAGGGGGTGCTCCACCTCTTTCCTGAGGATGTATTCGAAACTGAAGGATAATGAACATACTTCAATTCACCGGAATGAATAGAGGAAAAATGGAAGGAAATTTGAAGAACATGAACACCCGTTATCTCCCTGGATATGTCCTGTAATGGTTTTAAAATAAAGAAAGAAAAATAAAATGCAATGAAGTCAAATAAAATATACAAAAAAGAAACTACTCCATACAATAATATATTGATTATAAACAAACAAGACCCTTGCAGTTAGGAGCCTCTGCGCGTAAATGCATTCTGCGCTCACCAGCACAAGGTCAGATTTGATTAGGCTGTGTATGTCAGGCAAGCGGAGAGGCAGAAGAGAAGCACAGGAATGTGTTCTGAATTTAAAGAAATGGCAACATAAATGAAGCATGAAATGAACCAACTGTATTCATTCAGTTTTTGTTTTTTTTATATCTAGAAGACATAACAGGCAAAAGCTTGGATTTTTTAATGTCCTGAAATTGCTCGAAATTATCTGTCGCTGTGATTTCATGACATCGAATGTCTTTGTTAGCAAAGTGCAATGATAGAGTATTGGTTTGGGTGTATGAAACACATTACATCAAACCTGAGTGCTTCTAATTTTGGTCGGTCCTGCAATCCTAAAGGACAAAAATAGGTTATAGAAAAATGACGCATTTGAACACTTTCTCACTTCGCACCAGTTTTTAACATGATACTGCAACTACTAATCATTTCTTTCTGATCTGCATGATGGCCCTGATCCCCCTAAAAAGGGAACTGGGCTCATGCTGTAAAGAAACCAAGGCTGAACTTCCACCTTTGACCTACACATCAGGGTTATCATTTTGCATGGCTAATAGGGATACGTGGAAAATACACTTTTTCTGTTTAGAATAATATTTAACAGTCCACTCTTTTGTTGGGGAGAAAAATACATATTACCACATAAACTTACTCAATGTCCTCCAATCTGTAAACAAAGACAGTGGTTATATTGCCCCAAGCATCAGTAACTAAGTACAGCACATTATTTTATACCTGTCAAAGCATCAAGTTCAACTTTTGACATTTATTTTTTTTACACAGTAACGTTCAATTCTAATTTGCAAACAATAAGTTTTAAATTTATACATCTAACTGAAAAACTGAATAAAAAGTTCTATAATTATCAAAATTGAAAACGTAGTTTAAAGCAGGTTAATTCATTGTGGATGCTCTATGAAATGTAAAAGCGAGTAAACATGCTTAAATGTAGAAATGAATCAACAGCATCAGTAAACAAGCTGACTACATTCCACAGACGATGGGTTTTATATGGTTATTGAAATGAAGTGTTGGCTTCTGATGGCTGACAAGCTGACACAACTGAGCCAAGAGTGCAAACTTCCACCAAGGCAGCTCACTCTCTGGGCTAGTGGGAGTATCCCCCCACAGAGGGACAAAAGGACCCCCTGATGATCCTCTAATCGCCTGAGCCAAGGTGTGAAACTGGGTGTGGGTCCCAATCAGCCAGAGTTTCGGGTGAGCTCATTGTGAAACCTGGCCCCACCTTATCAAGCGAATTCCTGAGGTCAGATGGCCCAGGATGTGAGTGGGCGTTAAGGCGTCTGGGAAGGGATCTCAAAACTGGATTATAGATGGCAGAGAGTTGGTGTCGTAAACCACCGCCTCTGTTCAAAGATGGTCGCTCACAGTGGACATAGATGGCTTCTTTCACTCCTCTTGCAAACCATCTGTCCTCTCTGTCCAAAATGTGAACATTGGCATCCTCGAAAGAGTGTCCTTTATCCTTAAGATGCAGATGGACTGCTGAGTCTTGTCCTGTGGAGGTGGCTCTTCTGTGTTGTGCCATGCGCTTGTGAAGTGGCTGTTTGGTCTCTCCAATGTAGAGGTCTGGGCATTCCTCGCTGCACTGTACAGCATACACCACATTGTTAAGTCTGTGTTTTGGCGTTTTGTCTTTTGGGTGAACCAGTTTTTGTCTGAGCGTGTTGCTGGGTCTGAAGTGCACTGGGATGTCGTGCTTGGAGAAAACCCTCCTGAGTTTTTCTAATACACCGGCTACATAGGGGATGACAATGTTGTTGCGTCTGTCCTTCTTATCCTCCCTCGCTGGTGTCTGATCTTCTTTTCTGTGCCTCTTTGCTGACTTTAAGAACGCCCATTTAGGATAGCCGCACGTTTTGAGTGCTTCCTTTACATGTGTGTGTGTTCCTTCTTTTTTCCTTCAGGCTTAGAGGGAACATGTTCTGCCCGGTGGTGTAGGGTCCTAATTACTCCAAGTTTGTGTTCCAAAGGGTGATGGGAGTCAAAGAGGAGGTACTGGTCCGTGTGTGTGGGCTTCCAGTAAACTTCGATGTTGAGGTTGCCGTTCTCTTCAATGTGCACAGCGCAGTCCAGGAAAGGCAAACAGTTGTCCTTTGTGTCTTCCCTGGTGAACTTGATGTTTTTATCCACAGCGCTAATGTGCGCAGTGAAGGATTCCACTTCTTGTGTTTCGATATTGACCCAGGTGTCGTCTACATATCTGTACCAGTGGCTGGGTACTCTTCTTTTGAAAGAGCCAAGAGCCTCCCTTTCCACTTCCTCCATGTGAAGGTTGGCTACAATAGGTGACATGGGGGAGCCCATGGCACAGCCATGTTTTTGTCTGTAGAAGCCTTCGTTGTATTTGAAATATGTAGTGGTGAGGCAGAGGTCTAACAGTGTGCAGATCTGATCGGGTGTGAAGTTGGCCCTGTCCTCCAAGGACAAGATATGCTCAGAGGTTCTTACTCTGGCAGATTCTAAATCTTGATGCCGTTTCGTTTCATAGCAGATTCCACCATGCAGAGTATGAAGCCCACAAAAGGGGAAGCATTTTAATGCCTTATCACTGATCAGGGGAAAATGACCAGACTCAAATAACCACTCAATACAACTACGGTATATAGAAGAGAATCTGTGAACATACAACACACCCAACCTTTAAATAGGATAACAGCAGCAGAAGACTCTGGGTGCCACCCTTCTCAGCTAAGAACAAGAAACTGAGGCTACAATTCACACAAGCTCACCAAAACTGGACAACAGCAGAATGAAAAGACATGGTTTGGGCTGAAGAATCTCGATTTCTACTGCAAAACTGGAATGGGTGTGCATAGAGATATTAGTTTCTGGAAAAGTTATTGCGCTTTCTATGATTATAGGATATTTGGTTCTATGGATGAGTCATTAAACATTATTAAGATTTCTAACTGATTGCAGAACATACAGACTGATAGATCAATCAAAAGAGCAAATATGATTAAAAGACATAGTGCTTGGATATGGACTGCCGTATGAGTCAGTAACAGAAAAGAAAGCAGTAATAGATTCATAACAGTCCTTTTGTCCTCTGTAAGAGCTTTTTTATTTCCTCCAGTCTTTTTGGAGATGTCCCCAATAAGCACCTACATTCCAGGCAAAGGGAAATTGTTTATGCTTCCTTTTAATTCTTAAGGTCGAACTTCTTCAAGATGATGGATTAGAAATGGGTTTTGTTAA